>NC_141469.1:9364363-9964363 GCF_009769465.1 Tauraco erythrolophus | reverse complement strand
TTTTAAATAATTAAATGTGTATTTACTATTTTAAATGCTATGCTTTCTTTAAAATATACACCTTTGGTTTAGAGGCTATTTTCTTTTCCATTTCAAATCGTTCAAGAAAAATACAGTGAAGCATTTCTTGGTTGACATTTCTTACTTTTGCAGCAAATCAAAATATCAGATAATATAATCTCAATATTAATTATTGAAGATTGTGGCAATATTCTGAAGAAAGTTGCTGAATTGGAAGAAGTCTCAGAAATATGTTTTTCTACTAAATAGGAGAAATGAAATCTTCACTTGCTAAAAAAATGAATCTATATTCTTCTTCATATCCTATCTATTCTTTGTACCATCCTCAATTGAAATTTTTTATATATACATATGTATACCTCCATATCCATTTTTCTTATCACGAGACAGGCAAAGACCATGCACTCCACCCAGTGATACAGATAACGCTCACAACATCACTAGTGAAAACGAAAGGCTGCTGTGTGAGAGATGGTATGTTTGTTTTCAGTTTTATACCATATTCCTCTAAGAGGGGTGACAAAAAAAAATGCTGGCAGAAGGGGGATGTTATTCCTTCCTCCTGAGTTCTCGCCCAGCTTCCAGAGAATGGAAGAAGCAGCTGTGACAGAGTCGCAGCAAAGAGCAACATTCACATCCCAAGCAAGAAGCCTATAAAAAGATCAAGGAGCACACAGTCATGGGGTCCATGACTTGGGCACTTTTAGTTTCAGTTTATGTTTTGGAAAAACAGGACTGATTTGAAAGAGAATTCAGAATTAAGTAGTGTAACCTTCCTTCTGTAGCTTGCCAAATGTCACGGTCTCTTCTGTCTTATGTTGACAGCCTTTGTAAATCGGGCTGGGTGATATTTATTAATCCATAGGGAATTTCCACATTTTCCTTTGCTTACAAATCAGATGGTGAGCTCTTGGTAGCTGACCAGAAAGACAGTACCTTTCCTCTACTGCATTATCAACTGGAAAAGTTTGTTACTGTTCTCTGCTGTGAAAACATTATTTCACATGCTAAATGGTCTCAGGTGGACCTCTCGTAGCGAGGTTAATACACTAAACTCATTTGGTTAGATTGCATAAAACTCTATTACTACACAGACACAGTTGCATCGGGTATTTGTATCTTTGAAGGGCCTAAAGCAGTTTTCTCTGTGGCTTTTTCAGTAGTGAATATATGTTCTGTAACAGTTTCTCTGACAAATTTCTTACAGTCGTGCTCTACAGGCTATATAGACCACTAAAGCAGCTAAATATCCTGATGACATAGAGAGGGGGCTAAGGTAAGACACATGGGAAGCAACGAGCGGTTCAATGTTCCACATAGCTTCAGTTCTGCTCTGCAAACTCTCGATCCAACTCAGTCAGAGAATATTGCTAAACCCCACTGAAATATCATACCAGAGCAAGAAAACACTCATTCCCTTCCTACCTCGGGCAAGACCCACATAAAAACCACCTAGTTCATTTTCAGTAGCAGCGTTAATCAAGCGATGTCTCAGCCATGTCTGTAGCCTTCTCCCCTTTCTAGAGCATTTCAGTTTTGTTTACTTAGTTGTATCTTTTTTTCTTCCTAATCATACTGCTTTAAAATAGTAAATTGTGTACTCTATACTGTGAAGGTATTCGACCCATCTTGCACAGCACTCTCATTTGTAAAGCGTGGATGTTTGGGCTGGGCAAGCAGACTGTTAGTGGAAGGTGAACTGCCTGGACAACTGGATCAATGGCCCGCACTTGCTGGCAGTTGCTAATAAGCCAATGCTAGAACATGGGATCCACATCTGTCAACATTTTCATCACTGACCTGGATGACGGCACAGACTGCATCTTCAGCTACTTTGAAGACGACAATACACTAGAGAATTGGCTGACATGACAAATGACAGAGTCTTGTAACCTTGAAAAATTTGAGAGCTAGGCCAACGAAAATCTCATGAGGTTCAGTAAGCAGCAGCAGCAAGTTCTTCTGTGGGGCAGAGTCACCCGACACATTGGTACAGGCTGAGAAAATGAATACTGACCTTTCCAGTTAGGACCTCGCAGTTACAGTGGATGCAGGAATGCCTATAAGCCAGCTCTCACTGCAAGTAAGACAAACCACAGACTGGGCTGCATTTGAAGGATTGTGGAAAACAGACCAAGAGGAGCCATTACTCACTCTACTCAGTGCTGGTGGTGCCATGTCTGGAACACCGGGTTCTCCTTTGGGTATGTGGAGAAGCCTGAGAGGGTCCAGTAGACGGCTATCAAAATAGTAAATTTGAGGCACCTAGTCTTGTTTAATCAGGTGAAGGGATGGCTAAAGGACAACCTGACAGCAATCTACAATTACTGGAAGTGTAGTTCCAAAGATGATGGGGCTAAACAGATGCTGCTGAATCTCTGTCCTTCAATGTTTTCAAGACAGCCAAAGAAAATCTGACTTTGGCTTAACACTGGTATGTAAAGACTACTGAAGAATGCAAAGAATGAGATACATATGGCATATCCTTCATTTCAACTGGCTGCTCTGAAAAGCAGTATTTTCTCTGAAATATATCTTCTAATATATATCTGATGATTTTTTATAAGAAAATGATTTATTTTTCCTTTTCAAGGACAGATATGTGTAGAAATATCCTTCTAAAAATCCAAGGGAATCAGTGCTGAAGAATAGACCCAAAATCAGACTCTTTTAAAGATCTGGCCTCTAAGAAGTAAGATTTAGATCATAGAAGGGGAAAATCAAATTTCAGATATAAACTCACTCAAATTTTACCTATGTTAGTGTTTCAGATCAAGCATTTAACTGTAATAAAGTAGTATTGGTAGTCATAAAGCAAACGATATTTAAGTGCTGCCTTAGCCTACTAGATATTATATTCTCTTCCCATATAATATATAGGCATGTTAAAAAAGCTTTGATTAATTGCAATCTGAAAAGGCAATAAATCCCCCCTAACCCTCTAATATTCCATCATCCCATGAGCAGAAAATACTATCAGGGAGAGGAGCATTGTATATAATACGGTATTATAAGTCTATACGTTTTGCAGGTCATGGGTATGTGTATATAATCGTTGTGCCAGGCAATATCTGCCCCTTAATAGCAGTGGCCTGGAGCAGAAAACATCTGGCTGTAGCTAACGAGCTGTTTTGCAGCCTCCTTTAGTGTTAATAGCACCGAGCAAAGGTGACGGTGGGAGGCTGCTTTACTTCCTAAGACACTACAGAGAATTCTCTTTTACAGTGCAATGCCACTGATGTTCCAGCCTGCAGTATATTTAATGATATTCTTATATATGGTTCTCTTGTGCATTATTAATGGTTTACTATTACTTTTAATTATGATTTTTAAATATACTACTGTTTTTCCAAACTTACTTGTTCCCAGAAAGCACAGCAGAAAATGCAACAATATAAAGACCTAGGAAATTTTCAGTGTTCAATAAACATGAAGAGCCACAATAGCATTTATAAATACGCTAATTTATGTCATTATGACTTCTGTCTAATATACACATTCTAAGACTGCTAGTAATGATGAGACTGCTGGTAAAATGACAAGGAAAATGCCTTTTTTTGTCCACCCATTTCAAACGAAATTTTACAGGACATATAAAATATTGCAGTACTCTTTTTTTTTTTTAAACCAATGCAGTATCCACTGTATACACTAAAGGCTCAAGAAGGACCACAGAAAATATTCAAATAAGCAGGCAATGAATAGTGTGGGATTTAGTGGCAAGGACTTTTGCCATCTGTGTCAAATCAAAAGGAATTTCACCTGGGGAATACTAGGAGAATCAATATGCTACTGGCTGTCAAAGCTAAGTCTCAAGTAAGAAAACCTAACTTTGTTTTTATGCTTTTATTTCATTCATTTAAAAATATGAAAAAAGGACTCAAACAGATCAGATACATTATAATAACTAGGATTGCTGTTGGCAAAAAAACGTATTCACCAAAGACTCTTTAAAGCCTGTTGTAAAAAAATTTTTGCATTGAAAAAAAAAAAAAAAGAGAAACCAGCCATATCTGAAAAAAAATCTTTTAAAGTTCCTCAAAAATTTGAGACATTTCTTACTCATGGAAGGTACGGCATTTAGTGAAGGACAGATAGACTTCTCCCCATAAAAGACAACTGATTTTGATGAAAACAAAACTTCCCACTGCACAAGTGGGAGACACTCATCCCAGGGCAAATATCTGTATCTCTATATAAGAGACAGTTTTCAAAGATAACTGCTGAAAGTAGCAAATGAACTTGGGTCACTTCCTGCCAGAGTTAGATAGACGCAAGGGCCCGTTCTTAAAAGAAAATGTTTGGTTTTGGTTTTTTTTTCCCCCTCCAGTTCAACTGGATCAGAACGCTCAACTGAAATGCAGCCGCTCAAATGAGAAACCAGCTTAAAATAACTTCTGCCAACCTCAGTTGACCCTAACAATTTATCTTTGTGTTTAGATGGATACTCATGACCAAAGTATCTAACTGCCTCTTCCAAGGAGTAATATAAGAAAAATATTTATCCTCTTTTTTGCTGGCTGGCAAGAAGAAAGTTTCATAGGTAGTGTCATTTTATTTAAAGTCTGGTGAGGTTACTATTTAAAAGCATTTGTGGGAAAGCTTGAGCTCAAAGACAGATTTTGCATTTTCTTAGAAATGAGAAAGCAAAAGTTATCTCATATTGACTCGCCTTGGTGAAAATTCTACGGACACAATAAAGTTTCCAGCCACTCGCCCTTAATTCAATTTACAGTAGTAAATAGCTATTCTGAAAATTTTATAGATGAAAATAGGACCTTTTTGAGGATCACTGTGTGATAGATTCTGCCAATTAGATCATGAAGAGAAAAAAAAAAAACAAAAAACAAACACATGACCTCCACTGCCTGACCCTCTCCACAGGCCAGAACTCCAATTTGCCATGAAAATCAGCCTGATATTTTCTGGGGAAAAAAAGGAAAAAAAAAAAAAAAAGACAAAACAAGAGAAATGATCCCACTCTATTCCCTCCTTCCCAACCATTAAGTGTAGCTTGCCAGCAAATCTATTTCTGAGAGACCCAAATCTCTGGTTTCTCAGGCAGATTCAGAACAGAGTTATACGTCATTGCTTTTGATAGCTGGGTCAAGTAGTTCATACCTCTCCCCACCACGGTCACTGAAAAACAGTAATTTCATTTATAATGTTCAGAAGCAAAAATTAACCTATCCTTGTTCAAGCTACCACTTATAGGTAACATTGTGATTCTGCACATACAGTTTTAAATGAATACCTGAACTGAAAAGGTAATTAATTTATTACAAAGGGCTATTTTTATGGGCTAAAGTAATGGCTGAAAGCATAAAGATTTTTCTGCTTTAAAGAATAATATTAATTTTTTTTTTGAAGATCAAAAGGAGATTGAAAAAATGATTTCTGTAAGAAGCAGTAGTCTTCTGAAGCAATGCCATTTACTTTTAGCCGTGATGTGATTTCCTTTGGATATAAATGTGCTGAACCTCAATCAGGATGCAGAGCAGCCAGTTAAAGGGGAACTTCAAAAAGCCCTGAAAAAGGGCAACCTGCGTCAAAGTTCACAGTAATTTCTGCATCCAGTTCTGAACAGGAAAGGGCTTTGTAACCTGAGTTCTCAATTTGCAATTTAAGGTGCGCTGTTCATCTAAGATGCTTTTCTTAAGACTGCTTTTTGCTTTAAAATTCAGACAGACAAAAATTAGCCTTTAGATGTTTTCTCTTTTTAAAATTCTGTTTCTTCTTACGTTTCAGAAACTTGAAAGTCTTTAAAACGGAGCCTTCTTTATGTAGCTTTTTGGACAAAAAGAATAGCTTCTAACTGTATAATTTTTCACACTTTTAATATGAAATGTTAGAAAAGTAACTCACCTCAGCGGATAAGAATGACTAATCCTTCAAAACTATGGATGAAGAAAATTGAGAATAGCTAGAATGAGGCTATAAAATAAAGCATACACTAACAGAATTTTAACATTTTAATACGTTTCAAATATCTTACTCATTATTTTTTGATAATTGGAATGATTTTAATAAAGTACTGGGAAAGCCTCCAGGAGGCCTAGGGAGTTTAATACAAGACATATGCAAATATTGCTCTATGACTTTGTTATAAGTATATGGCATATGTAAAAACATATAGGTATACTGTTTCTAAAATTCTTTTTTGAAAATGGCAATTTTCATCTCAGCTGTATTTTGAAACAAATAGAACAATTTGCCCAACAGAATAAAATGTGAAAAGGCAGTTCCTATAGCAATGACAGAGAAATATAGAGGAAAAAGTAGAAATTAAAAAAATTAGGTGGGAAGAGGAAGTACTTTTGAGGAAGTCCCTTGCAAAATATTGACAGGTGTAATGAAGAAGTACCAGTAGAGGATGTGAGTTCAGTAGCTCGTACTCTTGCTGAACACTGAAATAGTGGGTCGTATAAGATGCATTAATACAAGACAAGACAGTCACAGATTCCAGGAATGACAAGCTGTCAGAATCTTCTCTTAGAGCCAGATCACAAGCTTGTGAAAGATCTAACTCAATTCAGAGTGCAAGAAACCATAAAGAATCAACAATGTAATTTATATGCTAGCAGCAAAGACACCACATCAGATAATGCTGATATAGAGGAGATGAGAAAGACAATGTTGATAGGAGCAGTAGCCCTGTACAGCTGTAACACAGGAAACCAAACTGGCTTTGTAACAGAGGAGAACAGACTGTGGAAAATGTAGCAAGGCATCAGGCCAAAAGAGGAACTAAATTTCCAACAGGAGACAAGGATGTAGCAGGTGTTACAAAAATAATATTTTCCAACAGCACTCAGGTCACCAAAAACAATCCATGATGGGATGCAATCATCAGATAATGATCTCCTGGGAGATAATGTCATTAGTACAGACCACAGGGACAACTCTAAATAGACAAAATATTACACATCAGGCTGCTTCAGTGCAGAAGGGGACCTCCTCTTTGGCAGTATCTTTCTGTCCCATTTTCCATCTCTATAACTAGAATTATGATCCTGCTGTGTACTGCACATGAGGAAACAATCCCACACAGAACTGCAGTTCCTTGCTGGGAAACCATGGAAGTTCTAGCAGCAGTAACTGCAAATGTCTGTTTTTCTGTATTTTTTAAATACATACGTAACCGATCTCCTGAAGACCAAGTACTCGAGGAACCATGTAAAAGCTGACTCAATGTTGTAAGAATAGAGCTAAAGCAGGATTGCCACCATTCCGTTGTGAGGTGGCACACTGGGCACTGCATCATTGTTGTTTAAGTGTGGGATTATTTTTAAGGCTTCTCATGTTTTGGTGGTATCTGTCAGATTCTGTTCCCCAAACACTTTACGGAATAGGGGTGCTCCACAACGCTGTTAAGGGACTAGATAGGATTTATGCAAGTCATCTAACCAGGGCTCTATTTAGGATAAAACTACAGAAAATGACTCTTTCAAGCTTTTATACTCTTCCCAGCACAGGGTGCCTAAATTCTAACAGCACCTTCTGAAACAAGCCCAGCTCCTCCTTGATGTTCTCCACATTCTACTCCCTGAATATCCTCTATGTTTGTACTATTTCATACTGAAAAACCACCAACAGTAAACGAGGATATCGCACACAACTCCTTGGTTAGTTAAGTACCTCACTTCAAGCTTTGATAAGCTGCTTCTGGTTTTATGGAAAGAGGACACACCAAAAATAATTACACAACTATATTATATCCCTGTTCAAAGTACAAAGTGCAATTCTAGCTATACAGTTACCGAAATTTATTGCCAGTGCTTTAAAACGTCCACAATTTTGATTGTTGCTTTCTCCTGCCAACATTGTAGTATTTGAGACTTTGACATTTTAGCTTACACAAAAAAGTTATTTTATTAAATGCAAAGAAGCATGGACACATTTGATCATTTTTCTTAGCTATTGAGCAATTGTTTTAGATATATTTTTACACAGTAATATGTAGATGACTATCTAAGATTAATACCTTAGAAAATGAATGTGCTTATTCCACTAAAATGATAACTACCCATATTTAGAGAGAAAAAAAAAGCATTTAAAATAAACATAAGCCAAAATTCCACATGGAGAAATATTTTTTCTTCAGGTTTCAACAACACACGAGAAAGGAATGATATCTGGTTGTCTAAGTCTGCCTTCTTCACATCTAAAGAAACTGAAAAGGTAAGATAGTACATCCATTGCAGAGCAAGACCAACTTTTTCCAGTCCATGTGTTAGCTTCCACTTCCAGCAATGAAATTAAATGTACTAATGAATTTTCAGTTATTATTTTTCTCTATGTTTAGCATCACAAAGAAAGCTGAATAGTCCTACCGCATAATGCACATAAGTTTGTGCAGTTCAGCCTTGGAAGGAGATTGTGAAGTTTAAAAGCATTGTTTTGCATTTTAGGAAACACATTTATTGGAATGGAATGCTTATGATTTCTTTGTGTTGTCTTGTTTTTAGTGGGTTTGGAAAAGAAACATAGCACTATGATGCAGAAGCTGTATATTACTACTGGTTTCCTAATAGATGGCTTGTATTATACATTTGAAACATGTACTAACATATATCAAAGTCTACTCTGGTATAAAACTTTCTGCCATGTACAGTTGATAAGTGATTTTCACAAGTTCTCATGATTTTTAGAAGAGTTTAGTCAGCTGAGCCTGATTATAAATGCAAATTCAGAAACAGTAAGAATAAAGTTCAATGATCTAAATGCTCAAGAAATGAAATGAGAAGCATCAGTATAAACAAGAAAATGGATATAGAAAGAAAAGGACTAAATATAGGAACTCAAAAACATGCTAAAAAAAAAAAAGATTGATAAGGATTAATTACGTGAATACCTCTATTTTGAGAAAGGAGGGTTTACGTCCATATCACAAGAACAAGCTCCAGCATAAGCACAATGGTGATGAGGACAGATTTGATGTTAGTAGTCCTAGACTATCATTATTATCTGACCACTTAATAAGCTGAGATACAATCAAATGAAGATTTAAAGTTTGAGTTCTAAACGCCTGATTTTGTACCACTGGTGTTAATCATTAAAAATAACACATCAATACTGAATCCAATGAGCATTATAGGTCTCAAGCCATTGAATGAGCTCCCTGCTCTAACAAGGCCCACGTCCAAGGAGTAGAATTTATAGTAACTAAGGTTAATGATGACAAGAGTCATATTTCTGCTACTGTCTCACCAAAATGTAAATAAAACCACAGCTTCAAAAGATTTTATTTTTTCCCTGTTTTCTTTTACCCTTCTGTAGCAAGGGATGCTGAGAATCCAATCATTCCTTTATCTTTGACTTTTATTTTCCTGATCTTTTACTTGTAGATTTCAAGCTTCTTTCTTGCATAGTTTAGACATACCAGTAGTAGGGAAAAGACAAAGGGAAAACAGATGAAGAAAATTTAAATCCAATTGAAATCTTGCAGAGAACCCTTGAAACGTGGTACTGTGTGAAAAACAGTGCATTCTTAAGGTTCTTTTCTGTGAGTGCCACCTGTGACCACTGGTAGGAAATAGAATAATCTGTGCCATATTACTTTTAGTCTTAAATACAGAAATTAAATAGAATCTGCTCATACAGCTTGCATGTAAACCTGGATAAATCTTAGCAACAGAGTTGTCTGTTTTCATGCACTATAAGAAAACATTTCTATGTGCTTTCCTTAACCTGACCTTTTGTTAAAGACCACTTTATTTTGGCTAGCAAATATCAAAGCATACCAATGTCATAATCCCTAAAAATACAGTAATTAAACAGTGTCATGACATCCAACAAAAACCAATCTCAGTCTTATACCAAACAAAAGCTAAAGCAAGCAGTTAGACTGTGATTTGACATTATTTCCATGTATCTGAAATACAGCTTTTCAGCATGAAAATTAATCTCTTTCTGATTTTGTTTATGAGTCTAAGAGAAAGGAAAGATGAAAAATTCCCAGATTTTATAAAAGCTCTCACCTAAGTATTTCCAAATCAGAAGTTTTAAACACAAGCTTTTAAACACAGAGGTAAGCTTCAGAACATACAGGTGCCCACTGACCCAGCCAAACCTAAATCTCTAAGCCTCAAAAGAATTTCTGCTAATGACTATTGCCTTAAAAAGAAAGCTGAAACTGAGAAACTGTTTAAATGTACATTTTAATGTGTCTTTACTCTGAAAATGAAGGAAATCCTGTAACTATATTCGCATTTATAACATCTTTTTACATATCAACCATGATCTGTAATGATTGCAGTCCTAGCGATAACAATTGCACTGACACCTGAATAGCTTAATAAGAAAAGGCAATTTTATATTGCCATAGTACATTGCTTTTCTTTTTTTAAAAGATGAATTATAAATTTGGAATTACTGTAGTTTTTCTGAGAAGTGTAGACATTTGATGGAAATGTTAATAAAGAATGTAATGTTCAGTTTTGGAGCTGTACAAAAGAGAAATGAAAATAGAGCACAAAATTGGACTACTCCACCGACAGAAAACAGAGAAGCAGCTGCAACAAATCAGTAGTATGTAATGTTATCATCTATATACAGTTTTCTGGGACACTGAGGCAGAGGAAGAGAGAAGTGCTAATTTATTCTTTATGTTCAACATATTCATTGCTAGTGTATGGCCTGTATTTTCTTCTATGTTTTTGCACTCTGTTGCCAGATACAGTATTGATTCAGGGCTGCAGTTTACAGCTATCTAGTTTACTTTGCTATTGGGTGAAAAATACTTAGATATATAATCCATTCCAAACTACGTCAAGGTAGCAGTGTGCACTACTGTAATAATTACTGTGGTGGTTGGTAAGACAACAGGTAGCAATCAACCATTTTTGCATTGATGGTGCGCTGTACAAAGTGTTGGAGATATCACTGATTTGGCACATGCTAGCAGATTACTCAAAACTGTGGCTCTAATGTGCATCTGCTTCCATTGAAAATAAACAAATAGGGAATAGGCACAGAAAACGAGTGTACACTTGCCCTGTTAAAAAGCCTAGGTAAATAACTGAGCACAAAAAAAACCACAACTAGTGAGGCTAAAGCAAAGGACAGTAGCTGTTCCAGTTAATTGATGTGTTCTTTCCTATTAAATCAAAAGCACAGCTGTTGAAAGGAGCAACTCTGAAAGTAAGAATAAAATTGCATTGCACTACACCAGATGCGGATTTCATTTCTGCTGGTATCAAATACACAGAAGGCTGACAGCCTGGAATAGTGTTTATAAAAGTAAAATCCTGTTCCTCTCCCTGATGGTCAAGGAACAGTGATCCTATACCTGTCCTTTAGCTTCTTCTATTGTTTAAGTTTTCTTATAGGTACGTTATAGACTTTATGCTTTTCCACATTTGTACAGATACATATTTGTAACTCCCACTGGCCCCTGAGAAAAATACTGATTTGAAAGAAAACTGCATTCCACAAGAATACGAAATGTTGTCCCAACTTATTCACGTAATGATTCATAGCTGGGAGTAAGGACTCCAAATTCACAAGGTAGTGGGCCTCCATGACTAGTTCAGAAGTGTTAAGACCTTATGACCCTTAAAGTTAGTCCTGTGTCTGCAACGGTGTCCTTTTCTTTATAATCTAAAGCTGGAAAGCTGCCAGGACAGGCTTAGTGAAGAATAATGAATTCTATCAGAAGAAAAAAAAAAAAACTAAAAAAAAATATCTTTCTACTCTGGCCTTCATCAGTCATTCATAAACACTGAAGCTTCTCCCAGCTTTCTGCTTTACAGCAACACATCCTAGAAAAGCATGTCTTGATATGAGACCCTGCAGATGAAAGCAAAGAGCAGTGGTACCGAAAGTGCCTACTGATGTGCAATCTTCCAGCCCAGAAAAAAATGTTTGCATTCATTCACACGATAACAAATCGTGGTCCTTTCTGAACACCAATTCCTGCTAAACAATGTTACTTCATAATTCAAGCCTTGGGCTTTTTGCCGCCTCAGGCAAGCTATAAAATGAGACTTCTTATCTCCATTTTACTAATTTGCTTCTGGTTAACAATTTAAAATATAAAAAACATATTTGCCTCAAGCTTTCATTAAGTAGCCATTTTTTCAACTCCCAGGTCTCTTTGCAACTGTTGTGTTTTTTCTCTTTTTCTTGATTTTTCGCTTTGTCAAGTTTTTTTTCACTGTATCTTTAAATCTTTCAGTTTCCTCTTCAAATTTATATTGCTCTGGTATTTATCGTGCCATCTTTTTCCACCTAATTAACTTCTCTCTTTTTCTGTACAGCTTTCTTTCAGTCTCTTCTCTGCCCCTCTTAGCCTTTCACATCAATCATCTTTTCCCTTCTATAATTTCACCAATTCCTGTCAGGACCCTGTAGACTTCAATGCACAACCCTCGATGCATTCCCACCTACCATTAACTCATGTGTCTTCCCCACACGTGCACACACATGCACACATCCAAACACAGAGATTCTTTGGAATCAGAGACACAATCACTGTTCATATCTACAAAACAATTTACCTTCCCCACACAGACTGACCATCATGTGAATCTTTCCTCCTCAAAAAAGGCATGTAGAGAGGAAAATCAGAGATTCTTTATCCTTTTTGTGGAGAAGCAAAATCATTAACTCTACTTTTCAGCTTCATTTGCTTGTTGGTGTTGGACCAGGGACATATATGTTAGTTGCGATTACATAATTATGGAGAAGAGGTATATTGTCAGACTACGTGTAATTGCCTATTTAAAGAGTATGAGTAAAGTGAAGACATTTTAGAGAATGCCAGGATAACGTAAAGGAAACAGAAGCAACTGCTACCTCAGGAAAAGGCTTTATATCTTACTTCCTGAGTTCACGCGTGATTGCGCTCAACTATCCTACCATCACATGCCCCATACACAATTAAGTCCAGTACTTCTGTACCCAGCACAGACAGACTGTCAGCCACTGATTTGACACTGCTGCCTAGAAGACCAATAATTGCAACCCTGGAAGTGACCACCTGGTTTTGTTCTGGAATTCCCAGTACTGCTACTATTTTAGAAAGACTTCAATGAGAAGGCAACACTTGCTTGCCCACAAAAGCGTCCTCTCTTTTGTTTGTTTGATTAATTTGAGGTAAATAAGTTACTTGGGTATTTCTCTACGTTCAGTTTTCCAGGCTTGCAATAAGCTGAGATACGTGCCTCCAATCACCTTAGCAGTGTCATTTATTTTGACAAAACGTAATAGAAGCTATTTTGATGAAAGAGAGTGAACCATATTAAAACTGGACAATCCAGTCTTAGCTGTGACAGGTTTCAGCACGCCATGCAGAATAAAAATAATTGGAAGTAGAAACAGATCTATTTTTCCTTTCCAAACTTTAAAGATGTCCGATTGATCTTCTAGCTTAAAAAAATATCTAGAAGAAAAGTAAACTGTCAATTAGTGTCATCTGTCTCTGTCAATTGTAAATATATTTGCCATGCATTGCTACAAACAGCTGTGCAAGATCAATCACTTCATCCAGGACTCCTAGGCCAATTAATGAATCTTGTGGATGGATAAAGGATGATTATTTTTTTTTTTTTAACAGTAGCATGTACTGCAATTACATCAGGTGTTCAAAAACTTCTGTGTATGTTTTAGGAAACTAAAGAGAAGTAGCATATTTCTATGGCACTTCTTCAGCACAAAATACTTGTTTCTGTGTATCTCTCTAGCTATAATTTAATCCCTACTTCAGAACAAATTTTCAGCTAATAGTTCCCTAAAAGCAGGCCACCTACGCTACAGAAAAGTTTTGCAGAATATAGGGGGAAAAAAAAGTTTCTGATTTTATGTGAGAAGAAAAGAATATGTCAATTTCTATTCTAAATAAAATCATGTGCCTCCTGCCCCTGAGACACAAAATTTTAGTTGGTCTGTTTCCTAACCCACGTTTAAAGGTGACTTGGGAATTCAGATGCCTGAATTTTAGATCTTTGAACTGAAAGGGTCTGATTTTCAGAAACTGTTCCGGATCTTTTCACTGAAAAGCAGTTTTGTAGCAATAGAAACAAACAAAATTCTCAGGCTTGTATAGATCAGTTTGATGCAGTTGGTAGAATTTCTGAAAGAGGAATATATTCAGCAGATGCTTCTGTTCCATAGCTGGAATAGCAGAAGAGCAAATACACATCATGGTGATGGAGAAAAAGGAAAGGAGGATCTAGTTGCTGCTAAAAGAAAGTATTTTCAAACCAACAGCTTAAGAAACTTTAGCCAAGAGTCTTAAATGAGGTAGTTTAGGAGACTGATAAACCACTAATGATACTTTTAAAAAAATCTTGAAAAATTAAAAACATTCCAAAGACAGCCTTGTCCTGCCAACACCATCCTCATACATTCAACTTAGAAAAGAGGTCACCCTAGGGAATCACAGGCAGATCAGCCTGATGTCCGTTCTAGCAGCCCCATCATTCTCCTCCCAGTCCTTGATGCCTCCTGCTCCCTGCACCACTATGGACCTACAATTCTCAGCTGCTTGGGAGTCAACTGTATTTGCTTCAGTTGGTGACTCCTTTGGCTTCCTTTTCTCATAGCCAACCTGGCTAGGAGCTTTTTGAGAGCTGGCTAGCATTTGGAGTTGTTAAAAAGTCTTTATATCCACGCCAAAGGGTGAGCTGGCTGTGGCATTGGAATTTGTGAACTGAGGAGTCCTACTTTCCAGCCTTGGACTTTAAAAGATGAAGTCTGCCAGACTGTGTCTGATATGTCTGACACTTGCGACTTCCTATTAAAGACAACGATTATTGTCAGTTTTCTGCATCACAGTTTAACACTGTTGTCTTCTTGGGTGAAGCTTTCATATATGGATGCTAGGTTTTATCTCGATGCAATGGAGGACTTGTTCTGCCTGAAGAATGATAAATTGGCCAAAGCTGGAAGCAGGTTATTGAAAGGGATGAACTACTGTGGTGAAGCTTTTTCACTTATTGTATCTGATCTGTCCTTCTTACATGCTTACAGTCTCTTTGGCTATACTTAATTGTGCAAAAGGAAATTCCAGCCTCCTAAAATGAGGGAATATTCCTATCTA
Organism: Tauraco erythrolophus; assembly: GCF_009769465.1. Taxonomy (NCBI): domain Eukaryota; kingdom Metazoa; phylum Chordata; class Aves; order Musophagiformes; family Musophagidae; genus Tauraco; species Tauraco erythrolophus. The sequence goes on along the minus strand of NC_141469.1, from coordinate 9,949,299 downwards.
TATGCCAAACACATGGAGAGTAGTGGTCTAGGAACCTTATACTCCGATTTCCATAGAAAGAAAATATGGACATGTGAACCTGGCAGATCACTGACAGATCCCGCTATTTGGACAATCAAGGGATTTTGCTTAATCCATGTATAACCACCAACTACCAGATTTGCTGTCAGGAAGAAATTTCTCCAAAATATGTGTTCAAAGTGAAACATAACTTGGAGGTTTAGCATCTCTTCTGCAGGCTTTACTTCCCTGATGAAATCATCTACGTATTTCTCACCTAACTAATTTCCTGCCAAGACAGCTGTCTTGATGACACCAAAATCTCTGTGCTCTCTGCTGTCTCAGCTTAACGTCCTGAGGAACGAAGGGCTTTAGCCTAATTACAATCTCTGGGCTTTATGTAGTGTGAACCATAGTGGCTGGTGATATTAAAGATGTTGGATTAGATTAAATAATCCCTTTTGACCTTAAACTCTATGTAATTATAAAAGTTTTACTAACTCCAGTTAACAGTGGTGTATATCAATAGCCTGTATTTTGAGACATGGCTACCTGATTTCATCTTAGTTCTGCAATGGCAGCTTCACTGAGTTTGAACCGTGGCAGCTTGCCTTTCATACTCTGGCCTTGTTTTGAATAGCTTCAGAGAAAATTTGTAAAAGACTGTAGATGGGGTGACACTGAAACAGCTCAGATTCAATAAAATAATTTAAAAAAGAATTACCTAATCCTTTATTCTTTTAGAGGATTGATCTTAGAAGACTGTTTAGATTTGGAAGCTTTACATAATAGCTTCAGTCCATGTGGATAGCTAGGGATTTTTATTTTTTTTTTAGCTTTTCTTACAGCTCCTGCTATGACAAATTAGAAGGCTGGAAGTAGGTGTTATCTGCTTAATTCAGAAACATTCACAGAAATGCAAAGTATTAGGTAGCATTTAGAGAGACACATAGTGAAGCCTTTGGAGCTGAACGCCTTTTAAATGCATGTCACATGAATATTCAGTCAGATATGTAAATTTAGGGTATCTGTTACTTTTAGTAGATTCATCTATTATTTGAGATCAAGGCACAGATCACAAGAAAGGCATATCAAAATATCAGACCTTTTATATTATTCTTGTACAGAATATACTGCAGGTAGTCATGTTTGTTTTCTGTTCCTCTTGGCAGTTTGCTTTCTTTCTATAGGAAAAGTAAAATTTAAATTTCTCTTAGTTTTGTCACTCCATATGCTTTGATAAAATGCCTCATCACTGAGGCTTTACAAATAACCCTTTGCACTTCAAAAGGAATTTTTGATACTGTAATACCAAACCTACGCAGTATCCAGAATCTAAGAATACAGTTACATACTGCAGAGAAATGCAGCTAAAAGATTTGGAAAGTCAAACAGATTCAGTGTAACTCTACATTTCTTAAGTACCTAACTGGCTTTGTAATATATTCAGGCCAGGGAGAAAATGGGAAGGATTGCTACCCTATTTCAGGGTATTTCAAAGCAGGTGATTCACCGGTTTCTTTAGGTGTATTTGTAGAGAAAAATTTTAAATGTAACTCCTGAAACTCTTTTGTGGAAAAAAAAAAAAATCAAACCAAAAAAAGATAAATGTACCAGGGGCAGGTCTTCAAAAAAAGGTCAAAGAGAAAGTAATTACTGACCACTAAAAGCATGTTTGGTTAGTTGAACGGAGACTGATGTAAAGTTCTGCAAACGTCCTGTTATACACTGTAGAATATCAGTAGGACAGACAAGTAGATTTAACTTGCCAGGGATATTGAAGTTGAATTGAAATTTCTCCTCTTCCAAAAAGACCTAGGACTCTACCTCCCCTTTCTCACTCTTCCTGCCTTCTCCCCTCCCTCCCTCCAAAAGAACATACACAACACAGTCTTATGTGCTGGGGAGTTTTACCTGTCTGGGTGAGGATACACTTCTCCAGATTTTCTACAAAGCAGTTCTTTTCAGGTGGATTCTCTGGGAACAGCTGATAGGCAAGTTGCTCACAATCATCCATTGAAAATTACCAGTAAGCAGAAGACCCAACTGTTTAGCCCCTGTACAATCCCATTCCACAATAGAAGATAAAAGATTTTTTTTTTTACCATCTCAGAAAAAGAAAAGCTCAGCTTATTTTTGTCATTCTTTAACATTCTCTGTTCTGCTGTTACTGCAAGAGATTAAAAATCCCTGTAGCACTCCTGTTTTTTCTCAGCGATGTCACTGGGCACAATGAAAGACATCAGTTCTCTCTACAAGCTCTGCCTTATCTAGGCTTAAACCAGCACAGCTACAATGTTACTGTTAAAAGTTTAAAATGCAATATAGGACACCCAGGTTCCGATGTTGACGACAGAGCAGAGAATAGCATTGCAATGACCTGAGTTTCCCAAGTTTAAGAGGAAGGTACCTGTCTCCTTGATTATTTGGCTTGGCTAAAGAAATGATTTGTAGGTGCTGCTGGTACTGATAAAGTTATCTTCTGTGTCCCAAATCAGTCAAGGCCCTAAATAAGCTCAGCACAAGAACACACAATCCAAGTAAACTTTGGTATTAGATCCATGAAGTTCCCAAAACCCCAGGTGTGACCAAGATGAGTATTATATACATGCCCTGTGCTTTGGAGTCTCTGGTGCTTTCTCTACAGAATCTTGTGTAAATTAATGGTGCTGCTGGAAGGATTTGTTTCAATTAGGAAACTCTCTTTAATTCCTTTCCATGTTAAGAGGCTGGTATTCCAAAAGAACAAACTACAGAGGAGATGTGATTTGCAGCCGTACTTATCTGTTAGTCAGGCAACAAGCTCATCAATGATAATAAGCGAACAGGAACTAAAGATCAGAACAAAAACCATGAGAAGTGAGAGATGAGAAACCTCTCAGAGAGCAGCAGCAGAACTGCAAGCAAGTTTCTAATTAGCTATCAGACTGCAGTGAGTCCTAAGAAAACAAAGGAATGGCAAAGACAGTTCTAAAGTACGCATATTTGCAGGACATAGGAGAACCCTTAAAGAATAAACTCCCCATGTAGGTGTTTCTTATGAGTACTTTACCCAATTTTATTTTCTAGTCAAATTATTAAAATATCTTTGAAATATTAATATGCTCTACTAATTAAAATCCTTAAAGTTGACTGAAATTAAAATGACTTGAAAAATTTAATGGATAAAAACACTGAAAGCAGAAATCACTGAAATGGTATCAGTCATGTTCTGTCTTTCCTTTAGTTCCACCTTCTATATATAACCATGGCATAACTTTAATGAAAAAAGCACGGTTTTATCAGACGAGCTCGTTAAAATTAATTTGAGATTACATCTAATCTAAACAAAAATATATGTGGAAAAAATGTCAGATTTGATTCAGTCTCTGAATCTTTTAGCAATTGCTGAGGCTTTTTTTCTTTTCCAGTATGGGGAAAAAAAGGAAAAGAAAAACCAAAAGCAAAACCTCAAAGATTCTGAATGTGAGTACACTAAGCCTTCAGAAGCGATTTGAAAGCACTCTTTAGAAAACCTTGAGTGAATAACCTGAGCATCTGAGGACACCAAGCAATGGAGACAGTATGTCTGTTGCTTCTAAGTGACCCAGCTGACTTCAGTAGAAAGCTTCTAATAGAAGCAAATGGGTATTACAAAATAAGCATTTGAGTTGCCATAACGAAAAATATAAACACTTAAAGCTATTCGCCTCGTAAGAACTGGCCAGCACTTTGCAAAGTTAGCATTCTAATTTTATGAGGAAATTTCCAGCTATGGAAGAAGAGAAAGTGGGAACCATGTATTCTGCCAAAATATCTGCAACTTGTTCAGCATCTGTAATAACAAAGAAAGCAAAAACTCCACTAAACTGAGTGTTATGCTGATCGTTCAGATTTGGTTTCAAAGTCATCTTGCTGGGCAAATTCAGAGTTCAAATTATTCAGGACAAAGACTGTCCCTGAAATCAGCAGAGGGTGTCGGTAGATGGACTTATGTCCTACAGTGGGAAGGTCCTCCTTTACGAAACAGGGAATCACAGGGAGTGTGGACTCCATCAGGAGCTGGAAGCTGAAAGAATTTTTTTTGGACAATTTAAAGCTAATTTTCTGAACTACCTACGATCCTTGCAGCTAAAGGCTTGAAATCTACAATGCAAAATCCACACAATGAAAATGTATTGACCTACGTGGGAAGTTTATTCTTTAAGGGTGCTCCTATATCCTGCAAATATGCGTACTTTAGAACTGTCTTTGCCATTCCTTTGTTTTCTTAGGACTACCTGCAGTCTGATAGCTAATTAGAAACTTGCTTGCAGTTCTTCTACTGCTCTCCAAGAAGTTTCTCATCTCTCACTTCTCATGGTTTTTGTTCCGATCCTTAGTTCCTGTTTGCTTATTATCATTGACAATATCATTTGAATGATACTGTAAGGGCATCCAGGAAGAACCAAAGCTACCTTTGCCAACACCTTTATAAGAAGCTGGGTGGGCTGAACACTGCTATCAAAAATACAAGAGGTTTTCTGGTCAAACGCCTCTGGAAACCCAGAAGTCTTGAGTCTGCTGTAATTGTGGTCCCATTTCCCCAGCCACACTTACTATTAGAAGTTCATCGTGAATTTTCAGCAATTCAAATACGGGATCAGTTTTCTCAGAATCAATGTACTTGTTCTAAATCAAGTGGAATTAGGTGCAGATAAAACTTGAAGAGGTCCAAGTGTATTTTTAAGGGATATGATTGCTCTTTTACCTCCCAACCACTCTGAGGTTCCCAGTATACAAATAACACTGCTGATTAAAATTATTTTTGAGTCATTCAATTTTTTTTTCTTGTGGGAAAAATTTACAGTCTTATCTGGAAATATAATCTGAAGTGAGCCCATTTCAGAGTGCTATAAAAACATTATCAAATTCTCAGAACACTCTTATCAGGTCATCAGATATCCAATTTCTCTGATTTAACAGATAGAGAAATTTTGCTATTGAGGAGTTGCCCAAGTTGCTTGAAATCATGGATAAAGACTGGCAGACAGGATCAGAAAGTCTCCTGCTCTCAGACCTAAGGCCTGCTCATTCCCTCACACTGGATAACCACCAGTCAATGAAGCAAATCTGCCTTTCTTTGGGTCAGAATATAGGAACTGGTATGAGATAGCAATTAATAAGTGCATATTCAAAACTTTCAAAAGAGAATGGATACTTTAGACCATATGAAGAAAATACATCTTAAAGATATCCAGAAATATGAGGCATGGTACCGAAGTTGTTTTCTCCTTTCACTCCTTGTGCAGCTGAAAGGTGACTGTGTATTAACTAAACTCTGCAGCATTCAGATACAGCTTCACACACTGTTCTGGGCTACCAGTACTCACACATGACTGGTTCACAAAAAAACTAAATTAATAGTATACTTTTAGAGACAAGCAGAAGCAACATTGCCACTGACATTTTGATTATAGCTTCAAAAAGCTACGGAAAAGAGCTTCTGATTACCCACGTAGAAGCGTGGGCTTCGACACTTTATTCGGCTTTACTTTTTCCAGTGTATTGCAGTGAATGGTTGGCAGACAGGATTTCTGTACTGCTTCTCACAGACAAGCATCCGAAACAAGCAATTTCATAGCAATTTCAAAGCTACATTTTATCTATTGATAGACAAAAAGGAATTAGAAAAGGTCCTGTGAGTATTAAAACAGCCCTGAAACAATGAAATGCTGTAAAGTCCTTCGCACAAATTACAAATCAAAAATAATTGAGACTTTGAGTACAGTATGTCAACTAGGAACTGAGCAACATATTACTGTCTGCATTGGATTGGGATGGAGGGGGGAAGTTTTAAGGACTGTACATGGAAGAAATTATTGTAGTGGGGTGAAAAGGAAAAATTGCACTTGTTATTATTTCCTGGCAAAATACAGTTGGATCAGGTGTAACATGGACACCAGCTACAGCAGAATAATGAAAATATTGAAATCAAAGTTCTAAGTATGCACAGAAGTGGAAAACCCAACAAAACGTATGAGGTAAAAAAATAAACTCTTACTGTAATGTATTAACTCAGCAGACTTATCCTCTTATCCTTCCAGGAGAGTGCTTTTCCTTCTGCTTTAACCTTTCTATACTCAGATAGAGCCCCACTGAATTCAGGCTGGTCCTCATAGGCACGTCGATTTGTCTACACATGCCAAGCAGCAAAGTTGATGTTTTAGTGTACCGTATACAGTGGTTCATGATCCATTGAGCAGAAAACGTGGCTCAGTCTGCCACAGTGTCACTAATGTCTTTTAAGGTACAATGTTGGTCACTGCATCAATCTTGACCACACTTCGCATCTCAGAACTGCAATGTCCTTCAGCATTCTTATCTCCAATCACTTACATTTTTGCAACGTCTTATACCTATAACAACTTGTTACTACATGGTTTTTTGGAATAAAATCAGTCTCAATAATTGTCCAAACCACCATTACAGTCATACTAAATAAAGGCATATAAGTAATAAAAGTCTTACTATCAATTAATATGGAATAAATCACAATTTTCAATAAAAGGGTTCTCCTTGTTTCTTCTGAATGATCTGCTTTATAAATTCTTCCATTCATAAAACCAAGCTATTAAATACCATAGGCAAAGCTATTTAAATTTAAGTGTATAATAAAAATTATTTTCAGCTTTCATGAAACTATTGTCTATGTCTAAAATCAGCAAATTCATTCTATTCTTTCACTTCAGAAAAGTTCATTCCCTTGAAATATTTTGATAGGTCAGGGAGGAACAGGAAGGAGAGGAAGAAAGGGCTATCTTTTTTTTTATTTATTTCACAATGGACTTTTATTTTCAATGGATTTTTCAGGGTAGGGAAAAGACAAGGAATATTGGAATATTTTGTAATCGTAACTCTCTACATTTACCTATTTATGTAATATATGCATAACACATAGTTACGTTAATATAATTTACATTTTATATTGAGTATATGTATACATATTTATATACATTTTTTCCCTCAAAGTCATTAAGATTTTGTTTTATGACCCATAAAGGACATCTGCCAATAGCAAAATGATTTTCGGGACTCTGAAATTCTAGATTTTAAAAATGTTACTAACTAAGCAGTTCAGTGGCTAATTCTTTTTACTCCAGTAATATGAGACACAGAGAATGATACAAAATGTGTCTGACAGAAAGAGTTTCTCTCCAGAAATTAGGAAATTTATAGACCGTGCCATGCATGACCATGACATTGATGAAAGGATGCTCTTTGTACTGATGAACCCAGTACACAGCATTGGAAAAGTTTAATGGCCATATCACCTTATGCAGCTATCAAACATTATACATGTAATTTTTATTATGACCAATAAAACCTATTTCCAGCCCATTGCAGATGGGCTCTATTTAATGCTCAGTTTCCTAATGTCATCATCTTTGCTGCTACTGTGTAAAATGTAACGATAATTCCATTGCAGAGCACAGCATTGCTGCATGTAGATCAGATTATCTGGGTCAATTTAAATGTTATTACTGGGTCGATTAAATTGGCCTAAGGCACCATTGATTTAAAATAAATCTCCATATTGTTTTATTAAACTGTAGACTATATATCAATTTTAATAAAGATCAAAACAAAAATTCTGTGTAAACCATATGTAGATGATTAATCATAGGTTTACCGAGTTGTCATAGACTGCAGTATGGGAAATAGAAAATAAGATAACATTACAAATATGAAATCTAAAAAGATTACACGTTGCATAATTCAGTCAGTGACTGATTTAGATTTCAGTTGGAATGTATACAATACAGAAAGAGCAGTAAGGTTCTTTCTTTTTAATTGAAAGAGGTTATTGCGAAGTTTAAGGGAAGAAAAAGAAAGTAATTTTTACAACATGTTTTTGTTTGTTTTTTTCCTTTTCTTTCTTATTCTGACCATGTACCAGAGGAAGACACTTTTCAATTACATGCAGGGCCAGGGGTTAAAAATAAACAAACTAAGAGCATGGAGCACTTTTACAAAGGTAAATTGTGACAGAAACTGCTGTTTCCTAAAAAGTCTAAATTTCACATTAAATTGGATATCCAACATAATTCATAGATGAAAAGTGTAGAAGCTCAATAACAAGTTGGCAATAATTCATAGATTTACTTTTCCTGTAGGCTTGTTAAACTGCTTTCTCTTTCTATACCATCCCCAGAAATACACTTCTGATTTGTTGGTTCCAAAGTAAGCAAGAGAAATAAAGCATAAGTATAGATCATTCATTTTCACATTGGTATGCACGGTACATTTTCTTCAACTTAATGCCCTATCCATTAACCAAAGTCCTTGAAAAATTATTTAACACATCTTTTAGTTTTTCCTGTGTTAATTATCTTGTACACCAGCAATACTGCTACAATGTCAAGCACTGCCCATATGCTATCCAAAACAAAACATCCAGAATTTCATACCTGATATGTACAGAATATCGAGCATATAACTAACGGGTCTTTTGAAGTATACATGGATAACTTCAGTTTATAGACGATTTGTTTCATTACCTCCATGTCACTGGAAATGACTTGATTACTATCATTCGGAAGCCAATTCTGAAAACTTCAAATCGTACCTTAGTTTGTCATCAATTAAAGATATAGATCTAGAGGCAAAACAGTTATCTATCTGTAAAGAATTATCAACAGTTCTCCAGTTAATAAGTCACAAGAACAAGATAGAGTATGAACAGCCGTGGCATAAACATAATGCACATCTTGCCTATCCATTTTAGGTAAACATTGCTTCACCCGGAAACAAAGACTGAAACCATCTACACAGGTGCAGAGCTATCTGGTTTCCATATGAATTGGCAAAACAGTGTCAGAAAATTTCTAGTAGGAATCTTGACGATTGAATCATCAGTCAAATTAGAGCCATAGGGATCTAAACCAAAAAAAATTATTGTACAGGCAGTTATAGTAATAATAATAATTCTAATAATAGACAACTCCTGTCTGTATTGCATGGGGGAAAATGGCATTATCATGTCCTGTACTCTGTTGTATAGCCAGACAAGATTGATATTTATCTGTATAGATATATAGCATATATTTATTACATGTGATATTTATAAAATTGTATAAGAATGATTTGTTTATAGTATTATAGTATAATTAATATTATACAAACATATTTAAATTATATACAGTTAGGGTATATCTGTATTTATATAGATAATAAAAATAACATATTTTATATAGATAATATATATAAAGTTGCAAAGACATATACATAGAAATTATTTATTGGACCTTCCCTCTTTGCTCTACTATAGCTGAGCATAATACCACTGCATCATTTGTTCCACCTACCACAATACAAAAAGCAGCTTTCTACAGAGTACAGAAATTTTATATTACTCAGAAAAATCTCTCTCTCCCTTTCCTATCCTTCCCATTATATCCCTGTATCTACTATAGAATACAGACGTGCTAATGCTCGCCAAGTCAACGAAGGGATCTCTCTGAAGTAAGCACTACACACTCTGGGGCTGGCAGAATTATGTCTGTAGCTTATAGAGCATAGAGACATTTCTCAAGATATTAAGCACAACTATAATAATTGATCTGTGAACTAAATTTACTGATAAAAAATACATCTAAAGTCTTCATTTGCATTGCAAAGTCTAGCTCTTCGTAGTTAGGGAAAAACTGAATCACAGTTTAATACACAATCAATTACTTCAAGACCACATTTTCCATAAACCCAAATCAGGCACTTCCAAAATGTGTATCTGGAAATATATTCTGATTAGATACTGGTACTATTTACTGGTTAGACAGTAAATATTCAACATTAATTACTTTCCTCATGTCTTTTGAATCTTCATTGGTTTTAGCAGCGTGTATCTTGTTTGCTTTAATGATATATCAAAGTAATTTTTAGTCAGTACTTCCTGTCTCATAAGCCTTATATTTACAGCATATGTGTCTCTACATTTTGGCAATATTGAGTGATGGTAATAGCATTGTCTTTTCTCAGGTCTGGACTTGGGCTGTTTTGTGTCTTTTTCAGTTGAATGTGTCCAAAATTATTAAGTAGTTACGCGCTTCATCTTTGGATTCATTATTCCCCTTTTGTAATCGTCTTTTACTTGTAAATAAGTATTATTAAATATTTAACTATAATTGATAGAACTCTCTAAACTTTTCTTTGATGGAAAGTGCATGTAATCAAACTCCTGCCAGTGACAAAGGCAAGTATGCATTTGTTGTGATATCTGGATTATTAGATTCAGTATTTTTAAACATCTAGACAAATGTCAAAGTAAAGCATCCTAAATTCAGAATTTCATTCTTATTTTGGTATTAATACGTGTTTTGTTTCTCTTAAGAGAAATTTACCTTGAGAATATTTCTGTCTTTAAGCCAAAGCAAATGAGTAAACAAGAAAGCAAAAAAGCACCAAGAATATTAAGGGTCAATCAAAGATTTGATGACTCTCAACAAATCATGAGTAGCACAACTGCTTACAGCTGCTCAAAAGTCAAACGTGAATTTTAACCTGATCATTTGGTAGTGGGATACACTGGCTTGAGTATGTTCACATAAAACCATATTCCCTCCTCATTGATCAATCACTACTAGATAAAGATCGGGTAAGTATGCAAACCAATACTTATAGAACAAGGAATCATCTTAACTAGCAACCTTTCAAGGGCTGACATAGTATCAGCCTGATCCATTTTCAGTACTATTACGAAATTCTTATAAGATTTTCCAGGAAACTCATATCCAGAGGTATCACCTTAAAGTTACTGCAGCATCAAATTAACAGGTAGTAAACCTTTCACACTTTTGAACTCAAAGACATACAGCAAAAATCTGGGGTGCCTATACATTTGTTGACCATGTGCATTATTTCCTGTGGTAATGTGTTGAGACCCTACCGTTAGGGCAAGGAAAGTAAATTCTCTAAGAAAATCACCACCAAGATCACTCCTGTAGTAGGGGCCCTTGAGAGTGCAAGCATGGGATGACAGTAGAGGCCCCAAAGGTGTAAATGTAAATCAGAAATGGTCAATTATGGATTAATAAGGGATTGCATCCTTGAGAGCCGGACAGAAATGGTTTTGGGGCATAATAAAGAGAACAAAGAACACGTGGCTAACATATGTAAAGCAACCTATTTATACTAAAGATGCAAGGATGTAACAAGAAGAGATAAAAGTCAACTCCTACAAAGAAAGAACAGAGAGAGTGAATTGCTCTCGCAGTGTCATTCCCAGTTAAGATTCCTGCACCTGATCAATACAACCGCCTGTCCGAAGGAGGTATTCCCTCCCTTTTAGAGACAAAGAACTCTGCTTTTTGATTTGCCATTCACCATATGTTGCTATTGCAGACTCAGCAATCTTAGTTAAATTATTATGTTTAATATATCCTTGTAAAGCAATTCAGAATTCTGAAGAGCAGCATGTGTGTTTTCTGCTCCCTTCCCACATGCCAAGAAAACTGATAGTGCAGAACCAAATTAGAGTAAACTTGAATTCACTAATCCAGAAAATATCAGAGAGAGAAAAAATAAAAGCTTTTGAGCATTGTTTCCTGAGTAATGACCCTGGATCTATTAGGATCTTATACTTCTCTTTATGTCCTAGAAAACTGTATTCTTGGGCAAAAAGTCACTCAAAGTACACCTATGCATGCTTTAATCATCTTACACAAACAAAGGACTTAACTGACCAAATGTTGTCTATATTGTTCTCTATAATTCTGTGAGACACCTGCTTAAAATGATTTGGCTGATGTAAATCAGTGAGGTTAACTATATTGCACTTAACGGAGTAACAGCAATTCCATGAGTGAGCTTCCACTGGGTTTATAACAGAACCAGTGCATTCTTTACTTTTGTAACCTGAGATTCTACTTAACAACTTCACAAACACCAGGAAGTAAGCATCATAATGAAGTAACATATTCTGTATTTTCTCAGCTCTGCAACTACTTTGGGGGTTGTTTTGTTGCGTTTTTTATAATATGTATGACATTCTTTCTATATGTTTGTGTGTGTGTGTGTATTAAACTGATGTGCTGGCATGATACAATTCTGCATACCAGAATGGTTGAACTTGGCAGAACCACAGATTAAAAAAAAAAAAACAACACTTCTGGTAAACTAGAGATGTTCAGCATGCTGAAGAAAATGGATATCAAGAGCCAGCAAAATCATACACAAATTTTGAGCAACACACACAAAATTTCTACTAACCAGAGAGTGTAAGCTACTGTCTTTGAAAAAGTATGATCTACTCACCAACAATGGCAGAGGTGTTAGATGCTACCTACCTTTCTCTTCAAGCAAATGACGACTTGCTCTGTGGCTGCCTGGGTATTGCTAACCAAAGGAGAGCTATTTTGTTCAGGTAATTTCTTTAAATTCTCTATAATCTTCAGGCCCAAACTTTCTAAAATGAGATCTTTCTGGTCTGTCTCCTCACAAACACTCCTCTTACCTTTCAAATACCAGCCTTTCTTACACCTCCTTTGGACATTCATTAATTGAGAGGCATCATGGGCAAAAACAAGCTCATTTTTTTCCTCCTCTCAAACCCTCCCTTTCCCATTTTTCTATGCAGACACACTGTCATGTCTCCCATCTTTCAAAGCAACAGTCTAAGCTTCATCTTAGACTTAGCCCTCTGTTTTCATCCAAACAGCTGACCTATCAATAACTTGTCACCTTCTCAACTCAATATTGTCATCACACAGTGTTCTTCCAGCCACCATTTTTGCCCTGCACAAATGCAATCTTTAACTGTTGCTTTTGGGGTCTTTCCAAATCTTTTTATATGCTGCTACTTGACTAATTTCATGATTCATCTTTTTCTGTGGATTTTCATTCTCTCACCAAAGGAATGCCAGCTTTATCTCACTACATTCAACACCCTTCACATTATTCTTTACTTATACAGCCCTCATACAAATGAATTAGCAGTTTTCTTTTTATTTTTCAGTATTTTTTTTATAAACCTTACTAGCCTCAGGAAGGCTTTTCTTATTAGCACGCTTATGTGTACTCCTGGTCCGGTCCTTCAATATGGGAGAAACTTTATTAAAGTCCTCGGAACCACATCATTATGCTCTTCCAAATTAACTTTAAATTTTTCATCTGCTACACCATCTTGAAAATTATCCCCACTAATAAGAAACCAAATAATTCATCTGGAAAAATCTAGCTTATCAAAACTGAATCACTCCATTATTACAGATACCTTCATCTGCCTCCTCAGCTGCTCTATCTCAACATTTTGTTGATAAGCTCACTGCAGTGGAAACTATCCTTCAATGTAACTATATAGCATAGAGTCTTGATTAGCTTAAAGATCTCCCAGCATCTCACCAATGTCACTAATAAACACAAAAGGAACGAGACGTACCTGCGAGCACGACAACGGGTCATGTAGAAACTTCCTTTCTGATGTCAGAGCAGTGATTGGTCACTTTAATATAGACAGCTGAAATGCAATAATTTGGAGTGAAATTATGGCTCCGCTGAAGTCTATGCTGTTTATGACTACATTATTTTGATAATATTGTAACTTAAAGAACACCTGTGTATAAAACTAACTTTAAAAAATGGCATATATTTTTGTTTTCTTTTGTTCTGCAGTGGGTCTATTACTGTATTTACAATAAGACCAGTATGACAGAATGTTTTGGTTTTCATAAAAGAGCTATTTCTTTTTCTTTTTCCTTCAAGCTTATGAATCTGATAGCTGTGTGTCGATTTTGTACCCAGCACAGTGACTCAGGGAAAGACTGAGCTGGGCTCATGGCGAGGTCCCTGGTGAGGCTGATCAACAAGCCCATTAAGGCTCATTGGTGCAATCAGGCCCCACCAGAGCTGCTTGCTTTCAATTATTTTCTTGAGTTTCTTTTTTCCTTCTTTTTTCTGCCAACTACAGACCTAACAAGCTGAACACAGGTTGCCTCATTTCTTCTATGAATAGCATCCTCTGTACACATGTACGAATAACACTTAAAAGGATAAAATGCTGAAAGTGTTCTTCATACTTAAGGGAAATACAATTAAACGCTGTATTGGATAAGCTGAGTTCTCAAGCAGCCTCCTAAAGAACTCTTAAACAGAGTTCCATCAGCCTGAATGTACAAATCAGCACGTGAGACCCTTCTTGGGGTCATATCTTTGGACTTTTATGCTTACAATTCTGAAATCAAAATGCTAATTTACTTGCACAGCTGCACATCACAAAGGAAAATTCTGGATACTACTAAAAATAGAGGGAGTTTTGTTCAGTGGGGCTGGGATTTTGTCCTTACTTTTTCATTATTCTAACAGGTTTATCCATTAATGTCAAGAATACATTTGAAAACACTGATCAACACCTCCATTGAGAGCTAAATTGAAAATAGAACAGTAACAGAAACTTCTGCATTTCAAAGGAGTTTTTTGAGATCAAGTAGGTTGCAGAGAAGTATAACAGTGGCTCTTTCCTTATTGTTTTACCTAGCTTAATATAATGCTTTTGAGATTCATTTCTCTCATACTCATGCTCCATGTATTTGTCAGTCAAATTTTCTCTCTCATTAACCATTCATTTGCTATTCTGTAATTTATTATGTTATTCATTCTACAAGACAGCATGCAAGGTTTCTTCTTTGTCTGTTCAAGTTAAGGCATAATGCTTTACGCTTACCCTCACAAGTCATACTGAACTTGTCAAAAATATTTATCATCTGAGTTTAGGAGGTTATCTACACATTTTTCAGTTTTTAATGTGGTTCATTAGTTTGGTTTTTTTTACTGATTTTTCACTATAGTGACTATGGGATATGTGATCCATACAGTTTACATTTCAGAGTTGAACAGGTCAGAATAACATCAGTAGAAGCTGTTTCTTTTTTTTTTTCATTGATTTATCAGTTCTAATGAAATCATACTGAGTAAAAAGTTTCCAAGAATGCCATGTAATTCTGACAAAACAATCTTGTCTCAACACATTATGGTCTCATTGAAAAGCGACACAAAAAATGTGCGGCACTATTAAATTTTATCACGTTATTAAAAGCTTCTTGAAAAGTAGGTACTTAGTTATTCAATTTATCAGTTGGAAAATATAAATAAATATAATGTTCTTAGCTGTGAATTTGAAAAAAAAAAATTGGTTTTGTCTTAATAAACGAATATATACCACTGAAGCTGGATTAAATCCAGAATGTGACATACTGCTTTTCAATGACATTTAAGAGCTTCTTGACTAAAAGAAAGCTTCTCCAAAAGAAAACTGGGTACTTTGCCACATATATCTTATTAACTTTCAATGGGATTTTTTTAAAATTAGGTCACTAAGTTATCACTTTAATAAGCAGTATTAATGTAATACTTTACAGTATTTTCATATATCTCAAGCCCAATACTTGAATGTTTAAAAGGCACATTCACAAATCATCAGTTTCTAGGTTGATTTTTTGTTCTGCTGTTTAATTGCAGCTCAGATTGACCTCAGCACTTCTAAAAATGCAGCCTATTTTTATTTAGAAGTCTGTATTTCAAAAGGAACCTTAAAAATAGGCATCCCAACTAGACAACACTGGTTTCATTTACATAACTTAATAGTTTGTTATCACCAAATATTGTAATAATTTTCCTTTCATTCTGCCCGTGATCAAACAGATAATTCACACTAACTATGCAACAGAGTACTGGGAAGCAGGATGTGTGGGCTATACAGGCTACAGTAGCATTTTGGATCCAGGGTAGATTTTAGACCAAAGGGAAGTCACAAACATAATTGAAAACAAAACTTGTTCATTTCTTTCCCTTCATTAAGGACTCCTTCCTTTGTTTACTCAGGTGAGCCAGTGTTAATTGTAACAATCTTTCTGGTATATAGAAGTCTCACAAATATATGTGGAAAACTACTCACTGAAATTATTCTATGGACACTAATAAAAAAATCCCCAAAACATTACCCAAACAAGAGAGACAAACAGTTACGAATACTCACAAATGCAATTAAAATATTGTGATTACTGATAGAAAACAAAACTTCTACTCTTTATACAGCAGACTTGGACAGAAATACTGAGCAATTTATTTTGGGGAGAAAAGATCAAAGACCCTAGTGAAACACCACCTTTACCAAGGGAGTCATTCATACCAAGAAAATTTTGAATGCATTAGATGGTTATGCTTGAAATGGTATTTATTTCTCTTCTCTTTAACGTGTTTAAGACACAGTTTAGATAATTTCACTTTTGCTTGCTGGGCAGTTCTTAAATGATTTATGGATGCTGACTCTCACAGTTTTGAAGTCTAGTACTGCCAAAAGTATAACTGATCCTATTCTTCATTTCAATAGTTTGTTATAGATACTATCCAAAGCATCAAAAAACCTCCACTGCAGACATCGCAAAACCAGCCTATTATTCATGGCATTTTGTCTGGGAATGTTCAAATATTATATGATGTGAAAAGCCACAGATATGGAAATGAATTATTTTTGATTGTTCTTTTAATTGAGAAAGCAATCCTGGACATATTATGGGCGTCATCAGTTACAGGAGTCACAAACAGGACAGCGTTCAGTGCTGTCCCTGCAAAGGATGACAATTTCACTATGACTTGAGTAAAGGTCTTTAGTACATAATAAAGACACGGTTTTATAGAATAGTTCAGTTGGAAGGGACCTACACCAATCATGTAGTTCAACTGGTTATGATGGTCAAAAACCTCTCTCTCTCTCTTTTCAAAGAGTAACAAAATTTTAAATAATTTACTAATAAAAAGACTAATAAAAATCATGCAGAATTAGAAAATGTGCAGGACAAGCAAAAAGAAATGTATTTTCCTCTCAAAACTGCTAGTTGTAAGAAATCCCAATTACCATCAGAAATATCTTCAAGAACTCTGTCGTCACAAGACCTTCGGAAGCGGATGGAACCTTGTTCCGGGGAGGAAGCCTAACATGCTGCTGAGAGTGAAGTCAGGTTACAGGCTTGAAAGTCTACAAATAAAAGCACAATTACTGTTAGACTCCACACTCATTCTGTTGTATATAGACACAGGGCATAGCAAGTAAATTGGCCCACCGTATTTAAATGTATATGTTATTTCAAAATCACTGCTTTCTGAGCCTCACTGTTAAAGGTTCAGTTATCAGAGTTCTGCCTTAGTTGTATAAGCCTCTGAATTTGGAGCCAAGTACATTACCTGAAAGACAGCAGATGGAGCCTGCATAAATAAGTGAGGAGTTATCGTTGAAAAGATTGTAATAGCTACTATTTCCAGTCTTCATTTTTAAGTTAAGTGTAATAGGCACTCTCCTCCAGAATCACTAAACCAGATTAAAAAAATGCAGCCCAAACACACTCAGAAATACCTCTGTTAAACTACTCGTTATAAATCTGAATTCGGTGATCTAGACAAGCAGCATTACGTGTTTGTCTGCATGGGACCACGGAGGATAGCACGTGCTGTACCTAACAGTGTAGGCTCCATATCTAGTAGGGTGACACAAAGTGCTTCGCCTATACTGAAGCTCCACTAAACCACATACAGTTAAGTTACATTTCTATGATGGCTTATGCAATACCCATACACTACGCCCGACCTCTGCAGGGAGAATTTAAGCCCATTTGTTAGAGTATTACATTATAAAACTGTTCTAAAACTGGAAGGCTTCATTCAGCTCTTCACTTCAGGCCCTAATGCACAACATTTGTAACCGTTCATATTTTTGGTGTACTCAATTGCCAAGTTTATTATGTCAGTGCCCAGAAAACCCCAGTCATTACTTTGAATAAGTAGTCATATAACTGACTTTAGATGGGTCTAGATAAGAAATTAAAAATAATGATGAAGGGATTTAAATAAGTAATGTGTAGGCTGAACCTAATTCTGATTTCAATTTCATTGACTGTATACCAATTTAACTACATAGATTTAATAGAGGTATTATGATTTACACCACTGCCACTGCCCTATATTTCAAACACAGATCATAATTTCATACTTCAGTGCTACCTAGTCTCTCAAGGCAACAATGAAAGCCCTCTTTTGTTTAAAAAAAGTGTATATATACACACACACATACATATATATAAAAATAAAAAAATATAATATAAAATATTGGTTATCTGGATCTATAAAGAAAAACATGCTTTCCTGCTGCTCAGGCATTATGTATGCTGTCTATGAAACAGAACAGTTAGGAGTATAACTTTTTTTGTTAGCATGTGAATTCACCTGTTACATGTAAAGAGGAGAAAAAAAAAATCAAGAGTACATTTAAAAAATAAAATCAGGCAAAAAAGAACTTTATGGCTATGCTTGCAGTATGAGCAATTAAAACAACTGTTTTAGAGAAAAAAAACACGAACAAAGATTTAAGCAACATAGAACATGTTGTTATTTGAAAAGACACTGGCTTATTTTTATACTCCTCATATCAACACATATTATGACATTTCTGTTGAAGATACTTAAATTTCCCACTGAAGAGTCCACTTTTTAGAAAGAATTTACATTTCTTTGCTAAATTCAATGAAAATAGATTTCCAGAAGGAAAACTTCCTCATGTAGTATTTCAGCTAAATCTACTCTGAGGTCATTACTAACAATGAAACAGAAAAGTTGAAGAGATTCCCTATGGAAAAGTGTAGTCTACTTCTAAAGAATTAATGAATTAAAAATTCTAAATGAAATTTTGGGTTTGCGATATCATCATCTCTCCCTGGATACTTCAAAAAATTATACTGCACCAAGATCCACTTTTCATTGTCACAAATTTTTCATGTAATAAAACTCTAAAACTGTAGAAGCAAATATATGGATATTAACTCCAATATCTTGATTTGTGCTTTTTACTACTGACCTGACTATTTTAACATCATAACTCAGGTTATCCACTTTTGATTTTTTTTTTCCCAGTGTAATGATCTTCAGACAGTGACAGAGGCATGTGCTGCAGCAAACATAAGAACCTTCTTCAAACGGAAATGCAGCCACTGCAGCAGTTCAGTCTCATTATTTTAATCACTGTGCAGCATTTACAGTTGTCAGGAAAAGGGTTGCTTCCATTGGCTCCATCTGGCAAGCTGTTTGTCAGTTTAATGGACGTACATTCCAAGTCTTCTTATGCCTGTGGCCATGTCTGAATTCATCTGCCTCAGTGGAATACCTAACAAGAGCAATTTTCAAAAGATACATAATTTAACGAACTGTCAAGCTTGGTCTTCAGGGTTAATAGCTATTTACCTAATTAAAATGCTTAGAAAACTTTTATTTTTTCAGGTTTTCTATGGTTATTAGCTTTTTGCTTTGATTTTTTTCCCTTTTTTCCTTCCATTAGTTATTTTTCTACCATCAGAAATGCTTCTTGTTTTACAATAATGACAGGAGTGAATTAAGGTGTGGACCTAATTATCATCCTCTCAAGATTTACAGATGATGCAGCCCTAGAATGGGGATCTCCCACAGAGTTACAGAAAAGGTGCACCCCATGAGCTCAGTGATGATGCCCTCCCTTTTAGGAAACCATATCATCCTTCAGAATTTGCTCAAAAATATAACAGAATTCAAGACATATCCATCTGGATTTACATTTTTCTAAATTTAAAAGCCCAAGGGAAGGGGGATTTGTGACTAAAACATTTTTACCACCCCAAACAAGAAGTCTGGCACTTGTTGCAATTAAAGTTGTATTATCCATGTGCAGTCTAGTAAATGATGCATACCCCTTCTATATCCACACCCGATAATTTTGGGAGATTCATAGATTATGAGATGAGCACACAGAAGAACCTAGCCTAAATATCACTGATTTGATGAACAGAAAACTGTTTTAAAAACACAGAAGAAAAAAAAAAACTCAAAGAACAACAAAAAGACAAATAAAAAGCAAAAGACACTGTTGTAATAACCTATTTTCATAAAGCACACTATTTGCAAGAGAAGTGACACTGAACAGTAATTATTTTTATAATATCTACACCTCAATGGTAGGTAGCTGATCTACGCAACTGTAAGACCATTCTTCAATCACATTCCAGTTTCCAGCTACAATTTAATCAGATACCTTACAAACATTTAAGTCTTGTATTTTTGTTTTGCACAGGTACATGTCCACATATCAGTTTTAGCTTCAGTAAATCATTTGCAAATGAATTTCAGGGTGAAAATAGAGCTTCACAAACCAAACATTTGCACTAATTGAAATGAGATATTAATGTATTTTTATTGATCCCATTTGCCATTGCTTTTGTTTTACAAATTTTCTCTGTGCATTAGCATACCTAAGATTAATAAAATTAATATTTTTGGAAAATTGCAGTATCCCTGTAATTACCTTATATACAAATTGCACACATTTCATTGCCTTCATTAAGTCTGTAGCCATACGTGGCTCCGAGGATTAGCAATTAGGCAGTTAATGGGTAGTTTACTGTACTTTCTCAGTCTGCCTTTCAAATTTTTTGCCATCCTTTCATAGCTTCTTGAAGTAGTTGTAGCCTTTACATGCTGACATATCCCTTCTTCCCTGGCTGAAGGAATCACCTGCATGGAGCTTCAGAAAACCTTATGAATCACCACCGAATTGCACGGAAATTAGTTTACTTTGTTTAAAAGCTTTCTTTCGAATTAAATGTTGCTGCACCTAGTAATGAAAACTGTGAACCTGTAAATCATCAAGTGGCTATTAACAATTAATGACATAGAAGAATATTTTTATTCCCTACAGTATTTACATAATGTATGTGGATTAAGTAAATACTCAGTCTAGACTCCTAGCAGACAGCCCACAAGCTCTCAAGTTTACCAGTAGTTTCAACAAAGGTATACCACAGAAGGCAAGAGAGCAAATTGTCAATTCTATTTGTGCTCTTCCCTCAAACCAGGGAGCCATAACCTGCCTGAGCTTTCGCTTTTCATTGCTCAGTGCTGCGAGGATGCAGGTTTTGCTGGACAACCAACGATACAAACACAGCAACAACGTCCCTGCTTCTCTCGCCTCAGAAGTGACAGCAGCTCCATGGAGGTTTTTGTTGTTATTTCACAATACCATCACTCTTGCTGTGGCATGCAGCATCACCAACAAAGCTAGTGATAAGGGATATTTTATGCCTTTACTATCCTAATCAGGAAAAATCTGCTTTGCGTAATCCAAAATAACTCCAAAATCCATAACTCAATCCTGTTTCAAATTTGCCTATATACCGTTCCAGTCTTGTAGCAGGGAAAATACTAAAACTGCGTATTACTCCAGTAGATCACATGACATAATGAGATTCAGATAGATGGCATGTTTCTACTTCACACTCTGATGACTAAATAAAGATTTTTCCTACTCAGTCCAAAGCTTCTTTTGAAGACAATTAAAACTGGAACTTATTGCAAAGAACACAGAAAGCAAAAATCTCCCCAAAGCATAGTAAGACATAAGACAAATACTGGTTTAGTTACGGGAGATATACCCATACATCCAGCACCTTCAATGTGTTTTCTGGCCCAACAAACGCACAAACAAAAAAGCACGTCAGGATAAAATAAAAACACCAAACATGTCAGAACAGAGTAAAAGCGGTCTATTATACACTAATCCAGAAAGTAAAGCAAAGCCTGGAGTTTTTAAACTCTCTGTTAAGTTTAAATAAAATATCTTATCTACATGTCTGTAAAAATCCATGTGTAAAAGTCACTGTATGTGGCCATGAAAAGTCCATTAGATATATCAGATTAAATTGTTTGTAGGTGAGGATAATCTGGTGTATAGGGAAGTATATGGGAGTATGACATGGGAGTCATTTATAACAGATGACTTATTAAAATATTGAAACGCTCTTCTCAGAGTGAGCTCCAGTTTATTGCTTTTTCAGCCATTCTGAGGGTCTGCTCCTCAAATACGACACCAATGAACTCTTGAACCGAGAAACTAGCTGCTGCAGAACTGAATACTGACCAAGTTAGAAAAGGCCTTTTACTTCTTAAAAGCATCAAGCTTTAAAGCATTGAGTTGAACTCAGGCTGGACCTGAAGAAATCAATGGCTACCAACCAGAACATGACAACAGTTCCAGGGAGGTCCCGGTCCCTCTGACACATCCTGCCCAGCCATCAGGACAAAGATACCTACAGGAAAAGCCAGCACCAATAAAACAGACATATTCCTATCTTCAGTCGCACCTTCAGCAAATAAGTTCCACACCAACTTACTTTGTCAGTCCTGTAGTTTGTCCTACTGGCTTGAAACCAAAGGACATGAAACAATGCAAAAACAGTATCCTTGTTGTTTGTGTGTTGGATTTCTACAACGAAGAGCAGCAGAGGACTGCGTCAGATATGTCTCCAGCCTCATTCCACTACTTTCAGCTGTGTGTACAAGAGAAGAGGAGGAGAATGGGGTGGGAATGGGGCAGGTCTTTTTGCCTACAAGCGATTATTAGATATCTCACTTCATTAGGTATTTTCTCTCTACATCTCCTCTGAGAATGATCAGATGCATAAAAAATTCTAAATGATTGCAAATATCCTGCAAAATCCTGCCTCAAAAGAGCCAAGCTTTTTGAAAGGTCTAAGGTTTTGCTTTTGTTTTGGCAGTCGAGATCCAAACCAGCTAAAGCCATTGAAGATTTAGAATTTCATCAAATGCAAATTGTCAGCTTCAGCACACAGAAGGTTAATACTGTACTACTTAGCCCTGGAGTGGTGTATGAAAATACACAATCAGGGACTTTGGGAAACCCATCTGAGCCCTGCATGTACATTTTTCACTTCACCAACTACTCTGGTGGTAACCAGTAGATCCAATTTCAGCAAGTTTGTGTTCCTGACAGGAGTCACATCAAATTACAGAATCTTCCAGACTTAGTTGGCACCTTCATCTCAGCCTTTCTACCAAATAATATGCCTGTTGCCTTCATCATGCAATCCTTAATTATCTGAAAATCAGCAGACTGCTGCTTGTGCCAGCAAAGGAAATGAGGAAAGAAGAGTGTTCTTTCCAATGCACATGCCTGGATACCCTTCAGAGACATCTGATTTGATTGCCAGTAACAATATTCCATTGATGTTCTTTTTTACATCTATGGCTTAAGGCCCTTTTCCTAAAGAATTAGCTTATGCATGCACATAGTAAAACCTGCATGATTTTTTTTTTTTCTTGGTGACAGAGATGCTGCGAATTTTAGTTTTGATTTTCCAACAGATGCTGCTTGGTGGATAAGTATGATGTGTCCCTAGGGCCACGATATTGTGCTGAAAGAAAGATTAGGAGGATGGGAGAAGATTGTTTACCGCAGAAGAATGCTGTGCATAAATCTCACAGGAGGCTCACAAAATATCTTATCTTAGTCCCAGACAAAGGTGTTCTAATTTCGTGGAATCAGATACAAACCCCAAAGGGGATCAAGGTCAACACAGCAAACTAGCGATCCATCAACAACCTAATTACATTCTATTGACCCAAAAGAAATTCCAGAAGCAACACAGATTCCTCTGGATGCAGGAACAGTATCTATCAATTTCTGGCCTCTGGGTTTTGTCATTACCTGACATCTCCATGGCTAAAATCGCTCCTTAGGAATCTTCTTCTCATTTCTACAACCTGATTATTTAGACCGGGTGTCAGTACCTAACAAACTGCTCCAGGCTAAATTCTAGCAGGCTGCATCGTATAAGGGATTTTGTTCCTTGTAATATTCTGCTTCTCATTAACAATGTGAAATATTTTAAAACAGGCTTCTTTGGAAATCACACTCTGATATTTGCCTATGCGTTGCCATGCGTTTCAGGAAAACTGGCCAGAGGGAAAGTTTGAGGACTCTTGTCTGCCTTGGTTTTAAAAGAACCAAACCTCACTAACTTAACAAATAAGGAAGGATAATAACTAAATATTAAAAAAAAAAAAAAAAACAACAAAAAAAACCCACAATGATATATGGACAATTGACCCATCTATATCAGATATATAATAGATCTCTCTCTACTCTTTTTTTAAATGATATGTTAACAATTCATGTTACTATCTCTTTGGGACAAGGATCCAATCTGTATGCCAATTTGTCCACAGAGAACTACCCCACTTTTGCGGACCTTATCAATTACAAAAAAGTAATCAAATTGATGCATGAGGAACATGCTTTACGAATATTTCTTGCTAGTGGCTCAACAGAACTCTCTTTTCAAGGATGTCCACTGGTACATCGAGGACAGCTGAAAAAGGAAGCAAGAAAACTGCACTGGAAAGATAAAAAGGAAATGGAATATAAGGATTGTCTTTCTCTCACAGTCTGACAACTTTACAGAGTAAAGGAAGCAGACAGGGCTATTGGCAAGAATAGAATATTAAAATATAAAATAAAAGGTACGCTAGGTCAAGTCCCAGGTTTGTGAAGCACTGTGAGCGGGCACTGTAAAAAGCACTCAATTGTTACAACTGTATTGAATGGTACACTATGCATTTCTTTTTGCTTATTGCCTCATGCCACAAATATTCCCTAATTCCAAATCTCAGCCACATGCAGGAAAATGTATTTGTGCAGCAATCTAAATGAACTAATAAAACCAACATTCAACCATTTGGAACTGAAATATTCATGAGATACTCAGGGAACAATGAAACTGAATTGTTTCAGCTATCCTAAAGGAACGAGAGTCAAGAAAACACAGGAGTAACCAGAAACTGTTCTACTGTGCCTTCAAACTTTGGTCTTTTTTTTTTTTTCTTTTTTTTTTTTTTTTTTTTTCCTTTTGCTCCTCTTACTTCACATCAAGCAGCTTCATTCCTATTTAGCAGATACTACACCTGGCTACCCAGGTAGCTCACATCTATTTATTTAAATTTTAGCTTGTGGAGTTAAATTATCATGAAAGCAAAACAGGAAACTACTCTGGCTTCCTGAGTGAACTTCCTTTGCCACAGTATAGTCATATGGCCAGATGACATATGGCGACTGGGTACATCTTCACATGAGTCCGAATAAATATCAAAATGAATTTCAAGTTTCCTAAAATCTAATGCTTAGAGTTAATCCCAGGGAACACTGCATGTCCCTTACTTGTTATAATTAAAAGATATTACTTTATTGAGAACTAGCTTTAGGCTCAAGCTTCTTGAGACACTTGTATTAACTGACCATTTCCTACTTTAATGAAACATACGGTCCAAATAAGAAAATCAGTTTCCTAATTAAAATTGCAAGCAGTAAAACTAAAGCATCTTACATCATCATTCGGAAATCTGGGTCAGTGCCATTCTTGCCAGGAATTAAACGGTTCGAGAAAGAACACGCACTGGGGGCAGTTATCTGAAACCATTGCAGCTCTGTCCCCGAGACCCATGTGACATCTGCAGCTAAAGAGGACGTTATCCATGCCTCTTCGGTGTCTGTCAGTCTGGGTGAGCAGGAAGTAATTTCACACAATGCTGCAACTGTTTATCATTCTTAATTCTGAGCACCTATCTAGCTATCTGTAACAGTAAATATAACCATCACCTCTCCTTTTTAATGGATGTCCTTTTTCACAAGGGAAAATGGAACACACTGGCAACAGGACACGAGGGGTCTCTGTGTCTCCCATTTCCCAGAAGTACTCAGTTAATGCATACTTTTTCTCTCAACATTATATGTAGGAAGTCAACTAAAAGCTAAATAGAAAATAAAGCAGATATTCAGCCTGTTAGCTCTGCAAAACACAGAAGTAAGAGACTTTTTACAGAACGCAGGAAAACTTTTCAAGGAGCCTTTGATCTACTTTGATAATTCTAGATTATGCTCCAGCTGACAGGACTATCCTTAACGCCTGCACTTGAACCTTCCCTCCCCCAGACCCCTTTGGTGCAACAGCCAGCACTGCCTACCCACAACTTCTTCACACATCATGTTAGCACAAAGGCTGCTCCGGCTGCAGCCAGCCTCTTCTCCTCCAGCTCCTCCCTGCTCCCCAAAGCTGCTCAGCACATCAGCAGCCTTCTGCACCACCTCAATGCACAGCCAGCTTCCTGGAGCCCTGGGCATGGCTGCTGCATCTTCGCCTCAACAATGTTTAAAGGCAGGTAATATTAACATTATTCAAAAATACATCTCTAAATCCAAGATCTGCTTCAAATTGTTTAAATTCTCGCCTACTAAAAGACATTTCAATAACAAGAAAAAATAGATTTGGTATGAGTTGTTGTACAGTCAACTGTGTTCTTTGATCAACACAAGAAAAGACAGTCTAGGGGCAGAAATTTAACTTTTTGTTCTAGAAAAAGATTTTTTTCTTATTGACTTAATTGACAAGTTTTGACCTGTTCTATAATGTTGATGACCATTTTTTACCAATGTAAAACGTCTCTTGCCAATTTCTTACAGTTTTGAAACCTTAAATAATCCTCACGTAATATGTACTGTTCAGAGAAGTCCCATGGATGCAAGATACAAATATTAATAGAGGATTTGGAAACTGAAGAACTAAACAGCACTAGCTTACCTCGATTTATGTGCTACTTACTTTTGTATCCAGCTGGCACACGCTTACAGCAGTACAGTTAAAACAGGATCTTAGCGTTTTTGCACCAAAGAAGCTCCAGTAAGTTCATTTGATTTGATCCAAGTAATTCACCCCCCAAGCCCTTTATTTACACAGCCTTAATTATGTGCTCTTAAACATCTTTAGGTGCCAAGCAAATTTCCAGATTATAAGCTTTAAGGGAGTTTTTGGCTCCTACTTTGTTCCACCCTGGCTCTATTGCTAAGTTTATACAGTGTATTTTCTGATGTGTTTAGGAATCACTCTGGGATTTTAGAAGTGTTTGAAAGACCTGAGAACGTACAACCTCTCCATTGAATGTTGTCTTCAAGGTTAAGCCATGCAAAATTGTTCTTCTCAGTTTCACAAATATTTGAAGAATATTATGAGAAATAAGCATGATCTTATATTTACCTTTTAGTCAGAAAAAGTTTGCAAACTGCTAGTGTCCCCATTGACATAAACACTAACGAGAGTTTTAGTTTGTTTTTTAGAAAAACATTTGCTGGAAAATAAAGAGTTTAAAAATGAAGATGACTTCAAATTATCATGTAGTGAATAAATAAACAAAGAGCAACTCAAAGATCTTTGTGTTTCTGTTTTCTGAAGACATTCTGGATAACATAAAAGTAATACATTGTTTTATCTTTGTAAATCAACCATTAGGTTTGTCTATTGAAATTATTAACCTACAGTCCCTGTTTGTTTCCAAACATGTTTCAGACTTGCAAGTTTAAAACATCTGGTTGTTTTCGTTGGGTGGTTAGAGTTGGGTTTTTTTTAAATATATATCCTGTTTCTGTGCCCATTAACAAAAAATCTGAATGTGTCTCAGTTAAGCCTGCTCAAATTTGTGGCTACTATTAACAAAAATAAATATCTACATTAGAATTTTTATTTAAGGAATATCATAACTGAAACAAGTAATATCCCTTAAATGTCAGTTTTAAAAAAAGTCTTATAATTTATGTATTTATTGGTAAAGTGTAAGAAGGTACAAATAAATGAGAGAAAATTAAAAAGAAATTATAGCACTTCAAACAACTTTGTTAATAATTACTTTATCACCTTCTAACTTTCTGTTCTGAAATTTCATTTTCTCGTTCATTATTTGGATTGGAGAGCTGCTCAAAACACCGCATTTCAAAAAGATCCCAAGTGATTCTATGTCTCATAAGCCAGACATGTTCAATGAATAAACCACCTAATATGAAGAAATTAATGACAAATTAAGTTTGCATTCCAGCTTTTCCCTTTGCAGAGCACTGCTGCTCAGAAGCTGCTTGGTTATATCACGTCTTTATCTACTGAGTTACTGGAGCATTAGATTTGAATCCGTACTATAGATTTTCGTATATGTGGTACCTGTTTTTTAAGGTACCTTGTGCTATTTTCCTGAAAAGAGAAAATCAGTTCTTCACAGCACATCTGGAATAGCAAGATATGTGTTGCATGGAAGACGACATTCATTCTTTGCCTCATATCAGTAAATCAACTCAATTAAACCATGATTAATGTTTGGCTCAGTGTCACAGAATTTGTCTAACAGCTGATACTACATAAATCGAGATGGCTGGGTGCCAATTCTCTTTAAAACACTGCACTCAGTGCGTACCACACATCTCATTCCAAACACAGGTTTGCTTCCTCTCACTGCAGAAAATTACTAACATGTGGAACGAAGACTTAGAAATGCCCATCCTGGTGGTTCTCTTTGCTATCCAACATGGCTAAAAATGCAACTAGAAATATGGTTACAGTACAAATTACAAGTTACAGGAATACACTTCAGAGTTTACACTCTACTTGCTACTCCTTTTACTTGCACGATAACACAAAGAATACTAAACAAACTGGAAGGTCAACAAAACTGTTATGTTCTTGCAAAATAAGAATTCTAGATACATTTCAGAAACTTTGATTAAAATTTCCTTAAGTTTGAGTCATTCAGATATATTGTTTGATTTATGTCACCTCTACACGCACTCAAGTCACATATCTGTGTACTCAGGCAAGGAATGGCTAATGCTGTTGTGAGCTCCACAGCAGTTTCCTTTCAAAAAAGTAATACACTAACTTCTGAGTATTTGGTACTGCCAACCAGGAAGGACGCAATCACATTAACAGGCTTTCCTAAATAATTTGCATATGCATATGCAAGGCATGCAAGGGGAGCCGGTGTGCTAAGAATGCACAAAAACACAGTAAAATACAGTACACAACAATTTATGTGTTAAGACTTCAATTACTCCCTTGATAATACTGTGTTAATTAATCCTTTTTAACATGCAAAAAAACGGACAAGGTATATCCGACAGTTTCAAATGTACAGCTTCAATCTTCTGATCAAAACAGACTGGGAGTACCATCTCATAGATTTAACTAACAATGGTTGCAGTAATATGACCAAAAGTCCATTGATCTAGAAAAAGCATTTCTAAAATTATGAAGCTATTAAAAAGTGAGTGAAAATAACAAGCAAGAAATTCCCAGGCAATTCATGATGTAAAAAAAATGGGCTAATTGACAGGGAGTAGCTAGTATCACTTTCGATGTACTTAATCAATATTGATTATACAGTTTAAAGATAATCACTGTGGTCAATAGCTCCATACTACGCTCTGTGGAAATAGTTCCATGCTGTGGGAAGCACAGTACTCAATGTAACGTGTAGTATTCGGTATTTATGGTAAAGCCATTCTGTGTCAGCTCTGCCATTTAGCATGGGGCACGATCCAGTTACAGACAGACGTAAGCTGTAAGTAGAATGATGAGTCAAGTTACACTCTGTCGTGGGTTAGGTTGAACCGCCCCCCCCCCACACAGCCGGTCACTCCCCCTCCCCCACCCCCAGGAATGAGGGAGAGAATTAAAGGATAAACGTGAAACCCGTGGGTTGAGATGAGTGATTTAATACAGATGATTTAATACAATGTAGGTGCTCACCACCCCCTCGTATGCGAAGCCCGTCTCGTCCCGAAAACTGCAAATCCCGGATGAACGCGAGGCCCCGAAATAGAGAGGGGCAGAGAGGGAGAGAGAGTACTCCAAGAGTGGGAGTACTGGGAGAGAGGAAAGCAAAAAAAGAAAAGCAATAGAGCGAAAAACACAGCAAGAGCAAAAGCGGCAAAAGCCAAAGCGCAAAAGCCAAAGCGCAAAAGCCCTTCTTCCCGTCTGACCCTCGCTTTTATACTGGGCATGACGCTGCATGATATGGAATACTAATTGGCCAGTTTGGCCCTCAGTCTTAAGTTCCACACAAATCACAAGGGGAATCGTGTCCCCCTTGTCCCAGCTATGCTCCCCCCTTATCCCGCCGTGCTTCTGCACTCCAGCACACTGAAAAGTCCTTGGCAGCTTGTTATCAGCGTTCTTCTCAGAGTGAGCCTCTGAGTAAAACCAAAACATGGAGCTTTTCTAGCTGTTAAAAAAAAAAACTCTGTCCCAGCTAAAACTAGGACACACTCGCACGACGGCAGATATCTATAAGTTGATTAGACTTCTCAACTATTTCAGACTTCTCGAAATGTCTAAGAATGTTTACCAATGTCCACATTTAGGTTTGAATTAGATATGCATTAGGTAATTACACATTTGAAATAGCTGTTAGAATTGCTAGATGGCTCCCCTGTCTCAAAAGGCCAAAGTAGCTGACAACAGCTAATAACTATATATTTCATGTGCAAAAGGATATGCAGACATAATTACTGCCACAACCTCATCAGACCAGTCAAGTCTAATTAAGTGTCAAGCTAGAGTTACAAAAGGGTTATGAGATTTCCCTTAAAAATGATGACTCAGCTATAGTGACACACAGACAATAAAACTACCTCAGGAGCAAGAGGAACATGACTTTTATGTAGGTCTGTGAGTCATGTTACAAAAAAGACCCTGTTCTTCCACATTACTCAAAATATAATATTGAAATTAAAGCACAATTGAAATGTCAAACCTGTAGCCAAGCGAGAAAACTTTGTGGAATATTTCCTCCTTCATTAACATGTCCTTAAAGCAGTTAATAACCCTTTTAATTGTTTTTCCCTCCAAATCAAACATAGGAGGCTCTCATAAGCCTTACCTCTCTCCATTTGTAATTATTTACATTTGCAATTACTAGCATATTCTATTACCATCTTAATTATTATTAAACTGATCATTAAAATATGAATCTTTTTTATTCTGTTTATAGGCACAAACAAACCATACAGGTAAATGAAAGAGAGTAGTGTATTAGATATTCAGAAATAAAGATGGACAGGAAATAATATTATT
Organism: Tauraco erythrolophus; assembly: GCF_009769465.1. Classification (NCBI taxonomy): domain Eukaryota; kingdom Metazoa; phylum Chordata; class Aves; order Musophagiformes; family Musophagidae; genus Tauraco; species Tauraco erythrolophus. Next base: position 9,918,538 of record NC_141469.1, on the reverse strand, counting down.
GGCCATTATCTTTCTAAATTTCAAACAGCTTTCCTCATTCCACATTGCACTGACACAGAGCTTTCAAGTTTTTGTAAAAGTCTTGCCAGAATAAAAAGTCTGATTTTCATACAGTCTTAGTGTATACCATGTAAAGAGATTGTGTATATCTCTCAGAGATGATGTCAGACTCTCAGATATCAGCATGTATTAAAGCAAAAGTCTGATTCTTAAGAATAAAAGATGTAAAGATGACACAAACACATTTTCTATTCTGTTTAGCATCCTGCACGTATACATCGACATTCTTCATAATTTTTTCTTTAATGCAGCAATGACTTTTCCTCGTTTGAGAAACATCTCTCAAAAATAAAAGGCAATCAGTGCAGTGTTATCACATCCCATTATTTCTAGAAGTGGCTGCCCATCTTAAGTTAGAACACGGATTCTTCTTTTACTACTTCTACAGAGCTCTGTCATTTCCAATGTATTTCTGCCGAATAATATTGATTCTTTTTTAATGTAAAAATGTAATGATGTTTCAACTCAATTCCTGCACATTACTTACCATGTAGAGCAACAGAGCTATGCTAATGCTTGCTGTGGTAACAATGCAGAATTTGCTCAGATTTTACTATTAGGAGACACTAAACTCTTCAAGTGTGGCATGCTAATCGTGTTCTAATTCTTCATCCCTCTCTTTTGAATTTTCCTCCATTCCTCCCCCTAAATCCGCTGACAATCCCATGCCACTAAATATTATTGCAGTTCCTAGAACTGTTCAGGATATATTTTATCTTGCTCAAGGAGTCCTCCTAATAATATGAATATGTACATGGAATATCTTACACTGATTGACAGCCCGTCACCTTTTCCTCAGCCAAGACAGCTATTTAGTATTTTAATATCTCCTCTTAAAAACGCAAGAAAGAATGCAGAAGTTTAACACTGCCTTTAACCCAATCACAGTTCTGATATTCCTTCCTACTCAAGCAGTGGTGTCTGTGTTATGTGCTAATCAAATTCCATTCAGCCAAGGGAATGAAATCCCAGGCTTACTTAAAGAAACTACAAATAAAGCTTCTGTTTGTTTCAGTAAGATTTTTTTTTTAATATTTTTTCTGCCATTTTTTGGACCAATTTTCTAATATTTTGCATTGTCATGCTATCAGTTTGAGTGGGAAGACGTGACACAATCACTGGTATAATGCAGCCCACTCGAACTGATGATTTGAATTCAGATTTGTACTTTTACATAACAATAACTTTGCTGCCCACCCTGATAGAATACCCTTTACCTTCAAAAGCAGATAGGCTGTAAAGCTTTTTTTTTTTTCCTTAAGAAAATAAACGACATCACTTTGTTTGGCTTTTTACTATTACAGCTGCGTTCAAAATACCGTCAGTGCTACACAGTATTGAAAACAATCCTTCATCTCATAGTCCAAACTGAGAAATCAATGTATTCATCCTACAGTATCCTGATTATCTGCTGAGATAAGGGCATGCATGACCTCGTCCTCTCCACCCTTACTGAAAGGGCATCAGTGTGCTTGAGCTAACTGCTAACCAGGGCAGTCAGAGACCTGAGCCGAATGACATCCCACAATCTAGTATCACCAAAGTGAGAGATGAGTGAAGGATTTAAAAACAAGAGTGCAAGGGGACATAACATGCAGTGTTTATGCACTTACCCTGAAAATATTTGCTTTCCTAAAACTTTATTTCCAAAAAGGGAGTGTGATCTGATTTTGAGAATCCTTCAGGAGAGGATGGGCAATTTTTGAGTCGATGTAAGCTACACTACATTAGTTAGTTACCACTGAAATTAAACAATATCTAATAAAAGCCAAAGAAAACTTAGCTCTAAGCACAAGTTGTGTGAATGACGAGACCGTGTTTACATGCTGTGTTATGGCTTCTCTTTTTCTGCATGCAAGTTTCATATTATTATTATTGACGTCATTCGTTTAATTTTGGGGTATCACTCACATGAGTAGATTAAATTCTGGAAGCTTTGAATAACGGTTTATACCCACATATATGAGAAGAGAATTTATCCATAAAATCATGATACTGCAGCAAAGATTTAGTGTCTAAATGACTTTTCAGGTTTTTGTTTCAACAAAACTTTGTCCATTCAAGCAAGCCTACATTGCTGGTCACAGTAATACAGGTAGCATGGAGAAATAGAAATAAATCAGAAAGAAGATAAGCTATTGAAGTGACACTCATATTTCAAAGGCATTGCCTTTGAGGATGAAAAATAGATTTTGATAATTTTCCAGTCATTTTACAAACTCCAGTCTCTTAAAAAAAACAGATTCTAGATAATTATTTCTCTCAGGTATCATAAAAATCAAACTATAAATTTCCTGTAATTTTACCATAATAAAATGTTTTCAGAACTGCACAGGCAACATATGAAATTCACTTACAGAAGGTGCTTTTAAAAGGTTGACACTTTAAAAAGAAAAGGAGAGACAATGAATGTTTCCTATTGCCTCTGCATATACAACAAATTGACTGCACAAACTATATCGCAGTAAAAGTCTTGCTGGAGTGAAATTTTAATATTGTCAAATCTTCATAATTGTTCCTTATTTTTGGTGCAATGCTCAGCATCCTTGTTGTCACTTGCTTTGGCACAGTTAGTTATGAAAAACAAAATCCCAAACCATGAAGAATATTTTTCACATTATTGAAGCAACTATTGGAAAAAAAAAAATCTCCAATTTTAAATTCATATTTAGTTTTTTAAGTAACAAAACACAAAACTCTAGGCACTTACTGTATAATAACCTAAGAAAGCTGAATGGCATAAATCCCCAAATAAAAATGTATTTTGAATAAAGTATTCATCCACATCAAGCACAAGTAAAAATCTTTAGAGTAAAAATCTCATAAGAAAATGAAAACAGTTTGGAAAGTTGGAGAAAACACATCAAACCTTGAATACAAAAATGAAACTATATTCTTGCAATGACCAAAAGTCATCTTATATAAATGCTATTTTGAGCAATACGTATTGGAATTGATTTAAATACTAATGCACTATTAGTCTCCTGGAGTCAAAGTCAGCATTCTGTAATGCTTTGTAAGCACTGCGAGCACGTTCAGAACCTGAATTAACCAACCTACAGACAGAAGGTGGCCCTTTCAAATAATTGTCTTAAAGTACAAATAGAAAGACTACAATATAAAATAGAAAAAGATGTATTGAATGTCAACATTTTGTATTAAATGGTCTGCAGATATTCATTGCATGGATAGCATGGATAGCATTTCCTATTCCACAGGAAGCAGGTTGCCACACTGGTTTTCGATCCACATATTTTAACACCTAGGAACTAGTATAGATCAAACCCCTCATTGCAAAATCCCATGAGACCTTTTTAGAAAAAACATACTTTTTTTAAATGTAAGCGCTTGTTAAGGCTGTCAAACACTATCAGTCAAATTTAGCTCATAAAGCACCAAACAGGTTTCGGCTGCTAGTTACACAAATTTAGATCAGAAATTTAAATCCTGCCTTGTCCCTATTATCTATTTACAGCACACAAAGAGCTCAATACAAATGAGAGGAATAATTTCGGGGGTTAGCAGAGGTGATCATGTGTCATATTAGAGATACAATATTCATTTGAGACAATTCAACAACTGTTCAGGAGCTCTGCAAAAGTATTAGAAGTTTTGCTCCACTAATATCATATATTAGATGAGAAAGTTTTCATCTTTCTTCATTGTCAGTCTTACACGTGTAGAGAAACTTGTCTGAGGCCATAACCAATAAACAAAAACTTACTTTAATGAAATTATTCTTAAGGGTTCAGTGATATCCATCCCCATTGGCTTAGAGTGTCTCTTTCACAGAAGGGCTTGCTTCACTTTTATCTCACCCGAATACAGATGTAAGGGAAAGGAAATTTTTCATGAGGGAAGGAATGCCAATGTCACTAATAAACTTATCTCTGTTACAAAGAAAAAAATGGATCAAAATGCATGCTACTAATAAAAACCAGGTTTGCTAGATGTACTTTATCAAGAATTTAATTTTTTTTTAAATAGATGGAGGTTTGCCAATTTTACGAAATTATGCACAAATGCAAGTCTATAAATCCAACACACCCTGATCCAAAAAATAGAAAACACAATGGAAAAAGCTGGTCTTGGCTTATCTGGTAATACTTGGTGACGTACGAATCCAGTAAAGAATTTATACATCTGAGGTTTGAGACTGGGAAAACGGAGAGGGTTTTTTAACATTAAGAAAGTTAATTGTTAAAATTTGCAACATTTATATTACTGTGAAGAACTGTTATTCAATTTGTGCAAGCATTTCAGTATTTGGCCAAAACCAGACCCTGAAACAGAGCATTACATTCTCAGCTGTCATTCACTGCCTCTCCAATTACCAAGCTTCAATTCACTTCTCAGAGGAGTAAGAAACATGAAAGACAGCTCTGTGAATGACTGATTAACGTGGAAAAGACCATTTCACGAAGATTATATTGTATTCCTAACAAGATCAAAAGCGCGCACTAAATTATTGTTATGATAATTACTTTTGGCAGAATTTGTCTTATTGTAAAAAAGCAGTAATAAGGTACCTTAAGAGGCAGAATAATTACACTTAACTGCTGTAATTAATAAGTTAATTCTCAGGCAAAAATGATTCATATCACTGGAATTATGTAACTGCTGCCATTTAAATTCTTGCTGCGATACCTTAATATAATTTAAATCAAGCATTGTTAATATTTCTAAATCTTTACTTCAATAAGTTAAGAGAATAAATTCAGCTCAGGAAGAAGATCATTTCATTTATGCGTCACTGGACTGGATTGACTGAAACCGAATATCAAATATGCATATGTAATCCAAAGGAGGGGAAAGGAGAGAGAAGACAGCAGAGGTTAATATTTGTACACACAGCTTTTGTGACATCAGTTTGTTCCTTTCCCAGCAGGTGTCATTCCAAAAACCTTTCTTCACTATCAAGGCATTTTGCCATCAAACCTTAGTTCTTGTATTTCACTGTATGATCAAAAAGAGATTTCAGAGAGGTTTAATCTTCTATTCTACCCTTAAAGAATTTGTGCCAGAATTTGCAATTTCATAAAATTTGAAGGGTGAATTCCATCAATTACCTTAAGATCTGTTTTTCTCTGATGACCTACGTTGCTATTTCTGAGTGAAAGCCAAAAAAGTCAGAGTGATTTCAGTCATGTTTTTTAGTAAGTGGTTCATTAGAGTATTATGAGTATAAAACAACTCTCAGACTACCTGCATTTTACTACCAATAGTCCTGGATGATTTCTAAATGACACAACACAGCTCTTAATGTCTATCACATACGAAGTAATATAGGTCATCATTTTTCCAAAAATGATATACCCATAGTTTTTACAATGTCACAGTATGATTTATCAAAGGCTTACTGTAAATAAAAAACAATCAGCTTATTTGTATTCCTGACACTTCAATGATTTGGGTATTCATTGGCTTTGAAAATGGCTTCCTCAAATTAAATACAGAAACATTTCTTTGCTAGACCCTTCAGAAAGAGGAATTTCACTTTTTCAAAGTGAGAACAAGTACCTTTTCTACTGTGTTTTTAACACTTAAGTAAATTTCTTCCCAAATACTCTTCATTAAACTTCCGATTGAACTGACAATTTTTTTAAAAAACATCACTCTTTGGCTATAGTAAATCAATACTATAAGAATACCGTATTTCTTCAATATATACGGCGCTAATTAAATAATCAGAAATTATTGCACACCTGGAATTGCATACAACTTATATTCTAGGCTCCACTTAAGAACTCAAAAATTGCAAGTCAGGACTGCATCTCTGACCTTTACTTGCAAAGGTCAAATTTACTTGAAAATTCAGACAAAAGTTGCAGTCAAACATAACATAAGTGGATGCAGCTCTTAGTAAATTATTTTTGTGAATTAACCTCAGTTAATGGGTTAACCTCTGTGGAGCTAAGCCCCACAGAGCTGCTCACTCACACCCCCATAGGATGTGGGAGAGAATAGGAAGAGTGATTAAAACAAGAGATTCTTTCACTGCGTCCCATTAACAGGCAGATGTTTAGCTGTTTCCAGGAAAGCAGGGCTTCATCCCATGTAATGGTTACATGGGAAGACAACTGTCATTACCCTGAACGTCTCCCTCCTTCCTCCTCCCTTCCACCAGCTTTTATTGCTGAGCATGACATCATATGGTATGGGATATGTCCCAGCTGTGTCCCCTCCCAGCTTCTTGTACCCCCCAGCCTACTTGCTGATGGGGTGGGGTGAGACACAGAAAAGGCCTTGACACTGGGCAAGCACTGCTCAGCAATAGCTAAAATACTGGTGTGTCATCCACACTGCTTTTGTCACAAATCCAACACATAGCACCATACAAGTCACTATAAAGAACATTATCTCAGTCAAAACCAGCACAATTGTGTATAATTAATTGTGTATAAAACTGATCATGTATGTAAAGGAAAGATCAATCCATATAAAAGCATATTCTCAAATTCAGTTTCCATGCATTCCCTACATGATGCTAAGGACAAGCTGAAAATTTTAAAGCCGGTAAGATGCTACTGTGATAACCGCATGCTATAGCATGTGCATATAACAAGGCATAGCAGTTAGTTTGATGACGGTCTAAGCACCTAAGAGGCCAAAGTAACATGAGTACTGACTGCTCTGTTACTTTGCTGGGATAGCGGAGCCAGATGTCAAAGAAACTCAAACATCTTGCAAAGGAAAGTAGAGGGGCAATTCTTAGAATGCATTTTAAAGAGTTTGTCTGATATCTTTTCGCTGACAAGCAAGATGATGCTAACGATTCTATGATGGACTTCTGTCCATCATACAGAAGTCCATATTCTGGGACCTAACATCATCACTCCCTCTACAAAGCATACTCAATACTTTGTGTTTTGTTTTTTTTTTAGTCAAGTCACTGCTACAACTGGAAATAGGTGGTTATCAGAAGAAATACAAAAACGCCTCTGAGCCACAGGCACAGAATTTAATTCATAGAAAAGAGATTGCATTATTTTCCTGCAACATTTTTTGTGTGTGAACAGTAACACAATATTCACCTGTATTCACTTCAGTATTCTAACTTTATTGTCCTCATTACAACAGTAGCATTTATCATAATACGTTTCCTCTAAGACTAGTATGTACAGGTTTGCTAAAAACTTGCATTACTGGGAATCAGCCACACAGAGAAGAAAAAGACAGTATCAAGCAGATACAGGACAGAAGCCTGCTTATTAAAGAAGAGTTCAAGATGCGGCTTTTGTTCCTCTGCCTCAGCTGGAAGGCCAATTTTCTCAACGTCCTGATATTCCCCTTCCTGAGATTCATCATCAGTCTTTGGTATTCTACAATCCATTTACGTTATTTCTATAACTGAATCCACCAGTTAAAGCTCTGATGCTCCAAGAACAAAATCTCTACATATACACTAGCAAATGAGTACTTCATTCAGTTTCTACTGACATGAGCAGACATTAATGGCTCAGCATTCCCTCTGGCTTCAAAAGGAGCATTTAAACTCTCAGGGTTCAACCCCAATAAATCTAGCTTCCAGATCTGGTGACCATTCCTGAATCCATCTCCAATAAGCAGCACTGCTGATAGGATAATTTCTTTTATTTAAATATTGGTTCTCATAGAAAATCCCTGAGAATCAATAAATACTTTTGGAGATAAAATAAACCAGCTGTTACATGATAAATGAAGCAAGTTCTTATAAATACGATAAAAGTTTAAAAATCACAAAGGCTTCTCTACAGGTGCTAATTTTACTACTTGAATGAAATTAATAAGACTCTCCATAAAACAGCAGGATATCCTTAGATTACAAGAGTAATCAGCAAGAAAATTTATTGTGGATTCACGAAGTACAAAATGTTTGTGTAATGTATGCAAAAGTGGTACTTTGTTCTCTGCAGTGAACAATTCTGAGTCCTTATAATAGAAAAATATTTAATAGTTTGAAAACTCGAGGCACAGTTTTAAAAAGTTGTTCAACTGCGATTAGTTCAACTCATGAGAAACTACTAATGAAAGAAGGACTGCCTTACTTTAATATTAAGTGGGATCCATTATTAAAATAACTATTTAAGATTAAATGACAGATACAGAAACAGTTGAAAAACCAACTTCATGTCCAGGGAAGCAAGATTTAGGAGACTGAAATTCACAAATTGGGTAGTACATTAATCAGAAAAGCTAAACTACTTTTCATTATCTGATATCTTTAAATAACATACAGGCAAGTGATAAATTCAACATTTGAATATAAAAATAATAAAATGCATTTTCCATTGCATGCAATTGTAGCCATTTTGATTCTTTAAGGAATGTTTTGTTTCAGGGTGTTGTGCAATTAGAATGTGCTGCATGCATAGCATATTTAGCTCAATAGCTATCAACGGACTTTTACCTTTCACCATTTCTTGGCTGCGGTATGTATAATGTATTTATTTACACAACTACTTATTACTGTAAACCTCATGTATGTTTTATGAACCTTTTTGGATGAAGAAGTTCTAGCAGTGGTTCCAAAGAGGACATTCTATCCCATTTGTGCTATTAAATTCTCACCAAATTATGTCCTCTGAGAGACAGTGCAGAGCCCAGCTTTTATCTTTTTTCAAAAGCCTTTTCTTACAACGTACCATGGAATCATAAGTTTGTGTTCAATACTTTACATTTAATATTTATTGATTGCTGCAATTAATTGCCTTTGTTTTGTACTTTCGAGTTTAATTAAGTGGACTAAAAGTGTCAATACACAGCGGCTGTTCAACTGACTCACAAATGAAACTAAATAATACTTTACCATGACTAGTTATTAATGTTCTGTCAATGAAACAAGCAAGGAAACTGCATGGGTCAGGGAATTAATAATAACAACAGAATACAAAGCCTTTAATTTTGAGATCAACTGCTCAGCACAGATTAACAGTAGCTAAAATGATTGTAATCTAAGGACACTAATTTACTTATGTTGCATGTGAAATGAGATTACTGATAAGAGTTTAGTTTCAAGCATCCACACCTCAAAAGCCACCGAGTGGCATCCTTTGCTAAATGCACTTACCTAAAACAGTGCTTAAAGACATCATCTGTTTCTGCTCACGTCCTGAACAGAGGTGAGCAAACTGTGCCTCACTTTGGAGCTTACTGAAAGCTACGAGGCTGTGTCAGCACAGTGCTAAACCAAAGCAAAAACTTCTTACGGACAGGCCACAGATCTTAGCTGGAGCTTGTGAGCATGAAAATATGTTCATGTGGCTTTTGACTTGAAGCTGTGTCGTATTCTGCAGGCCTATAGTGTGGGCAACAGCAATATACAGTGTGGGTCTATGCGTTGACAGTTCAGTAAAGAGTCTTTGCATTAAGTAATTCGAGGACTGATGCGCACTGTGACCTCCGAAAATGTTCACCCCATTGCAGGATTGTAACCGTGTAATTTAGATAGACTCCTTGCTGCAGAACATGCTGCACTTATCAAGTATAAAAAAAGAAAGACCTCTATTTCCAGAGCTTTGGCACTTCTCGAGATTATTATATTAAAGCATACGCAATGAAAGAGGCTGCGTTTCTTGAGGTAAATTGGTACATCTTCTTTGAGAGCAACATAAATTTGGAGAAGTGGGAAAACCTGGCCCAGAATATGAATTAAAATCCAGTTTCCCTGCTTAAAACACAAGTTGTACCTTAACAGACGTTATTGGTTCTAACTTATTAATTTCCTATCTCTATTCTATGCACGTTCTTCTAGAGTCATCATTTGAAAATCATTTGGACACATATTGTTCCTAATATCTAATCCGTTAATTGACCTTAAACCACGGATGCTCACACATTATTCATTACTAACCAGAAGGCTTAAAGTGAAACTTCATTTGTCTGTATTGCAGGGTACCCGTGAAGTTAATACCAAACTTTTTGGGCACCAATATGCTCGCAGACCACCCTTTCCCAGGCTTGCAATGTTTTTCCTTTCCTACGTGCAAGGTGGTTTGTCATTATCAGCTTCTTTTCAAACTTCCAAGCATTTCCCCTTATCAAAAAACGGCATTCATCTATAAATGTTCCTAAGCCACTTAATTTTGAAAAAGCTGGCCGACCTGGCTCTCAGAGTATCACAATATTCTCAGAACTTTGGACATCTTCCTTTTTGCCAAGGATTAGTGTTTTCGTGCCTCTTCTCTCCAAATACCTTACCATGCTGAATCTCCTTTTAAAATTACTTCAGTCTTTTATTCCCTTTCCTCCACACGCCATAACATATGTACATATGTATATTTCTATGTATACAGGTTTGCTGGGCCTTCTCTGATACAGATTTCCTGTAATGCCTTTAGCATCTTCTCCCTGACTGTAGGCAAATCAGTCTCACTAATATTTCGGTTTACTATTTAAGGACGCATACCAATCTTGTGTTCTGGGCAAATAAAACCAGACCACCTTCATTAATAAAGCATCGTGATGGGTTACACAGAAAGATTAGACTCAAGAATACGTAAAATATTTATATTTTGGACTAATATTTATGTTTTTCATATGATCTGCAAATACAAATGCAAGACACGAATCATGCCCTTTAACATATTTCCCTGGGTTTTCTGAGACTAGCTCAGATGGAACATTTCATCAGAATCCTTGAAATCATGTAAACAACAAACACGAGCATCTGCATTTTAAGTATTAACTGCTAAAGCACTATGAAAACCTCAGCACTGGCAGATTTGCTCCGACTCCTCTGCCAAAGGGTGGGCTTCATATTCTTTACCCTGAAAGCATCCCACATGAGATGAATGGGTAATTTCGCTTTCATAGCTGAGCCACATATCCCAAAAAGCCTTAACACCATTAAATTTAATCCTGATAGAGAACACGGCAATTTCTATGCTACATTATTTATATATGAGTTAAAGAGAATATTCAGTAGCCCAAAATGGAAATAATTATATCCACTCTTCCAAAAAGATACCTTTGAATCCTATTAATGTTAGTTCAGCATCTGCAAAAGTGATGTTACCTACAAACACACACACAAACTCTGCATCATGATGGGTTAGTTCCATCCTTCAATGGCCTGTTGTTCTGTAACTGGTCTTTATCATTTAACTTTTTCAGCTGCATCTGTATCCAGTCATTTAGAGAAAGACCCAGGCTACTCCTCAATAAATAATCCCATTTAATCACAGTCTAAAATATGCACATTGAAGGCACATCCAGCTGTCTACTTTTACTTCACAGGCTACTCTTAAGTTTTCAGTCATGTCTACACTGGGCGATGTAGAACGAGCGCAAGGATTCCTGTGTTTGAGCTCTGTCAGGCTGGTACATCTAGCAATAGTATTCACACAGTGCTGTGCCCAAAGCTTGCGTTCTGGAAAAACACCTGGGAAGATGACAAAGAGAGACAGCCAAATGGTGTGTACAGTACCCCTGAGAAAAATCAAGGCTTTAAAAGCAACAGTCACCACAAAAGTACGTAGACAAAACTACTGAACCACGCGCACAAGGTAAGAATCAGAATACAATTTAAACATTGGCAGAGTTACAACTTCAGTTCCTCCTTCTCCTGCCGCCTTCTACCAGATATCAAGACTTTTCTGTCTATGATGTGGTCAAATTAAAAACTGTACAAGTCCCTTAAAGAAAAGAAAATAAGCCTAAGGACTGAGGATTTGAAAAGCAACCTGAGATCCCAGTCTCTAAAATCCCTAGGGTCACTTTGAAAATCTCAACCTAAATGTTTAGCAGAGTTACTATCTGCTTTTCTTTCAAACTGCAAATCCCAGTTGTTCTCAGAATTTCCTAATGCATCATGCGTTTATCCATGAAACATAAGCTGTGGTTAGGATGAAACCTTTGCCCTGTACTATCTCCATAGATACAAACTGTCTGTCAATACACGATACCACTGCTACCATTCAGCTCACATTGCGTTTAGGAACCCCTGTACCTGAGGATTTAGGAGAAACCAGCATTCTAAAGCATTTCCAGCAAACTCTAATGTAAAAAGCGTTGTTGTCTATTCCAAGTTTTTTAATATGATGTAGAAGAATGTGAGGTGGTTAAAAACACAAAGCGCTGTGGAAAGGAAGCAGGCATTCTAGATAAAAGTACTTAAGATTAATTTAACATGCACAGGATTTCCCAATTAAAACTTTCACATTAGCACTGCATTTTAAACAGTTAATCTCCTAATGAGACATCCCCAGCAATGAGAAGTGAATTGCGGGACGGAACATGGCCCTGAGGCCTGCATCTGGAAAACGCTGTACTTTGTAAATGCTGGATTTATGCTGCTGCCTCCAGTTTTGCAAAGAAAGAGCTGCACTGCCACCTACTGTCAACACGTCTTTTCCCATCAGGAGCTGCCACTAGAAGAGAAATCCTTCGTGCTCTCGCACAGAAGCTGAACGCCATTGACCAGAGTGCACAGAAAAGAAAATGGTGTAACTTCATTCTTCATGCATACAGATTTTGGACAATTTTTTTTTTTTTACTCTGTTAGCTGGAAATGTCGATTGTTTCTTTTTCTCTGTCTTTTCTTCATAACACGTACAATAAAAGCAAAAGAATGCTGTGCTGATGTGCCGAACAACGTGGGAGAGCCTATGCAAAAGTCTGCTTTTTTTCTCTCTCTTATTCCCAGATCTGCACTGTCATATCTTTGAATCCTGGCTGACCTGCAGTCATCTCAGCTAATGATACTTCGACTGACTCATCCAAAAGAGGTAGGTTGCAGTTGACTTCTTCCCTTCCCTTTGGAGCCAAAGGCATTACCCTCTGGGATACACCTGATCTCCAAGAGCTGAGATGTGAAGGAGTCCTGCAGAGCAGCCCAGGGCACCACTGAGGAGACACTAGCTTAACTGAAAACAAAGTTTTACCACGATTTCCTCTCAGGGTCTTTTTTGACAGCTAAATTTGCAAATCAATTAACATATTGAGAATAGCTACTCCCTTTCCTAGTAGACATTCTCACTACCAATTGCTCAAGAAATAAATTTTCATAAGTAGCAGAAAACAAAGGGAATTAATACTTCAGAATGCAAAAAAACAAACTTGGCTGATAGTGAAATATGAAGGCAGAACATCAGGATAAATTGGTATATGTCAGCTGTGCTCTCTGTAAACTCTGGCTAACAAGCATTTATCTAGGATTTAAGATACAGTAGTAGATAACCGGGTATCTTTCCCTTAATCGTATATGCAAATAATAGTATAGATATATAGGTGAGAGAAACTCTCTGTCACTTTTACAGTTGTTTGGTAACAAAAAAGCACAAACCGACTCAAGCTTCTGCTGGGAAAATCAGTTACACCTCATCTGCAAGCACCCTGGGGGGGAGAATATCTCCAATTCAGTGCGTGTCAAAGGTGTCCCAGAAGCCTGAAGTTGTGAGCACACGATCAAAGAAACAAATGCCCTTCCTACATTACCATCAAAATAAGTCCCAAACAAGCAAGATAGCTTAATTATACTTTCTAAAGACTAGACTTGTTGTTGTTGTTGCTAGTTTATAATTCTGCAACAACTACAGAAGTGGTGAGATTCACTTGTTTAGTAACTGGGGGAAAAAAAAAATTCCAGACATCCTGACACACTCTCTCTCCTGCTCTGCCTTCAGGCCTAGCAGTACTTCATATTTCAAGTATAATACAAGACAGCTACTAAATTTGTTAGTCTCCATTCTGTGTCTTTTTACAGACATAATATGGTCATGGCCTTTGTGGAGCATAACCAAAGGGTTATGTGTTCGGACCCTGGAAGAGAGTTGTTTCTTTTTAAAAGCATAAACTTAGTACAATAATCCTTAAGAAAACAGAAATTTCCAGACATTTACACATGAAAAGTCTCCTTTCACTTTTCATTTATCAAGAGAATAGTTCTGAAGAATTGATTCTGTTAGAAATTCTGTCTGTTGCCCTAAAATCAAAATCTTGTATTTATCTGTTTATTTGTTCATCATGTTACATGCGTAAGGCTTTTACCGAAAACAAATTCAGAACCTTTGTCTCCACTACAGAACAGTGGCAACAGAGATAATTAAACAAAAAAAAAAAACCCCACAACTTTTTTTTTGCTTTCTCTTTATAGAAATGCTACCTTTTCTTCCCATGGGAAATTCTTAAAATACCTTCCTTCCAGCAACAAGCTCATGTGATAAGTTTTATATTACATACTAAGTAGCGTTACAAAAGAAAGTTGTATTTTACCTATTCCTTATATCCACTGTGTTTAAATTCATCTAATGGAGCTGTTTCCATCAGGAACAGAAGATTCTATGATTTTTAAGCCATCTCTACAAAAGTCCTTCAGGCAACAAAGTGAGTAATTAATTATACGTTTTCACCTTGTCTACACTTTGTGTAGCTGCTGTGTTGGGTTTCATCCTTAGCAGGCCATAGCATCACCATACTTGGCCACGGTCAGTTGTGACTTTTACCTATGTTAGCAAAAGCTTTACCCAGGAGACATACTGAAGCGTAAAAGCTTGATGTGCTATATCACAAGTATTTAAGCAGTCCTTAATCCAAAAGCATTTTGGATTGTTACTGTGAACCACAAGTATTTAAATTATTTCTGCGTTTACTTCCATAGCACTGATTCTTTTCCTCTGCTCTTTTCTATTTCCTCTCCCCTAAACTGACTTATCTCAGCATCTTTTCTCTTGACACAAAAAACATTCAACAGTATTGGAGCTGAACCTTCAAGCCTACGATGTTCAGCTGTGCCCATGGTAGGAAAAATAGCCTGTCCATTCTCAAAAGAAACTATAGTGAATATGAGAATCAATAGAGGGCTGAAAGAAATATCTATGGGAAAATCATGAAGATTGTTTTGAGAAATGATCAATTTTTAACAAAAACAACACATATTCCTTTTTGTTATTATTGTTTGTGAGGATATATCCTAGGATGCATTCTGTTTTGCACGTTATCATTTTCAGTACTGGAAAAGCAAAGACAAAGGCCAGAACCTCAAATGCTGTAAATGTTGCAACTTGATGGCACGTCATAGCACTGTTCTAATAGTGAGCAAGAATCAGCAAAATCCTGATGTATTGCAATGCAAAACCAGGACTTGTACTGTCTGCAGTGAACTTGAGAACTCACTTAATGAGTAAGCTTCATTAACACACAGCACGATGTGTTGTTCTACAGGCTAACGGAACAAACCTGGGGCTCCCAAGGAGAGACGCAACCTTTCAGAGCCCCACTGCCACTTTCTGACAGAGACTGAGTGCACCACTGCCCAGCTTCTGCTGATGAATGACAGGATGTCCAAATGACAACATGGCAACTTAACCGAGCAAAATAAAGACACAACCTTCTGAATGACAATGGTTGACCACATACAGAGGAACATCCAGGCTAACAAGAATGTCACGCTACGAGACTTTAGCTGTAATTTTTCCAGTATTGCTTCACTATTATTAACCTGATCCCTGCTACAACAGTGAACACGACTGTCAGCTGTTATGACTGAATGTACCAGCTAACCAGTGAAACTCCCTCATGTATTTCTCTGCTCACAAACTGTACTACTGGTACTCTAAGACGAAAGCTGGAGAAATATCTGCAAGGTCTGCATACATAGTTAGATCTCTGCTAACTGAAAAATTAAAGTTCTCTTTTATAAATATCTAGTGGCAAGCCTAGGTCCTTTTAAGGCCTATCTTCCTGGAAGAAGTAGCATAACCAGCAAAAGCATGGAAAAATGAAAACCGTTCACCTATTATACAGCATCTCTCAGTTTACTTGGAGATTCAGATTGGTGTAAAGCAGATAGGCTTTTACAGATCCTCCAGTTCTGCCCACCTCTAAGGCCACTATCTCATCTCCAGATTGGTCCTGTGGATCCAAGCAGGATTGCAGCAGGATTTCTTATTCCGAAGCTGACATCTGATGAGGAATTTAATTTTAATGTTTCCTGGATTTTTAGGCTTCAGCAGATTAAATATAGAAAATAGATAGCCTTATACATTAGAAACTAGTGGTAGATTTCGCACAGAATACTGTCCCTCATTTTCTACCAGACGTTCTTTCTATTTAGCACGTTCATTTTCTTGATAAGGATCCTCAAGGAAATAAAAAAAGAAAAAAGAGTACACTTTCAACTTTAATTATCAGTATAAAAATGCAGCTCTTTATCCTGAATGCTTTACAAACAGGCTCCTTTACTTCCTGATCTCTGTGAAGGTTAAGAAAAAAATAAACACATTCAGGAGCTGGAAATAGTCCTGATACACAACCTATTTTCAAAAGGAAGAACACAGCTCAATCCTAGACATAAAAATAGTTTTGCTACAGTAATGTTTTTAAGAAAAGGTGGTTAAGCTTAAACTATCACAGTTTACGGAAAACCACTTATTCTTTCTTTTTTACGTACTCTGCACAGATAGTTGCAAAGGTACCAATGGCTTGTTCTTGACATTAAAGAGAAGAGGATCAGTAAAACGTTCTTCATGTTTTCCAGATGCTGGTGGTAATACTGCAAAGCAATACACTGTACATATTAACATTAACTTTGTGGAGCATACCTGAAATGAAAGCAGTCTCTGCCCCGGAGTTCTTCCAATCACAAACACCACAGTCGAGAGACAGAGACAAAAATTCAAACTGAAACCCTGCAGCTCAGAGAGACAGGACAGCGTTGAGCTAAGCAACACCTCTGAAGTGAGACAAAGCTAAATTGCTACTATTTATCCACATACAACGATTTGCTATACTGGTTAAGCCCTTCAAAGTACTTCTGGCCTGGTTTTCAACAGAGGTTCTTACACAGCCATCTATGAAGCACTGCTGCTGAACGTAAGTGACCCTCAGAGATCCATCCAGTCCTCAACTACACGAAGGACCACGTTAAATCTCAGTTTAACAAATCCTCATTATGGTACATGGTCAACAGCCAGACTTTGTTTTAAGATTTACAAGTATTTTTAGGTGTAACAAAGTTTATTTGCCTCTTACTTGGGTAAGTATTGGTGAAGGGTGCGCTGGTTAGACACCAAACACACACTTGTTTCTGACTGAGTTAAATAATTTCAGATTTGATATCAAGTGAGGCACTTCACTTCTGATTTGTTTTCTCCCACAGCTCTATGAAGCTGCACGTGACAATTACGCTGGTGTTCTGTTAAGGTTTTGCAATGGATGGCACAGGACTCCACAACTACAGCAGAATGCTTGACCGAGCATTTCCTCCATGAAGGGAAGCTATGACTCTGTTTACTTGTCAGTCGAATTAAGCTCCTGGCTGATGTTTCAGTCAAATGAAGAGGAATTTTAAAATTTTAAGAACAATGTAAACTGAAAGAGTTCTCAGGCTAAAACAAAAACAAAACCAAACAACCACCAAAACCAAACAAAAAGCTACAGTGTTTAAACAAGAATAGGAAGGAAATCATAAGCTCTGAAGAGATCTTTTTCACCCTCTAAAACAAAACTAAATATTTCAGAATCCACAACACAATGAGGTTAAATAAGGTGGGGGCCTTCCTTCTCGTGCTTGAGAAACATGCATGTTAAGGTTATTTCTCTTGAATGAATCAGCCTAGGATGATGCATCTATCACCTTAAGCAAGCCCCTCTATCCTAGGAACGTTGTGTGGGGTACAAGGTATTGATACTTTTTGGAAAAGAGACAAAACCATGGCCAGGACTGACAGAGTACGTGTAGGCTAAGCTCTTTATGTCTCATTCCTCCAACTTAAAAACATTCTATTATTCTTGAAGGAATAAGGTGAATGTCAAGAGAGCTCGCCAGAATTTCTTCCAGGTAGATCAGTCACTTTCTTTGATTTTGTGGCCAGAAAGACCGCAGATATTTTCTGCTGAGCCATATCTATGTATAAAGATTAAAGGTGCCAAGCCACATTTTCAGATTAACTGAAGCACACGCTTTGCAACAGTTCCAAGTGTTGTGTTCTGGCTCTAATACACAACAGGAAATTAAAGCAGAAATACCCACCAAAAATAAGACAGTGTTAAGAAATGTACTGTCACAAGACAAAAAACCTTGAAATGTGCACCTGTCATTTTATACCTGACAATGGCAAACCGAGAGCTCAAGGTGAGGTGAAAAGCTTCATATTGACAAAAAACATCTTACCTTCAGCCTTTGCATTAAAATGCTCTTTGAGTTTTACTGAGCTAAACAAAATTGAGAAAATGGTACGTTATTTCAATAGCATTACTCTTCAGAGAAGCTGCTGCAGTGGGCAGAGTGAACCTAAAGGCTTCTTACGCTTCTCATGCAGCAGCAGCCTCAGGAATTCAGTGGTATGGGAGGAGAAAGGAACAGTGTATGCTGGAGAGCACGCAGATGGACCTGCCTCTAGAGAACTCGGGTGCAAATGAAGCTTCTTGGTCTGCTGGCAGGAACTCCCGGAACAGGCAGCCAGGGTGCCACACAGCCCTCAGCTGGGATGAATCCCCATCCCGCAGCCCATGGAGGACCTCAGCCAAGCACCCTGCCCTGGCCCTCACACCTCACTTCTTAATTTAACCTATATTTTCAGAATCTTCACACACACAAAATTTCTTTTAGTGTCTGCTTGTTCTTCACAGGTTAGAATTATTTTTATGCATGAGTATGTATATTCAGGTTAGCAGCTATTACAAGCAAGAAAATAAATTCTATGCTGGAAGAGCAATGGAGTATTTGTGTCCTCCAACAAGACAAATAGCCAGGTTCTGCTCTAAATAATCCAGGTGTCTGTCACACCATTATATGAGCACAGTTTCTAAGTAATTGTATAGAAAAACTGTTAAGCATAATCAAATATAATTTTAATTCCATCAGATCCTCATATAATTCTCTTTAGGATTAGTTTTAGATTTTAAAAAACATTAGATTAAGCACAGTTAGTGTAAAGGCATTAATTAGCTCTATTTGTTCCTTTTTGTGAAGCTCTACAATGCAGCATTTTGCAAAAATGAGGTACAAGGAAGGATGTTGTAATGCATGAATTATATATGGATTTGTTATGAATGTGGTATTCCTGTATTGTATACGTAAATGGACACTATAGCTCCGAAATCTGCCTGAGGCCCCCTTTGCACCAACAGGTTTTGCCAACAGCAGCATATGAACGAACACTCCTAACAGACAGTATCTTCTACCAAACCAGCTACTTTGCTGATATACCTTAAAAAAAAAAGTATCTAATTTTTAGGGGCACAGCTATATCAGCTGGCAGCAGGTGAAATGTGATCTCTTTGTGTGCAAGAAAAAGCCAGTAGTATTGTGTATCTGCATCGACAAAGTGGCCTTTCCTGGTCTAACCTAAGTGAGTCTACAGAACATAGGGAACTTCACAGGGAATTAGAGGAGATGAGAATCAATCTGGGTTTAGGATACGGTAGGAGCACACAGGCTGTTAGTGGGAAGTAGGTGACAAACTAAATTTGATACCTTGGCTCACTGTATTATATACAGAGTGAATTGTTTTCATATCCTGATCTCCAGTCTTCTTCTGGAAGGGACAAAATCTTTTCTCGCAATACTGTATGCACACAGCGATACGAGAAAAGAAAACCATAATGCTCTGCATCAAACATAATTAATGTGCATTTAAGATGGAAGTTATTATGTAGTGACAATCAATTATTAAAAACCCACACTAATTTCTGTCCCTTTCCACATGCTAATTAAATAACATCCTTTCAGAATTTGTGTTTCTATCAATGCTTCTCAGTTTGAAAATCAGAACCATTCTTGCAAACATGTTAACCTCTGCAATGGTTTTCAGATGGTCATCTCCTGAGAGAGAGGAGATGACAGATGCTAATGCACGGTGCTTTCCTGTTGTCTCGTCTTAACTTACATTTATGTGTCCTGAATCATCATTTGGTAGCATTACAATCAGGAAGGACTAAGATTCCACTGAATGTAAGCAAACTAATTAATGGGAGCCTTTTTGTATGATTTCTGTGTTAACTTTGCACAAGGCTCTAAAATATCATAGTCTTACTAGTTTCTTTACAGTTCAAAAAAAAAGTAATTTAGAGGAACACTTTATTATTTTCATGTTCCTTGCGGCAATATTACAGGAGTATGCAGAAACCATTTTTTTAATACAGAATCAAAAATCAAACCACACAAGCACCACTAAGCAGCAGCAAAACCATTTCCAAATACACATTCGGTTATAGATGTGTCACGATGCATTTGTGACTTATTTCAGTCTTTCCATAATCAAACATGCCCTGAAAAAAAGTGATGTGAGTAATGATATGGCCATGACGCTGCGTAAGTCTTTATGTTAGATGTGTTTCTGTGTATTTTGAAAGCTTTTTGTGGGGTTATGGTTCATCTGATCAGTAGAGAAAATCACTATGTAACTTGCTATTCAATATATTATCGACATTCGGACAGCCCAAAGATAACTGATTTGTTCTAAAGCCAATAGAACACAAGAGAGTAGATTGAAAGTAGTAGTAGAGAGGCACTCTATTACTCAAATTCAGTGGTAGCAGAGACTTTCGATAGGCAAACTATAATTTGCAAAGTCAATTTGCATTGTGCTCAGGATACAAGGGTACTGCAGCTAATAATGACTTCTAACGTTTCTTTCAGTAATACCTGAATTTATTCCTCCTATAAGCTTGTCTTTTCATATGATACTATCCACGTTTCAGATATGACCAATCTATTTAAAACAGCTTAATAAATATATTTAATATATTTGATAGAAAATGCAGACATGTATTAGCTGTTAGCATTCCTTAAAAATGTCTATACTTCTATTTTCAGGTTGATAAATTAAATATTAACAAGACATGCATTTCCCATTAAAGCTATTTAACAACAATTTTATGAGTTCTTCAGATTAATTAATCCTGTTAAACCTTTCATTAATAGTGTAATAAACGTGTGCTGTATAATGGAGGCGTTTAATTTAATTCTGTTTTCTTCTGTTTTCATAAACTAATTCAGTATCACCTAACATTAAGATGACAATACTTTTGTCCAATAATTACTATCAAATGAAAAATCAAATAAGATGCAAGATTAGACCTTCATGCTGCAAAATGTATCTACACATATTTGAATTTAAGCATGCAAGTTTTTTCTGTTAAAGTCATTATGGATGCTCATACGATTAAATCTAAGCAGGCCACCAGGTCGTATACTGGATCAGGGCCCAAAGTTTTAAAGGAAAAATCAATTCTTTGAAAGCCACCAAGAAATCCAAGTAAGGAAAGCCAGGGCTTTCATTTACCAAGATTTAGGAGAACAGTCAAAAATGATTAACTGGAATCAATTTGCACACATTGTATGCACCGTATTTAGATCACACGAATTACTTCATATTAACAAATCGATACTTACATTCATTGTAAGCTCTAAGACTGATTATCCCTTGCATCTCTGAAAGGACTATAGAGCATTTTTATGCATTAATAATTCATACAAGGATAAAGGCCTTCTCTAGGCATATAGATTAAAATAGATACTTATAAATATACCTTTGATTAATACGAAAACTAAACTACAGAACACTCACTAATGTGTGTTGCAAACAGCCAAAGAAAAATTGCAGTATTGTATTTGTAGAATCCTATTCTTCTACCGAGCAGCGTGTTGTTTAGGACTTTTCCCCATAGCAATCCAATCCCATCGTAAACAATGATTACTATAAATAGACTAGGTGAGCAACATTTGCTTATTTGGAAATAACCATCTGATCTACATAAAATATTTTAAATTTAAAAACCTGGGTTTTAGGCAAATATCCAGTTGGAATAAATTGGCAACAATACCTGACACAAAAAGCCATCCAAACAGGGTGTGCAATATAGCGATGAGTTAGCTGGAAAGAGAAATAAGAAACACAGGTTGTAAACAGGGTGCCACGAGGGAGAATATGGCCATTAGTAAGAAAATAGGTAGGGGCAAACTCATTCTGTTTGCTGGTAGAATCATCCTCAGCTGAAAACTGTGGGATTGTATTACTAGAGAGCAGAGCTAACAAGCCTGCTGAGAGCTAAAGCAAATTCCTGCAAGTTCAAGTCTCTGCTTATGTGGTTGTTCGGCTTTCAGACTAGACCCTTGCCATCTCTCACCTCCTAAGTGAATTGGTTCTCAGTCTTGGGCAAGTCACTTCATCTTTTTGTTTCCCCTCCCACTTTCCATGTCTTACCAACTCAAAGTAAAAGCTCTGCAGAGCAATGCAGGCATGATCTCAGTTGGGACTTCTAGATGCTTCTGTAATATCAACACTAGCAATAAATCAGGAAAGGATAATGAAAGTGTCAACTGAGTCCTAAGTGTAGCAGCAGAGTTGTAATGTACTCTACTATACCCTACATGTAACACTATTCTTCAAGAAGGTCTTTGCACAGCATGGTCTATTCCACTACAATAATAAATGTATTCATGATGCATCTCCAAGTATTACCCAGCACTAAAAATGAATCACAGTAATGTTACCTTCACTTCTCTCCAACAAGAAGATAATACTTTTTGGATGTGATGCCATTCTGTATAGTTTTTGACAAACTGGAAATACTTTAATGAAGTAGTAAGACTGTACCAGAAGCATATGATTCATCACGAGGCAGTAGTATATAAAAAGAGAGAGTTGGAATAAGTGAGGTAATTCAACTTATATCTGTTTAGCTGTACTTGTTGATATTCCCAACTGTTCTAGATGCCAGTAGATACTTCCTTTGCAGCTCCTCCCGTTCACCATGATTAATAGTTTCAAAGAGATTCGTAAGATGCTACAAGACATGCAGGAAATGTCGGCAAGTGTATGTATCAGTAGTACATAGAAAAATCAGATAGCAAATGATACGTAATTTTAAATTCTCCTTTAAGGCAATGGTGCTTTTTCAAAATCTGAGATATTGCCGCTGATCCTCTATCATTTCTCTCACGAAACAGTAAACATCATTACTGGTAATCCGATTAATGTAATTGTAAAGATCATAAGCGAATCGTTAGCATTTTCTGTTCATGCTGTTCTTTATTACTGGATTCTCGCTCAACCACACTACTCTTCATTCTGTTTCGACAGGTTTGGCTGATGTAATGTTTCATGATTTTGCAAATCCATCTAAGTATTAAATGTTTTCCTAAAACCTCAATAAATTCTGCCATGTAGCTGTTTCACTGTTATGTACTAATTTTGTAATGTTCAAATGAAACACATTTATCAGTCTCAGTGTCCTCTTTATGAATCAATGCCAGCAGACCTCTCAGCAAATGACATGTTTTGTGCCTGAATGTCCTGTAGCTTTGCCAGTATTGTCTGTATCTTCCTAAGAAAATTTAGTGCCTTTCCTTAGTTCCCACCACTCTATGAAAACCTCTTTCTCTCCCCTACTACTGATCACATCTATTAGTCCTCTTGGCAGAAGACCTTCCTTTTTCTATTGCTAATAATTTTTGAATCCTAATAGATGATTCTTCTGAGCCTGAGTCTTCGTCAGCTTTTGATCGTTCTAATTGCCTTATTATCATCTGCTCTCATACAGTGATAAAGACTTTCAATGTTTCATGTGCTAGGAACGAAAGGCAAAAAACGTGAGCAAAAGCTCTCTTTGTTCCTGGAATATTACCACCTCCACAGTTTGTAATCATTAGGGTGAAGAATTCATTTCGACCCTCCGTTATGTCAAAGTTTCATCCTTTCAGTGGCCCTGCTGCCTCTTTGCTATTTTGTTCGCTTCAGCAGCAGAATGAATTGATCATTGCTGCTCTTTTTGCCACCTACTATTTCATATGCTACTTTAACATTCCAGAATAATGATTTGTACTCGCTTTAATTTTTCCATGAATTTTATCTCATGCATTTTTTTAATATAGCTTCTTGTATCTACGTATAATAAAAAAGTGTATCATTACATTTGCCCAGGACTTGAATTTTATAATCTCAGTTTTAATATCCTTTTCTTCATTACAAGAACATGCTTTACAAAACGGAGATTTAAAAACATGACTGAACTTCTGCAGATTTGCCCACCATTTTGAGTTCTGTCCTTTGAGAAGTTAGAAATGGCTCCAAATAATACAGTCTCTACCACCCTCCAAGACACGCTGCCTTGGAATTTCAGAATTCAGAAGCATCGACCAGAAGCTTACACCAAGTACCATCAAAATCCTAATCAAAAAACTTCACAAATTATCTTCTAATGATCTTGTAGACTAGTTAATTCTAAATCAAATCAACTTAATCTGGCAAAATAAGACTTTTTTTTTTTTTAATCAACCAAAACTGCGCTCAGAAACATTCCGGCTTCAACAAATTTTCTCCAAAGGACCCCTCAGGTCCACAATGGAATTAGTGCTCAAAACAAAAGGCAAAATCAGAAAGAACAGAGAGAAAGGAACACTTCTGCCCAGGTATAGTCCAAATCCATCCATCCCCAAGAGATTGTTCTAACCATAAATTAGAAAAATAGTCTGGCCATTGTCCAGTGAATATTTGTTTATAATAACTCCAACAGTCAGAGGAAGAACAAGATAACAGTACCGGCTTTACAGTACTGCAGCAAGAGCATTCACCGCTTGGCAGGAAAACTGGGTTCCAGTTATCCTTTTCGTGTGCAGTCTAGAGCACAATTTAGAAGAAAATCGGCATCGTTCTTACTCACTGTCTGCTGTTGAAGTTTCGTAAGTCTGAAATGGGCATAACTCCACATCTTTCATATCTCAGGATATGGAAAATATCTTCTGGATATAAGCATCTGTCACCCCTTTGTTAAGCTGCCATTTTGGATATTATTCTACTATATAGAAGCAAATGTGTCATTCGGACAAGCAAGATGCAAATGCTACATGGTCTGGTGGCCACGGCATCCACCAAGAAGACCTGGATTCAAGTATCCATTTCAGAAAAAAGGGCAAGCAGGAACGATTTAAACTTTTCTTCCATATTTCTGGTAGATCAATTGTCTTAGAGAATTAGCAAGCTACTGAGTACAATGGTATAAAAAGCCTATGACTTTCCAGAGGCAGGGAAGGGTAGAAGCGGGGGAAGATTTCCAGTACAAACTCATACAAGAAATGGAACAGATGCGAATTTTAATATTCTTTGTGGTATGGGTAAAATATTCTCTGTTGGACTCTAGTTGTCTACAGTTAACTATACTAACAAGATCTACTTCCAATACAGGTAATCTTGCATCTTTTCTTGTAGAACAAAACCAATGTACACACTTAAAACTAAAAGATTTTTCTTTTAATTTCTACTGCTTATTCAGTCACACAATTATACTCAGCCTAAAACTTGTAGTGCATTTTGAAATTTTGTTGACATTGCATTTCTTTTTTTAGTTCTTTTTGTTTCGCTACATGAAACAAACAGCTTTCCTTACCTTTAATTGTCTAGGTGCCTATTTGGTGTAAAAGCTAAAACTTGAACTCTGTGTTGGAAAATCGCTGGTTCTATTCACTCCACAAAGTGAAGAGTCAGTGAAATGCAAAACACTTGTTAGAATGCTGTCCATTACAAAAGGGGAATTTCTACCGGTACTGTTATTTAATTGCAGCAAAGTGTGGCTATTTGCTTGCAAATAAGGGCAAAATAATCCTTCACCAATGAAAAATTACCCGAGATATAATGATACCACGAAATGTCTCCTCCACTAGCCCCTCAAATGTCACTGCTTTGCAAATTCATGTGAATGAATTAGGTAATTGCTAATGTGCATGGCCTAACCATTCAGAAAACATACAAAAACCCTGCATAATTCATGAAGCTTGCATACACTTTTCCCTCATTTTTCTACCCAGAAAATTTTACAGTTCACAGCCCTGATTCTCAAAAGAGATCTACAACTCACGTTCAAAGAGAAGCCTCAAAACTAAAATTCATGACCCAAGAGGACATTTGGTATCACAGACTGAATCAGGATACAGAACTTCCTTGCTTTTGCATCTGCGAGCACATCCGCTTTAGTGATAGCTTGCCCATATGTCTGGGAGTAAACTCTGGGTCGGACTGCTGTAAAGAACAGGTTCCAAGGTACCAGCGTAGAGCACAGCCTTGCATGACAGTCTCTGACATTTACTTTATGAAGTGACCCATCACACTAAATTTCACCCTACGCCCATCAAGAGGGATTCTAAGTAACTTCTTAGCAAAGTGGAAAACTAAGCCGGGAGCTATGCAGAAGCACTAATTCTTGGGTATGGCCTGAAAGATAGTACAAGTTTGGTGGACACAACCTTGAACAATAAAAAAGGAATACGGAAGAAAATTTGTTGCTGTAGATTAAGGAAGAAAAGCTGTGGCTTTAAAATATGCAGCTTATTCTTTTTGCTGTACATGTGTTTTTCTCTTGGTTACCTACTGTAATTTAAAGTCAAACTATCCTATCATGGAGATTTAAGATTGAGCTGCCTTTATGATGCTGATATGTTAGTCTGACCACTTAGAAACACTTAGGTTCTTGGAGGTTTGTTTTTTTTGTTTAATGGACATTGCAAATGACTGATGGTATGACTTTCACACACTGAAATACCCACAGATTAGGAGCAAAAGGGTTAAATATTAGAAAGTGTTCAGGTACAAAGGGTAAGACAACAAACATTTTCAAATTTGGCAGATTGCAGAGATGAAAAGAAATCTTTTGATGTTCAAAGCCAAAAGAAAGTAAATGCACATGAAACCTGACAGTTACTTTCAGCAAGTCTAAATACAAAAATTGCATTGTTCTCACTAAATTTATTTTGCAGGTCTCTAATTAAATAGTGCAAACCCACATGAACACTCTTAAACTGATCTGCAACAGGTTTCTTCTGATTTAGCTTAAGTCAGTAAGAAATCTACTTAAGGCAAATCAATATAAGTATTTTGTAAAACAATTTAGGAGTAGCTATATGAGGGCTTCAGGATTGTAACTAAATTGATTTATTTAAATGTGAGTTCAATTAAACGAGTGCAGCTTTTGTTTGTGAACAAGGCCTAAAGGTGTGACATATTGTCTTGTCTGCCCTGACTCCATACCTACTTTTAATGTTTATTAGATCTTTAATCTCGTTAATGTTATGGCCTTTTTCCAAAAGGGCAAAATGCCAACCTTATTTATATATACTGCGATCTCTCCCTTGCTCAAGAAGCTATTACCTGTTGGTAATCTCTTAAATACCTCCCATCAAATCCCAAAATCAACTTTACTGATTAAGGTGGCAACAAAACTGCTTGGTCCCCTTACCTGTTAGGATAACAAGTAGCATATTACTCAAGGGATGGACTTCTTCAAGGCTAAAATAGAAAAACAGCCTCACTACTATTAGCAGGCCCATGGACAGCTTTGAGTACCAATCGTCACAATGAGGCATTCACTGGTGCCAATCAACAGAGCTGAAGTGGGATTACAAACCAGAAACTGTTCACTCTTATAGAGAATCACACTTGCTGGATTTTGTAAGACACAGCACAAAAATTACCATATAAATGAGATTGTTTTAAGATATTGTGGTATAATCAAAACAGTGGAGGAGCTCAGGTGGTCAAGACAATCTTCTCCCAGAAAGCAGCAATGCGTAACAGACTGCTTAATACATCTAATTACAATTTATGTTAGTGTTCAGCCCCACCCAAAACCAGGGAAGAGTGTGTTATGACCTACCTACTAATTAATAAAGTATGAAGTTCTTCTGGTGCCAGAGACTGGATTCTGAACATAGACATAGTTATCTCTAATTTTCCTTACTGGATTCTAGCTGACTGCATCCCAACATGAAGCGGAATCACTCTTTTGTAATGTCACAAGATGGGAGGTACCAATCTAGCTGTTTAAAAAATAACCACCTCTGCAAAGAAAGCCTAGCTACTACTGCATTTCTGGCGAGTTTCCTGCCCTCAGTTCTCCTGAGTATATGGAGAGTTTTGGGATTTACACTAAAAGTAATACAAGATCAGAATGACTTGGAAACAGTCCTGTGCTTTACTCTGTTCCTTTAAAAGGACAGACTTTGTTCATAAAACTGTGACCTTTGAAACTCCCAGACCTCAAATCTGTGGAATTGTCTTGAACTAAAACAAACTGAATGCTACCAGGCCCGTTTGCTTGAAATTAAATGACTGTCTTGCCATACCAGCAGATTTATTGAAAGATTGCTGTTCCATTTCCAGGTACACCATCATTATCGTCACTTCTTTCTATGCAACAGCATAGAGTAATGCAGAGGAATAAACATTCTTCTAACACAGTTAAATTCAGGGTATAAATTCAGGATAAATATAAGAATATATTTCTACTAAGGCAGCTGCGGTTTTGTAAGAAAACTAAAATGTTCCTCTCTTACATCTTTAATAATAGATAACCATGGAGCCAGTTATGCAGTCGGGGGGTGGGAGGGGGGAAGACGATAACAATTAATCCATAACTACGCCATATATTGTAAATTAACAAGTATCATCATATTTTAAGGAATATATTCTAGGTAATAACCATTTATACAGTACTGTAAATGTATGCAATACATTACAAAAATCTAAAGACTTGTTCCTTTGTCTGGATTTCTTACAAGCTACCAGTTATAAATATTCTAATCAGGCTTTTATACCTCTCCTGTCAGTGTGGTACTGGAGTGCCTTTCTATTAGTGCATTAAGCTACATGACTAGCATTTTTCTGCCTTTCTGTCCCCAGGTGGAAAATTGCATGTATTTAAAAATAATTAATATTTTATTTTTTATCTATGATGTGCATGCACTTTCACTAGGAAATGCAGACAGAACAATACATATCACGTTTTACTGTGTTGAATTTAAAGTACTAGACAAGACTGTTGTATTAAAATAAGTATATTTATATGCTGAACGGGTGGAGAACAACAGCTAGAAGTGTCTTGAGGAATATGTTTTATACCCTTAGCAGCAAATATTTTTCATTATCCACATTCCACGGTAAGCACTAATGAACACTTCGGATGGATTTTCAGGCATGCTCAGCGTTGGCCTAACTTTGCTTCCATCGGAAGTTTTATCACGTAGCGGGATGGGAGCAGAGTTGGGCCACTGCTTAGTGCATCGGCACCCTCCAGGCTCTGAAGACAGTGTGAGAGCGTAAGCACGCCAGAGAGCTCAGGAGTCCCTGACTGGCTGCTCAGGGACCTCATTAATCCGCCCCAGTTCACTTCCAGTCTGATGTGGTTCTTTGTTCGCCTCCGTATGTAGGAATTGCAAAATTCTGTCCTGCCACATCAACTGCAGTCACCAATAAAAGTTTGCTGTTTCTCATAGACAGTTACAGTTAACTTTATGGCAGTAATCCTTGCCGTTTTCAAGTTTATAATAGGATGGAAAACAGAAAATTTCAAATACTAAAATTGTCAGTTTTAGAGAAGAGAAAATTTACATCACCTTCCACACAAGGTTACACCAGAACAACATCTGTGAGTTATCCAAAGAAATTCTGTGTCTGTGTTACATTGTGGTATTTTGTGTATTATGCTATTTGTGCCACTACTTTTTTATCACAACCCCTGTATTTCTCCTTTCGTTTCCAAGACATAACCACCCAGAGATTTCAAATCTCAGTCAATTGTTGAATACGTATTTTTATCAGGTTTAACAGGAAAATAATCGTACACCAAAAGCCTTTTTCTACTGGGGACATGACATAAAGGACATTTTACTAAAGATAGTAGGAGCTTTAATTTGGAATAAATCTGTACATCCATTTTGACATTGCAAGGAAAGAATGAAAATGCATATCCAGTTTTGAAAGATATAAAAAAAACAATGGGTCCTTCCACCTATTCAGTATGCTCCTGGCATTTGCCCAGGAACCAGACTCTTAAGAACAGACTATACAAACTCAAGAGTCCAAGTAGACATCATATTATCACATAAGAAAAGAATTCTACTCAGCCATCCGACCCAGATTTCAATAAATGGTAAATACCAAGTTTATGTCTGCTAAATTTTTATGTAGAGATCTCCCTTTTCTCTTTAGGAAAAAAAAAAAAAAGTGCTTTATAGCAAAGTATCACAAACTCTTCAGCAGAAAGATGGGAAGAGCTCCACTAATGAGAAAGAGTTTTTAAAAGAGTGGTCTTTCATGTAGCAGCCTGAAGTTCAGAGCGCATTACTGTGCCCAGTCCTCAAAACCCAGTAGCCATTCCAATATAAGCTCTCTTGAAGTTAACTTCACTAATTTTTGTTTTTATAGTCTAAAATGACAAAGCTTTGAACAACATTTCTCCTTCACACACCAAGACCTGTTCATACAATTATATTTTTAATTTGCACTATCAATAAATGTGCCATTATCATTCAAATATTTTTATTGTTAACAATACTATCTGTTAGCATTTGCAGAGAAATTCTGAGCTCAGAAAGATTTATGAGAGATTTTCTTATGGATGTGCATCTTTCTCTCCCTCCTATATCTAATACTGCCATAAGGTCACCTCCTGTCTCTTCTCTTCCCTCACCCCACTGTGCTCCACACCATCTTTCTAAGCATCCCTGTGACTTCTCCACTGGCCAATAGATAGCGTATGTAGTGGCTAGAAATCATTTTCATTCTGAATGACCTTCTGCCTGCGACCAAGCAGAGTGTATAACACCTCAGTTGTTCCTGCCTTTCCCTCAGAGCACGGGGAGGACAAACATTTAATTTTCACTCTTCTGCCCAGCTTTAGGTTTTCATAAAACTTGCAACTTCAAGACTCCTACCTTTCTTCAAATTTAGATGAAGCAGAACAGCTGGTTCAAAAGCCACTGAGGAGGGATTAGCAGACAAGCAGATAAGTAATCAGACAGCTTTCACCCCTGCCCTCAAACAAGAAGAAAAATCAGGACTGTTCAAAAGTTCACCAGCAAGTAAAGGCAGCAATCATGTAGCACCTTTCTGGCAGAGGAAACGAGAAGACTTTCACTGTTATTCTTAATGAGTCCAGAATTCTGTCAGAGTAACATGAGAACACTCAGAATTACCTCTGTTGCAAAGATCAGAGATCACCCAGTCCTCTCATTTTCCCAATACTTAATATTGTAAATATGTAACAGCAGAGAACAGGGACAACACACTCTTCAGTGTTAAAATATCATCTTTTCAAACCAGCTATACTCGCGAGTTTTAAAATCTGCATGTGTTAAACATGGATCTCATTCTGTCAGGTCATCTATTCTTGATTACAGTGTAATCAAGAAGTGAAAGGGCATGTCCAAACACAGTCCTATGTTTTACTTCTAATCTCAAAGATGAGTTTAAGTCTAAATATGTCTTGTTTATGTACTCAACTGAGCCAGTCAGCATATGAAATAAAATCACACATCTAATACCAAGATAAGGTGCAGACCACCAGTGAGAATGAACCATGGGAATGCAGGGATAGCCAAGCTCAGCTGAGGGTTTTCTGCAAAATTCTCATGTTCCTGAAGGTAAATCAATGTGGCACAGGGCCACCAACCTATT
This sequence comes from Tauraco erythrolophus, assembly GCF_009769465.1. Classification (NCBI taxonomy): domain Eukaryota; kingdom Metazoa; phylum Chordata; class Aves; order Musophagiformes; family Musophagidae; genus Tauraco; species Tauraco erythrolophus. The sequence goes on along the minus strand of NC_141469.1, from coordinate 9,887,111 downwards.
TGCATATTTAAACACTGTCCACTCAAGAAAGCTTCAGAGATAAACCAACAGTACTTGAATAAAAGTATAAATGTCTTTGTTGATCCAGCCTTTAAATGTTTTCTGCCTCCCTAAAACGTAGACGATACTGTTTTCTTGCCATGGAGAGGTTTTGAGAAGAAAGACAGACTCAGAAAATCTATGTATGCAAAGCACAACCATGTTTTGGCAGAATCCTCAACTAGTAGGAATAAAAGTAAATAAACTTCTCAAGAGCATGTTTTAGGTTATTCATAGGGTACAAAGATCTTCTAACCATGTTAACATCACTGGACCTCATCCAAATCCTGATGAACTAAAAAAGGACATTTCTCACAGACAGTGAGTATTCATATTCACTAAACTCCCTGTTAAGTATTATTAATCATCTTACATTTGACAGCTTACTGTCAAGGACTTGTAGAAAAAAAAAACCCTACAGAATCTGTATAGATATTATTTTACAGATACATATAAAACAATTTTAAAATACAATAACCCAATGTTGTTTAATTATCTTCATAATAATCTTAAATATTATTTTCTTTCATACTTTGACTATACTTAACAAAAAGACAAATCTGTGCAAATAATTTCACAATACTACATGAGTAAATTAAGTCTATATTTGGTTATAGATATGTTTTAATTCCAAAGTTATATTAAATCTGGTGGCAAATTAAGATGATATTCTAGAAACTGAATTGTCATACAAACGTATGAAGACAATACATTTTGTTGTACTTCAGAGAAAATATATAATACGGCATTGTATCTTTTTCTTACAGCCACCAACCCAATAAATTCAAGACAAAAAAGTAGCAAGGGGGAAAAAAAAAGATTTCTTCAATGGCTATAATAAGATTCCTTTGGTGATCAAGTAATTACAATAGTCAAAATGTTTTTCTTAGTTTGCCAGTATGGTCTAAACGCAAATACAAAGACATATAACAAAATAAAAAATCCACATTAATAATAGTGTCCCAGACTCTTAACAAATAAGTATTTCCTCTTACACTTTTAAATACAGTAGATTATTTAAAGTATGTTTGGACTGGAATACTTCTATTTTAAAATACAAAGCAGATTTTTCAACTTCAGTTCAACTCATTAGTGTATTTTTGGAATTAGACTCCAAAAGCTACAATAATTAAAACCATATGTAGAGCAGAAATGTCTCATTTTTTATGTTATATTACTTCTTCAGCATTATTATAAGCTCAGCCTGCCTGATGTGAGTCTAATTTTCTACTCAGTCTTAGGCTGAGTCCCACTGGGAAAGTGAGATATTGTGATTATTAAGAAAAGCAGAGAAAGAAGAGATTAAAGACTCCCTGCTAATGAGTAGAAGAGAAAAGAGAGAGATGTGCCAATCTGCAGTGTAGTACCTCTAAATTGAACTGCCAAACAATAACAACAATAAGAAATAAACAGTTCTTCATTACAGAGAGAGATGCTTTTAGATGTTCATAGATAATAAGTGCAGAATGAAACAAAATATTGGTAAAAAGAGAAAACCTCAAAATAGTCATATACAAATCAGAATTTATCATGTTTGACTACTTCCCTTACAGCCTTTGACAGAACAAATATAATACAGACATCCAATATATTCGCTAAACGTTTGAAAAGACAGATGAATAACGAAGGTCCAGTAAGATACTGCTAGTTTTATTAATTTTATATCTACTAATCTTAGTTGATTAAAAAACAGAATTCAGCTTCAGTGAAAAGGAATGCAGTTTTGCTGTGGAGGGGTACTCAACAACGAAAGCACTGAACTGATCAAAACGATTAGCAATTGCACACACAAAATGTTTAGAAATGACAGTTCTCCAAAGCTGTTTGATGTGCTCTTTGGGGTTTTTAACCTCCAGAAGCTCTCACTTACACCCCCTGTGCTCCCAGAATCCTAATTCCACATAATCAGGAAAAAGGACTATTATTAGAAAGAAAAATGTCTTTGAAGGTTGTCTGCAATTTAAATTCTTTAAAGACTAATACTACAGCATCAGGTAAAATTTTCTGTTTCCAATATTGTTGAAAAAAGACCATCTTCTCATGAGGAGATCTCAACATATTTTACAAAGGAGGAAAGTTTTTAGATGGAGTAAATGAGGGTAAAAAGATCAAATGAAATGCCTAAAATTATCCAGTACATTAATACTGCAGAGGTACACGTAGTAAATATTTTTTCAAGGAAGGCAGAATAAGCAAAAAAATACAAATTCTTCTCTGTGTAAAGTGAAGCTAATACAGGGTGTCAACATCTGCTCATGTAAAATCAGTCAGAGCAAATGCACTGCAGGCTTCTATTGGCTCTTACAGTAGCCTTGAGACTTGTTCCAAATATTGAGTAAGTAGCACAATTGAACAAGCAGAACTTGACTTAGCTCTAAAAGAACAGAAACAAGAATATTCATGTTTAATACAAAACCCACTAGATTGTAAGATGAAAGGAAACCTTTTGGTCACCTAGAATTAGTGTTCCAAAAATAATGGAATCTGCAAACACGTATCTAGATAGAACTAGATGCTCTGCTCCCACTCAGTGCTCCTGTTTAAGCCTGTAAGAACTATGCAAGTGGTATTGTCCATGGTATACTAGAAGACAATCATTTCACCTTCATACTTCATGAGGTCTGTTAGGCTGTAAGCATTGCCCCATGTCTTTGTTCCCTCTCCAAATGTGGTTTTCTCACTTACACCCTGTTTTCCAACAATCTCTGTTGCTCTGAATGTCAGTGACCTAAGCTCTTTATGGTTGCATCTCTTGGTCTTTGTATCATCTGCACATTGCGTCACTAATGATGATGATTATTCCAGGCCACTGACAAGCCCTTAAACACTGTGTGGCCATCCCTGATTAAGACAAGACCTATGCCTGCTGGATGATTACTCAACACTCGTTTAACCACTCTTCATTCATGTGGCATGTACTGGGACGATTTTGTACTGTTCTAGCTGCTTAATCAAAATTCTTTGCCCTCCCACATCCCCCTTTGCCATAAAAAAACCTCCCTGCATCAACAGCTCTCTTATATCTATCAACTCAAACTGTAATCTCATCAAAAGAGTGTCATATCAGCTTTACAATATCTGTGTTCCACAAGTCTAACAATTATTATTACCCTTATTTCATTCTTTATAATTGAGTCTTATATCAGCTATGCCATTACTTTGCCTAAGACGAATGTCAGTCCGACAGGCCTATAATTACCATCGTAACCTCTTTCACCCTTTCAAAATATTGGCTCAACAACAGATTTCTTCTCATCTTCTGGAATTTTCCAGTTCCCGTTTTACTGAAAAGCAATGGCAATGGTCCACTGCGCTTCTCAAACAGTTTTTCTATAACATTTGGACACCTATTATAAAGAAATGTTGATTTTAAAAGGTCCAAGGTTAGCAGCCTGTGCCCGTTTTCATCCTCATTAATTGCTGAAACCTTCAGCATCATCACATGCCTATCACGCTGTTTCTTTTACACAGAGAATCAGGAGCAGCATTCTGGATCAGCACTAACTTTGAATTTTACACATTAACCTGTAACAAGCCCCACTTGGAAAAGTCAGCAAGTGAGACAATAACAGAAATAGATGGGACACTTGCTAAGGGAATAAAAAGGGATGCAAGGGAGAATATCAGTCCTGGAGAACCCAGAAAAAGCAAAAGAGTTTGCTTCCCAGGGTGAGGACTACTAAGAAATTTGAAGGTACAACAGCAACTTAGCAGCTTAAGGAGAAAAGTCTACAGGCATAAATGAAAATCTGTTCAAAATAAATTTTTGCAAATCCAAAACCTTAATCTAAGTTCTTTGGTTTTGTTTTGTGGTTTTTTTTTTTCTCATCTCTAATTATTTACCACCTTACAACTCTTCTGCTGCTGCTAACCCCTGTCTACTTCTGCTTAATCAACAACTTCACTGGTAGCACTCTTTTCTGTGCCTCCTAAATCCACTCAGATGAGATCACTGAATACCTTTTAGCTGGGAAACTAGTTATCTTAGCTAAAAGAGGTGGAAAGGTTAGTAGTTGGTAAATACATAACAGAAATGTTTATTGACTATCTCTGGTTTTCCTGCATTGTTACACACATTTCTGCCTTTTCCACATAGTAACAAGCTAATACCATCATTAAGATTTTTTCCCTCTTCAAATATATTCTTTAAGTCCTTAAATTCCAATGGCCATAGGCTTCTCCTTGTGTCCTCCTGCTTCCTTTACAAATGTCTTCAATTCCTAACTTCTCATTTATATTCATTTATTCATTGCTACCAACTTCCCTTTTTCTTCTTTACCATTTTTTTCATTATATATTACAGCTGCCTTCTCTTCCCCTGTAAGCCAGGCTGGTTTTTAACTGTTGGAAAATTTTCATTAAAAAAAGCCAATGAACTAACCCTGAAACATTTCACTCAAGACATCCCTACTGTGATAAAACTTTTGTCAAAACCAGCAGAGGACTCAGAAAGAACACAGATGGGATGCCTTGGGACTGCCACAGGGCCACGCACCCTGAGCTCCTGACTCTAGGGAAGATCCACAAAGTGCAATGGCAAAAACTCCAAGTTTCTAGTTACCAAAACAGAAAAAGAAAACAAAACAAAAAGAAAAAAAAAAAAAAAAAAGAAAACCACACTTTAAATTCTGAGTGCTTAAAAACAAAAGGAATGTGTATCTCAAACTCCTTCAAAACAGACACATCTGAACAGGGACTGCAAAATGTAAAATCACAGAACAAGTAGTCTAGGTCTTAGTATGTGCTTGTCTACGTTACTAGTGCTTGCTTAGTTATCCATGGGTCGCTTAATTCCAACATTTGGTATTTTTCAATTTGTTCATCTAACTCATCAAATGTCTCGAGAAGTGATGGGTGTCTCTCTGGGCAAGAGTGACTGACAGGTGCTGTGCAGGCACGTGTGTAATGAATGTGTCACAGACAACACTGAGGCCTCCTCAGAGAATGCTACTGGGAGAGACAGCTTGTCTTCTGGCAGTTTGTAAATAGAAATCCAGTGGGAGTTGCATGGATTTGAGTTACCAGTCACTTTATTCCTGCCTGCTCTCTACGGGAATCAGGAGAATAAACAAGTACTTTTCATCACGACACTTCCCATCCGCAGTGGAAGAGTGTGTCTATTCCAGACTGTTACAAAGGCCAGTATCTTTTTTGCTTTATCAACATCCCAATCGTGTCATTACAACTGCAGTTATGGTCAAACAGTTATCACAGACCTAGATTTGCACAATGCATTTTTATGATGTGCCTATTCTCTCCTCTTTCAAACAGAGCACACTTCCCACGCACAAATGGTGGATCGCATCCTGAAAGCAAAGTCCTTGAGAGAAGCAATAACAGGAGCACAACTTCTACTGCTGCTTCTACTTCTACTTCACTTACTTAGTGACACCTGGACACTGAGCAGACAGTTCGCCAAGAGCGCTCTCACATATGGATGCAGGGAGCATGCTTTCAATACAAACTGTTCCTATCCAGAAAAATAAACTCCACTGTATATTTGTCATGATCCGGTTTCTTTTTTCTTTCTTCCCCCCATTTCCCTTACTGCACCTTTCTATAAAGAAAGCTAGAAGAGCAAAATTGAGCAGCAACACCTAGAGTTTTATTCCGTGAAATGTGGATCCCAGGAAAGCCTTGGAATGCATACACAGTCGTCTTGTGGTCTGCATCTTCCCAAGACAGCTGACAGGCATGAGAGAATTGTATTCTCTAAGGCTATATTCAGGAACTGGCACCTGACACTGCAGTACATGCACCTTCAGAAAAATGCCTGCACATCTCTGGATGGTTAAGAGGCAAAAAGCCAGCAGGTGGCACTCAGAAACATGTACTGGTGCCTGGGTGAGAGCACCATCTTGTGCATTCACTACACGTGGCAGCTCTTTCTCAACAGTACCTTGTCTGCATAACCGGACAGAAACAACCAACCACAGAAAATAAACGCCTGTTAAGCAGAGGGTCTGGTTTTTAACTAAATTTCAGAGAAACATCTAGGAACTCTCAGTCCCAGGTGAAACACTGAAACCATGTCAATAGCTTCTCAAAAGCCCCATTCACACAACCTGACTAGGAGAATTCACATACTCTCTGTTACGCTTTCGTCTTCTCTACACAGTGCGACTTGCCCACGCAAAGGAGATTTCCATGTGTGATTATGTTTCTCAGGTCTTGAGGGGGGAACAAATTATACCATTCCTCTGTGACAGGAACCTGCTGGTATGGGATCGGTATGTTCTTCCACTTCCTTCAGAGTTCAGTAGTGAAGTACATGAACATCTGAAGGTAATTGCCTGTACCTATTCACTGAAGATGATGGTTAGTCTTCTAATATTTTTGCTCCTTTTTATATCTCCTATTTCTTTCAACATGCAGCCATTTGCTCAAATGGGCATGTGTCCAAGCTCAAAACTAAAGCTATCATCTTGCATCGGTAAACATTTAGCACTGCTTTTATTAATGACTGAACCAAGGTTGCTTCAGCTTCTGAAAAGGCATCACTAATGGTCACCAGACTCCTCTGTCAATAAATAACAAGAAGTCAGTGCTGCCTGTCGTTCCTTGAAAGACATTGAATCTAAGTCTGCCACTTTAAGCACAGCTCTCATTATTTATTCTCTTTCTTCTACACAGCCCGTTATCAAAATAGACTTCCTTTCATATTTCACAGTTTTTAAAAGTTTAAAACTCGACATTTACAGGTTGGGGTTTTTTCTCCCTTAATTAGATTTCCTGAAAAGACGACCTAAAAAAAATTTGCAAGGTGGGATCATATTGCTAAAATTTTAGTTCCTACTTTTTTACAGTTCCTTCCCAAGGCTATAGCCTACAACTTACAGAGGACCCTATATATGGGTCATTAAGAACAAAGTCCCTGCCTAACACTTTTCCTAAAAGGCTAGCCATACAACTGATTCCTAGATCAAGCAGACTCTCTAAAGTGGTGAGACAGACAAGACATTGAGAGAACCCACAACAAGGATACAGTAAAAAAATGCTTATAGCTCTTTTATCTTCTTTTTTTTTTTAATTTAATACAGTGTTATTGTTCAGCCAGTATCAGGGCATACTCAGCAAAAAGAAAGCACAAAATAAGCATATCCCTTCCCACCACCAAGAAATCCAATAAGAACAAAACTCTTTGTTCAGATATATACAGGACATGGTTTGTGAGATAAACTATAAACTCAGAAGCACTTCAAGACATAATAAAAATTCATACAGTGCTTCATGATCCCTCATACTCCAATCACAGAGTCAGTGTTACTGAATATGTCCTCTTGATAAGAGGGGGAAATGCTACATGCTCAAATTTAATTTTTTAAGTGATACAAACCTGTATTTTGTTCCCTCTAAACGACAAGATGGCATATGTCAAAGATATTTTTTCTTTTCCTCTCCACAATAGGGGTAAATATAGCATACATTGCTAAATTTGTTCTGTTCTGTTGCTTTTATTCAAATACTTACACTGTGTATATATCCAGATAGGACATGGTGATTTTTTTTAATTATTATTAATTCCAGTTAAACAAATGAATAAGCAAATAAATCTATTTCTAGTTAAGGAATTTGTTAGCTGGCTTTACAAAGTGCAGGCTATTTTTGGGTAAGCCAGACCCAAATTTTATAGTCCTGATTAAATTACTCTCATCCGTGAGGAGATCATTTTCTTAGTCATTGAGTCAGAGTTCTAGCATAACAGCCGGATTTCAAAGGCATCGCTCAGAAATTGTCAGCCTGCACAGAATTCTCACATATTTCAGACTTTATGTTTTGCAAGTTTTGACTTAAAGAATATTACTGTCCCAATTACTCTGCTGCTTGTCTCACATAAAATTTTCATTTAGCTAAAGGTGAAACAAATAATATATGGCAATATTTATTTTTACTATAAAAGAGAATCAAGCAACTTTTGTGTTGCTATTTCCTCTTTCCCATAATTATATGGAGGCAGATTCTTTCCTGGAGAAACCATTCATGTTACCACTAGATTACATACTTTGCTTATAGCTATAAATTAAATATCAAATAGAAGTGAACTGCATTTTAAATATTAATTAGAAATGACATACCTACTGTACAGTGGATGGCAGGGAGGGCCTCTACATTGATCTGACTGTTCTAATTCATTCTGGCTGACTTAATTACACAACTTCAATTCTCGTGTGTGTCTTCTTTGCAACTGGATGGTAAATCTTCAAAAATTCTGCCTGTTTCATGACATTAAGAAACATCACTATACATTAGTGAATTCAGAATGGCACAGCATAAGTGATTTACACAGAGCACACTGTAGCTAGTTAATACCTTTTCCGTTGGTGATAAAGCCGTTTCTGTGCAAAAAAAAAAAAAACAACAAACCCTCAGAATCTATTTCATTGTTCTTTTCAGGATTCCTGCATTTAAAGAAAATTCAAATTTCAAAGATCTTACTATTTAAGGCCATTTAAAATACAAATATATCAAATGACTAACATACTTATGTATTTATATGTACATTAAACACATTTGTATATGAAAATAAAGTTATATGTTTGCACTCGTGTCTGTGGAAGGATCCAGATCCCCTTCCAAATTGTCCTACTGAGTTGAGTGTTCAGGATTTGTCCATGTGTCCATAAAGACAAAACCTTTGAATAGACACTTACATGGCCACGTGTATATTTTCAGACTTTGATAAACAACAAGTTTTCACTACTGCCAGTGATAGTAGTTTAAAGTCTCGCTCTGTCTTTATCCTGATGATAATTGCTAGTTATAGCTGAAGGTATCGCAGGTTTTACGGTAACTCTTTTCTTTGAGAAGTAGAAAACCAGCATAATCAAAACCTCACCACAGTAATTTTTATTAGAAGGTTAGGATGCAGAATGAGACTTTTTTTCCTCATTTGGAAATGGTTACAAGTGCATGACATATAGGCTCATAGAATTCCAAAACGGAAAGCATTTTTAAAGTTACAGAAGTTATAAGGCAGTTTCTCTTTGTTCAAGACTTTTTTTTTTTGTATTCAGAAAGTTTTGCAAGCCTTGGACAGACTCAATAAACGACATGGTCGTCAGAATATTTTTGCACAGGCTGTAACTGTACGTAAAACGTTGACATTTGGAAAAATATTGTTTCTTTTAATCAGATTTTTACCAAAGAAGTAGAGTCCTTCATTCTAAGATGAGTGGCTATAATTAGATGGTTCCCTAACCAAATCCTCCTACTCTCCCAGCTTTTGCTACAACTAGAAGTTATTTACTCATAGAATAAGCTCTGCCACCAAGTTAATGAGATGCACGATAAACGCATCATTAATTTATGCTACATACTATTCTGTTCCCTTCATATCTATCGTCATTATCCTCCCACAGCACTCAAGCTAATTCTAATTGATGGTTTCCATCAGCAAATTAAAAAACAATACACTCCAGACTATAGTGATGAAAAACATAGAGTAAAACAATATGTTCTAAGAGAACACCACACTTAGTTATCTTTACGGTGCAGAATGAAAGACGAATTAGTTAAAGAATGCTGTGCAAGTATTTTTATTGCGTTTATGATAATAAGAAGATAGTCCTTGTTTGTTTTGATTGGATGGTACAAATTCATTGTCCTGTTACAAATTATTGATTTGGTTGAAAATCACTAGTTGCCTGATTTAATACTTACAGGTGTTTCCTTCTGATAGTTTACATTTGCAATTTAAATTGAATTCAGAAAGCTTAAATGACTAATCCTCAACTTGTAGGCACACTCCTCTTGGAAAACACAAATCCAGTGTCAAACACCCTTTTTTGTTAAATACATTACTGTGTGATTGGTGAAAAATCCATTACTTGGCCTGCTAAACGAAAAGAGAATCACAAACTTTTAGAAGAGGCAGTAGAAAGGGGGCAGGCAGGAAGAGAGGTATTTATAAGTTGCTTTAGTATGTGTTTGAAAGCAGCCTCAAACTAATTGCATCTTTGTCCGTCTACATACAGAAATAATTTTATGCTCTTACATGAAGGGCAGGAAAGGAGCTGCAGGGTTTTTTTGGCTAACCTGTGGCTCTGCAAGGCATCAGCAGACAGAGTGAGCCTGGATGTAGTGGTACTCCAGCAGGGCTGATTTTTGCCATCAGGAAATATTTATGCTCTTACAAACAGAGTGCGAGGCTCCTCATGGCCAAAGAGCAGCAGCAAGCAGGGACAACAGCGCAGGGGCCACCAAACCCACAGGCATCTCTCTTTGAACTCGGGACTCGCTCTACTCCCTTCTCTCCTCACCATCCAACATGGCCTCCAGCCCTCACCTGTACCCACGGGCTTTCCTACCAGCTCCCTTCCTCATCCGTAGAGACAAAACCAGAGGGACCTGTGCCACTCTGCAGGCCCACACTGCCCGGGGTCCTGAAGGCACCCACAGCCCTCAGAGTGGGCCTCAGCCGCCTCACCTGGGGCCTGTCCTCCACCCCTGCTCTCTGGGCGCCATTTTACCTCAGCCCCGCCAGAGCTACTGCAGCCCGGTCAGTGTCCGCTCAGCCACAGCCGGCCGGTGGGCCACTGCCATGGGCTGCAGGAAGAGAATTTGGGTTTATTTTGACCTCTATTGAAAAAGCAGTTGTCTTTTAAAGGCAGCGATTTACTCCTCTCCACATCAAGGCTACCGCCTCAGTGGATACTGCCCAGCGCTAGGGAGAGATTCAGACAATCTTTCACGTTAGCCCCACAGCCGTCCCGTTTCTGCTGCCCGCCTGCTCCCCATCGCTCTGAAACCAGGCTGCAGCAGCAGCTCAAACTTGTATTCCCAGTTTTACAAAGAACTTCTCAGGTGCCACCTTCAGATGACAGCCCTCCCCGTGCTGAGGCTCTCTCCCATCTACTCAGGGCCCCTCCTGAACCACCACATTGGCACCTGCTCGGCCGGCACCGCTCAGCCGGGCGCTCAGCACGTGCAGCGGTGTGCGCTACGCTGAGATGGCTGATCGCCCTCCAGAGCTCAGTTAGAGCCCACCTCAAAACTGTAACAGTGCTACTGCTGTACAAAGACTTGAGGGCTAATGCCAGAAATCACCACGCAGTCCAAGAAACGACCATCGTTTTCAACTGTTTCTCAGTTGACCAAGAGAAGACGAACTATAATGTTTTTCATTTCGATTTTTGGTTGGGGTTTTTGTGTTGATGTGGGTTTTTTGGTGGTTTTTTTTGGGCGGGGGTGTCTTTTGAGTTACTTATCACATTTCTCCACGGACAAGTATCATTTTCATCCCAATCTAACAGTGGCAACCCAGTTTGCAAGTATTCTACTTAATTTTTAAAATTTTTTCATTTAATGGTCTTTCATTTAATGTTCTACAAACCATACACCTACAAGACAGTTTTAAAGTTCTTCCTCCTGTTCTGTCATGCCTCACTAGTAGTAACCAGTTCTCTTCATTTTCCATTCCACATCTATGTTTGTGGAAGTTTCCCAATCTCAGGCACATGTGAGTAAAAGGTGAACGATGCAGCTTTATGACTAACATGATACTTTGCTAGCATTTTTCTAATTAAGTAGTCAATAAATAAACAATATAAACATGGTTTTCAAACTTGACAATAGTGTCTGATATTTTCTTATAACTGTTCTTCATTTATCATCATTATTAGTTCTTTCTCTGACCAACAAAGGAAGTTACACTGCCACATGAAATTAAGCAACTCCAGTGCACTAACTGCACAAGTAAATAAGCTTCAACGAGAACAACACAGATATAATCTAATGTGGGCTTTTTTTTAATTGGACAAATACTATTTTAGGGCAAACACCTTCCTGTTAATATTTGTTGAGTTCTGCAGCTTTTGTAAACTAAAAGAATCTACTCTTTCTTGAATATCTAGTAATATGCAAAAAAAAAACCCCAATCCTCTTGTTTTGAAGTATGCATATTAGATTCCTTTCAAATAATTTTCTTTTAGTTAGATTTAAAAATTAGCTGAAAACACAATTCAAGAGATCCAAATTCTCTATACAAGACTTCAAGTGAAGTCTTGCATGAGGGATGATTTAAGGATTTGACACATACAGTATAGTGTATTAAGCCTAATTTTCAGTTGTAACTCAAAGCATTATTTAAGTCTCCTCTCCATTTACACTGTATCTTCAACAAATAAAATTCCTGCTTTCTAACTCCTGGATCTCAAACTCCCCCTCCTGCAGTCCCAAACAATTGAGGTCGCGCATGCAGGGAAAGAATTTGTGTTTCATTTTGCCCGCTTTCTTTGCCCTTGAGTTTTGCAACTTTGTGCACAATTTATCCTGTGCCTCGTATACCTCGAATACCACCTGGGAAGGAAGTGGCTATCTTCCTTTCCTTGGTGGGTCTGTGACCACTCTGCACCTCCAAACAGAACGTGTGTGATGAAGCATTCAGCCTGAGGAAGCCAGCAAAGAGGTGCAGCCAGTTACCAGTTCTATTAGCATAAAGTTCTGTGAAGCATGTGTACCCATTCTCTTGATGTTTTTCAAATACGAATTCAACGCCATGTGGGTGAAACCTGCTGAGGGACATTACAACCAGACTCCATTGCTCCATTCAAGCAAGTATGACCCTAAGAGCCGCAGGTGAATGAAAAAGGAGTAAAAGCACAGTTGTTACCAACCTGAGTCTCCACTAAACCAACAGAAGAGCTCTAGACTTAAAGAATAACCAGCAGCCAGCCAAGAAGTTTGAGCAAACACCAGCAGGATGCCATTCAGAGGAATAAATGCCATTTCTTAAAAAATAGATCACAGACTGATGGGGAGTCTACAGCTACCAAGCCACACTGCAAGCGGCCACAGGCGTTGATTCTTCTGTCAAAATGTATCAAAGGAAAGGAGCTGCAAAGGGGAAGAGCAGTCTAAAGGCTTGCAGAGACTGAAGGTGGTTGTTTCAGGTTGCTCCTATTGAGAGGAAGTATTGTGCATGTGCCATTCATTTTTAGCACCCAATTAATATTTTAAAGACATTCTCAAGCACTTCTTATAATTTTATTATTTTTCACTTCTACTGTTATAATGCCCTTTGAGAACCTTGAAAATCCAATGTCTTTCCCTATTAATTTTGTCCTCTTCTATTTGACACACTCATTTATCTCAGTTTCTTAGAAAGGCTTAAATTAGTGTTTTTTTCTTTCTCTCTGACTTCCTTGTTCGGAAAGTCTAGCTTGCTTCACATGCAGAAGATAAAATATCTTAAAAGAAACAGCACAGCACACCTCAAAAAACTCAGCAACTTCATCTTTTAACTTCCCAGGGCATGACCGGGAGCTGAAGGATCTGTCCTACAATAAAGTATGTCTGCATGATTTGAACTTAGATTTAGGATTGAGGACTAAATTGGCCAATGAAGTATTCCGTATCATGCAGCATCATACCCACCATAAAAATGAGGGTTAATCAGAAAGAAGGGCTTTTGCTCTTCCGAGGCTCTCACTCTTGGACTCTCAGAGTGCTATCTCTATCGCTTTCTTTTCAGGTCTCTTGCTCATCCGGGATTCTGGAGTCAGGACTTACCCATTTTGGGATAGTTACTCGGGGACGGGCCTTGGTCACTGGGTGGTGAGCAATTACACTGCATGTCACTTGTTTGTATATATTATTATACATATATATATATTCACATATTATTAATAGTAGTATTAAATTGTTCTTATCTCAACGCATGGGTCTCTTTCCCTTTTCCCTTTTAATTCTGTTCCCCATCCTCTGGGGGTGGGGGAGGGTGAGCGAGTGGCTGTGTGGCATTTAGTTGCCAGCCAGCCTAAACCATGACACAAACAAATTTTGTGGCAAAGCTCCCTTAGCAGTCAATGGAAAAGGCCACTCAAAGCAAAAGCAAACAGGCTCTGAACTGTATTCAAGACAAGACTGTCCCTCTGCTGACAAGTGCAGAAGCCCAGCTTGATAGTTGTGCTGGCGAAGTTTAACGCCTGTAGTAAAGTGCTAATGTCAAGTGATAGGAACAGTTCCCCTTTGTACTAAAATGCAAAGAGATGGTGAAAATAGCATCGAGTAACCTTTCATTCAATAATGCAGGCTCTCTCCTCTGGGCTGTTTATGCCTTGTAACCACTGCCTGCTGAATGTAAATTGCAAAAACGCTGCTGTAAGCAGAGAGTAGATGCTAATACTCCTCCTTCTGCAGGCACGCTTAAGCCACGTGAGTCATGGTCTCACTTGTGCTATCTCTTTTCTTGTAACTATTGAATCCTTTTGTACATAGCAGATCAGCTTCAAGGGCAAAGTTACGATTACTGTTGAGATTGCAGCCCCGCTTAGATTACTTTATGATTCACATCACTTTCCTGGTGCTAAAGAGAATACGCATGAAGCAAAGCAGCAGCGCTACAACCGTCACTCCTGCCCAGCTCTGCTTTAGTAACAGGCACATGCCCACTTCTTGGAGAAGCTGGTTAGAAGCACTTACCATTAGGAAATATTTCTTTAGAGTGGAGGTGGTTCAAATGGAGATGTCTTCTTACAGGCCTGAGTAGCATGGCAAAGAGGTTGAGATTTCAGGCGCATAATTTATTTATTTGTGATTTCCTACTTACTAGTGAAGCAGTTTGCTGTTCTCATTGTGTGATTTAATGACTTTTGAGCAATTTAACTTGCCATACACAAGGCACAGGATCATAGATCAGTTACCCAAGGATCTGTTTGCAGCACATACCTTGCAGATATTAGTATTCTTCATCAGAACTGCCCACAGTGGAAGCAGTCACTGCAAGCAATCATGTTGTCAAAGAACAGATGACTGTAACAGAGCTAATACATGGATAAGCGTGAGAAAGCCAGTTTGCCAGAACAATGAAAGTGAGAAAGGGGGATGTTAAAGATTGCCAAGTTACCTTGAAGCAGATACTTTCATCTGAAGATGATGTGGATTTTTTAATCCTATGTGGTCAAGAGAAACAGCAGAATAATTTTCATTCATTTAATACAGCAGCAATATCATGCATCAAGCCAGTATGTGATAAAGTAACCAAAACCAGAAAGACAGAAGCACAAAAGGATTAAATTTAGAAGATTGTTTATGTTTATTACCCTTTCCCTTGGGGCATAAGGTCTAAGTAAACTTTAAAACTTTATTCCATAAACACCTGGGAAAGCGTGTGGCTTCCCAGCATTCAGATAAAGATCATCTTCCATTTAACCTTGGATCTCCTCTAGATCCTGGGATCCAAGAATAGCTATCCTGGCATCATATAAATAGAAGACTTGCTTTACAGTTTGATATACCTCAAAGAGGCGGCAGAATTACGGCTTATCCTCCAGTATAAGGAAAGAATCCTTCACGCTTCTATTTTGTTTAACTTTCCTATTTTAATGTAAGAAATCCCATCTGCTTGTCTTTATTTCATGACACAGGTAGGATATCATCAAGCATCACACACTCTCATCCTAGTAAAAGTACCTCACTATCTTTTAAAAGTCAAATTCTCAAATAAAGCAACTGTTTCCTATTGCTCTATTTATTAAATCATTAAAGAAGGTGCTGCCATTATCATCTAATATTCTTTTTCCTAATGCCTGCATCAGAGAAGGATCTGAAGATGTGCCATCACTTTAAACATAATCCAACTATAATGATTTTTAATATTCTTCTATAACAGATTTTTGTCCTTAAATTTGTTCTTTTAGAAATAAAACTCCTACAAAACTCTATTGCTGTTTCTTTTCCCTAATATGTTTCTGAGTAGTTAGCATTTCTCTATGTTCCTTATCTATAACCTGCTTTGAAAAGCCATTATAAACTTTAAAATGTTTTTTAAATAGTTTGCTCATTTTTTCATAACTTTTCCTTACATAACACGTTCTCTTTCCGTGCAGAAAATGCACCAGCTGCTGTTGTTAGGAAGGATCTGTGTTCAGCCTATTGTACAGGATTTTATTCTTGTCCTTCTACTTATAAGAAAGAAACTGTTGCTGCAGAAATGTATTGGTCTTGGGAACAAACCACCCTTCCAAAAAGTGAGGATGGGATCGGCACTTTCCTACAAACTTTAGCCAGCAGAATTCAAATAGAAAGGTAAGAGGAGAGAAGCCAAAAGCGACTGTGTTTCACAAGCATATAAACTGAATTTCAGCCTGTGGCCTTCACTCCTCGCTCTTCTCTTTCTTTGCAGAGAGTTTATATTTTTCAAATGATAGTTAACCAATCTTTCAAAAGATTCCTTCGAAAACTAAAGTAACAGTTTGTTCTATATGAATAAATACACAGGTTAATTTCTATCTTTCTTTTCCTTTCTTGAAAAAAAAAAGAGAAGTAATTTTCCTAATTTCATTAATTCTCTTCTAGTAATACAAGGTACAGATGACACCTGGAAATATCCCGTATTAAAGTATCATGTGAAAGTGGAGTAGTAAAAGATAAGCATCAGCAGGGAGGATATATCCAGACACGTAAGCACTATCTCTTGGGTATCCCATATTTCTCCTGACCTCTAGAGTCATATTGCATCAGCCAACACATTTACTTAACCCGCCTTACTTGAAGTCACAACTGGGAGAGTAGTGATGTTAGTAGGAATTAGTTTTTATCATGAAACATGCAATAGAATGAGATTTTAATTTGTTCCTGTATTCAATGGACACTTGAGAATACTGACTTTCATTTTAAAACAAAACAAACAAAACCTCCATCAACTGTGGAACTAATGAAGCCTAGTCTGGTACAGCTCAATGCCCTCAGGGCCTCCTCAGAACACCACAATAACTCCTGACTCTTACAATCATCACACATAAGACCACACAAAAGACAGCAAGCTGGCTGTTGCCACACAGGATGTATAACATGTTAGTGCTACCAGGCACTGGAGATGGTAATGTTTTTTCTCTTTGCATTCCATTTACTGATCCCAGGGGAAAAAAAAAAAAAATAAAAAAAATTAAAGTGTTGAGACTTCAACCCTTTTTTTCTAATCTGATTGAAATTGGCTGGCTACATTCAAAAGTTATTGAACAGAGTGATGCACAGACAGAAAGGTCTTACACTATTATTTCCTTAACAAACTCAGTAAAATAAGTTTTATAGATATGAAGAAAATAGTTTGAAATATGACTACATACACACTGAAACCTTAAAAGGGAGAGACAACTCAAGTCTTCTGAGACTGTTGTGTATCTGAATTCTATTTAGGCAAGAGAAGGCCTATTAAAAATATTTTAGGAATGGCAATACTAAATATAATACCCGAACATCTTTGTAAAATCCAACTGAGCGTTTTGCTTCACAAGCAGCTTTACCATGCTCAAAGAGGAAAGATTCCAAAGCAGTTGTAGCTTATTGAGGTATGAAGAAGTTTTCTCATAAATCTAGCTTGCGCCTTCTTGCTCAGTAAAGAGCTGACATTTCTAGTGCAGGGATTATTCTATGTATCATCCCCTTTCAGTACAAAAGAGTACAAAAACAGACTGTAAAGGCTTTAAGATTCACTGTGCTTGCTTTTCTTCTTAACTAGTATCCTGTTTATAAAGGTCCAGTTAGTCCAGCGATCTTAGTTGCTGACGTAATGTCTGCCAACAAGAGGACAGATACACTAGTGACGAGGGTAACCAACATGGATATCTCATTCTGCAAATTATACCCAGAGGAGCACTTGCAAAACTCTACAAGCCTAATGTGATTGTAAGACTATTTGATGAACTACATAAAACATACACATTCATATAAAAAAAATCATTAGCAGGTCATGGATAATTCACAGATAGAAAAACTGATTAAATCCCAAAGCACTTAAACACAACGAATGGCTTGACCTGCTCTATTCCGTATATGCATATTGCAGAAGTCAAGTATATTGGCTCTTTCTTGACACTTCATAGATCTTTGCATATATTATTCCAACTATTCCATAGATTAGAGAAACAAAAAGTTGTTAACAAGCTGCTTCTGAAAAATCCAACAATTACAGTGATTCGTAAGCCAAAACCTGAAAATCCGTCACAGGTTCCATTAAAATTTACTTTAAATCTTTTCTTGAATAAGCTATGGAATACAAAACCAATGGTGTTCTACATTTTTATTGGAAAACTGCCTTCTCTCTTTCAGAAAGCAGTTTACAGGTGCTCATTTGACTCTCTAGCCAAATAAATTATTATAGGGTTATTTAGAGCCCTGTTCCAGTAGAGTTACTCCCTGTGCGAATGCCTATTGATTTCAGTGGAACTTCTATTACACTATCTGCTATGAAGTCTTATTTCTTTCTCATTTAAAATCCTCACTGCTGTGTTTGCTCATTTCATTTTATTATTGGTTCACACCGTTGTGATATTAGAGCTAATGTATCCAGAGTAAATCTATGAAACGAGAAAGACGACAAATCAGAACGCTAATGATGGAGATGGTCACTCACAAAGAGAAGGCTTACCTATTTTCTTTGAAGACTGGTAGGTATAAAGAAACTTAACCAGTAAATGACACTTAATCTTTCTTAACTGTAATGTACCATATAATCTTATTTGTATCCATTGTTTTTACAGAATACCTCCTTGCAATGTAAGCTTAACTCTATTTAATAATTAAAATTACTTAAAAGCAAAATTGACTACTTACAGGTACAAGCGCTGATTACGTTAATTTAAATTATAAATGCTTTTTCTGCAGTGCAATCATGTATTTTTAAGTCTTTTAGACAATCATGTCTCAGGTACGTTTGGTACAAAGTATAGGAACTGATAACTTTGATATGGTAATAAGTTTCCAATTTCATGTAGACCTTTTTTTTTTAACTGAAAGCATTTATCTTTTATTCATTACATAATCCTCTTTACATACAATGAGCTATATGAAATATCAGTAATGATCTGTTTCATCCTTCTGATTGACTGAGAATTTTATGCAGACCAAAATTTGATTTTCATGTTTTCTGGCTGCAAAGGCTTTTCATATTTTGCTTGGTTCATTTACTGCTCATACTCAAATTGGGAAACTCTGATGTGAACACATGCAGGTCCTGCATGTATTTAAAGTACCTGTATTTAAGGCTGCCTGTGGCATAAACGTGCCTACTTGAGTGCTTAAAGGTAGGCAAGCGGTTATGTGCTTTGCTGCATCTTAAAGAAACTTGATTTTCTATTCCAGGCATTACAGCCAGCCATATGACTATGCTCTGAGATGATACAGTGTCAATAATCAGCCAGGTTCCATGTACATGAAAAGAGTTCACTGAAGAATTAGCTCTTTACATATTATCTACAGGCTATTTTCAATCAAATCTATAGAATTTTTTGTAACCCTTCATACAGTAAAAATAAGAGCATCACTAGTTACTGTTTAACACACTCAGAATAAACCTGATTGCTATGTGCTGGATTCTGGGATGCTCTAACAGTCCAACAGATGCTTGAGGCTCTGTGGAACCTCAATAATGACAGCAGAGATGGGATTTAGCTCATTTTGCTGTAAACATACATATCTAAGCCAGCCAATTATTTCTTGTTTGTGGTTACCAGAGAAATAGGTGTTTCTACAGAATTATTGATATCATCAAAATTCTGATATGTAGCACATATCCCCAAAATCACGTTTCTGTTTCTCTCTACTGACCACAGCAAGAGTCTCCATGGCCACACCAGTTGAGGCCATGACACTGCAGATTACCCCCACCCTGCTGGGAGTCTCTAAACCCTCTTGAGTTTTTTCTTTAAAATATCTTTTTAAATTCCTCAATCACTTCAAAGCACTGATGTTCTAAGAGAGGAAGATCCAATAAAATGGGTGGCACCTGAAGTGGTAATTCGCAGTAGTTTCTTTGTGAACATTCGACCGTAAAAGACAACTTACCTGAGATGCAATGCTCCAGTCTTTGGTGGGTTACTGCATGTCCTGTAAGTGCCTGCACACAGTAATGCTCTCAGTGGGTCACTAATCAGACTGACTAGAAGTGTTCAGAGCAGAAAGAGCCACGGGGAGATCCTGAGACACAACACCAACTGCTCAGCAGGGCAAGGTGGCTGCTAATCATAAGAACTGCTCATTCGCCAATTAACCAGGAAATTAAAGACACAGTAAATCTTTGGCAACTGTGGAAATTCAGCTATCTCTATAGCTCAAGAAGAAAAAGCTGCCCAGTATCTGCTCTTTCTTTATATTTTTTATATATTTATATATTATCAAATATTAGACTTTTCCCATAGAGAAGAGGATCAACTATGGAGCACCAAATAAAGTTGTATTCGATACAGCTTTAAGATTTTGCCTATCCTGCTGCTTGTGGAGGACAGATGCCACTATCCTTTCACATTTTGCTCCTTATCTTACTCCAGTGTGTGACCTCACTGAAATAAATACAGAGAAAGCTACCATTACAAAGGAAAAAGCATTGTACTTTGGACTGACCTTACAACACTACGTCATATAAAATGGTAAAGTGATCTGAATGGTCAACCAGGAAAGCTCCAATATGAATGAAAAGGGAAGAAAATAGGTGAGTCTGACATTTAAGAAGATTCAGTTCTTTCTAACATATCCTTAATTGTGTACTTTCCAGTAGAAAAATTCTAACTTGGAAGAGAGGGAGATTTTGGGGAATATAACAGAGCAAATACACTTCTACCTTGTCTTAAAAGATCCAGTGCATTAAATATAAAAAAAACAATGTAGATTCACAAGACAAAAAAAAAATACAAACCACAAGCCACCCACCACAAAAAAAACCCCACATGGACAAATATTGACAAAGCAGAAAAACAGATTAAAAAAGAGCAATAATCCAAATAAATGAGTCCAAGAACACTACTAGTATACAATGATGTGTGACGCAAATTCAGAAAATTATCTAAGGACAAATTCATTAGTCCAAAACTTTACGAGAGCTCTTGAACATGCCAAAATGTCTAGTCCTGAAGGAAAAAGCATACTCTATAGTCCAGATAAAATGATTGAACTGTTATCACTAGTTCAAATGTTGGAACCCTATCTGCTCATCATCTAGTAGTCTATTCCCAATTCTCCTTCAAAAAGATTCCATATAAAGTCCTTTAACGTTTCACTAAAAAAGAGCAGAATCACACTGCACAACGTAGGTTCTCTAGAAGCTAGATGGGCATGCAAACACATCACGGGTTTCCTAACTCTTTGCTAGGTGGATGGTAATTTTTCTGACAGTTCTAATGGAGTGACCACAGTTTTTACGCTCTATTTTTGGGCAGAAACAGTTCACAAAGATAAGGTCACCCTCTGAGAACTGAAATGTCAGACAAATCACCATCCAACTTGCAAACTGTGCCTCTAAAGGAGACCGGTGTGATTTGTGACGTGGGGGTCTGGCTTTTATTGCTCATATTCCTGAGAAAATCACTGTGGATCTCATTTGTTCCAGAGCCTGAACAGTTAGAACTCCAGCACGAGGAACTTGAAGGCATGACTACTGTTCTTTTTTTCCACAGAATAGCATTCTTCCAGAGGTCAAAGGAAAATAAGTCTGATAAGCTGAAGCCAAGTCATGCTTCACTGCAGAGATGGCTGACTGAAAGGGGAAAAGTCGAAGATGTGTTTGAAGCTTGGATCATCCAGTACATCCTCCACAGCCAATTTCTCAAATACAATACAGGAAGAGAAAAACAGCAGCGCCTGCAAGCAGCTTAAGAGACTGAAAAGAAATCTAGGGCTATTTATTTACAGTAAGAATGCTTAGCTGAAGGTTCAGTCATTGGTTTATATGCTTTTTTTTTTTTAAACATGCAAATCAAATTTTTTTATCATCTTCTCCTGAAATTAAAACTACTACCAATATGGCTATTTAAAATTGCTTTTAAAGAGGACATTATGCATCTTCTATCACATACTAAAAATTCCTATAAAACTGGACTAAAATCTGAACTTTTATAGGAACTTAGGTGATACTACACCAGCTGTCCTACCTTTTAATTCCCTTTTACCTATAGGAATAAGGCACAGGTTAGGGAGCCTGACTTCTGCACACAGATCATTACAAAACTTGCCTTAGTAAGAAAAGTCAAGAGGAGACAGCATAGAAAGTCATCTAAATCAGCAAAGAGTAAAACACACCTAAATATTCATCACCAGCTATGTCTCTTCTGTAGTTCACTGTATAATACTTGTTTTCCTATATCTGAAAATCAAAACAGAGAAAGAGTCTCCAGAGTAATTTTTTGTAAACATCTGGACACTCAGGGCTGACACCCTGCACTGCCTCATTTTGTATATCACAAGCAAGTGGTTTAGCCACTATCTTCAACTACAGAAGAGGTTGCAGAGATACAAAAATGGAGTGCAAATCTCAAACTATTCCTGTGTAGGGTCCTCTGTTCAAGTTACCAACGACAACAATCTACTTTGAAATCAGGAGGAACATTGCTTAAAATCCCACCTGCGCAGCTGTGGTCAGAACTGGGCTCCAGCCAGGTCATTAGTGGGGAAACGTTGTCACCACATCTGACTGAAGAGCATGCCCACAGGCAGAAACTGCAGGGTTCAGTAGCTGCAGAGCAAGGGCTTAGTGGCTGTCATGCTATTGCACGCTCCCGAGTGCGTTTATGATCAGTATTCACGCAACTAGAGGAAAAAAATATTTTTTTTAAAAAAGATAATTCTCATCCTTCCTAGCATTTAGAAAAATTATAGAATAAACTAGCTACAGTAGGAAATATTTCTTACCTGAATCTGGCCTAATTCTGTCTATTCAACGGGCAGATCAAAAAAAGGCTACTTTTGCCTCCTTTAAAGCTGGTGCTGACGTTACCGTCCAGTGTTCACTTAATTGAGTCACGCACAGCTGCACCAACTGACAAAGACAATTTGGTTACACGCAGATTGTGCTGATTTGCCCCTATTGTACTTGAAGCAGATATTCTTGTAAAGGTCACTGTTTTATTGCACAATTATTAGGTGCATCAGTACCTCCTTTAAGTGATGTGGCTAACATTATCTGGTGGATTCTTTCTCAAATTGCCTGAATTTAATATCTGTGTGTGGAAGCAGAAGCCAGACACTCCATCCGCAGTATCTGCATCTGTCCAAACTATGAACAGTTCTTCAGAATTATAAAGCTCTGAGAGGGAAATATAATTTTTACATTACAGATGGAGAACAAGGGCACAGGCAAACGGAGATGACTGACCCCACTCCACAAAGGATAGCTGTGCCTTACCTAAAAACTGACCCGGGATTTTTTTTTATGTCCAAGCCAAGTACCTTAGCCTCTAGACCATCCTCCCAAGTGCAAAGATAACTACGTATTAATCAAATAAAAACCATGAGATGTGCAAGTCTTCCTTATCTTCCTTATCCATCACCAAAATGAGCAGGTTTAAAATATTGTGTGTCATTCTAATCTCCAGAGAAAAGTGATTTAAATATATTACCTAATCAAATCCACAGACATCTTTTCCACTGACATTTTAGGGGGCTTTAAGAAATAAAGGATAGATGGAAGAAAGCACGTGGTAACATTAAAAATGCTTTTTTGAGGGTCTAGAAAAATAGTGGCCAAGGATCTGTTTTCAACAGATTCAACATTGATGTGCTATTAAAGAAGGTTTTTCCCCCCCTTCTTTTACACTTTGGTACTTGCAGCTGTTAGTAAATTAGCACATTTCAATTCCAATAAAGTTATCTCATGTGGTCAGAAGTAATTTAATTATTTCCAGTGTGAGTTAAATAGCCATCTTTAAATACAGCTTTTTTTTAAAAAAAAAATGGATATTTTTAGTTCAATTTTACCCTGGAAAAATCAAGCAGAAGTCTCTTGAATCTGAATAAAAATTTGAACCCATCTGAATTATTAAAATACACATGTCCAAAATAAAGCTTATGTAAATCTTAATAAGACGAATCTAAAAAATTCAGGTCATGTCTACTGAAATATTTTACTGACATAAAATGAAGATTTCAGCCTAGGAATAGCACTGATTAAAAAGTGTTAAACATGGATGTTTTGAAGTTTGAAGAGGAGAAAATTTTGAAAATTTTTCTCTGAAAACTTCATTCTTGACTACGCAGATTTTTCTTGTAAAAGATATTAAAACTCAATGATTATAAAATAACAAACTTAAAACTATAAATCAAACATTAGGGACCAAAGTCAAAGATACTTCACCAGAAAAAAAAAAAACAACCACCCTGTAAACGTGCCTTGACACTTCGTTTGTAGTCCCTTGAGTACTCAGCTCCTGGCATAATAATTTAGAACGGCACGGCCTGAGGTCTGCACGGAGTTGTACCTCAAACTCTGTAGTCCAGAAAAGCAGACCTAGCTTCAGGAGACCAGTGGAATGCGAAGGTCCTTAATGATGAATCTTTTACCTGACAGTTTTCTCTATGCAGTGAAAAAATGTTGCCTAGGTGCTTAAAAACCAGTTTTTAAGCTCTGCTGCAATGGAAAATTAGTGAAAAGGATCCACCGAAAATTGGCACCCCCTCATGCAAGCAGATACAACAAGGACACTGGCAACTCACTTTACAAATAAATACAGGAGGATTTAACCAAGTTTGGTTTTGGTTTTCTTTTTTCTCTTTGCTAAATTAACTAATTTTTCGAGTGCCAATCAATAGGTCAACCCCCAAGCACAGTTTTAACATTTTGGGCAAGTAATTCAGCTTATTAGAATTGTGTATATGTATTTTTTTAAGTCCTGGTGTTTTGCTTTAGGAATTAATGCACTCTAACAGCAATTGCTGTATATGTTTAGGCACTGTCCATGTTGTATGAAAATATTTGTTACTTTGAAAAAGACAAACTGCAAGAAAATGTCGAATCATAGAAGGGATCCCACTTCATTGTTGGCTATGGAAAAAAGCAGAAGTGTTTTTTTGCACTAGTTGCATTCTGGTTTTAATCTATCTGTAAGATACTAT
This sequence comes from Tauraco erythrolophus, assembly GCF_009769465.1. Classification (NCBI taxonomy): domain Eukaryota; kingdom Metazoa; phylum Chordata; class Aves; order Musophagiformes; family Musophagidae; genus Tauraco; species Tauraco erythrolophus. The sequence goes on along the minus strand of NC_141469.1, from coordinate 9,862,256 downwards.
AACATAATTGGGAAAAAACCCCACAAACGCCATTGCCCAACCAAAAGCAAACCTACTTAGAATAATTGAATTGAATTTCCATCCAATCTCACTAAGGGGTATCCTCAACATAATTTATGAACATTTCATTCTGAAATATTTATTGCAATTTTTAAAGGAGGATTGGTAAAGATCACTTCAGCTCTCCACATTACTTCTCTAATGCTCACACTTTAATTGAGTTTATCTGTCAATGTCATATACTGTTTGGAGAATGGATGCAGGGCTAGAACTGCTAGCACTATGTATGGAAAAGGACTTTGATTTAATTAACAATAGTATCTCTGTAGAGAAGTTAAAGGCTATATTCATTCTGTTCTAATAAATTGGATTCAGGCTCTTTGTATGGACAGAGAGTGGTGACCGATGTTCTGGTCTATTTCTTAGAAGTGGCAGGATGTGAAACAGTGATAGGTTGCAGAATAGTAGTAACTTCAAATCTTTTAAAAGAAAAAAATAATAAAATTACTACCTCACCTTATTGGAAACATACCAGTAGCACCATGCTACATACTTGGCTGTGAAACGCTATTGCTTCCTTGCTTCTGGGTTGGTTTCACCTGCCAGGATGAAAATTCAGTTTCAAAAGCAATAGTGCAAACACAGCTATGGATTTCCACTTTGAATACGTGAGACGTTCTTTGTTGGTTTTGACTTGGCAGTCAACTCGCTAAAAAGGCTGAGTTAAGATAATTACTCATGTGAGGTACACCTTCAAAGGAGACCAAGATATTTCGAATGTGAGTTGATACTGCCAAATAAGTCTCATTCAGCTCCACAGTTTTCAATACATCTTAATTTGTTTTGCATTTTGTACGCTCCACTGAGCATCTTTGAAATAATACTCAAATAAATTTGTTTGTTTAAAAAAAAAAAATCTGGTTAATGCATGAAGCACAGAGTTGAGCTTGGACCATGAAATAGAGAGAAGACAATGCTCACTTAAATTCTCCCTAAATAAAATCAAACACCAGTACTGGCAGAACTGTTTTTCAATATTTGATTAAGGTAGAGAACGCAACATTAAACCGGTGCACGATGAAATGTATCCTTTGCTTTTTATAGTAACTTCTAACCAAGTGTGTCAGAGGCAGTAACAACACATGACAGAAGCAGCAGGAACAGTAGTTGTTCTCATTTTAATCCAGAAATCTTATGTTTTCATGTCAAACAACGAGAACCTTGCAGAAGGATAAACAGAATGCACTATTTCTGAAGTAGAAATACACTAGTCAGTACCGAAAGGGAGGACTGGTGATACTAAACAGAACATGGGACCTGAGAAAAAGAGTAAGAACCACTGATAAATGCTTCAGTAAAAGCTGATAGGAGATTCTAAAGCATTGATTCTATCTTTTATCTTCCTAGGCTATGTGAACAAGCAAACAAACAGCAGGACAACATCAAAACCAAAACTATTCAATAGGGAAGACAAAGATCAAAGTAGTCTTTTACGTATTTTATCATTGTTTCCTGCTGGTAAGTACTGTGAAGTGGAAGCGTAATATGAATGTATGAAAGCAAAACAAGAGTCATACATCTTGTACTAGAAGACCATAAATAATGCCTAATTAGAGCATCTAACAATATACCAGCTTAAGTTTAAAGACAAAAAAAAGTTATAATATTACATGCAGAGGTTGAATCTAATAATTAGTAATTCTACAGTATTTTAGAGCACTTCAGATTGAATCCTCTGCATGGGATTCGTTTACCTTTGTTGTGGTTTTGTTTGTTTGCTTTTTGAAAGAAAAAGAATGGGTCATAAACTGTCACCATCAAAACCCAAGGATGATTAGGTGCCTCTTATTAAAGATGATAAAATTTCACCTAGCATCGAAACACTATTTGAATTGAGTAGGCATATGAATAATCCTAAAATCTGGCTAAGACACCGCTTGATTCAAGGTAGCTGCAAAGAAGTAACAGGCACCACCTAAGAATTATCCCCTTATGGCAAGATAAAAACCAGTTCAGTCTACAGAAAAAAAAAAATAAAGTAACCTCTATACTGCATTTAACGTCCACCAGGCTTAAAACGGAAGAATAAACACTATTTTATGTAACCTTACACAGACTCACTTTTCTGTGAGGAAAGCATACTCATAAATTATGAATCTATTTAATTGTATGAAACCAAAGAATAATATCTCAAGAAGCATATAGTAGAATGTTCTTGATGTCCTATATATAAAGATTTAATAATAGGATGGAAATTCCGATAAATAAATTGCAAGCATTCCTTATTGTCAAGGTTTGTTTACCTTCCTGTTGTCTGCACACATCTTCCCACTTTTTGAAGATTTTCTATGGAGCATTTCTTCTAATAAGAGAGACACACATAAGAGTATCAGCAATATTTACCTTTTAAAAGGAATCTTCTGTGGTTCAGGAAGGAAGAAAACATTAAGAACATTAATACAGCTTAGGGAAGATTTTTCAGGTAATGTAATTGTCAAAAGTCATTAAAGAGTCTATAACAATTAACATCATCCAGCAGTCTTCCCTGTTCATGTCTTTGTAGTTCAATGGTTTTCCACTTTCAAAAATCTGCAGTCCACCAAATTCTCCAGTGAATATGCAGAACCCCTCAAAAAAATTTCACATTCATAGAGTGTTTTAGAAAACATATTAAACGTTTCTTCTACTTATCCTAATTTGCAATTTCCTTGGAAACAATCCACAGATTCTTACCCCATGAATGACTGATCACAGGTCAAAAAATATCCAGTATCCCAGTTATAAGCTCTTTGGGCGAGCAATCTCTGGTAACAAGACTGTAAGTACTATTTAGAAAACTTCCGTTTCAGTTCACTTCTTTATTCCCCTCGCGATTATGGACGCCAGCTATTTTAAAGTTTTGTTATTCTTCATTTAATTTATAATCTTCACACAAAAATAAGTTAGAAAATATTAGCTTCTAGAAAGTTCAAATAATTATCATTATTTTTTAAATGAAAAACTGAGTGAGGATGAAACAGAAGAATAGGCTGCCCAGAGAAGCTGTGGAATCTCCATCCTTGCAGGTATTCAAAACCCCATTGCACATGGCCACCTGCTCAAAACAGTCCTGCTTTGAGCTGGAGATAAGACTAGCTGACGTCTGGAAGTCCCTTCCAACCCACATGAATCCGTGGCTGTACTAGAGGTGACATTAGAGAGGTGTGTTAGACAATCCTAGACATGCAGCAACCGTGCACATTTCAATCATAATTTTCTAGTGATCTTCAAGCTTCTATGGCTTTACCCATTATAATATTTGTGTGGTCCCATTGCTATACTTTTATAAATTCACCCAACTCAAATTTCCTCCAGAATAACAGCCATGTTAACTGCTCTTCTGGGCTAGATTTGTTTTGAGCAACTCCTATGTGTATCATTGTCCAGCACTAAAATTCAATGTCGGTGTAGGTCACAGGCACCATACTAGCAATAGGTAGATAATCATTCAATTACTGGAAATAGTGGTAATTCTAACAGACTCAATGTAGCTGCCCAGAAAGCAAATTGTGTTCCCTGGGAGCTGAAGGATTTTGGCTCCATCCTTTACAGTTCTGCTCAAATTCTTAAGGTAGCACAGAAGGACTCAGAATAGCTCACAGAAGCTTCCAGAAAATAGTCTGATGCCAATGAAGCTTATAAATGCAGTCCTTCTAAGCCCAAACCAGCACAAATTTAACGCACATATTGCGCTACATTTATTTACACCAATATCATCTTGTTTACAGTCCAGATACTCCTAAGACATGGCAGCCACACGTTAGCACCTGCTTGACTCTTTTTTTTTTTTTTTTTGCATGCAAGTGTATAGTCACGAGGTGGGTCATTCTGCCTCTAAAGAAACAGCATGACTGAAGGCTGAGGTTGAGCACTCATGGACAACCACCATGGCCAGTCATTGTTTTTCCTTTTTTCACTAAATGTAGCTTAGATCACAAGTCATACAAGCTACGTAAATTCACCCTTATTTAAAGTTGCATAAATTGGATTCTTCGCTTTCTGGAATGCAATGCCATGATCTTTACAAATGATCTGAATTCTTTTTTCCTTAATGTATGGTTTTACATTTTCTCCGTGTTATGTATCTTATTATTTACTATTCCATCAATCTTAGTTTCACCTGTAAATAATATCAGAATAAGTTTAATTCTTTTTTCAGAAAAACTGAATAATGTAGGGCTATTTCCAGACAAATCCAAATAAAATTTTTCCTCTGAAGATTAAAGCTGATAATGAAGTATTGAGATGCATCAGTTCTCGTCCTTCTAACGAAAACGATAATTAGGGTATTGATATTGCATAACACTGGGTTTTCAATTGTGACGCCATCTGTTTACAGGTGCATTGCAAAAGCCCACACAACACATGGATATGAGCCTCAATATTTTTCTGCTGTCAGCAAGTAGTACATTTTGAAATCCTATGGTGTCGATCTGTAGTACCAAGCCTACTTGAAAAAAAAAACAACAGCTTATCAACTTGCTGAGTTAGATCAAGCAGTGTTATATAATTCAAAGTCCCATGTGGAGACCAGTGTGGTTCCACATGATAGAATTTTTCTTTACTGTTTACTCAAAAAAGTAGCAAATTTCACAAGAAATAATTGTGTTAAAGGTTAAGACTGAAAAGCTAAGCACTCCAAAAAGCAGGAAACAAAATAAAGGTGTACTGTGCAACATACCTTGGATCTTTCAGGCACAAACACTGCAGTTTGAATGCTGCCTTGCATAACACGCACATACACCGTGTTCCTTTCCCTTTCCTTCTCCTCTCTCTTTACTTCCCAGTCAAAATGATCCATCCGCTTTCATTAGAAAAAGGTCAAGTGCTGTGAATGAGTCAGTTCTGTCCTGTGGAAAAGAAGAACGGTGATACAAAATCAGGCGAGTTTTTTTTCCAGTGACCCTACTACTGACCAATAGCTGATGTTTCAAATATAGTGTAAGAAAAAAGCAAATACATGGTGAAAAAATTCCCCACAGTTCAGTGATTTGCAGCTCAAGGGTTTATAAAACTGGTGTGCAGACTGTTCAAATCAACAGGAACTAAGCTTTGAATTCAAGAACAACTATGTGAATACTAAGACTGGTGGAAAACTGGACCAAGCTTGACGCACAAAATTAGTGAAAACTTCCTACTTTAAATTTTGGTTTGCACTAAAAATGAATAAGAAAGGGGAAACAAGGAGACTCTTAAGATTGCTGTGAAGATAAATTCCTTCGGGTTTGTGAAGCAGTTCAATCCTACAGCTAAAGTGTAAAACAAAGGAGCACACAAGGAAATTAGTAATTTTGTACTCTGCAGGGTTTGGATGACAAAGTAAATAAGACTTAGGGGCATGTACCATATGATCCAGCACAAGCAAATGCCAAACAATTAACCCCATGGTGACAACCGTACATCTGTGCATAAAAGCATATATAAACTATATATATACACACATATAGTGTAAAAGGCAGAAGTCCGGTGGGGGAAATAATCTCTATGTGAACTGGTAATTAAAACTTTTCCAATTGTACATTCATTGAGGAGCTGAATAAAATTTCCATAAATTTCCCACATTCTGACATTAGAAAACCTGATATTCTATTTTTTCTTAATGTGTTTCTCTGGAGTGCAAAATACATACATCTATAATTTATATTGTCTACTGATTGACTGAATTACTTTTTGACATCCTTTGATACACAGGAAATACTTTCCCTTTGGTTATCTTGCTTTTAAAGACATACACAGAATATATATCCACTTGAACTATTTTGTTACGTTATTTTAAATAATTGCAGTAATTCAATTTGATTAAGTATTTTAAGGTTTTCTTTCTGTGTACTCAAGTAGACTCTATTAACATCTTCTATTTAAGTACTAAGAATTTTTAATGTGTTTTTTAATGTACCCAGTTAAGTAATATAACAACGTAAAACCAGGCATTCCTCTTCCTACAGTTGATTCTGAAACAAGCCAAATCTATAAGAACAAATCTGCCTCATGTCTACCACAGAACAATAAGGAACTTCACTCTGAAAGCTCAGAAACTCAATTTCAGAAACGCTTAAGTGTAAGAATAATAAGTATATGACGTCTGCTTTCCACAAAAAGCAGATATTCTTCTCCTCCTCCGGGTCATTTTGACATATAGCTTATTTAGTAACACTTTTGAAGGCATACTGAAACCTCCAGAGTTCTCAAATGTTATGTCAGACCCTGCACTGCTAATCCTTGACCTAGCCTGTCCCAACTATGGGACTTGCTACGTGCAAGATCAGTTTATAGAAAGTTGCCTTGGAGCCCAAGATAAGTAACAGTGCAAGCCATACAAGTCACTAAATCCCCACACGAGATCTACACAAGTCCCAAGTGATGTGGAAAAAACTATCCTGGATTTTGTTACTGAGATGAATTTCACTTCAAAAGGAAACATTGCTGAGAGCAGTGACAAGCTGAAAGATAGCTCTCAAAACAATTTTATATAAAGGATATTGAACTCTTATTTTATTCACAGATCTCTTGAAATTTCTGTCTTTGGACACATGCTTATATGTATACACTTCCCTTTTCTTAAATCACAGCAGAGTTTTTTCACAGGTTTTACTTGACAAATTTAGCTCCTCTGAAGCCTTGCTTCATGCCTCAGGAACTACAACAAAAGCTCATAACAGCATATTGCAGACTTTTAAAACTATTATTTAGATTGTTCGGGAGAAAAGTCTGGGTTATAAGAAACCTAATCATTAGGAAGCCTTTGGGTGCATTCTGATTCTAGACCTATTCCTATAAAAGTCCAAGTTTCATTCCCAAGGAATGCAATAAGACAGAAACATCTGAGCAAACAAGACAGCAGCATCTTCCCAACCAGCATCAATACAGGAAAAAAAAAAAAAAAAGTCGTCTTCAGTACATAAAGAAGCTAGGAAACACTGTTTGAGTCTGGCTCTCATTCTGATACAGTTTCTGCTTCCAACATTTCATAAATATTTGCTTTCACTTCTGTGCTATGGTCAAGTGAAAACTCAGGTTATTACTAAAATGTCACTAAGCAGTGTTTCTGAGGATATACATTTGAAAGCAACGTCTAAAGGTACGATTGATTCAGCTGACCTTTCCCTGTTACCGTGAATACAGATTTTCTAATGGCTAAAGCAGGAACCTACTGCATGTGTCACACCATACTTCCACTTGCTTTAACCTTCCAGTGTATGTATGTTTAAAAATACCAAAATGTCAGTACCAGAAAAATAAGTGTGCCCAAAAACTTTAACTGTAATGAAACCTATGAGATATTTCATTTGCTTTCACCTGAAGAGCACAAGTTAAAAGTTTAAAGTGAACTTCTTCAGTAAGCTACTTGGCCCCTGTAAAGGGCCAAGAAGGACCTTACAAAATAAGTATATATGCACTTCTAGCAGATGTCTATGCCAAAGAACGCAGAGTAATTTACAGGTAGTACCTAACCCAACTTTAAATGAGCTAGCCTGAGCTTCCGAGTCTTGGTAGCACAAAGTTTCTGCAGGCGTATTTATCCTGCTGGAACGTAATTTATCTTGACTGGTGTACTCACAATGAAGTAAACAGTGAACCTTGTCAAGCACAATGGCGTTCGCTGTGCAAAAGGCATCACAGCCTTTCCCTCTGTTCATGTATTGCCACAACCGTGTTTCGACTAAGGCATCACCTCTGCGTTGTTTGCCCTGTTTGATGTCAAAACTAACCCTGACTACTGTAGGCAGAAAGCAGGACAGGTATTAAGAAACAAAAGTAAGTCCCCTTCTAACCATAAAATGCTTGTTGTTTGACCTAGTCATCAGTTCTTAAGAACACACATTTCAAAAGCATTACCACTGAAACATTATCAACCCGCCAACACGCTTCTATATATGGCTGTGAGCACGCTCTGGGTTGCTTATGGGGAAGCATTTTCTGTGTAAATGAATTGCTTCTTCTTGAGCTGTCAAATGTATAAAGCATACAAAGCAGCTAGAAACCACCCAATAATAGCATATTATCTCATAAACCCGACCTTCATTAGGAACAACTCGGAAAGCATTACAGTGTGTGTCGAGTAATTTAAATTGTGACTTTTTTTAATAGAATAATAGAGGTTTGTCATATTTATTACATGCAGGTAACAAAAAAGCTTTCGGTCCTAAAATGTCCCTTAGATGATTTAAATGCACATAATATTTGCAGTACCAAATTAAAGCTTGTAGACTTGGAAATCCTGTCTGGCGAACAAGTTTAATAGTTTGTGTAGAAGGAGAGGGATTATGTGCCAAGGCAGGAAAGGAGAGGTTGACAACTTTAACCCACATTCACATTCTCAGAGTTTTAAAGCTGGTCCTGAGTCAATTCAGAGTTCTGCTTTATGCTATAATGTGTTATCCTCTAGTGCCAAGAATAACTGGAAAGCAGCAAGCAAACCAATAACATGGTAGACAGGAGGAGGATGGGCAGATCAGTCTTTTATAAGAGAATTATTTAATGGAATAGGTATTCTCAAGTGAGATTTCTGCTTTCTTTCCTGCATCGAAGAAGAAGTGAAAATGCAGGGTCAAGTGTGGAAACAAACAGCAACTGTTGCATTGGCACTTAGGAAATCAGAATAGGGTTCTTCAGTATTTCCCACAGCTTTTTACCTGAATCACAAAATTATCTCTGTAAAACAATTTAAGAGTCTGATCGCGCTCTCAGATAACTCAGCAACAATGTTACTGTTTTCCTATATGGACTAACCAATCCAAATTTTAGGTGTTATTTTTCTTCATTTATCCGCCTCCAAAAATGGTGTTCACCAAGGAAGAGTTCCCATGTGGTCTTTTCATGTGGAAGACTTACACTTCAGCGACTCGCATAAGTTTTCCTCCATAGGCTTAGTTTTCCAACTTCAAAAACCTGTAAATGATACTTTCCTACCTCAGTAGCACATCGATCCTGAGTACATAACACAATTCATACACGCAAAGGAAAATTCACCTTTGTCACGTACTACTTGCTCCCTGGTGCCACGTACAGAAGCAGAGCCCTGATTTCACCAGGCCATTACCACACGCTTAAGGCCAGTTTTTAGTCAGTGCTTCACAGGAAGATGCAAGATTTGCACAGTGAAACAACGGCATCCATCTCAGACTGTTACAGGAACAGCTTCAGAAGGCAAATGCTTGAAAACATCTCTGAGAGACAAGACAACCTTCCTTCTCCCAAAACTGAAACTTCAGTCTGACAAATATGGTGGATTACTTGTCTCTGTATATGATACGATCAGTTAGGTTTTAGTCACTACATTTTGAAATGCAAGAAATCCATCTTTTTGCTGAAGAGCAAGTGTGAGAAAGTTTTCAAGACTAAGGAAAAACCAGACTGCTACCTAAAACTGTCTGCAGCTTCTGTGGACCTCCTCGAGCTTAGTCCAAGAGATCATCATGGAATTTTAGTTGGGGCACGCCAGCTTGTCTGAAATGGCAAGCCAGGATGACAGCCCATTTTATATAGCCCACAGTTGAGTCTATGCTGAAGCTCATACTTTATAATCCATGTTACCTTTCTTCATTGTTTTTCTTAAATCTGAAACAGAAGCCACAGAACATCCTCACTTTTCAGCATGAAAAGCACAATAGCCAGACTGAATAATGTTTGCTCCTGGGCAAATGGTACACCCACAGCCTCACACTTGTGAGGTAGTAGATGGTCCATTCCAGAGAGCAGTACCAGTTTCATAAACTCACAGTGGGCCATACAACACGGATGTCCAAGCACAGGTGGCCCCAAGATATCAGATCTTATTAATCGTTATATTGTTGTTCATAGCAAAGTTTCACGAGAGTATTTCAAAGGGTCTCTTTCTTGAATTTAGTAAATTAAAATTGTTTTCACCCCTCTGGACTAGAACAAATAGATTCGTGTTACTAAGGAAACCTGCCTGTGCAAGTGTCTAGATAAGAAAACAGCAACAAAAGAAATCCCTAAATCCATTCTTATAAGGTTATTTTATCTCATAATATTTGTGACAGATGCTAAAAGCATGACTATATTGTTACAAAGGCACTCACTTGGATGACCTACATAACTCATTCATGGCTTGGCTGCTTGTGAATCTCTGATATATCTAATCCAAAAGAGACGTCAGTAAAACATTTATACCACGCCTTCCTAGCCAACGTTCTGGTTTTATGATAAATGCATGTTGTAGCTTAAAGTAGCTAGAATTTCAATATATGATCTTTTCAATACTGATTTAAACTTCTGCCGCTGTCGTCTTATAAAAGCAAACTGCAAGATCCTAAAACAGGGACAGACTATAATAAACCTCAAACATTCTTTAGGCAAATGTATAAGAATATAATGGGATTAAAGCGGAATATATAAATCCAAGATATGAAAAAGAACAAAATATGCTCAGTGTCTAAAATCACTGGCAGGCAATCTACCTATCTCATGTCAGACTACCAACTAAAAGATAAAGGAGACATAGAAGAAGGAAAATAATCTTTTCATAATACAGGAGAGAAAAAGAATTAAGTCAAAAATCCCCTAAAAACACTTCTACCTATACAGTGTTCTTAATATGCCAGAGCCTATCTATGCATCCATCAATCAATGTATGTATGAAGAAATATGTACCAACAACCAACTAAGACACTGACATGCAAAGATAAAACACTGGTATATATTTACAGCAGAGTGCCGATACACAACTATGTCCCCTATCTATGGAGGCAAAAATAAGTTTGTAGCAAGAGCAAAATATAGGCTAAATGCTATAATTGATAAAACAATCAAGCATTCATGCACAGGAATCCTTCTTTGGGTAATTAAAGATGGTATAAATTTGCAACTATGTCAGCTGGTCTAACAAAAAGGTATTAATACTATTTACACATCTATTTTGTTTGTGTCCTTAGGACTTGGTTGCTATAGCAAAACATCATTACATCTAGATATGGCTACCATTTCTATTTGATTTAATACAATTATTGGAATTTGATGAAAGCTTTGTTAACTGAACAATGCACTCACTCAAATTATTACTCAATTCCTCAACAAAATTCAACAAGAGCCTTCTAAAGCACATCTCAAAACCACTGAAAATCACCTCTTACTCTTTGTCTCTTGGGATATACATAAAGTTTTGGCGGATTCTTTCAAACAGCTAATAAATCTGTCCACAGATAAAATTGTGTTTTAAACATCAGTGAAAGCAGTTGTTCTCCAAAACAGAGAGTGATATAAAACTTAAATCCATGTTTATCATGCAAACTTTTTGTGGTCATTTTGGAAGAGAAGCACTGAAAAGTAATTCCAATAAAAATGCAAGGAGAAAAACAGAACATACAAGCTACAGTACAAGATGGAATAGAAATTTTAAAATGTTTACTGAACCTAATTTCAAATAATCGTTAAGTAAAAGTGCTTTTTAGAATATTAAGCAGATGTTTAATCATCTAATTTGAAAAATGACATGAAATACCAGATAACGAAATTTCAGGTTATTAGCAGAATATCATTGCAAATTCAAAGTAAAATAAAGTGGTTCAGTTGCCTGTGTGAATGTAGATGGAAAATATTTTGTATAAATTTTGTTATGTAGAAACTGTTTAGGCATTGACCCTGTAAAAACACACTTCTAAGTTTGTGAGTTTTGTGTGGCTGACACTCATCTCTGATGCTTTTTGGTCTCATCTAACCACTGCATGCTGCAAAAGTGCTTGATATTGAGCAAATAATATTGTGTTGCACAGTTTTACAATAATCAGCATTTAATTAAAAGTTAAAGAATATAATCTATACAAAAAAAGCTCTAGGTTACCTGAAGAATGAAAATATTCCAAATGCAGGGTATTATTGGATTACTGTTGGATTAATAGACTTCCTGGGAGAGCATTGTTAAAACAGAATTTCATGACAAAGACATTTCAAACACACTTGTTAGCGAAACACATACTAGAGACCCAGCCATTACCAGCATGTTCTGTATTTGTTGCACCAAAGAGAGGAAGGGACACTGCTCATTCCTCAGTTGTACAGATAAAGAATGGAGGAAGAATTGAATAGAGAGTTTTGAAGAGGGTGTAGGCATGCCAGGAGAAATGATAGAAAAACACATGTTCTGAGTTTAAAGGGAAAGTAAATTGCACAGAAGGGGGCTGTCAAGAAGGTAGCCTCAGTACTCAGGCTGGCAGTTGAATACAGCACAACTTCCGCCAGTGGATGAGGAAAAGAAAGGTAAGCTGCAGAAGAGACCTCGTCAGAATTTGAGGCTAGCAGAACTGGAGACAGAACAAAGCTCTGAGCTGAGGTGTCTGGGACCACGGTTAAGGACATGTAATTGTTTAGTTATATTTTTTTTAGGCTGTTGCTTCTAACATGACAGCAATACATTCAAAGATAATCAGAGGAAAGACAAGCAAAGCAGGTTGTCATCTGCTATATGCAACACATTGTATGATATATCCACAAAACTATAAGTAATCCTGATGCAACAAACTGCTTGTAACATTTTTACTAGAACGAAATTATGTTTAGTCTCTCAAGATCAGATTAATAATGGTGAATTAATTTATGCTCTCTCTAAACCAGTAGGCAGAGACATGCAGCCAGTATAGTCATGATAATGTCTGACTCACTTGTCTCCAGTGCAATAAATTTAGATGAGGTATCCTCTATGCAAATTGAAAACAGAGATCTGATCCAACAGAAAGTGATACTCCATGAAATAATTTGCAGGGCTGTGTCAGGCCATACTGAGTAATGCTCCTTGTGCTATAAATTAGTGTGATATGAAATCCATCTAAATCAAAAGCATTCTCTTTTTGACCTACACTGAGATACAAAATTATAGAAGTGACAGGATGGCTAATAACTGTTGTAATTGTCCATGCTTATCTTGTATTAAAATTCCAATCAGTGGCAAGGTTAGAATCATGCATTGATGAAGGATTTTTTTTTTTTTTTAACATACAGAAATGAATCACAAAAAAGTAACAACAGATGAGGTCTAGCAAGCTCAGGAGCTGATCCTGGTAAGGCATGCAAAGTCTCAGCTACATGCTTGAATCCGCTGGCTATGCCAAAAAGTGAAAATATTTCAGGCACAAGCTCTTGTGACAGTTTCTTTAAGTTCTGTTTTCAATGAAACCCAAAAATTCTGCAAGAAGGACCTCTGTCACCTTTCTTTTCATCTTTAATATGTTAAGCAAGCTTCTTTGATTGTCAGAAAAAAACAAACAGATTTGAGGTCTCAGCTCTGCAGAGCTTCTCTTGGCACACTAACGGCCAAGTGGAAAGTTATCACAGGAAACTCTCTGTACCATTCTACACCCTGACATTATTTAGATGAGACTGAAGGACACTAACATGTATCAGCCGGCTACAGTCCCTAGACAAGTGTATCAAACAAGCACAGCCAAAATACCCTGTCATATCCCTTTTCATGCCTCCTGCTTTGAGGGTAAGTACAGGAAATAGCACAGCACCCAAGAGGTCACCTTTCCAGCTCTTTCATGAATTCTAGGCATGATCCACACATTGATTAAAGTCCTGCTGCATTACCTGAGTGCTTTTCCTTCCTAAATTAAATTTGCATTGCATGAAACTATCAAAGCCAGCATGTAGCCCAGTAAAGTTCAACGCATGCAAGCGTATGGAAAGCAGGTATGTCTACCAGAATAAAGACTATACTGGAGAACCTAATTTTTCATACATTAAAAAAACACAAAACAAAACAAAACAGCAATAAACAAATAACTCAAAAGTCTGATTCTGCATGCGTTGAGCAATCCCTTGTGCTGAGTGGCACCTTACTCATAAAACACTCTTAGAGATTCTACAGATCTCCCAAGCGCATGAGGCACCACCATTTACCCTTGCAAGTACAACCACCTCACCCAAGGTAAAGAATTAGACCGTAGTTCTCCAGCTTAGCAAACCTGAACAAGTGCACACAGAGCTTCCAGTGGCAAAGCAAAGGCTAACTTTCAAAGAAACAAGGTGAGAAACAGCTATGCATTTGGAAACTGAGAAGACTCTCCAGTCACAGTAGTATAACTTCAGCCACATTTGAGGAAAATGATCCAGATTCTCTTGCTGCGTCACCTCAACTCTAAGTTTATCTGCAGTTCAAACATGGAGAACAGGAACCAGCTATGCTGGGACAGAAAGACAAAATTGTTTGAGTTACCCTACAATGTTATACTCTGATTTAGAATCTCCTGGATTCCAACAGGAACTGAAGAAAAGACAGATTTTTTTTTTAGCATTAAATGTGCAAACTGTTACCTGTGTTAATAAAAACATGTATTCTCTCGTCATTCCATTTTGATAACTATGAGCTGGTTGTGAGCACACTAGCATATTGTCTGTCTTGCTCCTTGTACTGAATTGCATGTCCTCAAACTGCAGTACCAAGCTGAAGGCTGAAGGCATTACAGCTTTAATGTCACTAAAAGTAATTACATAAATGTAATTCCAAATTATTCATGTTACTGCTGTCCATATTATTACATAAGTGCATTTCATTAAGGTCAGAGTATTAAAATCACATAACATTGAAAACATGAGCAGCATTTTAGGTACACAAATGGTTGTAGAGAGTTATCCCAAAGGCCCTCAGATCCAGAAACTTATATTGGCCGCTGGCAGAGTCAAAAAGAACACAAGAATATAAAAATCAAGAAAGATATATATGCTACTTCCTTGAAGAGTCTAACACCTTCTAAACACTTGAGAGACAGATTACTCAAATCAAAGGTTTCAATGGATGTTCTAATACTGAAATCTAATACTGATTTATCTTCCATAAACTTTTCTACTCCCCTACTGAACCAGCATAAAGTTTTACCATGCACAACTGCCTATGGCAACATATTTCATAGCTTATTGTTATTTCACAACTTTACATCGTTCTATACGTATTATATTACTTGAATGCACTTTGGACAGCTACCTGGAATCAAAGGGGGTTTCATCAATCACAGCAATGTAAACCAGCAAGGCACTTCAGACTTGAAGCATGAAAACAGTCCCACTCCATTATATGCCCGTTCTGTTATCTTTATGCTCAAGTATTTTGCTAGTGTAAAACTGAAATTTGTTCATTTATACAAACAATGTCAGAACAACTTGTGTCTCTGGACTTACATCCTGCAAAATACGTACTAAAAGAAGCCTTAAGTATTAGAAAATCCTCAAGTCAAATGTAAAAGTGGACATTTTGTGAGTTAATTATCTTTATATATTTCATTATATTTACTTACTTTTGATCAATGGACAGACTTTTTTTTAATTTAAAATAAACGGGCATCTTCAGTTTTGCAACGGAAATATTGCAACATCACAGGACATTCAAAATCAAAACTGAAACAGACTATTAGGTTACCACAAGTCACAATGACTGTCTTTTCCCTAAATGAAAGACAGGCCAAATAAAAGCCAATAAAGCAAACAATGGGCAGGGTTTTGATCAAATCATGAGCAAGGTTTCTTGCATTTGATCATTTTTAATCTAAAAATGTCCTTTAGGCTGTCATAATATAAAATGCTTTAATAAAAGATTCCAGCCTTTAATTAGCTGAACAATATAAAACGTACATGGCTTTTAATGTGGAGCTTTTAGCATACGCTTTGATTTTTTTAAATCACAGATTTTAAGACAGTAGAACATGCAAAGTGAAAATACGTTCATGGTATGTGATATTATTATCATACATATTCAGTATTAAAGGGATTGCAATGTTCCTGGGCTGGCTGAAAAATAAGTACCATCAGTGCAAGCTGTAGCAAGTTAGTCATTTAGAATGATAGAAATATTAATTATAACTCATGTTGAAAAGGGATACCATTAATTGCATAGTACTCAGATAGGCCTTGTGGTCCAGTGGCTCAGAAAATCTAAAACATATTTATATGGGATTGATTCTTTCTTCCTTTTTCCTGGGAAAACACCAAGAGAAAAGGTGCAGAGCTGGTACTCAAAGTCACCAGTGTTGTACATTCAATAACAGATGTCCAGTTATAGTCAAATCAATTACTACAGCTCTGTGTTAGGGTGTAACATATTAAGATCTAACTTACATTCGGCTGTCAGCAGGTATGTCTTTCAAGTGTTATGCAGTCGCATGGCATTAATGTTGTATCAAGATGTTTACAAGCACAGAATAAATTCGTATTCATATCACTGGAATTCCAGATTTAGATTGGTGTCATGTACAATTTATCTGAAGTAAATGTGAACTGTTTGGCTGGATAGGACGTGGCTGTGCAATCCTCTTTTTTTTTTTCCCCCACCACCAGTGATTGCATGTGCCTCGTTCCGCTGACAAGGAGCTTACTCTGCTGATTCCTTTGAGCATGTTCGAACCCTTACAGTTTGTTGCGTTTGCATTCAGCACTTCTTGAATGCAAGCATTTTATAAAAAGAAAAATTCACCTTGCTCTCCTTTGAAAATAAGAAAAAAAATCCAATTACAACTTTAAGGTTAAGAGCTTCAGGCTATATCACATCCTTAGCAAATGTGGAAATGGTGATTTTGCGCTTGTACATAGGTATTAGCTCAGTCATACAAACGCAGCACCATTACAGAGGCTCCTATAGAGTAGTTAGATACCATTACACATCTGCTGCTCAACATTCTTGTTAAAAAAACTTGGCTCTTTCAGAGCTCTGCACATCTGACTGTCATAGCACTTGTCCCAAAATGATCAAATTCAATATTAATATATATATAGGAGAAACCAGAAAAGTTACAGATACACTGCAAGCCTAGAAACATCAGTTCAGAATTTTCATTTTTGACTTATTCAATGCAAGATGAAAGCTGTATCTTTTTCTCTGACTGTCTAACATCGTAAGCAATGACATATACCTGAAGACAGCACATACCCTGACAGCACAGGGCATCATCCTTGACAATTCACGAGATTGGTTACTGTTCTTACACTGGGAAAACTTCTGCTTAAGTGAATTAATCAAAATAACTTACTTATAAGCTAAAAAAGGCCTAGAGGATTTTTTTTTCTATTTTTATGCTTTTAATAATCTTGACTCCTACAAGAAATATAATGGAATAATCCCATTGATAAAATTCTCAACATAACATACATATTTACCTCAAGTTCACAAGTAATTTGGTCCCACACTGACATTTCAATACATCCTATGAGACTTCTTGGTCAACTTAAATTTCCAGAAAACAAAGAACATGTTACTGACATATCCAAATTAATCCGTAGGTATCCAGAAAAAAATAAGAAGTTTCAGGGAAGCCTCAGCTATCCTTCACAGCATTTTCTATGGAAAAGTTTCATAATGATTTGTTATTTTATACAGCATTTTCCCATCTATCACTGTGTTTGAAAAAGTTTGCGACAGTTCCTGATCTCAACTGAATATTTGGCGGAAGCTAAAAATCAAAGCATAGTATCAAAGAAGTTTGAGCAACACTCGTTCGAATAAGCTCGTTGGAAGGAAAGATCATTGCCTCTCCAAAACTGGAATGTCTGAAAAAATGTGGGTTTTGCAGCATCTGCCTATAGCACACCTTGTGTGATTAACTCCATAGACAGTGATTCTTGCTACTTTAAGAGAACACGAATCAACAGAAAAAAAAAAAAAAGGAAAAAAAAAAGCATTTTCATTGACTTATAATTTGCACAGAACCTTGCCTTTATACCAAACAGTTTACCACCGTGAACTTCGTACTGATACTTCTTTGCGGGTTGCCAGGTATCAGTTAACAGTCAGCATGAACAAATCAAAACATTTAATTTCCACCTAGCTGCCCTAACTCATTTTTCAGTTTTTACAAATACCATTAACATCTTATCTGTAATTCAAATCCTAAACCCAGGTACTGCCTTTAATGTGGATCTTTCCCTAGTTCTCACATCACCGAGATATTTTAATTTCACTCCACCTTCCTATACAAATTTTCTAAAGGGAAGGCTTTCTTGTGTATCTGAACAGATGAAATTAACACCTTGGCCTTGTATCTAAAGTATTTCAATCTTCCCTTGTCAGCCTTGACCTCCTCCACTTGATACTGTGGAAATCCACTCAAAATGTTGCACACAAAGTCAATTTTCCTCATTAATCGCATGTACCCTGTC
Organism: Tauraco erythrolophus; assembly: GCF_009769465.1. Classification (NCBI taxonomy): domain Eukaryota; kingdom Metazoa; phylum Chordata; class Aves; order Musophagiformes; family Musophagidae; genus Tauraco; species Tauraco erythrolophus. The sequence continues at coordinate 9,844,121 of NC_141469.1, read as the reverse complement.
AACTCTGTTTTCCTTCAACGGCTTTCTCTTCTCTCTGAATTAAATACAAAATTGTCTTCCTGTATTACTGTTGCCATATGCACTACTAAGGTGCCACTCTTCTCTTCCCCACCAGTTCTCCATCTATCGAATTTTCAAAGATCTTTCTCTAGTCTCCTTTTGAGGCCATCTTTTATACCTGGAAATACTTGCAAATTTCCTAGAACCACCTCGCTACCTTCTTGATGTTCTCCAAATTTTACCAGAACGGTGCTAGACCAAGAAGCTTATACAACTTTTGTTCAAGGTAAGAAGCAGATGGGATGCAAATACTATTTACTATGTCAAATGGTCCTTCATCATTGTATGGCCCTACTTGTTTGTTGTAGGTATCACTAATCCTATCACAAGTTTTTGCTTCTTGTCATATGAAGGACTTTTCATTGCATGCTTAATCTTATTCTAGACAGTGGTCACATGGACAGAAGACACATATACTAGAACAAAAATCATCGATGAACTGTTTGTAATTTTAAAATCTTAATGTTACATCAGCCCATTTTTCTGAACTGTTCTCTTCTTTCCATTTCAAAATAAAAATAAATCCCTGCCATTTTCAGCTGAAAACATATAGAGACAAGAATGAATTTCCAATTCTTAGATGACTCAAAAAGTGCAGCATGACACCAGCATTGCTGACAACTCTTAGTAAACCACTTAAGTCAGTCATCCAAATATCTTTCAAAGAAATTTCCAGTATACTTTCATGAGACCGTCCATTAGGTGTTTAAGATGCTTAAATGACTAATGCATTGAGGCCCTTGGCTTTTCCTCATCAGTAGTTAGTGTTTCTCTTTTCTATTATTCACAGACTCAGCCTTTCTAGAGCTTCCATTCTGTACTTTAAAAGCCAGTTTCATTTTTTTATATCTTTGGTTTCATAGTTACCAGTAGTCTTAAAGATTCCTCAGACAATCCTCACCTCATTTGGAAATGCACACCAAATCCCCTTTTTCTCCTCCTAACACAACTTCTCACGACACTAAGACTTTTCAAAACTAAATAAAAATTCTACTTTCAATAGCTCTACACACACTTTTTACTTAGTCTTACTTTTACTTACTCTTTTCTTATTACTTCAGTGTTAACACTATATTTACCACACCCAATTTACCACTCTTCATCTTCTTCAGTACCTCATGGACTATTTCTCAGAAAAGCATTAATTTTTGTCAGAGCATTGCAATTTCTCATGCATGTTGGAATCATTTAAATATGCAATTTAGTTTGTTGTATGCAATGTTGAGATATCTGTACCAAAACCTGTATTTTCTCATTAATAAATGTCTACTGAGGTTCAGCTTGTCATTTAGCACCATAATAGTCATTGCTCAAATTGTACTTTGCAGTGGGAAGTTAAAAATGAAAAATGACCCCAAGTAGAAAAGTTGATGTTCAGATAATTAACTTTTTAGTAGTTTCCTTTTGAAAATGCCCTGTGACTCTTCTACAGACTTCACTTAAGGGAACATGTAATTAGGCAGGATTTAAAAGGTCCCACTGGCCACTTCAAGCTCTATGTTAGCTTCAAAAAGAAACTAGAACCATTTACACTGTATTGTTTAGTTTTGTGACTAAGATTTCCTAATATTTAACAGAGGTGCTGGAAATCCAAAGAAGCTTTAAACAACTAGAACAAAGTCAGAAGTGAAAACATTTAAAGAGAAATAAGGAGGATTTCAAATCCATTTTACACAGCTGCATCTTTTGTGACAGTTTATTAAGCTGCAAGGCAAGGGATTTTTTTTTTTTTCTTGCTGAAATATTTACCATAAGCTAAATAGAATTGTCACAGTGTCTCAGGTCACTGCAGTGGAAAGCTGAACATTAGCATTCCCAAATGAGAGCATTACTTGATTGATTCACTGAGTGAAAGGGTGAGCAAAATCAGATCAAAATGGAAGCCAACGTGCAGCATTCAGATCTGTGGAGGGAATCGAAATGGGAGAAAAGCTGGAGGGGGGAAGTAATAGGCTTTGTGCATTGGTGGATAGCAAACAGCTGAGAATTTTCCAATTTTGGAACAGTTTCCAGGCTCTGATGGTGTACCAAACAGAAAGGGTGTGTGTTTGAACCTTCCTTTTTTTCAGGAGAACCCGTACAATTTCATGAGGCGTTGAAAGGAGTTATGATTTCTCTTTGAGGAAGCAAACACTTTGGTTGAGGAGAGCGATGTGTAAAATGATGATCCGGGGTTTGTTTGCTTTCTCTGAAACCATTAACGTAAGGTAAGATTCTTTAAGTTGTACCATTCACAAGTGACGCATTACTGGATTTGGTAGAAAAGCAGGAACACAAAGCCCTTCATCTCCCAGCTAGGCTACCATTGGAAACATCTCAAAAGTAGCTGCCAAAAGCAACAAGCTAAATCTGCTACCACCAAGCCTCCAAGACACATCTTTCTTCTAACTAAATCCTTCTTAACTAAATCCTCATTAAAGTTACAGTCATGTGAAGTAAGAGAGTCGCTGGAGCGTATAATACCAAAATAAAGGTTTGGTCATTCAATCCGGACATTTACTTCAGCGGGTCAATTTCAACACTAAATTAACCATGACAGTGCCTGTTTCTGTTTTGTACATGTGAACAGAGGAGCTATGTGGGGTAAAACAGAGCAGAGACTGAGGGGCAAACACAAAGAAGCAAGAGGCAAATCCCGCCTGCCTGGCTCCTGCGAACACTTCTGTAAAAGTCAACAGAACCACCTTTGTCAATCAGGCACGTCAGATGTGACCCTTTGCTTTTCCCTCTTGATATTTCGAGAGAAATCATTGCACTGTGTGTGTGCCACACAGCTAGACCTTGAAATAAAAGATACTGACCTTTAAGAGCAAGTTCCTAATTAACACCACCCATTTGAAATCACACAAGTAGTTCTGGCATCTTTGGCCATTCATGGATATTAACTATTATCTGAAAAAGCACCAAAACATAGTCTGCAATTAAATGTTATTTAAAGTTCTTAAATAAGGAAGAATTTGCACACAATACTGACAATTTTCTTTGAAGTCCTCTGAAAATATTTTCAACACTTTATGATTATCTATACTAAAATTGAGAGGATGAACAATTACGATGTTGCTAGGAAATTTCAACATTAAATATTGCAGCAGAAGCCAAAGGTTTCATGATAGGATGTCACAACTCTAAGCAGCTATTACATATGGTCTAGGAAGCTGAAAAATAAGCTGTGTCATGACGGTCTAATTTTGTTACCACATATTGTCTTTCTACAAAGTAAGTTGTTCTGGAAGCAAATCAAGCATTAGTTACCATGTGCTCGCTTTACAATACTAAGTGCAAGTCCCTCCAATATTGTCATGGTCTGCATCATCACAGGACTTGCAATATCTTACTAAAGGCTGAGCTGAGCTCTAACTCTTTAAATAGCATTTCACTTTTTTAACAGGACTTTTTCTTTCAGGAAGAGGTTGGGGGACTGAAGAATTGGAATTGTCAACAGGAATTTTCTTTTCCAGCCAGTTATGAATTTCATGAAACTTACAAATTTAATATCTCTGCATCTTGTCAAAAGTTGCATGAGTAGGGAAGAGAGAAGCTCAGCAGTAGCAGATATTGGGCATACCAGGCTTCAGAATGCAGAATATATTTGAAAATCAAAACTAAATTAATAAAATAAAATAGTATCTTCCAAAAGGAAGATTGGCATGATTTAGTCTGGGAAGCAAGACGGAATAGCTGAAGGCTAATGTGTGAAAAGGAAATTCTTTCCTTTCTGAAACCAAGCAGCAGGGGGACAGTGGGTCCATAGAATAATACACCCCTCCAAAGAACAGTAATTCATTTTCACCCCCAGCACGATCAGCATTGAAAAGCTCTCGTGTGGCCCATTTTCACTGAAACCTTCATTGATTTTTTTTTTTTTGTATTTACATAGTACGGAAAGGATATTCACTGGTCACAAGAGGAAGAACTAAGAAATCACATTCAATGACAGAGGGTGGAATAATTACCTAATTAAGTCATAACTGCAGGAAATTAGGCAAAGTCATGAAAAATGCATGGGTAATGGATCAGTATATTTTCCTGGCTTCTACGCTGCTGTTTTTATCTGCAATATGCATGGTGAAGAGGGAGGACAGAGGCGAGAGGAGAAAGTAGGGCGGCAGAGCAAGAGCAAGGAAGGTCTGCGTGCTGCATCTGCTTTGCAGCTTAAAATAAAATATTAAAATAAATTTTAAAACCATTTCAACTCATTAATGTCATGAGAGATATTTTCATTCTATACTTCTGATATTTAAAACTAATATTTCTCATATATACCTATAACGTTTTATAGTTGTATTATAGAAGAGCTGGGGATTCAATGTAACTTTGATCTAAAACCACTGAGACAAACCCGAGGTACCTAGTGTCATACTCAACCCCTTCACCGAGTTCTATACACTTAGGAACCCTGACTACAAACCTGACTCACGTTTACTCTATGCCTGTCTTTCAAATGCTGAAAAAGTAGTCTGTGACTTCTGGACCCTGTTACTCTGTAGTGTAACCTTCCTGGTTACTCTAAATTATTCTCTGCTTTTCATGGCACTCTCTGGAGTCTGGGAAGCATGTAATTCAGTCTGACTGGGCCTATTCAGTGAAGGAACAGCCAAACAAACGCCTGAATGCCAACTCTTAACCTGCTGGAAAAGTTTTTAAGTATTAATCCAATTAAAACTCTATTGCATTATCAAGAAATGCAAAAGAAAGGTAAAGCAAAAATTTGCTGGAAAAGAAGGATTGAGTGTATCTACACTAAAGTCCCATTAACAAGCCAAGATGACAGGAAAGTCATCACAGAAACTTCTGAATGGGAAAGCATAAGTAAGGTGCCAAGAAAGAGGTCTCTTCATATCTAAGCAGCTCATTTTATGTTTAATACCATGCCCTTGAAGAAGTATGAATTGATAAAACACCCCAGTTTAAAAAAAAGAGTGAGACGGACTAACAGTGGCATTTAAGAAAGAAGCATGTAGAAAGCCTGTGTGTTAAACATACTACTGGGTTCCACCTTGACAGGTGTACAGGCACTGAAGTTGCTATTAAACCTTTCCCATGTTGTTATTTGAGTTTATGCATGAAGCCACCGTAAAGACACATTTTTAGCCTTGTGAAGTGTTTTCCCCCTCTCTGTTAATTATCAAGTACCTGACTGATTACTCGTGATTGATGACTGATGGGGAGAAGGTTCAGCAGGTGTTAATGGTTTGGTTAATGTGAGTGGCACACAGGAAGGAAGCAGCCCAGAGTTCCATCAAACTTACAAGCAACAGCAGAAAGCTTAATGTCCACAGCAGAGTGTGAGTGAATTTGTATTATAAACTGAAAATGGAAATTTCTGTAAGGTGTTATTGCTAAAAAGAGTATTACTACAGGAGTACCATTATTTCTCATCTTTGCTTATGGAATTTTCTTTGTATTTAAACTTTCAAGTGACACAGAAAGTATAGCCAAGTGAAAAAGAATGTCAAGAGGAATAATCAAACGAAATGCTACAGACTGAATTCAGCATTGGAAAAAAACATCTTGCAATGTAATCTAAAACCTATCCTAATAACTTCATATAATTATGAAGATAAATTCACTTACACGAAAGGCTTAAATAATTTTGGAAGTTAGTAATCGAATAGGAAGTCATCTTAGCAGCACGATGACTTCCTCTCTGACACAGAAAAGGCAGCCAAGCTAGCTAAATACAAAAAAAAAAAAAAAAAAATTGAAACTGATTTCTAATTAACTAAAACACAGACTCACCTTTCTGTGTCTTCTGCTTTGGTGGACTCCATGCTGGTATGGCTATTTTTACATGTTCATAAGCATTACTCCCCATCCTATGTTTAGTTAGCTCCTCTTAGAAGCAGATCTTGAAGGGAGCAGGCTGCTGTTTCTGCCTACATAGCACTTCAGTGAAAGAAATCAGGACAACTAAAAAAAAACCATTTTCTGATAAGATCGGGTTTTATGTAATCTCATGTAATCCAGTACATGCATGAGATGTACACAACTGAAGTGACTACCCCACTTAATAAAAGTATTTCTGCATACGAAGTTTAGTGTATGGATATGAAAGAGATGACCTGATGAATTATTTATTTTAGTTTAATTTATATATTCTATAATAGATTTTTCTGTTTCAAAAAGCAGCAAAATGCCTGGAAACAAAAACTTCAGTCCAACAGAAAATCCACAGAAAGATTTTAGAATGTTTATGAAAAAAATCTTAATAAATAAATATATGTGAGAGAGGAGACACGTTTGACTTAAATCAATATTTAAACGTGATTCAAAAAGGTAGCTAAGGTCTTGATGTTCTTTCAAAACCACAGTTTTAAAGTGAAAAATTAAAAGAGTATAGAGTATATACAGTTATATATAAATATATACTTCTGAGTATAGCTACACTATAGCATAGTATAGTGAAACCTTTTCTATGGAGATAATAAAAGCTTTTAAACCTATATAAGACATTTTACAGGTAAATACAAGGGTATGTGTATTACCCGAAATTATGAAACAAGTCAGGAAATCAAGCTAGTTGTATGCCTTAATGCTAGAATCTGTATTTATATTAATGTACAAATACAGATTATACAAACCTGTATTTGTAAATCAAGATAAGTTTGATGCAACCATCTCCCACAAACTACCAAATAAGAAGACAGCCTCTGAATCTCCTGTAATCATTTCATTACTTTGTCACTGAAATTCATAAAATCCTGCTTCAGAACCTATTGAAATCTTAGCCAGTTTTCTATTCTAAGGTTGATATGATAAATGAATTCCAAATTCAAACTTTGAATCTTGCTAATTTAACATTAGGAAAAAAGAGTTTCCCAAATTAAATGCAAAACAAAACGTGTTGCATTTACAAAGGTAGAGTAATTGTGTACATGATGGTTATAATGTAACCAGGTTTGGTTTTTTTGTTTCAGGTTTTAGAAACGTGAATTTCTAACTTACAAGAACATGAACTACCACATGCTGCTCACATCAAGAACTGTTCAGAAAATAGTTTTATCGAAAGAAGCTCTTGGGTTTTAAAAGCAGTTAAGAATTCTAGGTATAAAATTTCTGTCAAGTTCCAATAGGATTTCTACTTCTAAATCCAGTAAGAGCTTTTGTAAAATCCTGTCCTCTTCTCTCTACCACATTGGCAAGCCTTTTCCGAAAACTTGGTGAAATTGATTCCTTTTGCTCTTGAGACAGAGCAATGAAGCCTTCGTAAGTACAAGGAGAATACTTGCTCTTTCTAGGTTCTGAACTCTTCTGTGGGAACAAAATGGTTTTAGCGTAATAATTTTGTGAAGGCTTTTATTTTAAGTAGGAACAGAAAGTTAGACTTCTATCTCTTACTAGACTTCAATACATTCAAGTTGAAAATCCGTATCAGTGACTTCAAGGAAATTGGTAGGCAAAATAGGTCTTTTTACCGTGATGTTATAAATAAAAAAATAAAAAAAGAGGGGTGGTCTCTATAGCAGAAGAAAACAATAGGACACTTGGGAGAGAAGAATAAGAGAGTTTTTGAGTAAGTAAAAATTTCAAAAAATTGAATTTTCTTCCCCTTTGACTCAAGTAAACAAATACACTCAGAGCAATATTCTTTTTGGTTTCAGTAGCAACTGAGTACAGCTTCAATGCTTGTAACAAAACTGAACAATGAATGTAAAGGAAATATGGAAACTACCAAAAAAACCCAACAGTCTTGGCAATAAACTTGCTGAGGTCAAGAATTCAGAAACAGGAATCTACAGTAGGAGCACAACTGTTCGTGCCGCATTCCAAACAGCTCAAGGCATGCACTTCTGGATTGCATTGTTCTCTGAAGAGAAATTTTAAAACTTCTTGCTAAAGTGGCAGTCGAAAATGATGATTTCCTGACAGTGATATGTGACCATCACGAACAGTGCTTTCGAAGGCAGTACTTCTAGTTACTATGTACCACACCAGGAATGGCAGGTTTATAGAGGAAAACATTGGGAACTACCATGCTTAAATGTTGTGATACAAACCACAAATTTCTCTTGGCCAGGTTTGAACAGGTGCTTTTTATACATATTACAAAGAAAAATATAGTCTGCAATGGACATGCATATCTGCGACAGATATATATATATATACACACACACAGACATCAGTACATATATCTGGCATTTATATATCTATTGTCTCCACTGCATCAGTAGGATGTTACTTCCCTAGCTTGTCAGATTGTGTCTTGACTTCCCTATTTACCTAGACAAAATTAAATAAATTATATGTATTACATGTCATGTATGCTCTTAATATTTTTACTCATTTGTAAAAGGCTGATTACTAAGACAGAAAATCTCTGTAACCACCCTCTGAAAAATAGCTTTTTATGTAAGGATATTTTAAGTACTATTACGGAAGTTCCCATCCTTTTTTTGCAAAATATCCATTATATTCCACAAATATTCAAGCCCCCGATAAAATCTTTGGGGAAACGGGCTTCATGACAACAATTTCCAATAAACAATCTAGTCTTGTTGTTTTGATATGAAGTCTCACTAATGAAAGAAGACATTTCTTATGGAATGAAAAAGGACAAATACAGAGGAAAAAAAAAGTTATTGTTTCTAAGCTCTACAGCTAGACTATTTTATAGTATTTAATTAATTCAAAAATACTATGCTTATTCTTTTGAAAAAGAATTTTTTTTTTTGTAAGGGCAAATCACAGTATTTTATTATTATTACAGCCAATGGATTACTAAATGTTTCTGGCAACCACACAAGCCAGTATCCAACAGAATATTCAGCAAGCCAGTAGTGCATTGCCTTTTTAAGGGCATGCCAGGGACCACGATAAATAGCAGTCAAGAGCAAGACTGTTACTCACAGGAGGTAAATGAGTTATACGTGCACAGCCTGAAAGAACAAAGCGAAATTTTAGTAAAAAGCTTTGAAGTATTGTCAGATGAAGGAAGGGAAAGCATTAAGTATAATGACATAAACAGATGGGGAATAAATTATAAGTAAACTGTTCTACCTAGAATCCTTAAAATTGTCCAAACTGTTCAAGTGAAAATGACTAAATGATACTGCATATTATAGCCAAAATATGCTTAAATACATCAAAAGCGCATGTCTATTTTACATATTCATCCTTAAAAATCAGATTTATAAATCAAAGAAAATCCAAAATAACACTTGTTTTTTTCAGTCTCTCTCCTATTCTTGGGAGTTTTTTGTATTGTTTCTCTTGAAATTAAGTCTGTAAATAACATTTATTGCTTTTAGATGAACTGTAGGGTTGTTAGATGAACCAGAAAAGTAGAAAATTGATTAACAATGAGCTGTTCTCAACTTCAGATCATCATCATTACCACTTCAGTAATGACCCCAGTAAGCCTGCCATCAGGTGTCATCATTACAGCATCTATCTGGTCTGCCTAGCATTTAGGATCTACATTAATCAAGGACCTGTTAAAGCTAGACTTTAGAAGTCGGTCCACCACAATCATCTCTAAAGATGTTTCTTGCTAGCCTCCATAATTACTACTTGGTTTATGTCTCGAAGTATGAGGGGTTTTAGTCCTAATTAATTTTGTCTCATCTAATGTAACTGCACATGTTCTCGTTACCTATATAGACATCTAATCTCACTAAGCTCTTTACCTTCTTGATATCTCACAGCAACAATTTCCATAAGCTAATTATAGATTGGGTAGAAAAATATTTCTTTTTAATGCCTGTCGTGCCTCTCTACACAAGCACCCCTTAACCTCCCACAGTCCCATAACCAATCTTCTGCCCCTCAGAAATCCATTCTTTGGCACTCAGACTCCCATCAACTCATCTGATAAGCCCCACTGTCTCTGGCTACATTTTCTTCTAATTGACTGAGCTCTGACCTAAGCGAAGACATCCAACACTTGGCTTTTCTAATTCAGTTAACCTCTAACATTTTCTTAGTATCTAAATCGATTTGTCCTCTGTGTTCGCCAAAGCAATCACATTTTCCATTTGCTGATTTCGTGTCAGCATGTGCTTCCTCAACTGATCATCTTTTCATATGTCTAACATCAGTTGTTACTATGTCTCTCTTATTCATCTATCTTTCTCAGTACCCCAGACCAAAATGATTTTGTGACTTCACCCCTATGCAACATGGTTCATGAGTTACTTCTACTGAAACTGATCTTCCCCTACCCAGGCTGTATATTTATCCCATAATTTCCTGTGCTTATTATCTTTTCTTATCTTCACCTAACGATTTGTCAGATAAACTTTTCCCAACTTTTTGATAAGGTATTATATTCGAATAGTAGGTTGTGACTGAACTCTGAACCATGAAGAAGGAAAGCAAAGGAAAAACAAAGCTTATACAACACACAGAGAGCTGCTATTGACCTTATCAAGATTACCAAAGTATTGGAAAGTAGAAGCTGGAAGAACCTCCTGGTTAGCGCACAACAGTCCCAGGTAGGCTTAATTAAAGATAAATAAAGTTTCTAGGTTCTTCTGATTTCCATCCAATAGAAAGTGTTACTTATGTAGGAAAGGAAAAGAATCCATCCTCACATGGCCACTAGTCCAAACCAAACTCTACACTGCATGGGTCCAAAATTATCCTGTTAAAACTGTGAGTGCCAGGCCGACTGCTCCAGTTGACAAAATCCTTTCTCCTGCCCTTACGGTACTATGTACACATCTGGCCTCTTTTGCCTTCCAGAAAAGACCTCATTTTTTCTGTTGTCCTCCTCCTCCCCCAAGTGATCAGTCGTGATAATTACAACTGGACCATAGCACTCAGTACACATTACTGGAAAAGAACATGGCTGTGGCAAGAAACAAGATCAAGAAGGCGGCAGTAAGATCAAGTATGTCTAACGTAACGGTGACACAGACGAGTAGCGCATAAAAGGAAAACCTAAATCATTCTGTCGTCCAAGACAGCAAGTCACAACAACCAACTATGGACAGAGAGCAGCACAAACTAACCACACATAATTCTCTAACGTTCATTTCTTCAAAATATCATGGGCAGAAACCAACCACTGACATCTTTATGCATCGTTCATACACACTCAATTATTTTCTACTTTTATTAGGAATTTTTTTTAGGTGTTATTTACAGCATGTGAGGCTTCTTTTTTTTAAATAAAGTTTTAGATTATACTTTTTAAAAATTGACATTATCTCTGATGGCAAGATGCTAATTTAAAATCTAGTTTCTTTTGTCATCTAATTTGTCAGGATGACACATGAAGTTAGTAATTTTTGAATGACATTTGATTGAAATATCATATTATAGGCACATTTTAATTAAATAATTTATGTGCACATGGGGCCTGTACAAGTAGACCAAAAGCTATGACTATTATCACAGCTATTTCTCCTTGATATAGACACATTATCTTAACAAATGCTTTCACATATATCCCTGAAATGCTAGTTTGTTGGGTTTTTTTTTCTTCTCTTTACACACGTGTTTGATGATTCTTTTTTTGTCAAGAAGTCTGCAGTTTAAATTAAAAAAACATTGTAACAGAATTACCTTTCTTATTGTAGAGATTTCATTTTGCCTTCAAGACACATGAGCAAATAAGAAACGTATCTAATAAATAATGAATATAATTTACCTTGGTTAATTTAACAAAATCCTGAAGGGCCTTCATGTTCTGTATTACCAGCAGGTAAATCTTCTGTGAGCCACCGTAAAATATTTTTCATCAGCAAAGCCGGACGCCATAATCAATTAATGGATTAACAGAGAGGTATGTAAAACTCTACATGCACAGTACCATTAGCTATAGATGGTCTTTACTGAGCTGTGTAGGCTTTAGTATGACCTTGTCTGGCCACTTACTAAAACATAATTCTCTGTCTTGTCTCAATTCTCTGTGTGTGTCTGTTATAAGATTCAATTTCACCCAAATTATATAAAAAAAATTTTTTTGGAACTGAACAAGCGAAAGGGTTTTTTGAAAAAATATTACTATTTATTTTCAAGCAGAATTTATGCTTTAGATATGTAATAAGTTAGCTCATTTTTGTAGATGAGCATATCAAATCTGGCTTAAGGAAGATATCATGACTACTACTATGTATCTGGGGACAGTAAACAGTATAGTATTTCACAAGTGACATAATGGTTGCTAAGTTGTACCTTGTGAATGGCATCAGAACAGCATTACAAGGCCAAAGTACAGAATCACTCAGCATTGCTGATCCTTGTACCAGATATTGATGTTTTATTCTACTTAAATTCAAAACTGAAAGTTCAGCTGTGGTAACTTTCCCTGTTCAGCACAATAGAACCGACCACACACAAAAAAGGAAATCTGTCATTCTAAGACAAGAAAATTCAAGCTTTATTCTTCCTGCATTTAATCAATATGATCAATTGTTCAAATGCAGACACTAAATTCATCACTAGAAATATCCATAAAAATCAGAAAAATCATACCTATAGCTAAAATTAAAGCTGTAAAAACAGCCAGTACACAGAGCATCTAAATTCATTCTCATGTACAAAAATTGTTTTGTCATGAGCATCTCCAGAACGGGAATTATGGGCCAAATGTAAATACTTTCATTATCAGATACTATTGTGCCTACAGCAACATACTATATATAATATACATATATCTATAATTTGTGCAGTTTGTACCCCAAAAGTTACACTTATTTTCCTGATTTTCACCAAAATTTTCCTGTCAATTCTAAAAGTATCATTGATGACAAATCTCCCAAAGACAGCCTAGACAGCCACTTAAATTTTAATTTTGTTTTATCTTTGCTAAGTAGTATATGCAATTTAAAAGGTTTTTTCCAACAGTAGATTCTACACTATATTAAGACCACAGCAAAGATAAACCAATCCAAGCAGTTTCTAACATTCTCTAAAGCGACCTAAAAGATGAAAATGCTCTATCCCTCATGATAGCAGGTTTTCAGATTCATCATTGCTGTAAATGCACAATCTCTGCAAGTCATAGATATATTTGTTGAGGAGAAGGAAACAGCCCCTTTCCAGGGCTTTGATTTCTTTTTGAAAGGATAAGCCACTTATGACAGAGTTCCTTGTATTTGAAGAAAAACAAAAACCAGCAGCTTACGAAATGAGATTTTAGAATAATTTGCCATGGTCCATCAAAGTAGCCAAGGTCATTAGCAAAACAGGTCATTAAGCTTTTTTGAAACAAGCTATTACTAAGCTTCCTTCACTGAGTTATTGTCTATGAAACCACAGTTTATTCCCCTCGTTTACAGAATCTAAAGAAAACTTATTCAGCAGAGATGGGAAAAACCATGATGAAATTCAAATCCAAATCCAGCCTTAAACTCATTATAGCTCCCCATAATTGTGACAAATAAATTCTGTGTGTCTTCCTTCTTGACCAACCTGATTTTTAGTTTATATCAAAACTTATTCTGACTATCCTTTTTATTTTTACTGTTTTCATTTAAAACCTCTTTATGAGGTCTGAACTAAAACTGCACTATTCAGCACATGGAACTCTCAGTCATTAATATCCTGCCCTATCATAAAAAGGATGTTATTAGAAATCTCTAAAAAACTTTGAATGTTAACATTGCAAAGGCTAGAATAAGCAGATAATGACTACTAGGGTTTCTTGTTCTTCCACGTATTTAACGAGTAAAACACCTCAACAATATTTCAGGTATCTAAAAGACCAAAGGTTCATAATTCTGCACGATTATTTTGATGTTGATTTTAGTTTATCTTCAGCTAAGAATTCCATGCAAAGGTCAAAACATTGTGAAGTGTACCATCTATTGAATTCTAGAACACAAATTCTGTGATTTTAGTCTTTCAGTGTAGGCCCATCAACATCCATGGCACTAACCACAGAATGTAATACTACCAAATTAAGTGATGGACGAAGCAGATTAGTTTTTAAGGAGCACTTTTAAATTCTTACGAACTGTACTGATCTTATCTCAATTAAATAATGTTGTATTTTTTTAAAGGACTGTCAGCTGTTTGACAAATATCGCTACAGCAACAGACTAAAAAAAAAACTACAGTCCAGTCTTTAAAAACAATAAACTACTTTTAAACAAGAAGTTAAAACATGGCAGTTTGTAGTAGCTCAGTTTCAAAACAATAAACCATCTGTCTCATTAAATCATCAAGAGCACTCATCCTTTCCTTCCTCTTGGCTAAATCTGTTCTTCTCAAAACTGTTGAGCTGCAGCCAGGCCTAATTCACTGTCCTTTCAAGAGCTGTTCCTCCTCTGAATAGCTGAGCATCATCAGCTGGCTCACTCACTTAACTGCTACCCTTCCCTTGTAGCTGGAATTGAGAGTTTCTTTATTAGTTTCATACTCAGGAAGGTGAACACCGTACGTAGAGAGTAGTAGGGGAAAGTGATGGACAGTCTAATTGCCCCACTTATCCGCCCCTGCCAGAAAATGTGTCTTCACAAGAAATAAGAAATACTATCAGTGATTCTTTGTCCTAACAGAGACTAGTGAGCTCTCAGAGACTAGTCTCCCCTCAAGAAATACATCTTTCCAGTTAGGTCAATCAAAAAACTGCTAATATTCCCTAATGAAAACTCCAGCAAACATGTATCGATATCTCACCCTATAGACAGCAATCTGGATTGTTGTTAACCAGAAACAGATTTACCACATAATCAAGATCTCATTGCAGAATGAAGAGATGGATAAGGCAAGTATTTGGTAGAAAAATTCAAAATATATTGGATTTTTTTCCTGCAGTAGAATGAGATGACTACACTACAGCACGTGGCCCACAGTAAGAGTCAAACAAGTCATGTAGTGGTAGATCCTATCCAGAAGCTACGAACAGAATAACGAATAGCTCAGAGTGTTTATATCAATATCATCAAAATAACAGAAGACATAAGCATCGTTACCAGTGGCACTAGGATAAAAAGATAACAATTTTCAGAGGCAGACAGAAAAGGTTTAGAAGAGAGTTCTGCAGAGGGAAAAAAAAAAAAAATCTGCAGCGAGCCTTCGGATTTTGTGGGGAACCACCTAATTTCATGCAAATCCCAGAGGGTATTTCTGGAAAAAGCTGTAAAAGTCACATGGTCCATCCACACTTTGCCTGAAAGCAGACAGTACTTTCCTTGCATGTCCGTGACAGATATTTGACTAATAGCTGTTAAAAAATTTCCAAAACCATTGATTCTTTCATCTCCTTGGGCAATCTACACCAGTGCATAAATATTTTTAACAGCACAAATTTTAGATTTGTTTTTATAAGCGTGCCTGTATACCCAAACTGGCCAAAACACGTAATGGGATGACCTCAGCGGTGAGTGAAGAAAGCAGCTTAGTCTAGATGGTTTTGTTTATACATGCAAAGATGATGTTTTCTGCTCCTTCAGCAACATAATACTGGTGATTTAGGTTCAGTTTGTAATTTACTCTAAACCCTATATTCTGAGGAATTATTGACAGGTAATTCCTATCCAAGCATAGAATTTGTCAGTCAGATGCAATTGAAAAGGGTGAAAAACATAGGAAAAAAAAAATTAAAAACTTGCTGAGCCAAATTTTCTTGTTGTAATCTCAGAAATAACTGCAGTCCTACCAGGCTTGGCATCACGTGCAAATAGGAGCAGACTGCTTTCAATGCCAACACAGGCATTGTTAAAAAACCACTGAAAGGATTCAAACTCAGGATAGATCCTGCCTACACAATGCACACATCCAATCTCGCAATGCACTATTCAAACTAACTTTAGAAGTGTTATTGTTTTTAATGAGCAAAACACTGTTTAAGCATTTCCCCTAGCTCAGAGAAAGCAGATTTTTTTTTTTTTTAAGGAATTAATCAAAATAGGGGATGTTATCACTTCTTCCATGATCCATCATGCTGCAGAAAAGTAATACTGGAAATCCTCATCACTTTTGAAGACCGTGAGCACTGCCACTGACTTGGAGTTCTGTGCCTGGTCTTTATTCTAAATGTTTTATCCCAAATATTGCTGTTTTAATCAGAAAATTTACGGAGCTATTTTATTCCAGAAGAGTTCATCTTCCTTCAGACACTCCCTTCCCTCCCCTCTCCCCATTTATAATAACTATTGTGCCATTTCGTTACACAGTAGTCCTTCCCTCCTGATAATTCCAGTTCCTTTTTTCACGACAGTGATAGATGCATCTGATAAGTCATAGAAAAGTAAACTTGACAACATTTTCAACTTCCAACTCAATTTCTAATCTGTTTCCACATTGACTCTTTTGCTCCAGTTAACAAAAAAATGATGTCTCTCAGTTCATATCAATTTTAATATTTACAACCTGTCAAAATGATTCACATTCCTCACTGAAGTCTTAGCTCAGGTGTTTCATTGATCAGGTCCCAAATCCCTTTCTTTAATATGAGCCTTAAATCAATCTCTTAGAGCTGGCAACATCCCTCACAGAACGTAACAGAGACATTTTTAGCAAAGATAAAAGTGAAAGCAAAAGACCTAATTCCTATTTAGCTAAGCGTTGATCAATGACAACACTTTCCTGAAGTTTCAAGAAGCCTTATATAAACAATCAGGTTGCAGTAAGAGGAAATACTGTGACAAGAAGGTCTTTGTGTTCAACTTCAGCGTCAGGTTCCACCTTCCCTTGCAAGCACGTGGGCACAGGGCACTGCCTGCCCCAGCTGGAGCTCCCCCGGAACGCTCCAGAGGGCCAGACCTCAGTACCACACAGATTCACGTCACCTGTTTACTCTTCCCCACTTTGGTGCTCTCAGTTTGCTGATTAAAGGGGCAAAGGCAAGTGCAAGTCCCAAACCCTCTCCATGGGAAAAATCTAAACGATACGAGATGGGGCTGCTCAGATCCAGAAATAAAATGTTCCTCCAGAAATCAAATAACATGTTTCGTTGGTGAAAACAAAGCAAATTTCACACAAGTTATTTAAAATAACTAAATAAATAAATGTTTCTGCAAGCCTGAACACCGCAGGAGCGCAATGCCTTCTTACAGCTTTCTATTCCATTTCAAACTGTGAAAGATCCAAGCCGAAGACTGAAAACATAAGACTCTCCAGTCCTATGGGATTCTGCCAGCCCTGAGACGAGCAGCCCTGCAGGACAAGTGCTAAATGTTACGTGTAGCTGTGAACTGAATGTCAATGAGAAACACGAGAAAAAACTGTGATTTTACGTTTCCATTAATCAACTTGCTCCTTACAATCAGCCTTATTTTATTAACATAACCAGATACACACACACGTGTCTCATTAAGTTCAGAACGAAGGGCAGCCAGCAAAACCTTGCAATTCAGGTAGTCTTCCATATTGAAATGACCTCAGAGGTTTTGTAGGGCCTTGAGTATGACAGCTGCATTAAATACCCTCAAACTCTTAAATCTTATCCTTCAGACAATATAGTTAGGCCAATTTCACATTTAATTTCTCACTCTTATAAAGTTTGACTTTTCCACCTCAGCATACCTTAAAAATTGAAGACATTCTTTGCGATAATAAAATAACTTCTTTCAAGGATATGAGAGATAATTTGATGATCATTCTTTAAAGCAGGAAGTTAAACCTTTTTACTGTGAAGTTGATGGCATAAATTATGTCAATATATAAATGCTCTACAGCAGCTTTAATACCATTTTGTAACACCGACTTCTCCCAGTTGGTCCGAAACTATGATCAGGTAAATCTCAAGGTCAGAATTTGATAGCAGCATCTGTCTCTTCTTTCAGCCGTTACTACAAGGAAGAACCTTCAGGTTGATTTTTACAATAGTGATTTAAGGGTTAGGCTTTCTTTTGAGGTCGTATCCAGTAATTTTTGGTTTAGTTTAGTAAAACGTTATCTTTATGGTGTTAACAAATAATGACTTCCAGTTCCAGACCTTGATGGACAAGGACTCATTTGAATTCCATATTTAAATGTCATGTAATACGTGCTTACGCTGCAGCTTTTTCTTTTCTCCTATTTTTTTTTTTTTCCCATGAAAGACAAATATTTTCTTGTTTAGTGGACATAAAACAAGAAGGATGGTAAGATCTGTTCTGCAAACCCATCTGGGTAAGCATGCTTTCACTTCTCTGGGTAGTTCTTTCAATAGAGCTAATCACATGAAAAAGCTGTTCATGTGGGTGTGCAGAGAGGTTTTGTTAATACATTATTTCAAGATCTGGGGACTGAAGAAGTTGGCACCAAGTGGCCTGAAACTTGTAATAAAATGGTGGAAGCTGGTGATACAAAGGCAGAGCAAAGGCAATCCGGATTGATTAATAGATTCCTGAATTTGCAGCTGCTATGGCAGACACATTTCTCCTGGCTTCCTGCAGTTCTTAATCAAGCTAAGCATCAGCAAGAGGCACATTTGCAAAAGCATCCTAAAAATGTGAATATATAAAATGATGCACTTGTGTTTTTATACATGCACTAGTAGCTATCTCTTAGTAACTAGGGAACTGCATACCCACTCCCTGTATGATTGCACAGATACTGTTTAGATGTCTCCTGTGGAGATTTGTTATCTGGCAATACAGATTTTTACTATTTCCCAGAAGTCTTACTTAAAAAATAATCATAAAATGATTGTTCTATATCCTCTTGCTGTCACTCTTTCCATTTCCCCCACACCCTGAGCTGTTCAACGCTATAACAGAGATAGTCACAAATTTCAGAAGTGTATAAAAGTGGCTGAAAGTTGAAAACTTCCTTTCCTTACATTTCTTTGATTGAAAAAATGTTCGGGTTTTGTGTTTCTAAACTTAAAATCAAAACTGCTCCCTTGATGTGTCTTTTATGATTTGTTTCACCCCAGAGCAAACACTTATGCTGCTAGGAACAGGGGATTGTAATGGAAATAGTAGCAAACCTCTAAACTGCAGCAGTGCTATCAGGCATGATTACAATTGGTTTAGGTTTGAACTGGGAGCTCCCATCTTCAATCTATAAACTTTAAAGGTAGTATCATGTTTACAAAGATGCTGAAAAGATAAATTCAAGCTGCAGAGCAAAATAACAGACAACATAGCTGTACCTTTAAAACAAAGCCCAACAGAAGCAGCATATCAAAACCTGGTGTAAGAAAGCATCAATGATAATTACAATGAAGCAGCTTTACTACCACCAGCATGCTCAGATGCACAAAAACATGGAGCAACACTTGATCACAAGATATTAAAAGGATAAAAGGAAGGCAAAAGACTATAAAAGTCTTTAGGCCAATATTCAGAATTTTTTCAACGTATAAGTTATTCCAGAAGGACCATATATAGTTATCATTCTCATGCTCAAGTTGTGCATAATGAAGTCAAAACTCTGCTTTGATGCACCAAGCTCTATACCAGTTTCTTCTACATGGCAGCTTACTTGCAGTGATGAAATCTTAGTGAGGGGAGAAAAAACAAACAGCCAAAACTAAACATAGACATTTTTCCTGAACAGCTAAAAATACACAGAATTAAACGCTGGCCCTTAAAATGAGACCATCTTATCATAGGCTTCACTGAAGCCAGAAGTGTATTCAAAGTATTTTGGGGTCTGCTTTGTACTCAATAATTAAAAAGGATTCTTACCTTTGGTGAATGTTGAATGCAGCCCTCAACACAAAGCACCCCTTTAGATGATTTAATGTATGAATAAAGTTATTAGAATAACTCAAAAACATATTTGTTGGCAATAAAATATTAAAGTGTAGAACAGTATTTCTTGCTATCAATTTTTACTGAAACTTCACCAGCTAAAATATAGATGTAGCAGTGAAATACAATCCTCTCTTCATTCAAAATGTCATTTGAATTCACTTGTTCTGTAAAGCCCATGTCTGCTCACTCACTGGTAGGAATTCACACCACTCTCATTGTAATAATTCACTCTGTGAATTATTACAATGCAAAAAAAAAAGAAAAGATAGAGAACTAAAGATCTGCTCTAACCATCACCTTTCAGGATTTTTGAGCAACATTTGCAGACTATTTAGAACCTTCATTTTCTATCTGATTCTACGTGTATGGGAGAGGAGGAGAAAGAACAAGGTCACTAATAAGCATCTGGACAACATCTAAACTAAAAATCTCTTTACATACAGTTCATTTTGGTCTCAGAGGAAACCAGTACTGTTTTGACGACAATTACCTATTATTGTCAGAGCCAAGCACACAAATAGCTAGTGTCGTTGCACCCATTTTCACTACCTGCTGATACAAACAATGCCATTAACTATTAAAAAAATCTGCACTGCTTTATTAAGGCCAGGAAATTATTTACAGAAAAAATAATAGGTGTGCATACTTATGCACACATACATTCGTATGTATGGCATGCATAGGTAAGACTAACTGATAAATTCTTTTCCTTTAATCCCATCGCGCTAATAACATTCATCACTGATTCTAGTCAAATTCAAATCACGAGTACCTTACATGACTAATTTATAGTCTCAAGTGCTCTCTAAAATCCTCCAGTGAACAATCTTTACTGCTCTGGTTAGTGAAAGGTAAAAGAAAGATTTTAGTTACATACAGGAACCGTGAAATTATTTCATTTTTCCATTAGGAAAGCATCTTACATTAGAGTTATTATGATTGAACTTTCATACGTTTCTGTCTTAAAAATGGAATTAAGTGAACAAATGACTCTCTTTTTTCAAAGCACTATTAAAAGATATTTCAATAGAATAAATAAATTATATACCTGCATACAACACAACATGCTCATGTTCCAAGTTCTTTGACACTTAAATTGTGATGTAAAATTTTTGTCACCCTATTTATGAAAAGCAAATACTTTTGCTTTTAGCATACAGAAGTTGGCACCAAACGTCAGTTCTCATGTTTTTTTGAAGGAAAGACACCTTCAGGCTATTTGGCAAGAATCTTCACATCTCTAAGCTGCAGCCCAAATCATGTAAATTAGGTACTGTTTCATTACCTAATTTCAACAGTACAGTTCTCAGGGATTAAACGTATTATTATTTAATATTATTTATAGAAGTCTAAATATTTAGTATATAGTTGCCAAATGTCATTAGGTTCCTCCTTGGATGTAGCAGAAAAATCTTCATTTTGATTTCAAAAACTCAAAGTAGTAGATTTCCTGAAAACATTTTCTACTTTCTGCTGAAATATGTCTGACTAGTACATGGAGTTCTCTACATACCAGAGAACTTCTTAAAGATGCTCCCCATTCCAGAGTGGCTACATCTACCACTATTCTCAGGAGCTGCCATCATCTGTTTAATAGCTAGAACACAAGCCAGAAGAGATGAAAGTGGTGAGAAATGCACAGAGGGGCTGTTAGGACCTCTAGTCTTTTAAGCCTCTCTCCCAGCCTAAAATAAAATGAAATTCTTGCTTACTATTACTTTTTCAGTGGAGACTCTCACAGGATCCCATTTCAGGGCACAGTATTCTGAACCTTACTTTTAATAAGGTTTAGACTGTCCCACTGTAACAGGGAGGCAATCCCTGATGTGCCCACTCAAGGTTAGAATTTTGAAAATCTTCATTAAAAAATTTGCAGTTTTACCACACTGATTCATGGTACACTGCCTTTACTAATTAAATTAATAGCTACACTTGCTTACTAAAGAGATTAACTTCTGCATGGCCCTCACTAGACGGGTTAGTTGCTAGGCAGCTCTCACTGGAGGTTTGGCACTATGTTCTTATCTCCGAGGACAAAGGCTGCTATGCATCTTTCACTAGGAGAATGAATGCTACACTGCTCTCACCAAGAGCATTCATCTCTGCCTTTGTATCTCAATTGCTCTCCTTTAATTATTTGAATCACTTGGTGCATTCTAGTGTTGCAAGCCTATTTAATCTGGAATATATTTTGACTTGTATGCTATGGAATTGCTCCCATTTTTCCCTTCCTTGTCAGTTTACAACCTCAAAATTTATTCCAAGTCACATGTGAAGGTCTTGCACATCAGAGCATGCCACGTCTGCTGCTGCAGTAACATTCAGTCTGATATTTAAGCCCTTCTCAATATTTTTCTATCCACTGAACTGTTCATTGTCTAATATTTGTTTGTTTACTTTGTTCATTTTATTCCAGACTTCAGTTCATACCTAAGAAGCCATACCTTTATTAACAGCCTCATTGTGCCAAATGCCTAGTCCATACGAGCAGCACAGCTCCCGTGACTTCACTGAGGATGTGATTTACACCACCCACAGTCCGGTCTCTTCTACTGAGCAGCTGGACCTCCAGGTATCCAGATACGGGTGTACTAACTCCCTTTGCACTGCTGAGATGATTTTTGAGCAATTTTTGTATAATTGTATCATGCAAATTTAGGCCAACCTGTGTTTTGCTATTTTGCTTTTTGTCATGCAGATCATTTTATCCATCTCCAAGTGCTCACTATGCTTTAGATGTTACTCATATAACATAATTATTCCAGAAAGCACCATTTGACTGGATGGCCCAAACTCTAGAGGGATTGAGCCAAAAAAACCTGAATAATTAATAAAGTATCTGTACAAATCCAAATTCCCTTGTTCAATAAAGAAATAATGTTAATTAATATTCTTTGTAATGAATATGTGAGCACAGTCAAGTTCAAACATTTTTATAAATAATTTGCCTACTCTTTTGCACTGTTGTGAGAATTGGCAAGGTTTCTTGCAATTAAGTAGAGACTAAAAAAAAAAATAAAAATCTGTCAGCAGCATCATATTTTATTCCCCAAGAATAAAAAAATAATCTTATCCTGTCTATGGATAACACAAGAAAGACAAGTGAGAAAGTTGGTCAGCTCTGTCCCTGAAAGGTAAATATATGGAGATTTTAAGGCTTGGCTGAAACAAAAAAGGAAAGTGATAATATCTTCACAAGTTGAAAAGAAAAATGTTACAAAGGAAGACCGTAACAACGCCAACTTTGTAGCAATAATATATAATGCTTTTGTTTTTAAACAAAGGTTCAAGTATGGTATTAGATGCTATCAAGGATTTTAATCTCTTTCAGCATTCAAGGAATTGGGAGGTAAAAAAAAATACATATATACATATCTTGAACTGTCAATTTTTTCTGTAAATATCAAAGTGACGACTGCTCAGAGAAAAACATAAGGTAACCACCTTGCTTGAAGGCACCTTTATTTCTTACAGTATGTCAGCTTCTTTTGACATTTCATGGAAAATATTCGAAAATTTGCCTGAAAATTTACCTCTTCTGAGACATCAATTTGAAGCATAATCTCCTAATGATGCATTAGTTACTGGGAAATATTTGAGACTGACATACATAATTTATACTGTAAAGCCACACATGAAAATAATTTTTTAACTCTTTTGCTAACACATTAAAAAGTGCTTTAGAAAGATATGCAAATATGTACAGAGTAGAACCTACAGTTTTAAGACTCAAGGAAAAATACTGTAATTTTTATGAATCTCAAGCACCTAGGACAAAAATTATGACAATTATGAACAAAATAAGAAATGGTATGTTCTCCTACTTGAGATAATTAAATACCAACAAACTTGATGATCTATGTATGATAAACATCTGACTACTGTAATTATGGTAACTGTAAAATAATCCAACAACACACTGATTCTGGATAGATTAGTACTGCCTTTAAGCCCTCTCCCTTTTGATGAGCTGTTTGTTGTTTTTATACAGGCAAACACATCCACATCTGTAGGCTTTGCTACTTAAGATTTGCAGCTGTGACAAAAAAAAAAGACAACTGAACAAACCAGAATTATTAACTTTCACTGCTTCAAAATCAATAGAAAGCTATACAATGGACAACACATAATGAAGGGGTTAGAATTCAGTATGGTAGAACTGGTGTAAGTTTTTACTTTCAAACAAAACACTTTGAGAAGAGGCAAACAACAGGTTTGCCTGTCAACTTTTCATAAATTTTTTTTAAGCAACACTTTTGATTGCTTATTTCACCCCAATAGACTTTTCCCCAGAGCTGAAAGTTTAAGCAGTGACAAAGCTTGGAAGCCAAAGGAGATAGAGCAGAAGTCCCCCAAGGACCACTGAAAGAGATTCCTCAACATCTGATCAGGTAAATTCACTTTATGGCCCAGCTCACTGCTGGGCCATCCTCACCATCCTCAAAATAGTCCCAAACTTCAAAATCAAGGAACTATTTGCTGGCATGTTTTCTGTACCACGTCCACGAAGGAAGCTAAGATTATCTCCCGTAAGTTTCTCTTTTAAGAAGAAAAGCAATAATGACAACATCCATGGAGAAAGAAAGTGCACGAGAAAGAATTTCAAGTAGTATCAGTCAACGTACTTTGTGTGAAATAAATTAGTTATTGGAGAAATTTTTTATTTTATTTTAAAGGAGGTTAAAGGCACCAAGATGAAAATGTTAGAAAGATGGGGGGAGGCAGGGGGTGGAGAGAGAGAGATATTTAACATTCAGCAGAACATTTAAGTCAATAGAAATCTGCATCCAAAAACGTCCTCCATACACTTGACAAAAGGAAAAAGTTGTACAATTTGTACTATCTTCAGCAGAAAACTTCACACAGATTACTATGGACGCACTGGCATGTTCTGAGTCTGCCTGCTATGACATCAACTGAGTTAGAGTTTTGAGTGTATTTCTATACAGATATTTAGAGTGCTACTTCAGAGCTCACGTGCTGATCTCAGTCTATGAGCTCGAGAAGAGTTACTGCTGATCCTATTCAAGCCAATAGCAATTAGCCAAGATTTTCTCTCTGTTCTCCCTCTGTCACTTACCTTCTCCCCAAATCGCTGCTGAAATCATTTAGATATTTTAGTGGCTATTGATTTTGGAATAGACACATTAGACTTTAAAACTTGCACTGAGAGCAGATGATTATAGACTTTCAAGTGCATTACACAGGGCAAGTTTGCTACATCTAACATGCTAGAACTGTATTTTACGACACTGCCTGAAAGATTGGGCATATGCTACCTTTTTCAGATTATGTATAAAGCTCCATAAATCAAATATCTGAATGAAACTTTGTTTATTCTCAGTAGTATACGAGCAGACATTTTTGTAATGATATTTTACCAAATGTATCTGAACATCCTGCTGACACAGTATTTCAAAAGAGTCCAGTGAGGCAGACAATGTGACAGTAAAAAGAACGTGGAATATATGTCAGAGCAAATAATTTATGTAGCAGATGACAAAATCTAATGCAAACATAGGTTTTACTGGGGGAAAGGAGCACAAGAGTGCTAGTCTCTCAAAATCAGTATGATTAAAAAAATATATATGGTCACCATACTATGCCATTAATGACAAGTAAGGAGTCATGATAATGTACTGAGATACATGAAGATATTTAAAAGATTCATAAGGGTTGTTTGGAGTAAGAACAGCTTTATAAACTGCTTTATATTGTCAGCTGAAATGCTTCTGAATCTGAAACTTCTTTAGCATTATTATACTTGCAAGATTATTGGAAGAGAAGGAACTGTCCTCATCAGTTGTTCTTGTTTAAATCTTAATCATGCAAGATTACAGAAAGAGAGCTTTTGTTGTAGGCATTCCTGATATAACTCAGATAGAATATAATTTTGGAAAAGCTTTCTCTGTTTTCATTATTGATGTTCAGAGTGAGAACCATATTTGGATCCACTCTTTTTTTTTTTTTTGTCACAATGATTAAACACACAGGACTTGTATCCAACTCATGCCCCAAAACTCTCAAAGCCTTTCCAGAATTATAGTCAGTAGATCTATCCTAGACAAAAAAAGTCAAGACATACTTTTTCCCCATGATACACTTTTGCCACTACAGAGGCTACCAACACCATCAGAATCCCAGTCTCTACCCGTTATCACCACCATAGACAGACATCTTAACACGAGCAAGATAAACCTCTAGAAAAATCACAAAATTTTATAAACGTGTACAACCTGGATGCGTAAAACTTCAAATCTCAAGCTTAGCAGCTAAATCACAATGAAAGGCATAGATTAGTTTATGTTTTTAGTATAATCATAGATGATATTTTAAAATATCTCCCACACTGGAAATTAATAAAAACAAATTTCTGAGAACTTTAGAGTTATCATGTCTTCTCCCTGTTCATTTTAACCAGGGTGAGCCAAAAGAATATTAGACGGGAAAATACACATTTCTGAAAGGCAACCTACCTCCACTGAATGAACTACAAAATTCATACTCTCAACAGCAAGGACTTAAATGCACAGTGCTACGTTCTATCTATAATGACGAAGAATGAGACAACTTCCTTATCTGTAATCCATGCACAGCCTGCACAGAGAATAGTGTCTGTTCAGTTATCAGCCTCTTGTGTTTAGCATGGAAATCATATTACGAATGACTTGATTGTTGAAAACAGGATAAACAAAATTCTCCAAACTGGGATTTTGACCAAATATTCTTTTGTAAACTCATTTTCTTCAAAAAGTTTCAAATTTTCATTAAACAAGCAAAACCACTCTCCAGCTCTCAAACACCTACCCTGCCTACTACTCCTTTCCCAAAAAAGATCATCTTTTGGAATCATGCTGCAACGCACTCTGGGAGTAGTAACTTGTACATCACAACCACCTTTTTAATCTTTTTTTTTTTTTTTCCTTTTTTTAAATAGCAGCCACAATAATCAATTGTTACTTTACAATACCTTCAAGAGGGCCTCATGCCCAGAAGGGATGTGAATCAGCTGGTTCTCACGTTCAACTAGGCATAGCAGTAGCCCATGAATCGAGTTCAGACTACAGAAAATATTTTGCTTTTACTGTTATTACGTTTGAAGTACAACATCATCCAAAAGCCTCAAAATAATGGGCAACATAGAAACTCAAAGGAAGCTATCCAAAAAGAGATCTCAGTCTGGTTACTGCATAGTGAAGTATGTGACTGTAAAGCAATAAAAAAGGAAAAGGAGAACAAACGATGGGTTTCACACCAGCAGATGAACAAACTGCTATACAAGATAGATTTGACACAACTAACTAATGCAATTCACGGTCAATAAAAACGTAGTGAGTTTGTACAACGGAACATCCATATTCTTTTATTTTCCCATATTCTTTCACTTATGTTCTGCCATTTAAAGCACATTCTTTCAGTTTGGCCATTTTATTTCTTACCTAACTGCTGCAAAATTTTACTTATTAAGGAAAAAAAACGTGTCTTATTAATTTAGTAAGTTTAGTAGGTAAGCAAGTGCCAGCGAAACACCACCTGTTCCTGCAGTAACAAAAACCTGGTAATAAATGCGTTTGGGCAAAAAACATTTCAGGAGTTATCTTCCTTGAACACTAAATTACGTGCAATCAACAGCCAAACGACGCTTTGCTTGACTTCAAATCAGAGAGTGAATTGCATTGCTTGCTCTGGTCCTGATGCAAAGTTATTTTACTACCAGCTGTTAAAAGTAGTTTGGAAGACAAGATCACAGGTAAGACATTACATTCAGTCTCTACCTCCTATTTTTAGAACAAGGCTTTAAAATTGATCCCCAATTCTTGATTTAAAAATTTCTAACTTACAGAACTATTTCTCAATATGCCTGGATTTGAAAGAATAAAACCAGTATGCTATTTTTTCCTATCCACAGGAAATATCCCTCCTTAAAATTTTGTACAAGAAAAAAACATTGCTCTGAAATGCAAGCTCCATTATTCATAGAGCTCTAAGAAAAACCCTACATAGAAGAATCCCCTAGTGTCATTCTGCAAGACTAAAACAAGTAGGATTTGGCACTGAACTTCACCGCGAATGTTTTAAAACGTTCATGCTACCAAAATGCTTATTTTAACACATTTTCACACAATTACTCAAAAAATTCATTTTAGTAACTTAGTTTTAGACAAATAAGACTTAGGCCAAAAAAAGTTTGTTATACAAGTTATTTTCAGATACCTAATTTCTCCTAAAAACAGCAACAGAGAAGAATTTCTTCCACTCCTTTTAATGTTGCAGATGTCTCTGAATCTCCTTATCCTAGGAAACATGTGAACTATACCTTTAACAAAATAACAGCTTCGCTTTTCTTCCCTGACACCGATTTATTTTATTTTCTGTTGGGATTCCTGAATCTGATGTTATTTCTCATTACTTGACAGCATAAAAAGTTCATTTTAAAAAGAAATATAAGGTTGAAAAGTCCAATCTAACATCATCATAAGTGTTGAATTAACTTCATTTCAATGTATGCTTGCTTTTTCACCTCAGCACAGAAAAGTAAAAAAAAACACCCTGAATTTTCTTATGAGTGAACGAATGTCACAGCTGCTTATAAACAGGTACTCACATCTTTGCGAACAGCATTTTCTGTGCACTTCATGAACTATTAAGATGATCTAATTTATGAACCGAAAGGATTGCTATCCAGAAAGCTCAGTCCCTGTACTGTTTTCAGTGCCAGGACACTCAAAGTTAACTGGTGACCGAAGTCTCACAGTAACAATTGACATTTCGTTTAACCTTTTTAACTAAAACTGTTATCTCTGTGAATCACTCGTGCCGTGCAGAAGCAAATATTCACCTTGATACTGAAACCTGAGCCCACAAAACAATGTCTGAGACTTTGTGAATGATACCTCTAAGCTGTACAACCTATAGGGAGCACCAACTGTGCAGCAGTAATTCACAACCAGTATGCATAGCCTAGTGACAGAGATAGCTAAAACCTGCTACTTACTTTTATACTAACATACGTGAAAACAGGAAAAATCATCCTGAAAAAAATAATAGTTCTTTATTGAAAGTTTTAGGTAAAACCTGCTAATACTAGAATCAGTTCATGATTTTTCCCATCTGTAAAACTAAGGTCAGAAACTACTTTAATCTTCTTCAGCCCTCTCTGATTTCAAGACAACATGAAATACTGAGTACATGTTTATGAGAGCAGAACAAGGTTGGACTCCCTGCTTGGGGATCACACTTGCTTCATTTTAATTAAGAAATACTTTGCCCAAGTTCCCCAGGCTAATACAGGTCTAATTGAAGTCAATACTAAGTCCAATACGTTGCCATATGTGTAATCTAAATTCACATCCTAAGCTCACCTCAAGCAGACGAGAATACTGTGGATGAACCTAATAGAGCTTGCAAAGGGACATGAACAGTTCACATCCCTTGAGATGTCCAACAACCAACTCCAGCAAACTGTGCTGGAAAATGAAAATAGAAAAGAAAGATACAGCATCAGAGGGAGTCAGCTGCAGTCAGTGAGTTCAATATGTGCTTCTCTGGAAGAGATGGGTTAACTCAAAGTGTCTTCCTGTGCCTACAGAGGTGCCTCTGTGTTAAGCCTTCGTTCTCTTTTTTCCCAACGACGAATGTCCAAAAACCCTGGGTGCTGAGGCCAACGGCTTCTGCGCCTAGGCTTCTGGACAGGGAGACATTAATTCCCACTAACACACAAAACCCAGTAAATCAAGAATTACAAAAGTCCTCCCATTTAAAAGCAAAAAGGCACAAGGGAGGAGAGGAATCAGAGATTGGGAACAAAAAGCACAGAAGTTATGGGTTTAACCCCTCTGTGATTGCAGCTGCTTACCGAAGCAGGGCTTTGCAGTGCTTTGGGTAGACAGCTGAGAGATAAGGCGATGAAGGTACAGACCTACACCAGCTTCAAACTGTCAGCCCTAAAATCTAATTCCAATTTAATAGTAGTTTAAAAATTAGAAGAGACTGCCATCACTTCTCAATAGCCTTAATCTCTCCAGCTTTCAAAAGAATAGGCATTGAATTGGTTATTAGCCTTTCACCTTGGAGACCTGGGTACAAAGGTAGGAACCAGTAGCTCAGCAAGTAGCTAATAAGACTGGTAGCCTATTTTTGGTCTCCAGTGTGCTCTAATGCCCCTCACACATCCCCTGGACTTCTCTAGTTTTTTCTTGTTGGGTTTCCTCTGCCCTCCATCCAACTTAAAAGTCAAAATTCAAGTAGCCAACCATGTCTGACATCTAATCCTCCTTGTTTTGGATGTTCATGGCTATCAGCAATGTTGGAGCAATGTCAGTTGTGGAATATAAATCTCCCAATTAAAGATAATCTTAAACTCATCCCAGATTTGAAGTTTTGAACACAGAGGCTGGAATCTGAAGTATGACCCAGATAAGAAACTTGCAGGAGACCATTATTTTACTAGTAGTCTGTCTCAAACACCTGAAGTTCAACCTAAGGAATTCTTAAGTAGAAGATGGAGCAGAGGAGGCTGATTTTCTAAACGTAAGATTTGCTTGTTTTATCTCATACGTCTTTCACAGTACTTGTTACCATGATGCTAGTCAAAGGCCAGGTGAAGTAGCACATAAATTATCTGCAACTATTTATATAGTAATGAAGCCCTACAGTTAAGTACAGACATGTCTTATTCACACCTCTTCAAACGTGACTGTAGGACCTACGATGACATTGTTGATTGCTTCATGCATTTACTTGATTAAATAAGAACTTATCCAAAAACAATACATGCTTTATTATCAGCTAAATAATATTTTGATATATATATTTTGTTAAAATTCACTGGCCCATTTAAAAACAGTTAAGGAAGCACAAATCAAAGAGCTGTTCAAGAACATGTTACATGACATAGAGTGAATGACTAGAGAACATGTGAAATCTAGAAGTTAAGATTTGAACTTGTACACTGTTCGACAGACAACCTATATTGATTTATTTCAAGGAAACTGTGGCCAGCTGGCAAATAAGCCATTGCTATAAAGACAGGGTAAATCAATGATAATTATATCCAACAACTGATTCAGGACAAATGGTCAAGTGTTTGGTTCTATTTACATTTTCATCACATTTCTAGAGCACGCCTAAAATATCCTGCAGCTGTCTATATTTAATATTTTCTTTATCTGCTGTTATATTCATTCTCACCTTTTACAAATAAAAATAAATAATTAAAAAATTACTTGCAATAAATAATTTCATGCAGTTACCACACATTTTCTATTCTAAATCAAATTATTTTGTAGTTTAAGTTTACTAAAGTCGAAAGGATAGTTATTAAAGGATTATTAAAGAATTTTTAACCATTTTGCAGATTTGTCAAATACTTTTTTAAGTGGCAGTAGCTGTATATGGAGCTACTCTTCCAAGATCATCTCTTTTGCCATCCACAACAAATGCAAAGGAAATTATAGAAAGATTTTAATAAGTCTCAACATATTCCCTCCGAAGTATATCAAAATGACTAACTCAGATACTTACTTAGCGTTTTTGTAATATTGTCGATAAAATCAGATACCATAATGAATATTTGCAAATCTCGCTCTGCCTGAAGTTTAAAAAGAAAATAATTTATATTTTTAGTTAGTTTAATCTCTGTATTCTTTAGCTCCTAAGGCACATACAAATGTATGCTTCCCGACAGTTCAAAAACCTTGCGTGGATTTTCCTGAAATGCAAATCTAGTCTTATACACACAAAAAAGAAAACTGACCAGCATCTCTAAGTGCTGGATAATTTGCATGAGTAAACCTAGTCATTTGTTGTTTATGAAAACATAGCCATGAAATTCAAGAGGTTTGTAGTAAATGAGTGGTTTTGGCAATACTAAGTAGGACTACATTTGAACAACTGCACAGCACCTTCAGACTTAGAGTTCTTAGGAAAAAAAAAAAAAAAACCCACAAAACCCACAAACAAACCCAAACGAACTACAAACAAACCAACCCGCGCTAGGGTCTTTATGGTTGCAATACAAAGGCTTGGCTATGGTTATCCAATGTCTGGTACCTGTGCTGGGCATGTATCACACTGAGTTCCCAAAGTAATAAACAGAGAGAGAGAAAGAAAAGGAAGGGGCGGGGGGGGGGCGGGGGGAACGTGTGAGAGGTGAGATACCTAAAGTAATTTCAAATCTTAGTTGGCATGAAGTTTTGAAGGTGTCATTCTCTCCACTACTTACAAGGAGAGCCTAAGGTATATGAGATTAGGGACCTCAAGTAGATGAGATGAACCCAGCCCTAACTATGCATTCAAACAAAATTTACCAGCCCTTCCCATGGCTTCTCATGTGCTCTGGAAATGCCCTGGCTATTCTTCGGATTCCCCTCTAAAAACTGCTTTTCCCAAGACCTCACACTCAAGAGACTGCCAGTCTCACCCGACATCTATCTAGGAGGACAAAGGCAAAAGGGAAAAAAAAACGGCAGAAAGAAAAAAATCTCTCCACTGTTTTACAAAATTAATTTTGGAAAAGAATTGTGTCAACAACAGTTATGGATAAGAAGTTAGTGAAGAGAAGAGCACTTGCAATTCCTGAAGACTTAGTAGGGGCGGATTACACTTGTCCTTCACAATTCAGACCCCAAACTTCTCAAGACCTGGAATAACTCTGTAGCCTATTAGTAAGCTAAATATACCCAGGGAACAAACATGTATAATATATCAGTCTTTTGTCAGAGATAACAGCCTGCACTGCTTTGATATGAACAGCACAGAGATCACTTGTGAAGAATATAAAACGGCTGAATTCAACAAGAGCACTCTCTATTAGGATGTTTTTATTATTTTTATCTTTTCTTCAATGTACCATCACAAGTTAGAAAAAGCAGTAACAGCAGACAAGAAACATTCGAAATGGAAACTTGAATGTTTTATATCATATATCTGATGTAGATGGATATTTAACACTAGTATAGACCTATCAAACTATTCAGATGTGCAACACTTCAACAGAAAGGTGAAAAAATAGAACTACTATTCTTATAGATTTTAACTAGTTCTGATAAAGAAAACAGATTTGAACCACCAAAATTCAGTCGAGAAACAGGTGCGAGGCATCTAGTAAGAAAAACAAATGGAAAGAAGACTTGAATGTTGAGTAACTGTAAAAACAATCAACCATTCCAAACTCTGGAGATTTTTTCCATGTACAGTTTGCTTTCCCCTTGTTTACTGTATATAATTATGTCCCCATACATATAGTTGCACTCTTAATAATAGTTTCAGAAGAAGAGGAAAAAGCAAGGGAAGGAATAATTGTGCTTCAAATAAAACTCCTCTCTTTTCTTAAAGCCATATTTCAGACACATATGTAAAACTACTGCCAAACTAAATTATCAGCCCCAATAATCCGCTGGGAGCAAGACCCATTCAAATCCCCGTAACATATTGACAAAAGCTATTGCTGGATAGGTCATTCAATTCACAGGACCTTTCAACCCCATTGAAAATTTCAGAGAGAAAGAAAATAAAAAACATCAAAGTCTTTGTATTTAGTATATAGACCTTTTTGCCAGTTCAAGTTTAAGACCTTTTGTAAAATGCATTGTCAGCAGCATAGCTTTTAAAGGTAAAATGAGGCCTTTAAAGCAAGTATCCCACTGTGCATTCTACCACTGTGCTGCCTGTGGAGTGTAAAAAACAAGGGCAGAGATGGGACTGAAAGTCTCAAACACTCTCTTACAATGGCTTTCATCTTCCTTTCCAAATCTGTAACCTTTGAAGACAGAAGGAAATGCAGTTAATGCGTTTACAAATAGGCTGGAACCTGCTACGTTTTTAAAGGAAACTCACAAAGGGCACAAACGTCCACTGGAATCTCATTACATTATTTAAAGGGACACTTTCAGGGCTGGCAGCTCCCCAGTTTGACCTGTCTTTTTAATCTCATCCGTTTGAAGAGTTCATGCGCTTTCTCCGATTCTTTTAATGATTCATTACTTCCCTCTCTCAAAATGAAAACAAAAACATCACTGATATATGATAATACCAGAAGGAAGTCCATCTGTGACAAGTCAGAAATCCACCCTTACCCTTCACCTTTGCAATGCAAACTTACAATTCAGTGGACAAACTATCCTTCACCTTGCACATTCATCAATAGTCTTTTATAAATGCTAAATAAGCAACAAGGAAACAAAATCCAGCAGCCCAGAACTCAAAAGTGAGTCTGAAACAAGCCAATGTGCACAAATGGTACAAGAAAACATACTTTGTGAAGATAATGAGTGTAGATGTTAGTCCTTCAGCACACCCTGAAAATACTCAAATGAACATTGGACTCTGAAACGCTGTAAATAATAAGCAGCATACAGTACCCTGGCAAGTTTTTTTAAGAACACTCTGCAGAAATAAGAAGGGGCAGTTGCAGGAACAAAGCTTCAGAAACAAATATTGTTTCATATTATCATGTACTCCACCAAATGTGATGTACAAACACTGTTTAAATAAAAGGTCATAAAATTATTTCGCTATCTGCTTTTGAAGTCTTGTTCTTCTATTCGATGGTATAAAATCTGTACAGTAACAAGTTTTTCCTTTTAATCTTCTCTGATGTTTTACTGCTCGATTGTTGACATGAGTGTTAACTTAATTATGGATTTTTCAGTTTCTTCATAGTATCTCAGTAGGACAGTTCTGATCAGCAACAATTAAACAGAAGTTTGTTTGCCATAACTCTACTATTTTAAGATTCTCTTTCTGGCAATATTAAAACCCACAACTGTCTTATTGTCTTTTATTACTACACCAGACACTTCAGTAGAACTATTTCCTTTCATCTAGCCTAGTAGTAGAAAGGTCCATGTAAGACACTTGTGTAACTGAAAACATTTCTGTGGGAACTTGATATATCCTTCATCTCATACTTCTTGATATGTAGTTTCTCATAAAGCCTAATTCTTGCCAAGAAATATCCATTTTCTACACTTAATCTATGACTGTTGTAGCAATAGATAATGGCTAGATAACAGATAGTGTCAGAATGGTTCAGAATAACATCTCCAAATCTGTTTTACCTAGCAATATACTGAAGTACCTCAATATGTCATTTGCCGCTGAAATCAGAGATTGTCGTTTACAGAACATCTAACGTGTTTTGGGGCAATAGAGCTGGAGCTACATCTACAAATCTTTATCTACAAATCAAGTTCATAAGAAATCACACTTTTCCATCACTCTGGTTGTTACTAAATCCCCATTCATCCTCATAAAATTATAATCCCACTATATGCTAATCCTACTTTCCAATCCTGCATTGTCCTTAAGGAACGCAGCTAAACCTGCACCCATCAGCACGTATAAATTCCCTCACATACACATGCAGTCAATCACATTAGCGCTCTTTGAGCATTTCCATCTCACTAATGTGCACAAAAAAGATCACACAAATAAAAAAACCCCAAGTCTATATAGGTCATCTGTACTAACATTCTGTTAGGAAAAAAAAAGGCAACCAAGGGAAACGCTGCCTGGCCCTGAAATTCTTAAAGGGTGGGTAATTAATTCTAGAATTCATAAACACCAAGATTACAATATCCACTCAAGACACTAACGATAATGTCATCCAGCCACACAAATTCAAAACAAGATAATTTTTTGCAATCCCTCTCCTACTGAGCTCTAAACTGTGCCTTGGAAATGTAGTCTTCAGGAATAGTTCCCTACCACCACAGTTTGAACCACAAGGAAGCGCACATCAAAGCAGAAAGGTGACAAGATCCAGATGCATCCTTGTTCTCAGAAACAACGGCAGTACTCTGAGAATTTCTAATCAATTATTTGTCTCAGAATTTTTCTGCACTACACCTGTTTTCTGACAGTTTCAAACTGATTCTAGTAGCAGTTCAATATGTTCCCAAAGGTGAATTTAGTAGTGTGGGCTGGTTATAAAATCATCCGGCTTTACTTTCTGGATGATCAGTAGGCTAATCTAAGGCTACAACGTGATATAATGTGCTTTGAGAAGACCAAAATCTCTATTACCATTAAAAGCACTCTGAGGAATTAACCTAAAGATGTTTATGTATGGTTTATTTATGAGCTTGAGCTTACAAAACCCTTCCTACAAGGAACTGTACAACCTAGTAACTTAAGGGTACTTTGTCAGGAGTGATCCAGGGAAACTCTGACTGAACCGCAGAAAGGGTTATGGCATACATGGCCTAAGAAAAGCCACTAGAGACTGGCAAAGGACAGCAATTCAGGTGCTCTCAGTGCCCATCAAAGGCAAAGATAAACAATGCAAATAACTGCAGGTTTTAAGCTGTTTCAGAGCTCTAATTTTTTCAATAGAAACAACTCTTCTGGGCTCTCAATATTACTACTCAAATTGGGCCCACAAAACGTTATCCTCCTACCCCACAGAAAGCATATCAATTAAAAAAATATTGTTGCTCCATTCAGGTGGCACCAAGAGATTTCAAACAAAACAAGTCTCAATATCTAGTCCACATCAATAAGGCAGTGGTTCATTCAGCTTTGTTGGAAATCACACAAATTTGGGTTCCAGTTCTGCCTATTTGGATCCACTCCTGACAAGCACTCGGGGCAGGATAGATCCTCTCCAAGTTTCTTCTAATTAATGAATGGTTATGTAAGATGTAAATCTACAGTTTTGCAAAATATAGATCTGAGAGGAAAGTTCAAGTGGCCAAATTCATCTGACAGTTCACTTCTTCCTGGATGAAGTTCACCTCTCCACACCCCTCTCAGTCTTGTCCCTCCAAGCATGGTCCACTGCCTTACTCAAGTCAGCTCTGACATTCATTGCAATATTTATGGAGCCAGTTCAGCTTGCTAACTCAGCAGAAAACTATTCACAGGGTTTTTTACCTCTAGGCTAGTATTTCACATTTTTCATTTGAGTTGGTACAAGGTAAAGATAATTTCTTGCACTAGTTTCCATTATCTTTAGAGATGCTTCAATCTGTTAGGAATAACTTAGCAAAGAGATTTTGATTATACATTTTGAATTTTCAGCAAATTATCTATGGTATTATTGCCTCAGTTCTGTTAATTTCTGACTATGAAAAATCTGTATTGCACTTTAAATACAAACACTGATCTTACAATACACTTCTGATTATGAACTTTTCCTACGTTTTTTCTAAACTAATCACATTGAAATGAAAAGAATGAGGAAAACTAGAAGTAATGGTCATGAAAAGTAATGGTCATAAAAGTAAGATGGCACACTCAGATGAGACTACCGCTTTTCCTATTGAGAAGGGGTTAGAGGAGCATAAAACAGCAACAATGCATGAAAAAAGCTGGGACTTCATCAATGAGTTCTTAGGACCCGTCACTATGAGCTCTCAAGGACCAGAGTCATCAGTGTTAATAAAAATGGCATCAGTTCAGTGGTATTACATATTTGCAGCTAAAGAATATTTATTGCCCAGAGAAGTTGTAGATGCCCCATCCCTGGAAGTGTTCAAGGCCAGGTTGGATGAGGCTTTGGGCAACCTGGTGTAGTGGAGGGTGTCCCTGCCCATGGCAGGGGAGTTGGAACTAGATGATCTTGGAGGTCCCTTCCAACTCCAACCGTTCTATGATTCTGTGATTGTGTGCAGTACCAGAGCTTCCCTCTAGTTCCCGGTCTGCCTGCACAAAGCACAAGCGAAAGCACAGGAGCAGCTGCCAACCAGTGCGATAACTCTGCAGCTAGAAAGAAGGCAGCAAACATAAGTATTAAACTGACAGCATGAGACTTGACAAGTCTGCATTTGTCTCTCACAAACAAAACTCTTTGCCAGTGTATGTGAAAGCCCTAGCAATCTCCAGTACTACAACTACTGCTTTGCAATTAAGGGCATAAAAGGGTCCTGTAATATTCTTCTAAAAAAAGTCGCAGCCATGGTACAATGTTTGCATGTCTTTATCCTGGATGATCTATAACAGTTTAGACATACATGTATAAATATAAATATATGTACCTAGATAGATATAGATACGTTAACCAGCTATTAAACAAGATTGCTTTCTATAACAATAATTTCTGTATTTGGATCAAAAGCAATGCAAGTTTCAAAACTCCTGTTGAGTCCATAGGACCATGGTATCACCACTGGGACTTCCTAAAATGCATTTTGCTGTTAGTAGGCGCCATTAAATCTGCTGACTGCATATGTACATTGTCTTCTTATTCAGCCTCAGTATTCTGCTGTGCGTTATAAACCCTGCACTATTAGTCAGAAATGGTTACAGAGCAACCATGGCAATAAAAAATGAAAGGAGAAATATTTTTATTTTCATTTCTATATTAAAGTCAAATTAACTTAAATATCATTCTGGTTTATAGGTTAATAAAATACAAGAGAAATTAATTACTAGCAGAAATAAATATTTATAACACAAGCACCATAATAACAACAAATGCAAAAGCCTCTTAGTGGAAGTGCTTGCCCTAAAGGGCAAGAGATATGCCAACCTAATAACCTCACCAGGGGTTATGAAAAATTTGCACATTGCCTGACAGCCTAAGGTAAAGTCTTATGGTAGCTCTTCAAGTGGATAAAAGGGAAAACGGAATGCATTGCGAAGAGGTACCATTTATCTAAATCAATGGAGACATTTCCTACTGCATTGACCTTCACTGCATCTTGAGGAGTATAAAAAGCATTAAGGAACATTTTAAAAACACCCAGGGGTTTTCTTTATCTAGGTTTTCTCCCTGATCAAATAAACTGGAACTCTTTATTATAGATATTTCCCATATTTCAAGTTAATGTACATTTCTCTGCAGCACAGCCACCTAAATAATCTTAACGCTTCACAAGGGCCCTGACAGTCTCCCAGAAATGTCATATTCCTCCCTCGATGAACATCCCTCAGAACGATAGCTTTGCAATGTCCCTTTGCACTGACACTAACTGAAACGATTGTCCTTTACGTGACCAGGCTCAAGCAACGAAACGGAAGGACCTGTGTTTAACATCAACACAAGTACTAAAGAGTGGGAAACCATGAGCATGTGTAAACTGATACTGTACATGTGAGAGAGTTCACTTGCATCTGTTCTTATTCCAGTGTTTATGAGGAAGAATTCTACTGAGAGAAGGGCCATCTCTGTTATCTAAGAGAGTGAATTGTTCACTCCTAGCTTTTCCTCATGAAGACTCAGAAGCAGATCAGGCAACAATAACATCGGCAGCTAATTCTCTCAGCAGACCTTCGGCAACCCAAAATGGGTACAGTTTTGAGCCAATACGTCACTTTAGCACAACTGAACCACTATCCATTCAATTAATCCCTATTAATAGAGGTGTTTGTGATCAGAGAACAATATGAAGACATGAAATATAAAGATATATTGTACTTGGAATCTTTGTACAGCTTTTCTCTCTCAAGTGTTTAATGTCATTCCTTGTGAACTAGGTTTTCACACCCGGAGAAAATGATAAACGCAAGCTCTGCACACAGGCTGTAGTAGTACTTCACCCATAGTGCTCTTTTTATCTGTAAGACTTGAAGAACTCTACCCAATTAGCAAGGCTAAATAAATAAGACAATGATAAACCCATGTCTCCTTACTCCTACTTATGACAACGCACAACACTGCGATAAGCAGTGCTCCTGACTACACGACATACATTAATTTCTAATAATTAGCTTCAATCTCTGTGTTCTGTCCAGTAATATAATATCCTTTCATTAGGAAATATTTATAAGGAAGACGAAATAGAGAATAAAGAAAAAAAGGTTGAATTTAAGTAATTTCTTTATCCATGTTCTCTTTTTAAAATCACTCATTTTTGCT
This sequence comes from Tauraco erythrolophus, assembly GCF_009769465.1. Classification (NCBI taxonomy): domain Eukaryota; kingdom Metazoa; phylum Chordata; class Aves; order Musophagiformes; family Musophagidae; genus Tauraco; species Tauraco erythrolophus. The sequence continues at coordinate 9,804,680 of NC_141469.1, read as the reverse complement.
ATTATAACATTCTGTTTGTATCTGAATTCGAGTCCTTCCATACTTCCTTTTGCTTTCGTCATAAGCTCTAATTTTTACCCAGCAAAACATCTAGTTCCATTTCCTATATCTTTTTCCAAATTTATCAAAAATCTGTATTTGATTTTAAGCAGAAAACTAGCCAACAGTCTAAAGGTAAATTGACACTTTTCATATAAATAATGCAATGAGGTGTGTAAAACATTTCATTCAATGTCATAGTATATCAAAAGTAAATTTTATCAGGTAGGGACATGCAAATTCCAAGCTCTTTACATTGTTTCCATATATAAATTATCAAATGCATGCTTTACAATTTCAGGTTCAATACCTCTGAGTTTATGAGCTTCCATGTACCATTAGTAACTTCTGCACTGCTCCACTGCGTAATAATTATGTTAGGTCTGCGTAGTTTTTCTTCACTATTCAGCCTTTTTTCCTTATTACACTTTCAAAGAAGCAGATTTATTTCTGAAAAGTATAAGATACATGTTTTTCTGCTTAATAAGTAAACTACAACAAGCAATTATAGTCATCACTCAGATCACAAGATTATTGCATAAAGCTTGACAAGAACAAAACAGAACACTGGCAGAATAAACGCAGTTATCAACGACATTTTTTAAAAGCCATTGATCAGAGTATTGGAAACACATTGCCTTAAGATTTGTCACAGGAATTCCCATTTTACATTCATAACTAAATAGCTGCTTTTCAAATTCAGGGTAAAGAACTGTGTATCTTGCCTGCCTATTTCCTTGAGTCCTCTGCATCTTGTCTTTAAATCCAATACATGGAGGAGTTCTTGGGTTTTATCCTCTCCTCTTCTCAAAATTAATGTGAGTCATATAAAGCACCTGACACCAGTAATCATTCCTTTATATTTAAAATACATGTAGCTAGAAGAAATGTATTACTCACTTGGCCACGTTCCATAGCTGTGCTACTGGACCTGAATAGCTCTGCAGCACTCCACCTTTTGTACATATTACATGCTTTAAAGCTGTCTAGTGTAACAGATAAATCTGGGCAATCACGTATTTTGTAATGATTTCTCCTGACATTCTCAATTACATTTTGGAGAGCCTTGAGTACAACATTTCTAGCAGTTCCCTCAACCGATAGCATAAATTTTGTTGAACTGCAACAGAGCACTGTGCAAGATTTATTTGCTGAGCAGTTAGCTCTGGTTACACCATCGAAAGCAGGAAGGGAAACTGCATCAAATATCACCAACAGTCATTAATTTGCTGTTTTGAAGGGAAATAGTAAGAGCCAAGCTACAAAGATTAAATTCATATAATCACAGCACAGAAATATTTCTTTAAATTTCCTACAAATTAATGTGGAGCGCAAACCACTCCAAACCACCATACAGGAAGGCCACTATACATATTATTAGGGGGCATTGATAACGTTTTTGGCAACAGGCTGGAAGTTAATAGGTATGAAGCCAGTGCTCTGAAACACCATCTAACAGCTGGTAAATTCCTATGTACGCAGATACTTCTTACATCAGACGTGGAAACCTGGACTGCTAGGGTGATGGGAAGTTTGTGGATTTTTATCTTTATATGTAAAAGCTGACATATTTTGAAAACTGAAACTTGCTCCACTTTTTTTTTTTCTTTTTAGTAGGGGAGGAGGGATTTTTTTGGGGGACTTTTTTTTTTTTTAAACCACTTCAATCTGAAAGCAGTTCTTAAAAACAAAACACTAATGTAAAAATACTATCTTTTATTACTCTACTAGAAAAATAGCCAAAACCACTACTCCTAAGAGTGGTCGTATGTGATAATTTGTAACATTGTGTTTCACGTATGGCTAAGAAAGACAACACCTGTATCTTAGTAGTTCTGAAGAGAGAGTGAGTTGTGAGTTGTACCTCTAGAAAAGAAATTTTTGTGCAATTCTCTTCCCACAAGAGACTGGGAGTACAAGTCAGAAAAGAAGTGATGTAATTTTTTTTAAGAATCAAAATACAAAATAGACTATGGGCAAACAGGAAACTAAACCGAACAGATGACATTCTACTTTACTCAAAACAAAAAGACTGGTGAAAAATGGTAGGCACCACTGCCGTGAGTAAAAGTGCATGTAAATTCACTTTTACAGAGAAAATAGTACACAAACACAACATGCTGAACAACAAAATATATGACTGGAGCAAGAAAAAAAAAAAAAAACAAACAAAACTTTTCACCAAGAAAATGTCTACCCTAAATACAGTATTTCCAGAAAAGGTCCTCAACAAAAAAAAAAAAAAAAGAAAAAAGGATTGCTTAATAGATGATCTCATAAGATATTCTCTACAATCTTGATTTTTCACTAAATTCCCAATCTATAAGAGGCCTCCTTTTGATAAATGTTTTCCGTTTCATGCAAAACCAGAGTCTAAACTAGAAAGCTAGAGAAAAAAAAAGAAGGAACTCTATCCCCACATTAAGAATGTCCTAGTGCCAATAACTGCAATTTAAGTCAGTCTCTGAGCACTTGCAGTGAAGTATTAGACACAGGACGTCTTGTGACAGAAAGATCAAAGGTTTGGTTTTGAAAGTTGAGCCTGAAATCCTTTTGCTTTGGTGTTCCCAAATATAAAGAAGAATAACCACGTCCCTCCCACAAATAAGCTCCAGGATGATACAGGCATCTATCGGGAGGTACTTGCATAACACAGTGACAAGTAATCTATTTTTTATTACAAAAATAAACCACATTTTGGTCCATAAAATAAGCAGATTGACTTCTATGTTTGTACTGAAGATATTTTTGGACAACCACGGTCCCAGTTATTTTTAAGGCAGTGTATGTAGAATAAACCACAAAGGCAGTGTCCTGATTTTGGCTGGGATAGAGTTAGCTTTCTTCTTAGTAGCTAGAATAGTCCTGTGTTTTGGATTTGGTGTGGGATGTGGTACCGGAAGAAAATTGATAATGCAGTGATATTTTAGTTGTTGCTAAGAAACCAAGAACTTTTCAACTTTCCATGTTTTGCTGGTGTGCAGGTGCACAAGAAGCGGAGGAGGGAACATATCCAGAGCAACTGATCCTAATTGGCCAATGGGATATTCCATACCATGCAACATCTAGCTCAACAGGTACATGAGGTTTGGCTGGGAAGCTCTTTCTGTCTTTCGAGATTGCTGGTTTGGGATTTCTCTCCTCCAGGATTGCTAGCCAGGGATGGGCTGGGCATTGGTCAGAAGGTGGTGGGCACCTGCACTGCACATCACTCGTTTGTGTATTCTATTATCATCATCATTATTATTTTTTATTTTATTTTATTTCAGTCATTACATTGTTCTTATCTGAACTCATGAGTGTCCTTGCCTTTATCTCTCCAGTTCTCTCCTCCATCTCCTGGGAGCAGGGAAGGGTGAGTGAGCGGCTGCGTGGTGTTTGGTTGTCAGCCAGGTTAAAACCACCACAGGCAGACAGTCCGTATGTGGCCTTGAAACAGTGCCTTCCTGATGCAATCAATCTGTAGGCACACAAGGTACTACTGCCAGGAGAGAAGGTTAAGCAAAGTTACTAAAAAGAGGATCAGCAAGTGGAATTTCTTTTAGCATTTGTGTGTAATTAAACCCAACACAAAGAACGGAAGAAGCTCATGCAGCCTATGGATTGTTGACCATACCTATTTTCAAAGTGGTGCTCATGAGCAGATCTCTCTGACCCTTTTTCAAATCTTGCATTGTTTTCCCTTTCCTGTATTTAAATTCTTTTCATTTCTCGTCTTCCACAGCTTATCCCTATTTCTTGCTTATTAAATCTATTTTATATTCTGTCTTCTTCCTAATTCTACTTAGCAGTTGTCATAAACCCTAAATTACCCAGTTTTTCTCTTTGTCTTTCCCTTAGAATCTTCTTGTCTTTTTCTTGAGAACTGTAACTCATATTTAAATCCATTTGCAGGGTGTCAGCAGCTTCTCAAGGCTGTCTCTCATTTTTCTCCAGCACTACATTCCAGTAAACATAGTATCTCACCCAGCGGAAGACCTGTTTATGTACAAGACAGAGAATATTCACCAGTCTAGTAGGAACACCTCATCTGCAGGAGGTGTGATTTCCTCCCTGTTGCAAACAGCTTGGATTTTCTAAGATTAAACCAATAAAAGTTGTTGTTTTATCATAGGACTTTGGTGATATGATAGAGGAAGTTATTAAATATGGTGACAAACTCCACAGGGCGCGCCCTGGGCTGCAGGAACAGAGCACTTCCTACATTCTGCCGAGCTATCCCTTCCAGAAGCAGCAACTCACGTCAGTGATTAACAAGAAGCTGGTGCAGATTCAGCACAGTTGGAGGCCAGCAAACTTCGAGCTGCAGTGGCAACTGCAGTAAGTGAATTTGAAATTAGATACTGAAAACTTTTAATAACAGAAGATGGGGGAAAAGAGGAAAGTTCTATAGCATTGTAACTGGATTTTAAAAAGTTGTAAAACTTTTTCTACTCCCATATTTGAGAAATTTCTCCAATAAGCTTTACTCATCCTCTAATAATGTATGTTAACAACCATAATCTCTGTCTTCAATGGCAGCAAATTACGCTCATTTTCTTTTTATTTGTTCTTTAAAGAGCACTAAGATAAAAATAATTGCACCACTCTTCCTTGAGAAGCTTGGGTATAGTGGCTAATTGATACAGATTTGCCTTAGAAAGAAGTGTGCTTTAACTATAATAATATTATTTTAACTGTGTTTGTCTCAGACCGTAAGGATGACAACTTTTTGGACAGTTATGTATTGTTACATTCTTCGTCAGCTTTAGGAAAAAAATAAACAGCCACTGAAAGAAAAGAATTTTAGGACTTTTTTTTCAGGTTCATTGGCTTAAATTCCATAATCAATACTTACATGTATAATGTTACTGATAACATGATCATCACATACGGCATTTGGCTGTTTCTGTTGTCCCACTTGTTTGAGAATACCTGCAAATAATATTTTTGTGTTATTTGTACGTTTTTACAAGCAAAGGAAATTTATGAAAGACAAGTCCATAACATGTCCCCCAGCTTTGCCTAGATCTCATTCTGGAAGAATGACGTACCCTGAGATCTTCCAGGAATCTGTGCTATAACGGTAATAATTTAATTCATGCATGGAATATTCATCAAGGAAATTAAGCATTGTTGTCTTCTTCGCCTTAGCTTCACAGATATGTTGTATGCTGAATATATGCTTTCATTTTACCAGGCGTACCGAGAAAAGCACAGTATTCCATGTACCCAACACTCTGTCTTCTTTTCTTTTCCTCATTGCGCAAAACACAAATTTTGGCCGAGTAGCTCTAGAAAGGTAGACCTAAAAAATTAAGGAAACATCATATCAATTACACTTCTGTATCACTTCATTATAAACAGATAAGAAATAGATATCATACAAAAAACATATTGATGTGGAGTACTTGGAAAAATTAGGCATTATTATGTGTATTGAGCCTAAAAATCAGTTACTCCAAAAAGGAAATAAGGGACGTTGCACTTAAGAGCTCCCAGCACAACATGGCAACCAAGACATTCTCTGAACGCATAAGAGACCATCTGGAACAGAAGAGAGGTAGTGTTGCCTCTGTAGCTGGAATGAATATTGCAATACCAAGACACCACCCATACATTGGGTCTGGTTTGAATACCTACAATCCAGAAAAAAGCTGAAAACTTGAAAAAGATTCAAAAAGGAACCAGAAGGATGACTCAAGATCTGCCTTAATCACATCTGACAGCGAAGGTTTATAGTATAACTTGATCATGAGCAATGAGCATCTAACACGCAGAGTTTTCTGATGGCAGAAGATACTTCAATCTAACAGGTAGTTATAGCAAAATCCAGTGGCTAGAAACTGATATTTAGATAAGTCCAGAAAGAGAGATGCAAGCTTTTGGTAGTGAGAGGGAATACCGGAATGGCTTTTGCAGGAATGTACCTAATTCTCTGCACTTCATAGACTCTGACTGGATTTTGAATGTTGCAAATTCACACTGTGAGATACAGCTTTGCTATAGAACCAACTGTTTAAACTGCAACAGAATGCAAGTATGCAGAGATCAGACTAAGAAGGTGGTCAAATAATGCAGAAAGTCATAATACATTCCTCCTTTTAAATCTACCAGTTAGTCCTAAGCACTATGAAACGTAAATATCAAACGTTATTCTTTGTTTTGTAAGAATTTAATGTCTACTTGCGCAGTAAAATTAGAATGCTGCAGAACATTCCTTATTTAGCTAGTGTGCTATTAAGTACAATAAATACAGCAAGTACAACAATTTCTTATTAATTTAAGAATGGAAACTGTTGTGAAGCCTACACTGCACTGTTTCCAGCAGTCTTTGTGTATTGATTGTAGTTGTCCAAATTAAGTTCGTATATACCTGTGGGAACCTCTGAGATTTCTTAAGGCAGGGGCATTGCCTACTTGTGATAATGTCTTAAATGTTGTTTCCATCACCTTAGGACCATCTTCCTCTGCCAGATAAAACACCATTTACTCCTGTCAAATCAATTAACCTTATTTTGTTGTCAGAATCTTCAAGTGTTAACTCTGTCTGTATTGAAGTTCTTTTAGTCAGACATATTCCACTGTGTATTTGCATACCATCTAGCAGAGCAAGGCTCTCACCTAAGTAGATATCACTGCAAAAACACACATTAAAAGATAGCAACTAAAATTAAAATCAAGTCAGAATCTTCCTACTTGTTTTAAATATCCTAATTTTGTAAACTACTTCATATTTTCTCATGTTCTCACAAGAGATCAATTCAAATACTATAGCTCTTATGTACTCCAAATGTCACTAATCTGTTAGCTGCATTGAAAGAAAACACTGCAAAGCTCACGTTATATAAATTCATGACCTACAATCTTAATCCTCAATTTAACACAAAACAGAAATCCAACTGACTTTTATTCTTAAAAAACAGAGACCTAAATATGTTTATCTACCAGAAGGCTACTGTGGTTTTTCATTTCCAGTGCAGAAACAAGATCGACAAAAAAACTGAAAATCCTTCAAAATCAAGGACTACAGTGAAAATGCAGACAAACCCATCACTGTGGAAGACAAAATAGGCACCATTTTAATTAAATACTGGTATCAACTCAGTGAATGCATTACTTTCTGCAAGAGTTTACATTTTTGTGTCCCTTTTCAAGCTTTCAAAGACGCAGAAGGAACTACAAATCCCAGTCCACACCGAGCTAAACATCCTTGTCCTGATCTCCTCAGCCATGCTGGAGAACTTCCAGGAACTAGGAAAAGAAAGATATATATCTTGGAAGCGCAGCAGTCATCTTTTACAGCTTGGGCTCATGCACAACACTGCCAGACATAATAAATCCAGATAAAAGAGTCTGAGATAACCCACATAAAGAACTGTTCGTTGAACTCCTATAATCTATACTGCAGCCAATGAGCATGGAAGCAGGCTATTAAGCATGAACTCTACAACTGCCTCGTTAAGTGCCTGCAAGCTCTCGGATGAATGGAAGCAGTGTTTGCTTTTTGTGCGAGACTTTAACATCACATTGCCTGGTATTGGATTTTGAATGTTTTGGACTCTTTATGAATTTTTTATAAAAGTTACTTAATATGCAAGTGCTATGAGATTGTACATTAACTGGAGAAACAGCGTAATTTAAGGGAAATGTAAGCAATTTTCCTACACTCAGCTGAACCGAAATAGAGAGCTAGTCTTTTACCATATGGCTTATTCTCAGCCATCATGTAACATAGATCTCTCTGCCCAACAAAATTACATGCTTTCACAACCAGCACCCAGTCCACTCCCAACAGTTTTCTTGTCTCAGATTTTTTTTTTTTGTTCTCTCCCTGTGAAGCCCTGTTGCAATGAAAGCAAGATAACACTCTTCATCTTACACTGCTTCACTGGACAGCCAGCTACCAAATGACAGATATAATAAACAGAGAAAAATAGAGGTGGCCTACAGGCTTGTGCCAAGGTAACATTTGTTTTTCCTCCCTAGGGATGTAACCATCTCTTCTGTTCTCCTTGTGCTCTGCTCTGTAGTTACTCTTCTACCCACTACGTAGCACACTTTTTTGTCTTCATGTTTATGAGACTCTGTACATACTTAGTACAATGAAGCTCCAAAATCTATAATCAACAGATTCAGGGCCTTGGTGTATTTCACTCTTAGAATGGAAATAAAATTATATATCCAATGAAAAATTAAATATTATTCAACAGTTATCATTTTTAAGCATTTTTATGCAGTATTTCTCTTTCAGATGGGAGAACAAGCACCCAAGTTTGCTTTTTTCCTAAGGCGCGTCCTCTAACAACTAAGCCTCCTTAAGATATCTCACTATCAACATCAAAGAAAGTGGATACTCTGCATAGTCAGGTGGCATTCCCTCATCCTTGCTCAAATTAATTCTTTGTTTTCTTCAGGCTAATAGAAACCTAAAGGGATTTGGGGGGGGGGGGGGGGAGCAGTTTACAAGAAAATTGCCTGAAAACATTGTGCTGTGTCAAAAATAGTCTGAATCAATGTCGGTGGCGTTGTCTCTGAAGGTACCACGATCTTTTTACATAACCAGCATCTACCAGATACTACTGTATTGTTTGCACTCATAAGGAAGAAAAGTTCTGGTCTGTCTGATGTGCCAGAAGGATAGTATTGTTCCAAGAAAAACAACAGAAAGATCAGTATTCAGAGGTATTTAACAACAAAAAAAAAAAAAGAAAAAACCCACAATACTACACGGTACATTCGGCAGGCTACAGCAGCTCCCATTAACAGCAGCTCTTGTGATCCTTGCTGTGGTGCATATGGTTTTTCCAAAAATCATTCCAGGCCTAGCAGATTATTCTTATTTGTTGTCTTTGTGTCTTTGAAATTGCAAGAATGGCATGTTATGATGGATTTATCTCCTGACACTACTGCTCTGAACCAAATCATTCTTGTTTTCAGGATCTGTGAATACTAACTGATCTTCCTGAGAATTAATTTTAACAAGTGATAGGCATTATGTTGGGCTTTTCATTAGCAGCATGGATGCAAGCAGCCTTACAAACGCAAGAAAAGTAAGTGCCTGTTGTGATCTATTACTCACATAGGTCGTTCTCTTTCATCCCCACTGGAAAACACTACTATTACCAGAATTGCATAACAGGCAAGAGACAATTATTACCAACAGAGTCAAAGGAGCTTATGACACAGTAGTATTCAGGATTGGCATTTGTATCTCCAAGCAACAAAAATCCATTGTGTTTTTTATAGGCCAACTTTTGATCTTACATATTTCGTTACCCATACTTGAATAAAGACCTAGGTGTTTAGGTTGGTTTGTTCTTTGGAAAAGGTCAAAGGCACGGACAATACCAACATTTTTCAGTAGGAAAGTTAGAGAAGCTAGACAAGCTTGAAGGGTTTTACTATTATTGAACTGAAGCACTGAATTAAACCCCAGATTTTCCCCAATTATTTAAAGAAATTGAAGCTCATATATTTTGTCAAATACTGTGTCCACGAACACCTATCTGAAATTGGATTGAGGAAGATTTCATTAAGCTCTTACTATAAAAACAATCTTCTGGTTTTGCTTAGATAAAATGTTACCAACAGAAAATAAGATAGGTCATGCCATTCACCCTAGCAGTTTTGAGTGAGCTGTTCTTTCTTCTGAATGATAAAGCTTTGAAACACAAAATGACAATTCCTCCCTACAAAACTATTCACCAAACGTGACTAAGGGTGTAAAAATCACTTGTAGTTAGGATATTTTGTGGCCAAAGAATGGCCTTGCCTTTGAATTATTTTTTTTCCTACTTCTGAAGCAATTTGATGCTAACCTCAACTAACTCCCATGACTGAATCACCTTACTTCTGCTCCTCAGTTGTCTGACAAAAGTCTCGGTTTGGTGATGCTGATGTCCTTGATGGCAGCAGTAGGATCTCTGTATAGCTGAGCTGTTAATAGTTATCCAGCCCCCACTGAGTTCTTGCAGTGTTCCTACAGGATTGCTATTTCTTAGTTCCTCTTCCCTTAAAAGCTCCAGTTGTATTCTCTAGCACAATCCTTAATCTGCTCATCTCCAGAATTAAAATGGGAAGAAAAATAGGTCATCTATTCACATATTCATGACTATTTAAAGCTTGTCAATCTCTCTCATATAAACCTGTCTAATATTCCTGCATGCAGTTCACTTCAATGGAATATTATCCATCAAACCATAGTTGTATAGTTTGGGTTTTTTATTTCCTTTGTTAAAAGAACTTGGCAATTTAACATTTTTTTATTTTAATTACATCTAAAATTTTCATCCATCATAATCTCAGTCTGTTTTATGAAAAGTATAAAAAAATGCAACAATAGAATCCTGCAGGGTTGAATTTTTACTTGCACAGAATTATTGATAAGAACAGGGTAACATGTCCTTCTGATAAAACATGTTTTTCCAGAAGCCATGCTTATTCATTCATTAGTAATGATAAAAACTGCCAGGAGCTGTATTTCTTATGCCTCTGTGTAAAGAACAAACCGCCTCAGGGCCAAACATCTCCTACAAAACGTCTTCCCCTCTGGAAAGTGGCAACATCTTTATGCTAATCATTAAAAATGTTCTCTGGATCTGTTCTTCTATATTTTGGAAGCAAAACTTCTTTTTTTTCCGCCCTCTCTTTTCTTTGCACATTATCATACCTCATTCATAAAGCAGATCCCTGTAATGCATTAAGTATGCTATAAATCACACCAGTGTGTAACATTTCCGAATAACTTCCAGGAAATCAATGGAGTATTCCATTGCATAAAGTAAAAAGTGTCTAAGTGTTCTATATGATGGCAGTATGTCTAAGTGTTCTATATGATGGCAGTATGGAACATGAAGCCAGTATGGAGCCAAAGAATTACAGTTTTTCAACCATTCTTAGCTGCACTGTTGCCTTCAACAGATTCAAGGCACAGTAGGAAAGTCAAACTTTTGCCAATGTCCTGGTTTTGACTGCAACAAAGTTAGTTTTTCTTTTTAGAAGCTAGAAGAGCTCTGTATTTTGGATTTAGCCTGTGATTTGTTATGAGGAGAATGCTGACAGTGCACGGATGTTTATAACTGGTACTGAGACAGCAAGGACCTTTCAGCTTCCTGTGGTCTTGGGGTTTTTTTTCAGTGTGCAGGAGCACAACAAGCTGGGGAGGGAGCATAGCCAGGACAAAGGGCCCACAACTCCCCTAGAGATTTGAACTTAGACTTCAGATTGAGGACTAAATTGCCCAATGGAGTATTTCATATCATGCATTGTCATGCCCAGTATATAGACGAGAGTGGACAGGGAAGTTTGGAATTCTCTTCCATGGGTTCTCTTGAACTCTCAGTCCTTCAGAGTTCTCTCTCTCTCTCTCTCTCTCTCCTTCTTTTTGGCTGGGATTGCCATGTCAGGACTTCTCTGTTTCAGGATCACTTGCCAGGACAGGACAGGCATTGGTCACTGAGTGGTGAGCAATTATACTGTGCATCACTTGTTTGCATATATTATCATCATTCTGTATACGTATATTCATATGTTATTATTTTATTATTATTACTTTTGATTTTATATTCTTATTATTAAGTTGTTCTTATCTCAACCCATGAGTCTCCTTCTCTTTTCCCCTTTAATTGTCTCTCCCATTCCCCAGGGGTGGGAGAGCGTGAGCAAGCAGCTGTGTGATGCTTAGTTGCTGTCTGGGCTAAATAACAACAGCCAAATATGTAATGTGAATTCGTACCTAACTTCTCCAATTTTTGCATCCAACAGCCTAGTGAAGTTTCCCCACATTGGATTTAAAGATGCTACTGGCTCACAAATTCATCAGAACAACTTTGGAGAAAGGGTTGCCTACAGTTTTTTGCAGGTGTCTTTGACCTTATGCACGTCCTATTTCAGAATCATGTTTTAGGTTAATATTTTTAGGTTAATATCTAATGTTTCTAATGAAGATCTTCATTAGGTTTGTATGGATTGCTGTTATATTGCAATGGATGCCTCTCTGGGACTGTATAGATTCCCATTCATCATCATAACATGTTTTTTTATCTGTAGTTGACAGCAGAAGAGCAAAATGTAATTATCATCACTATACTGAGATCAAATCAAATAGCCTGTTTTGCTCATATCAAAGTCAATATTGCTCCATTTTTGAAATAAGAGTTCTTATAACAAGTTCTAGTAAATTCACCACATAATCTGTCTGCTCAGAGGGGGAAGTATCACCTACTAAATGCCACTTTCTGTACGTGACTTGATAGCAACCATGATAGTTCTAAATAGAACGGAGGACTTAAATCTGCAATGCAGAGCCAAATGAATTGGCACACCTGCTTGCAGTTTTTGCCAGGGTGGTGAATGAGTGATATGGTTAACTGTTACCTACATGGATTACATAAGATATTTCACCAAATACATGAAAAATGAATTCTTGATAAGGTTTTCGGCCAGTTCCCAAGTAAAGGCTTAACCTCAGTACATTAAGGGCTCCTCCCAACCATCATGTAAATCAATAGAAAACCATTTCCCTATGGAAATAACTCATTTATAGAGCTAGTGTTGCATGATACAGAATATAAACACATCTTCCCCCATTATCAAAACCCATTAGACAAACAAAAGCTGGAGTCAAACCAGTCAGTCCTATTGAATCAGCATTCTCCAACAGAGCTCTGTCCAGCCTAGAAGTTTCTGACCATGTCTAATTATACTTATCTGCTTTGCAAAGGCCTTTTGAGAGTTACAGATGAAAAAGCACAATATTAGAACTACCTATTATTGTTATTCAACCCTATCAACCTTTTCCCTGAAGGCTGTGGGAAAAGGCAGAAGGGCAGTTTAGCTATCAAGAACATACCACATTCAGATACCTAGGGAAGAACAGAATTTAGCTATGGCCTCACATACTGCAACCATAATCTGACCTTGAGCAGGTGAAGGGAATGATGATCCAACAATAAAAGCAATTCACCAACATGCTGAAAGTCGTAAAGACTTCTCACTCTACTGCCCTTTTCCTGCACAACTTCTTTTAGCTGTCACACAGCAAGGCTTGCAAGAGGGTCTCAGAGCTGGTTAACTCTCACAGCTGTGGTACCTCACAGTCTGACCAGCTCAGCCAGCCATGCTGCACTCCCAGCAGCCTGCACAGAACTGACTCTGCTTCTCTGCACCCACAGTATAAACAAGTAGTCCTAGTCCACTTCCTGATAAATACTGATGCTAGTGCCTATTTCCCTGGTCACAACTGCATTAGAAGAGCTCTACATTAAAATTGTGTTCTATTCTCAGTTTGTAAAGTAAGGAGAGCGTAAGAGTGAAACTATCCAGTTTCTCATCATTCGCTGATACACAGCCCAAACTTGTCTCATTTCTAGGCTCATCATCTTGAATCTCTCAAGAGTTATGCTTCTGTCACTGTTAGGATCTCTTAATAAAAGGTTCCTTTAGGGAAGGCGGAGTTCTCTTCCTAACTGACAACATTTGTCACTTTGAAGAGACAAGGGCAAAGATGCTGTTAGCAGACCTGATCCAGCAAACACTCGTACAAGAGACACTTAACTGCAGTAGATTTTTTTTTTTCCAAGTGTTTAAACTCCTACTTATTCCCTAGAACACACATTCCTTCTATACTCTTTGTCCTTTATGTGCAATCAGCTAAATCTATTTCATTATTTCCCTAATTAGTAGGTAAAACGTTATCATTTCAAACAAATTAGAACCGTAATAGTCATTGCTTATTTACAGAATTTTTGTTCCACAGGACATCAAACTTGTTTGTATTTTGGTATCTAAATAAATACACATACTAAACCCATTGCACTGTTTATAGTCAAAAGAACAAGAAAATCACATTAGGATATTCATTTTAAATAGCTAGATTTTATTTACTGTTGTTTTACATATTCTATTATGCCCTAGTAGTGCTCAACATCTTCCAAGAACATATTTTTCATAGACTTCAATAGATTTATATTCTCTTAGGTTTTTTCTCTGGGACACTGAACATAAGCCAACAACTCACCCTAAACTGCTGAAATTTAATATTACCTGAAGTGCTGTACTGTGTAAAGCTTGGCAGAAGCAACCACTCAGAAGGTTTTAAGTCTGATGTCTCAGCCAAAATCCAATAAGGTCAGTAATCACCTGGCCTTCAAAATCCTGTTTGTAATGATACAGAGACAAGGTAGATTTATGAATGGTTTAGAGAACTTGGGCCTAGCTTGAACTCAAATCTCCAGATTTCTCCAGTTCAGTTTCAGCTTCATACTAAGCCTGCATAACGTGTTAGAAGTTCCCTATATTGATATCTTTAGGGTTTGCCTTTGAGACGAGGAAGCCATATATTTTGACCCTCCATCATAAGCATGGAAGAAAGCACATCATAATTCTGGTGATACATTTTAATCTTGACCAAAAGTTGAATTTCTCAAAAATATATGCAGAGAGTGAGCTGCCCATACAACTCAAAAAAAAAAAAAAAAATCCCAAAACAACCAAAAACCACCCCCCCCAAAAAAGCCAAACAAATAAAACAAAAAACAAAACACACACACACACACAAAGAAAACCAACACAAACCCCACAAAACACAGTCCTAAATCATCAAATTTATTATTTCACTTACCGCTATTTCTAGCAGTAGAGACTGGAAAAGCCCAAGATGAGGAAAGCCTTGCCAAACAGCCAGTGCAATGCTTCCGTCCGGCCTGTACAATCAAAATTCCATAAATCCATAGGCTCAGGCCACACACATATCCCTGCTGCAGGAGAGAACAACTTTACTGTTAGACAACTCCATCTGCAACTGACTGCTTTCCAGTTACCTGGTGCAAAACTAGAACCTCTGGAGCATACTTTACAACATGAAGAATGTTAAAAGTGTACTGGAAGTAAATGAAGACACGTTTTATTATAGGGCAGTTTAAAACTGAAGTACCCACTTCGTAATATGAAGTCTATGAGACTGCAGTCTTAAATATTGATTTTGTATTCATTGTCATTGACAGAAGCAATTCTGCTTTTGCTGAATGTAATAAATACGACTTTAAACAGAATAAGGCCCTTTCAGCAAGAAATTTTACATCTATCTGTTTATAAGCCTAAAAATAAAACCATTAGAATTGAAAAAAGAAAAAAATAACCAAGGGGGTTTTCAAAAATTTAAAACTCTATCATGCATAAATGGATCTCATCAGAGAAAGTAATTTCCCTGCAGAAAACGCTCCATCTTTTGTTTTATGTAAGTTAGCAACATGAATATTTTATTCTTAGTGAAACTACCATTACCCTTCTGCATTTCATAGCTTTGCTTGGTGCCTCAGATAAATAGGCTTCTTTATTTTTTCTTTTCTTTCTTTCTCTCTCTGCCGTTCAAGCCTCTTGCAATTACAAATTTTGCCATAGCTCAATAGATAAGAGTTTGGAATTTGGCATTAGCTGCAACTATATCCTTAGTCTCTAACATCCCTTCTAGAAAGCAGGCAGGAAGAAACATGGAGAAAGAAAAAACCACTGCATGGAGGGTAATTATTCTCAAGATATCCATCATCATTCAGAAGCCACATTGACCATCATTGTCTTCAGGTAGTTTAGATTTTTCTCAAAAATGCTCTCAACCTGGGCAAAATTTCACAGTTACAGAGAAGGTAGTAAAAACACACACATTGTATATCCACATAACCAATGGCCCAAATGAATACAGAACTGAATTTACCACTGAAATGTATTTCAACTCCAAGATGAGAATAATGAAAAGAATCAGTACAGTGGACAACATATTGCATTGCTGGGAGCTGTTGCACAAAACTGTGAGCAAAATAGGCTACACAAGAACACAGATCCCCTACCAAATTGTACTTTAAATTAGTTTCATCTCAAGCTTAAAAGTAACTTTTTCAATCAAGTTGAAAATTTGGAGACGATAGTCTATATGACCTATATGCAGTTCCATTATCGTTGTATACTCTTTTCTTTGAGAACAATTTTATTTTTAATTTTGTTACTTGGAATGTGAGAGTGACTGATTTTCTCGCTTAGTGTTGTTGTGGTTTTTTCAGTCACTTTTAGAGAATTTTTTGTTTTAAGATTGAATATTTCCAGGAAATAGTTGTACCGTGTATCAGATCTTCCACCTAAACAGGAATATACTTTCTTCTTCAAACGAGATCTTCCACACGGACTTTTTGAGCTGCAGGGAGTGAGCAGGGGTAGGGCATCAAGGGCATATCAGCAAGACATTTAACACAAGGCTAGCACGCCTCTGAACCACCTGGGTGTCTGAGGAGCAGAGGATAGAACTTTTTGGAGGATTAGGTTCAGGGCAGATAGAACTTTTTGAAGGATTAGGTTCAGGGCAGCAATACTAAAACAACACTGTCCCTAGCTAATTAGCTCTGCCAATCCAGACTAAATTGCACAGGCTTGAAGTCAGACTGACAGATTCATACTGTTTCCATTGCCAAAGCTAAAATGCAAACTCCTGGACCATGTGACATGTTTCAGAATGTTTTTCATTTCAGCTATCTGCTTTTTGTCTTCATCCTCTATAAAAAAAAAAAAAAAGGCTTTCCAAATTGTTTATTGTTAGAGTGTGAAAGTGTCTGCATAGGCAAGGACTCAAACTTCCCACAGAAAAAGACAACTGGAGAAGTGTAGCCAGTTATACAGTTAAAAGTCTACAAAAACAATAAACTTGTAATTTGTGATTACTGCCAAACAGGAAAAAAAAAATTTTGTCTTAACTAAGTCATTAGCTCAGCAAGTGCTGTAAAGGGGAGAGTCTGTCAATAGATAAGATGGGAATTTTAAAACTTAGTTGGGTGGGAGAGTGTGGGATGTACTAGAGAATTTAACTTCGGTATTCAAAGTTTGACTATTGTAGAAACATATGCTGAGTTAGGAAAACTGCTTAGTTTTACAGTAGTTCACATGCAAGTTATTAGCCATCCCTGGGAATCCTTCTCAACATTAAGAAATGAATTGCAGACCATGTAATTTAGTTCCATCTTTGGTGTTGTGGTCAACATATTTGACCTACTTCATAAATCATTGCTACGTTTTTACATTAATTTGTTTTAGAAATGTATTGCATGCTTTCCTTATTTTACCTTATGAGATCCTAACTCATTATGTACAAAAAATATGCTGAGTTATATCTCAAATTATACTCCATGTGGACCTAAAATCATTATCAATATTGATGGATATTTGCTAGTAAGCCTCTTGTCTCTTTAGCTTTTCCTCTCTCCATCTACTCCATCTTTAAATTCTTTCAGTGTCCTTCAGCTCACTAGTGGCCATAGGGACTGTGAAATTTACTTCATTGGAAATGGTCGTAGTGCTATATAAATGCCTAATCACACCTCATTTAAAATTTTCAAAAGGAAGTCAGCAAGAAAATACACCAAAAAACAGCTGCCTCTTCCACTGTAAAGTTTTTTATACAAAAGAATTATAACTGGGTGAGGTCGCTGTCATGAAAGATGCTGAGGATATTCCAGAACCTAAATCCCCAATGATGATGACAGAAGTTAGAGTTGACGACATTTATAAATTAATTAGTAAATGTTATGCAGAACGAGAATTTTAAATACCTTTAGATAGCCTGAACTTTCTAGCAGTCCTCAGGGTCCTCTGTATTTAAAAAAACTGCAAAGGCTTTTAGGTCAACTGTCTTCCCACTCTGCAGACGAAGTTGAATTGGGACCACAAACCTAATTTTCTAACTACAGAGAGAAAAAAAAAAATATTGCATTCATTTTTTGGAAATATTAGAAGGAATTGCTTTACAACTTAAGATCCTAGACAAAGAAACAACAAACGGCCTAACATCACTCACGGCTGAAGGTGCTACACTCGCTTACTTTTCAAGACAAACCTATGTATAGGGCAAATTATCAATAACCATAAACTCTGACATAGTAGTGCTTTTGGACAGAAATTATTTTCTAGTTCCTTCATACTCCAATTTCTATGTTGGACTATCATTTAATAATACAGCCATAAATCAGTGTTATTTCCTGTATTTTAATGTGAAACATAAAAAAGAATGGCATAACTCATAAATAGAATCTTGTGCTAATACTCAAATCTATCACTGAAAGAAACAGATTTTGACTTTGTTTTAAAGTGGTTACTCACCTTGTCCATTAAACCATATTTCAAAAAACAGCTTAATTTTATTATCAGGCTCACATTGCTTTATTCTCTTTACCTGTTATGACATTCCATTTAACATCAAACATTTCACACAACCTTTTAACTGTGTTATTCAGAACGTAAACACTGGACAGACAGAAGCTAATGGAAGGAAATAATTTTCCTAAAAGAGTTGGATTATTTCCTAATTGCTTATTATATATGTATTCTCTTGCCAGAACTGAAGATTTAAAATTCCACCTTCTTCAAAGCTTTAATGTTATTTGGATCTCTGAAGCATTTATATTTAATTTCACAGCAGTGTCACAATTCGAGTGGTATATTTTGATGTTTGCACCAGCCAATTGTTGATTTATTTTCTTTCAGGCAAAATGCAAATAATCTCTTAAGAGGTTTGCTCGCAACCCTTGTGTTTGAGTTAATATATTTGCAGTGAATAAATTAAAAGAAGTCCAAAAGTGACTTTTTTAAAGCCCTCTTGAATTTAAAAACACCATTTAGTTTTAAAAAATTATTTGGAACTTTTCATGTGAGAAGTAACAGGAAATGAACTCATTAGTGACCTTGGACCACCTCCAGTATAGGGGTATGCCAACCACGAACTTTGAGGGTTGGGGAAACCAGCGGCTCTAGTGACCTAAGACCTTCTTGAGCTCTCCACTAGAAACCCATTCTTGGCTGTGGAGACACTCGTGTAAGCCATACTCTCAAATTACCTCCGGGCTACGTGTCCCATGGTGCAGTCCAGTCTTCATCAGAGCATTCACCTTCCCAATCTGCATTTTAAAAGCTTTTCCTAAAATCTATTTCTCCTCCTCTTCATTTGGTGTGTTCAGAGTCTGGTATGACTGAAGCACAAAAGCTTGAGATGGTGGACTTTAGAGGCACAGATATCAGCCTTAGCTCAGTACTGCCCGGCAGCAGAGAGGGAGAAAGCAGTCTAGGTCCTCAAGGGCTCAGGTGAGCATATTTCTTTGTTGGGATGTGGACTCCAAATTCACGGTTCCCAAGTCATCTAGACTGACCTACCCTGGAAGAAACACAGCTCCTGCTTGGTCCATAATTTCTCATTCTGTAGAAAAGAAAACCCGTCACAAGGAGAGAAGCGAGTCTCCTGGTTTGGCTTCATTACATACCTGGGATATTGTTGCAAAATTATCCGGATCTCAGTTAAGGACTCCTAGATTCACAATCGAGGCAGCTCGCAGTTAAGCAGGTCATCTGTAGATTTCATCTCCCATCAGTGTTCCTTGCAAGCCTCCCATTTATCCTCCTGGATATCTATGTGTCACCTAATAGCACAAAAAGAGAAAAAGTCTAGATTGTAAGCAGTTACCAGGCAGGTCAGCTTCAAGACTAGACTACAGATGGTAATGATAGTCAAGCTGGCTACAAGCCACATTCAACAAGTTAGAGAAACCTCTTGGGGTACCTAGAGCTAAGTTGCCGTCAGATATTACAGCTAAGGCAGGCATAGATTTTTTTAAAAATATGCATATATTTATGGAAAAATTAATTGGAGGGGGGAAGAGTCTAAAGAAAATTTTTAACATATCATGTTTTCCTAGAGCAAATGGCAAAAATAGTTATTTTTCAATAGAAAAATGTTTTGTCAAGTCATCAGTGAAGATTCATAATTTATTAGCATGAGCTTAGTCTTTAAATAAAGCAAGGAATGGGAAGCTAGGATTTTTGGATTTTCTGCCATATCTCTCTCTGAGCATAGTAAGAAAATTTATCTAGCTTTTAGAAATTTTCAAATTTTTTTCAATGGTGTCTTGTGAGATGATTTAATTTCTATAAGATTTGCTGACTCCTGAGAGCACTGTGTTTTGCAGAAAGATATCTTTAAAACCTGGTCATCACATCTAAAACTTATTATCTGCATCACAAACATTTCAAATATTTCATTTTTTCTGCACTATCTTGCAGCTCTAAAAAAAAATGACAATAAAAACAAAATGCGCAAACACTTGAAGCTCAATTGTATTCTCTTTGGAATCAAATAAATTCTGGCAATTCTGTTGAAAGCAGCAGGATGGAGTCTTAAGTACAAATGCTTTATGAACACCAGGTATTGCAGAGTTAAACAGTTTTGGGATTTCAAATAATCTTGAATCAAATTGATCCCTAGTAATTTTTTTCCAGTTTAAAAAGTCTGCTAACTCTGTGCCTAACAGACTAAAATTGGTCTTTGGATCTATATTTACCTGTCGTGGGTTAGGTTGAACCACCCCCCCCCACACACAGCTGGTCACTCCCCCTCCCCCACCCCCAGGAATGAGGGAGAGAATTAAAGGATAAACGTGAAACCCGTGGGTTGAGATAAGAGTGATTTAATACAGATGATTTAATACAATGTAGGTGCTCACCACCCCCTCGTATGCGAAGCCCGTCTCGTCCCGAAAACTGCAAATCCCAGACGAACGCGAGGCCCCGAAATAGAGAGGGGCAGAGAGGGAGAGAGAGTACTCCGAGAGTGGGAGTACTGGGAGAGAGAGAGGAAAGAAAAAAAAAGAAAAGCAATAGAGCGAAAAACACAGCAAGCGCAAAAGAGCAAAAGCGGCAAAAGCCAAAGCGCAAAAGCCAAAGCGCAAAAGCCCTTCTTCCCGTCTGACCCTCGCTTTTATACTGGGCATGACGCTGCATGATATGGAATACTAATTGGCCAGTTTGGTCCTCAGTCTTAAGTTCCACACAAATCACAAGGGGAATCGTGTCCCCCTTGTCCCATCTATGCTCCCCCCTTATCCCGCCGTGCTTCTGCACTCCGGCACACTGAAAAGTCCTTGGCAGCTTGTTATCAGCGTTCTTCTCAGAGTGAGCCTCTGAGTAAAACCAAAACATGGAGCTTTTCTAGCTGTTAAAAAAAACTCTGTCCCAGCTAAAACTAGGACATTACCCAATTAGCTTTTCATTTCATTATTAGATTCAATTAATTCACTTCATGAAAAACGTTAGTGTTTTCCCATACATCTTTCATCCAAGAAGATGCTTTCTTTTTTAAAACTTATTTTCTATTTGGAAACAGAATCATCTTCATAAAAAGACAGATTAACGGTTGAGGGCCCAGCCTTATAAATAGTTACTTCTTAGAGGAACAAGCAAAGATTATTAAAGAAATGATGCAATTAATTTGTTAGATTTTTTTCCAAGTGAAAGGCATTGTTATTTTGTATAACATGTTTTCTAACGAAGTCAAGATTCAGTTTCTCTGCCATTTATTCCAGATTATTGTTAACTTCATAACTTTGACCTTCTATTTTCATGAACATGGAAACTGTACTATGAAAATCGAATTACAATTTGAAATTTACTGACCAAGAAGATTGTATCAGAAAAACTTAAACTCCTATATCTTTGCTCAAGAGGACTAAATAAGAGTTTGTTGCAAAGCTAATTCATTTACAGATGAATAATCACGGATGAACGACTATTTTTTTGCTCAACTCTTCCTTTGATCTTTATTATAAAGAATTAATAAGATACTTTCTTATTTAAGACATTGATTCAACACTCAGCAGTATAAAAATATATTGTCTGAAGTAGACTCTAATTTCTCGCTTTTTCTTACTCCTAATTTTGTTTCAACTTCTTCTGCTACATAAAAAAACTTATTTTTGAAAAAATTTTCTACCTTAGTTTTCAGATAATCATGACCACATGCAATTTGGAAATACATATTCAAAAATTATAAACTTCAGTAATGCTCTCTATTGTTCTGCTTCTTTCAGACAGGCAGATGCGTTTGTTTGCCTTTTTATCACATGTGGCAATATTTAATCTTTTTCAGGATAATACAGTAAGTATAGCCACAAAAACTCCATGTCCATGCAGTTTTATCCGTGTGCTCAGAAATTTTAAGGTATTATCAAAGTTTCAGAATAACTGTGCACAATAAATGTACAGTAATTCCGACGCCTGGTGGAACTATTGAAAGTATTCTACATTGGTAAATATTTCCAATCTGGTAATCCAGGACATTTCCTCTAACAATCCTACTCTATGGATTTGTTTTTCCTTTGTTATTTCAAATACATTTTAATTTAGGTTTGATACTATAACCAAATGATGTAATACAGTCTGTCCTGCCACAGCCCCAAAATATCCAAAAAATAGAGGTAATTCTTTGCATTATAATTGCATCTGTCTCCTACAGGAAGACTGTCATTTGCTGGAAAATCCTCAATAACTATTTGGATGAAGTGGCTTCATCATGCATCTGTGCAAAATACATAAAATACCATCGTTTTGAGGGTCAAATGTCTCAAGAGAGTCCACTTTCCACTATTCTTTTCATCCCTCATCTACCTGCAGCTTTACCCTGAAGTTCTCATATTGTTCCCTTGCTGACTAACATTCTCTTGTTATCTTTCTGTATTTGAGTTACAATGCTGTAAATAGCGAAGCATCTGGACAGAAAAATTGTCACACCAAACCGTGACTCCAAAAGGCAAATTGTTCACAAATTAAGGAGTATGCTATTAAAGACTGAGAACTAATAGGAAAAATATACACATTCTTTTATCTGGGTTCAAAAAGATTCGCAGATTTGCATCATCTGAACCATCTCAAGCGTCAACAGCAACCTTTTCCGTTCGTCTGCCTAACCTGAAGAAACCACCTCTTAGTTAATTTGTGCTTCGATACATACCAACACAGAACTCACCAAGAGTTGAACATACATTTAGTTATAACCAGGTAAAATGAACTCTGCTGCCTCTCTTTCCATATTCTTCCATTCTTCCTTTCCTCCTTTTCACAGGAGAATTGTGGACAAAAATTTTCTCTGCCCTGGTGCATACTGTAGTAAGCATACTAAGAAGCCAACCCTAACTGGAAAGCTCAGGCACCACTAGCTTTTAGAATTCCAGTCTTCACTGCCTAAACTTCCTTCCAAGCCTTCAAAATTCCATCTACTAAGGTTGCTGCCTCTTTCTTGTTCAAGTCTCTTAACAAAATATACAGTTATTCTGGTAATTTTGCTCTCAAAACTGTGGAGCTTTTTTCTGCCAGTTAACTGGGCAGCAAAAAATGGTCAAACTACATTTTTTTCCTCATAGCAATAACAGCTATTCAAAACATTTACCAAAATTTAAAGCATTTGAATCAAAAAGCTTCTTTTTTAATTAACATTCTTGTTAATTAAACAATATCACACTGTTCCCCGTTTGCTACCACATACCTAGAGACATGACATTTCAATCAAATGGGCATCTTTACTTTTTTATAGGCTAACATGAGGAAGATCAAGCCATTGTTCAGAAGACAGAACATCTGGTAACATGGACAAATTTACAAGTACTTACAGTTTGTCTTGCACAATCACCTTGATAATCAGATGGCTCTGGCTTTGGAATTGCTATGACATCTTTTTGTTTCAGTTCTATACTGTGAAACGTGCTCCAAAGATTCACAGTGACATTATTCATCAACATCTTGACATGATGTAACCATGATGGATTTGCATCACTGAGATCTCAAAAGACGAGGAAGAGCATTTCATCTGACGCTGTAACATCACGTCTACGAATTCACAATGACATGCTAGGAGATTGTTCTGATCACAAAAAGGCCTACTGGAGTGAATAAGAAATTTTCAGCACTATAAAATGTAAAAAAGAAAATTAACTGAGTTTTCTATTTAACCTCAACTATTTCCAAGCCTTTTCTTTAAAGCAGAAAAACTCTTATCTATGCTTACAGACTAGGCTTACAAACTAGACCCAGAGTACTCAAAATTACAACCCCAAACTGGTAGATCCTTTATCAATTTGAGATATGGATGAAGATTTCCAACATTGTGCAGCTTAGCCATCTCAGAATGAGACTTCTAAGAGGCACTATTCATAAAAAGGTGCTTCAAATATGTGATCAGAAGTGCTAGAGAGAAACACACTTAAAAGTTGTTTGTTTTTTTTTTTTCTCTATACTGCAACACCTTCCTCTTAATGTTCCATAATCCTGATCTGTTTATTCTAGTCAAACACATTTGTTGAGGTTTTTGTGTTTGGTTGCTGTTTTGGTTTGTTGTTTTGGTTTGGTTTATTCCTTTCAAAACTAAACAGAGGTGATACATTTCCTCTAAGAATGACAAAGAGAAAGGATCAACTTTTTGACTATAGGTTTACTTACAAAATTCAGCCAGGACATGGGAAATCTGTGCTAAGCTTCCTCCTCTCTCTGAAACAGATTCAGGTGGTAGCTGAGGGGTTTTTCAGGAAAAAAAAAAAAAGAAAGTTAAAGCAGTTAAACCCTCTAGTGAGTTGCCTTCTCCCAGCATAAGGAGCAGGCTCAACGAGGTGGGAGGAAGGGGTGGTGAAAGGCAACCCTCACTCACTTGCCTGATGGCTCAGCTGGGGGAAGTACAGTCTGCTGGGCACATTTGGAGCAAATTTGCTCCATCAGCTTAGTCATGCAAGATGGATGATTGTTACTGCATTTGTGCACACAGACTTGTCTTGACATGGGAAGACTGAGGGTCTCTTCAGTAAACCTCAACACAAAACTTCAGTTATCTAGAGAAGTTTTAGTCAAAAAATGCTGTGCAGAATGAGGCATCATCTGAGCAAGAGCTTTAATTTCCTTCAGAAGGTCATAATTTCAGATGTAAGACACTAAAGCAAGTGTTAGGCAGGACTTAAACCCTTAAGCCATTTTTTGTGGCACAAGCTCTAATTGCCTATAAATCATGCTGTGTTTTCTGCTTGGCACATAAAGCTTGTCTATAAATACATAACTGTTCTAAAATCCATATTCCCACACGGCACTGAATAAATCGAATTGGAAATATGGCAGAGTTTTCTGTTTGTTTTAAAACTCCAGATTCAAAACAAAACACTTTCAAGTGGAATATCCGTTTTGTGGTGTGAGGTTTTTATTTTTTAAAATCAGTCTGCTTCTAAGCATTTAGATTAATGTGAAGGTTCAGTTTAACATAGTCTTAGGAACAATAGTCACATGAACTCCAGTGCTTCTCTTATGTTGCTTTAAGAAAAGGTCATCTCAGCTAGATACATAGCACTGCTAGCGCTTCCACTAACAGTATTTATTTGCTCTCACAAAAGAAAAAAAATACAATAAGAAATTCACATTATATCTTCCTCAATTATGTTCCATTAATCTGGATAGCCATAAAAACTGAATATTTCGTATGCTGCTTGCACCTTGCTGGGACAGTCAACAACAGTACGTAACCAACACATCTACTGCTTTGTGACTGCATGCAAAACTATCCGCTAGCAAACTGTTTTATCCAGAAAAGTGGTAGATCAATAGTTGCCAACCTTCCCTCCCCCCCTCCCCTCCTTAGAATTTATGGACGATCACAGCAATAATTTATCGCACTGTGACTGAGAGTCCATCATGTATTAGAGCTCATCTCTTCTCTGATTTAAAACCACCTACACGAGTGCTTTAGAGCTATTTCTGACATTCCCTGAGCTGTTTTAGTCTGTATGAATCATGAAGCCAGTGAGAGTTTTATAAAGTTTCACTGTTCTTCATTTATTTTTTTTTCGTATCTAGAAAAAGAGAGAGCTCCAGCCTGGGTCTATTGGGGGTATGCAGAAAGGACCACAGCTGAACCATCTGGATCAACTTTCTGACACTTAAGCTTCAGTGCAACACAAGGCTGGGCACGCCAGCCCCAACGCTCACTATGGGATCAGTCCTGGGCTATGTCATGGGCGTGATTAGTCCACGTAGTTTACAGAGGAG
The DNA here is from genome assembly GCF_009769465.1 of Tauraco erythrolophus. Lineage (NCBI taxonomy): Eukaryota > Metazoa > Chordata > Aves > Musophagiformes > Musophagidae > Tauraco > Tauraco erythrolophus. The sequence goes on along the minus strand of NC_141469.1, from coordinate 9,778,787 downwards.
GAGCATAATAAGGTGAATTTTAGACACACTGATGGCACAATCTAGGACTATTCAGCCACAAAAAAAAAAAAAAAAAAAAAAAAAAAAAAAAAGTAATGTTAAATAAAGCAGCCTCAAAAGATAAGTCTGCTCCCAGAAACATTACACATCCCAGTACAGCCTGAGCGTACTGGGTGGGAGAGGCACACCACTAGTGAGCAAATAGTCTCATTTAACATTGTTATGAATCTGATATCTGGAGCTAGATCCCAAGAAGAGTCTTGGCATCAACAGATGTCCTTGGCTTCGGATAACTGACTGCAGCCAGTACCTGACATACTTTCTCTGGTCCTGTATAATCAAGAATATGCAGTGAACTGCTGCATATCAAGATTGTCATGTCAATTAAAGGGGAACTGCAGCTGAACTTCAGGAAAAGCAGAATCGTGTCTTTCAGAGACAAGACTAACCTGCCCACAAGTATATTCTCACTCTATTGAAACATTCCAATAATACCAAGTTAAAGACACTGTAAGAAATAGATTCTCTTTTTTGTACTCAAAACAGTCCTCTAAGCTTTAGTAGCAAACCACTGGGCCAAACATTCTGATAATAAAAGAAAAAAAGACAGTATTAATCACGGCTCAAACAGCCACAGAAGCCAAGTATGGTGGTGTGTTCGCATCATCATTAGACAGCAAAAACTAAACTCACCATGAAACTATCACTGCACCAGGAGTGTTTCCAATAACATTCCAACCTTCTCCACACCCCCTCCAAATCCGAACTGCATGGATGTATTTTTTTGAACAGTCTGTAGGATTACTTTCCCTTCTCTCCGTGCCTAACAGCAGTCATGCAGTTACAATTAGGCATAGCCAGACACCACCTACAAAATACCTCACAAAATTGTGCTTGTTCATGTCTATGCAGAGATAATGGTGAGTAGAGCAGAATCCAGATTTTTCTTTATAAAAGGCTCTACATGTCTTGCAGGAATAGTTAAAACGGACATATTCACTGTGATGGATTCTGCTGTTACGCCATCTAGGGCAGCAAGAAACCAAAATCTAAAGAAAATAAGTGTTTCAGTCATGTGAGCCACTCAGAGCTGTCAGTGTAACAGATTAGCTCTTCTGCCTTTCCAGGCAAGGAACTGAGACCACCCAGGCATATTACACGAGGACACTAGATCTGGATTTTAATAGGCCTTCTGGATGAAAACTTGTGTTTGAAGACTGTGGACCAAACAGTTTGAATTTCAGAGCAGCAGGCCTTTGCAGACTGATCTGAAAAAGGTACCAGGAAAAGTCAATCACATTTTGAAGAGCCTTATGCAGAGCAAAGCAATACTTAATTAGCTTGCCAAACTAAGATTTTTATTATATTCTCCCTTGCATCTCCCTCCATGTCTGATTGAAAACAGATTTATAAGATGACAGAAAACAACCTTGGACAGCCTGAAAAAGCAGACTGTGAACTTGTCTCCACTAGAAGAAACTTTGGTTTGGAGCAGCATTTGCTTGCACACGGGTTGTCAACCACATACTTCTTGATCTGGACAAATGCAGAAATATCCATATTCAGTTTTGAAAGTGGAATTTAGCAGCCATTTTTAAAAGTATTGCTTTTGCCATAACATGAGAAGCATAGCACCAAGTGGCAGGACAGCCACAATTCTGTTGTAAATAACATAGATACAAAAAGCTTGAATAGCTAAAGGCTAATTGTGATGCTTAATAGTACTTTATGACTTTTTCATAAGGAAATGGCATACAAGCATTGCAAATAAAGGTTCAAGCTATCACACTGTAATATAAAGACACTGTGCGACGGCTATAGCTGCAAATAAAAAGCAATAAGTAGGGTTCTAGATTCTGCAAGACTTCTAACACGTCTTAATTGCTATTGATTCCAATTGTGAAACAGGAAACTTGGTATCATCTAAAAATTAAGTTTGGTGATTTTCATTATTCTCAGTTGAGGCACTCTAAGTCTCACTCCCAGAACTAAGTTTAATTAAAATCACTGCCATAAATTAGAACGATCACCTCAAAATTGGAAACTCCCATTCTAGGCTCCTAGGAGAAGTACAAGACAAAATCCTGTGACAGAGCTAAACAGGGACACTCAGTAACACTGCATATTTCCAGCGAATGCTAATAGCAAGCAGTTTACAATCACTTCAACAGTCGAAATTCCTTCATGAAAATCCAAGGGAAAATTTAAAATAGCGATAAAAAAATGCAAACAGAATTTGCAAATGGGTTATTCACAGAGAGTCAAATTAATTGTTCCTTCTAATTACTCACACAGCTCTAAGCATTGTTCTCTGCCATCAGTACACCTGTGGGCAAGCATCCTGGCAGAGCTGTAACTGCTGCTCTGGTATGGAGATGATTACCTCTTTTCTTCTGGTAATCATATCCGGTAACTTGCAAAATAAAAGTAAAATCATCCAAGAGAACTCTACAATAAATCACTGTTTTGAATTTCTTTTCCCCTATTATAAATTAATGCTGCCACAACCTACTGGCATTGTTTCAAGTGGAATACAAGAAACAAGCCTTCAGCATGAACACTCTGAGACTTGCATACCTGTACTTGTTTAAAGATCTGGATAAAATATTAATGTGACAAGCAAATATAAGGTAAGAAGCAGCCGAGCATGTTAAAGCATTCATGCACCCATCTTATTTCATAGAAGTAAAGTGACATTTTTGGACAGTTCAAGCAGGTGACTAACCTACTATGAAAGCAAAACCTTTGCTCTGTTAGTTCATGTCTTAGGCGCCACCGCAGACATTCGTAACTCAAGAACTATATTTGTACAATTGTCTGATCATCCATGTCCAAATTCCAGCAACAGTGGAATACGAAACAAATAATTTAAGTAATGGAAAGTTAGACACTGAAATAGTTGACCAAGCATAAGTGTCCCACAACATTCTTCCTTCGTTGCCTGAGAAACTGAGTCCCTGTTCACAGCATGTAAAGTATACTGATGTGAAAAATCTTCACCAAAATCCAAACATTTGGCTTCGCTCTATTAAAAAATTCCCTACGTTCACATGAAGATATAAGTCTCAAGAATGAACACGCATTCTCCATGATTAATCTTAGATTCTTCTTTCATCATTCAAAATCTGTCCCAGCCTCACAGCACCTTGGACAATCTTTAGCAAAGGTGCAAAGGAACCACTTCGTAGCAGGCTTTCGCAAAGCCTGTTGAGAAACGCATGACACCTGGTAAATATTTTCTTCTTACATACTGGAATCACACTAGGTCCTCAGATTTAGACCCAATCTTAGAGAACTTTTTGCAAAGTTTTGAAGCATCTTACTTTGTGCCAATAAGAACAACAAAAATCTGCACACTTTTTGTGCCCAGCTCTAAACCACAGTAGTCCTGCCTGCCCTTCACTTGTACTGCTCTCCCACAGCTGTAACTGTTTCACTACAGTTAGTCTAGATTTACACTAGCTAAGTTGAGACGACAATCCAGTTGAGACTGCCGGATACAGTTCAATTACCTAAGGTGATGCTTGAGCAGAACACCAGGATTAAAATTCTTTTCTTTTACAAACACACAAGCTAGATTTTACTTACATTACACCTTTTCCAGGAATGCCATCTATGTCTATCCTAGTAAAATTTAAGAAGTGCTGGTAGGGACTCCGGGTATCATAATCTAGTTACCTGTACAGTTAAACTTAGCAGAATCCAAGCACAGTTTCTCCCTGCACCTGCTATTGCTTTCCCAAGCAACTCCTGGGCACAGCTGTGAACTGAGAACACTCTGGAGCCTCTCCAGCACACATGCAGCCACCCTGGGTTAGGAGCTCACTGACCGCTGTGGCTCCCAACAGTCCCAGGTGTTCCTACTCTGCAGCTTCCACATAGCCTTGAAGTCTCATAAATGCTGGGGTATCTCATAATGAGGTACCAAGTGCATCTCACCTAAAAATAAATTATTGCAAGACGGGTGCATGCTAAATTTCAACCTCTCAGGAGGTTATCCGAAAGCACTGGAGTTAAGATATGTAACAGCGCAGTATATTCCGACAGAAGATTGAAACGTTGAAACAGTTTTTTTAACGCCTTCCCTTAAAATAAAGCTCCTTTCCTAGCTCAAGAAAATTGACTAATATTTCACGTCTACAGTTATTTGTGATGATGAAAAGGAGTTCATCTGCTGACAACCTGTCCCTTATACATCAAGCACTTCTCTAGCAGTGTGAGAGGAGGATGACAGTTAAGTGTGATTTAAGTGAAAAGAATCAGGTCTCTGTACGTTCTAAAATAAGGTTTGATTATACTGTGCATGCATATGTGTGCCCATAAACTAGTCTATCATAACTGCCCCCACAAAATTTTCACTGTTTCAGCATATGGAAATAGCCGACAGAAATCCCCAAGACAGGTTGTAAGTTCAGCCTCATGAGAGCTAAAATTCAATTACATTTGCTTCTGAGAACCCGGTTCTTTAGTAGAATACACCACTTGTGAACTAGCACAGCAGCGTTTTCAAATCAAAGGTTTCCAGCTTTCTGCAGGAAGCTGAAAGCCTCTGTTTTCAGGCATTTCATTTTCTTGCTAAGAATTCGAAACTGTCTGTAAAGAGCACACATTTCTCACACAGAAAATAATTTTCATAAAGAAAAAAATTTCAACAGAATATTTCGGGCCACTTCTACAATGAATTCATGCTGGTTTGCCTTTTACAAAGCAGCAGCATGAAACCTCATCGTTCAGAGTTAATCCAGCAGAGAAGCCTCAGCCCCACTGAATTTTAATCACACAGGGCACCCAGCACGCCCACAATGGCCAACCTCACATTATTCATTTAAATCAACAGTGGAAAAAAAAAAAAAAAAAAGAAAAAAGAAAGAAAATCCTCGCTTTTTTCCTCTTGGTGGAGCCTTCTTACATTTGGATGCATTTGAATTTCGCTGTTTTATCTCCAGTGACAAATCTGTTACACCTTGGCTGCACCAACATCTCAGGCGCACGCTATTTCTTTCATTCCTGTCCCTGGTGCTTTTACCTCAGTGCCTAATGCGCTGTCAGAATCAGAGAATCCATCCGTAAGTATTATGTGATGAGAAACTCCGGGATATGCAAAAGCACACAGGAGAAATGGGCTTTCATTTTTTCATTGCAATCATTTACATAGGGAATATGATCCCATATAAATTACTTCTTGTCATCTCTCTACATTTGATCAGCTGAAGGATCCTTCTATTGAAACTGGGGGAAAGAAAGAAAAAATGCCAGTGATTTGACACTCCTTTATACTTAGATTTTGAAGGTTTGTACAGTTTTATATTCAAACTGCTATACTTTTTGATGGTTTCTACTCTTAGAAGAGGGTTCCTTTGATAGTCAGATAACTTCTATCTTATCCCTCCAGGCTAAAAATCTCTATTTTCATGACTTCCCTTAGAAAATTAGAATTTCTGTATACCACAATATTAACAGAAGAGGTGTTTCTTAAGTGGTTATGACCTGACAGAAAAGCCTTAGCTGTGGGAGAACTGACAAAGAATTATACTTCTGGAGGCTGGAAGAACCTGCAAAGTCTGTATTACTGACAAACAGCTTCTCACTATAAATATTTTTCACATTAAGGTTGGTCTTCAGCCAAGTTCTCCAAGAATTAAACATAAAATCACACTTTGACAGGATTCATCCTAAATCACATCTTTGTCTACATTTCTTAATACTAAAAAAAAATCCACTTTGCATTAAAGTGACAAAAGGGTATGATTTAAACCCTTAACGGAAGGCAATTCACAGCTGACATAACTGAGCAACATAACATGCCGCTTTCTGTGCAGGTTTCACAAGGCATCAGAAACTGATGACTAATACTGAATACACACTCCCTCCCATTAAAAAAAAAAAACCTAAATCATACTTCTAATGAATATTTTCCAATGTCTTTAAGGTGGGAATGTTGGGGATGGGGTGGAGTTAGTTTCTTTAGTCCCATTAACATCTCTGAGGCTTTCTCAGACAAATCTGCTACAGAAAGTTCACTGTCCTGAGATGTTTATAGAAATAATGGAACAGGTTTTGCTTTTGCTTGACACAAATTCAAGAGTCTCCCAAACGCTAGTGAAGAACAACAGGCCAAATTCTGCTTACTGTACTAAGTACCACTAGTGGCAGAATTCAGAGGATGTGGCTCACAACATTTTTCATTTTCATGTATCTGTGTGATCAGGACGAGCAGCTCTTAGCACACCATCAGTTTTAAAAACAAACAAACAAACAAAAAAAACAAACAAAAAACAAAGAAACTGAAAAAAACAAACTACATAAAGAATATTCTTGTGGGTTTTTTTCTACTTAAATAAATATTTTTCAGCTATGACCCACTATATAATTTTTTTCAGCATCCAAAAATGATCATCAGTAATTGTTGTTGATTTTTTTCTGATTTAAGAAAAAAAAAAAAAACAACCAACATTTGTATTACAGAGACATTGCAACGCTGTATGATCCAGCTGGCCAACCACAACACAAACATAAATATGCACATAAACCTCAATCAAAATGAAAAGTTTGAAAGTCTAACAAGATAAGAATTATTCATTCACATTAACCGACAAAATGCTTTAAAACCAGAAAGTCTTCAAGGAACATAAAGATTGGTAATTTGTTAAGTTTCCCGAGCACTGAAAGGCCTTAGATGTTTGTTTTTTTTTTTTAAAAGAGACCAAAAAAAACCAAGGTAGCTTCCTTTAGAGGAATACTGGACAGTAGAAAGCCGTTTGACTCTAGGAGTCTAAACAAAGCGACAAAATAATTGTTGTGCTTTGCCAATCACTGTAGCATCTACATTTTCCACCATGAAACAGAATGGTAAGAGCATTTTGTATTATCATTTTATTTATGCAATTGATACCAAATCCAGCCATGACCTCCATTGTATTTTTAAGCATTATAGCCTTATTTAAATGTTTTGTTTCAAAAGCACACTTTTAGGTTGAAAAATACCACATACACAGAAGTCCTACGTTGTCTTCACAAAAAGGTCTCCTGAGATCGTCATTGAAGTAATGTAAGATCAGAGTACAGATCTATTTCCTTGTAATTTTGGAAGATACACTGCCTTCATATAAGGTAAAATCCCTACAAACCTGTGGCCACTGAACATTTGTATTACGCCCTTAAATCAGTGTTACTCGCAGATTAAACCCTTTGAGCTTAAGCATCAAGGCTTCTTTACAACTACACCCAGTATGGAACTGCCTCTTACAGGGATGCTACAACACAGCTCCTCTACGGAGAAAACAGGCACATTCCTTTACAGTTCACTAGAGAAATCATTGGGTCATATTTCTATATAACAATATGCATAGCAGAAAGTTCCACAGATATATTTTATAAAAACATACCAGTTTTGTTTTCTCAGCTCTGCCCAACTGATATAATGTGTCTTGACAGGCAAACTAATACAGCCAACTTCAGAGCAGGCTTCCCCTCTATAATTTTTGTCTGTTGCAAACAAAGCCAGTTACAGATACTTCCCTGCTAGCTCTGTTGTATTAGTTGAGAAACAAACGCAGCAAAAGATTGACTTCTGCTTCTTGAAAATGCAAGATTTCTCATTTTACACCTGTTATTGAGAACAAACATAACGAATCTTGTAACAGATCCACCTTACTGCTCACTTTTCAACACTGTTACTGCATTTGTTTTACTGGTTTTGTTATCCTCCATATCATCTAAATCATTTGCTATTAAAATCCATGTCCTGTCCTGCATTAGGTTACATACCTGAGCTGGAAGTAGGCTGCTATGACAATCACAGACTTTTTGAACAGCAATGGTATGTCTTTGGGCAGAAAAAATCTGTAAAGGAAAGCACGCATCAGCAGCACAGCAGACCAGCTCACACACCGAATTAATTTGTGATGAATGTCATGCATGGGCTTGTACTCATGCATCCACCATGCCCCGCTCGCTGCTGCCACAGCCCCTGTCAGCCTTCTTTAGGAGAGGCATCTTGGATGCTGGTAACATCGCTCGACATGACTGGTCTGTGTAATACTTCTTTCAAAGTATCTCTTTCTTGCTTTAAAACTGTAGGTAAAGCAGTACAGAGATTCCTGACAGAACAGGCGAAGGGGGAGCAGGGATGAGCAATATGTTTAAGAACTGTATCCTTCACATATCCTGTCTCATTTCAGCTAGGGCAGGGTCCCCAGCACTTGCCCCAACACAGTGCCTGTGCCCCCATCCCCTCCTGATCCTGGCTGGACTTCCTGCACTGATGCGGGACCTGACCCATCATCTTACCTTATGGCATGGTCCCTGGGTCATGGATAGATCCCGTCTGTCACCAGCCCAGCTGGGCTGCGGGGGCACTTGTGGTCATCATCCTGCTTGTGCTGGGGTCACCCTCAGCTCCCTCTTGCCTTCCCTTGCGGGCAGCACTGGTGTGTGCTTTTTCATTGGAACATTTCAGAACACTCAGAATTTTTTTAATAAAAGACTTTTTCCCAGGAAACAGCTAAATTGCCACTATTTACAGAAATGCATTGCTTTTGCTACAAAGTTGTCACTGATAAAAGATCCAAAGTTAAATTCTTGGTGAAAACTGACAAAGCAGTTCCTACATTATTATACTCCTGAATGAGGCACAAGTAGAATTTGAACCTAAGGTTTCTGTATCTCTGACAAGCAGCCAAGTCACTGACACGCATGTCTATGTTCTCATGCACGCACTTTCCTGCTCAGATTTATTTAACTGTGAAGATGTACACAGAAAGCTGATTTCGGTAAAAAGGTGGAAACTTCTCAGAAGAGAGAATTGGGAAGAGCCTTACATCAGAGGAGGTTAGTCATCCCACAAGAATAAGCCACTGCCCAAGACTCCAATTTCTGCCTAGTCAGTGGACTAACAAGAAGTCTGAAGGAAAAATTCAGGGGAAATCAGGCATATTAAAAACAGAAAAAATAATAATCTTAAAGTCATGTCATCCAAGCACGTTTTTGTTTAAATTGAGCCCTTTTCCTTCTTACATTACAATTTTGACAACTGGGCAAATTCCAGTCAAGACATTTTTCATTAAAAATGGTGGACAAGACCCTTTGAGAAACAGTAACACTTTGAGAGAAGTAACTTATTCAGTGACTCATCTTCCATTCCTACTCCTTGCCATAAAATATCTACATGCATCTGCAAACCTTACTTACTAGGAGAGTAGTATGAGGATGACCTTTCAGCCACAAGCAACGGTACAAAAAGGACAAAAGAGGAGCCAGGACAATACCAAGTGGATCCCAGCTGAATGAGACAGCGATCCACAGGTTGCAGTTTGAGAATTGCCATTTAAGAGAATATCCATGATACATCCTTTGAAATCATAACACTATGGAAAATATTCCAGGCTCCTCCAAGACTACAAAGGTAACAAGAGGTCTATATGATCTATTTACTCTTTGGTTTGATTTACAGAAATAGCTCTTAACAGGAGGCAAGTTGATAATAAAGAGTGAAGCTTTCCCACTCCTCTTTTAAGCACATCTTTAGATGTTGTCTCTCTCTTCTCCCTCCATTAAGTGCTAGATCTAAAGACTAAAAAGGAACTGAAGAAGTGGCGTGATCTAACCCCTGTTGGACTAAATACGTAAATTATGAAATCAAGTCTTAGAACTGGGAGACCTTAAGTCAGAGTACTGGTAAATCAAGAAAGTGATGAAAGCAGCGTTCACTATTAGAGAGGGTGCTGATTTTATCTGTGACATTTCTAGCCCTTAGAAGTCTACAATATTTTTCATATAAGATCAAAGAAAACGCATTAATATTTGCATATGGTTTGCTGCACATTTCCCCCCTTCTATTAGCATCTCTCTCACTCCCTAACTTCAAACACTGGATAATACTGAAATCTTTAGTTTAAAGGAAACAAAACTCCCTCTACTTCACATAACTAAAACGCAGATTGAAATTAATGGGAATCATTTGATTCCTTCCCGTCACAAAACAAAAATCAGACATTTTCTGGAAAAGAGGCATCTTTAATCTCCCAGGTGAAATATAAGAGTAGAGAGGTGTGATTTCCTAACGAAAGCCTTTTTGTTATTCTCACAGTTTTCTGCATGCAATTTTTGCAGTGTTTGTTTGTATAACTATGAATTGGCTTATGTTGTTTGAATTTCTTAACCAAGCATTTTGCTTTTATTGTAATACAATTTTATGATATTTAAATATGACAAGTTCTTCTTAATTATTTTCCGCATGATTGGCATTAAAGTATTTGGTGCAAGGAATTAATGAGAGTATTGAATTAAATGTGTCAAACGCATCCAATTTTTAAAACCTCAACATAACAAACACAAAGCACAGAAGTTACTTCGTCTGCGTAAATGATGTTCAAAAGCTTCGAGCCGTCTCATTATACAGGGCTTTTTAATACCTGAGGTGGGGTTACTTTTTATAGTATCTTGGCCCCGTAATGAACCCACTCCTTTTATTGAGATGATGTTTACACATTTTTCTGTTGGTTCAGAACGAACCAAGCCTGGGATGTGTCCTGCAACCATTGATGAATGCAAGTGGCTTTGTGTATGTGTCTTCAGTTGCCAACCTCTACATTGCGAAAACGAAGAGGTTCTTCCCCAGTCCAAATGTACAACCCAGTAGCATTCGGTCCTTAGTGAGGCTGTGGTAACACACGACAGCAACCCCACTTCTCCGCCCAGCCTGGTTTTCATGCAGGGAAAAAACCCATTGCAGCCTTAATCAGCAAAAGCAGAGGTGTATCTGTCTAACGATCAACCATCAGACTAACGTCTCAAGTCATGTAGAAGTGTTGCAAACATAACAGCATCACACACACAGGAAAATTACTGTGATTGCTGAAATATTGCAAAAATATTCAGTTTTGGTCCACACTGGTTATTAATTTCAGAGTTTAATATTGAAAATCCTCCCAAAGACGGGTTGCAGGATTAAAATAAAATTTTATTGATTTAAATTAAACTCCTTGAGAACAGTTAAGTTCTTTTACTTTGTCAGCTACTTTCTGCCTGCCAGAATGACGATTCACACTATCGAAAGTAATGCCCGTTTCTCTTTACTGACGCCCTCAGAAAGGCCATTCACAATACAGTACTTCGTACCTGCTTCTGAAAGCTGAATCATCTCAAACAGAAGGCAAAATTCTCGTGACAGAAAATCCAGCCACTTCCTTCCCTTTTTCATTGTAACGTTACACATCTTTCTCACTGAAAGAAGAACACACCTAATGTAAGGAGTTAATGATTTACAACTGTCTTATGGGAAGACTGAGGATCAGTACTTATCAGTTCACAACCGAAAGGCAAAGGGCTACATTAAGCCAAAATTTTCTGCCTTTTGAATTTTTGTTGATCATGCCACAGCCGGTAATGACTGCAATGCATTGAGCCTAAGACTACATCGATTGATAACAGAAATAAATTTTTTCAGGCTAAATTTATGGAATTTCTATGTAAATAAAAATAAAATACACTATGTTTTACCCAACTTCAATGACAGATCAGAGAAAGCTCACGTAAAAGTTTTCTTTGAAAACTGTATAATTTTTTTAATCACACTGCCTTTCCAAAAGTATGGATAATAATTAATGCTTCATGACATTAAGCACACAGGTTAAATCACAAATCCTATTACATACCTAGGAAAAATTAGCTGTGGAATGACATAAGACACAGCCTTCAGCTCTTAACAATCTAGGAGGAGTTCTTGTTCAACCATTCAGAAAGTCCGAATTATGTATAATTCTGCTAAACTTCATCCTTCTCATGAATCTCTCAAGGATTGCTCTCAGGAGACTGGTAAGGAAGCAGGGTCGTTGGGTCCCTTTTTTAATGTTACAGTAGGGACCATCTATAGCAAAATAAAATAGCTGGCATGACTGAATGTGAAGAAATATCATGGGGACTAATGAAGTATCATATTTTATTGTTTACGTTCTAATTTGTTAAGCCTAGAAAGAAACAGACTGTATTTCCTTTATATATTAGTATATAAAAACACTGATATTGTATTGGAATCTTCTTTGTGATTTAATCAGTAATGTTTGTCTTGTAAAGGCTGATAATCTATAACTCTTTCCAAACTTCACATTTAACACTAATCACAAGTGTGTCATTTTGTAGGACAGATTTTCTCAGTCTAAATGACTTTGGCAGACAGCTATTCTGTATGCACAGATTTAAGGAGATATATATAAATATAAGAAAGCTATATATAAATATAAGAAAGATTTTACACTGACAAACCTATTTACAAAAAGTCACAGGGAAAAAAAATACAAAACCAAACACAATCTTTCCATCTACAGTATCAGAATTCGGGGAAAAAGAGGATTTAATACTTTTTTTTTTTTTTAGATATGTTAATTAACTAACAGGCAGCATGAAACTAAGTCCTGAACAAACAACCTTTAAACCACTCAAAGGTCCTTTAAGGCTACCTACCCCTTGCACAGCCATCCAGAACAGGGAGGTTGGGCAGGGATCCTGGCAGAGCCTTTCAGTACAGAAGGGCTCTTAAATCCGAGCGGTGGGTTTCCATGCCCCACGCTGCTGCAGAGCATTGTTATGCTGGAAGGTGTTAATGGTTGCCAGCAAGTATGCCTTTGATCCAAGGGAAATCACAGACTTTGCAAGCTGATGTGCGTGCTAGCAGCCCTTTGTTCAGAGGAATTAAGATCTTTAATAGAGTAAAACAGCTGAAACAACAGAAAGCCATGTGGGAAGGCCCAGGGGATTGATTGAAAACGTAGGGTCCTGTATTGACAGGAGGTAGATGTGTTGGTACAAGTAGGCAGAAAACCACCAGGAAGCCAGAAAAACAGTTGTAGGCTCGGCCTTGAGAACAGAAATAGACCTCCTTGGGTGCAGGACTGAATGGAAAAATACATTTAAAAGTTTCAAGTAAGGAAACTGTCCATTATTATTCATTTCTGCTGTGTTTCAGAGAAGAGGACGCATTCACTGCAAATTACTAGGGACACTCCAAAGAAACGCCTGACAAATATAACCAGTTTCTCCTCCCCAGAAACAAACCACTAAAGTCTAGCTAATAGTAGCAAGGAGCTGAAAACAACAGTTTACAGCATTCGGCCCACAATGGATTAATTTCTTTAAGAGATGGAAGAATAGTTCAATTTCCCACTGCGAACGCCAGCCAGAACCGCTCACTTCAAAAGCCAAAACCACTTCGTTCTTGATGGTTGCTCCCACAGCGCAAGCTCTTGCCTGGAGCAGCCTGTTTTCATAGCTACAAGGGCCATGGCGAGGTCCATGAGCTTCCCATGTGCCCACAGGATAAGCACATCCGTCCTCTTCACCTGGCAAGCATCTACGCCACAGACGCCCCAGGATGGGTGGCTGCACTCACTCCACCATTAGTCAACATCCCTGGTACCGGGAACTTGAAGGACATTTTTAAGGACCCTTTGCAACCAGCCTATACAGAGAGCCAACAGTACAAATCACATGAGAATGCATCTTTCATGAACTCTGGGGTGCCTCTCACCCAGCTCACTAAGTAGCCCATTTTCAGCTCTCAGTGGTCTGTTTGCCACCACCAGTGCAGCTGGTAACCAGGCACAGGCCCAGGTATGGACTGGGAACTGTTCCACCTCTTTGCATTTCAAAAACGAAGGTCAATCTGGGTGTAAGTCACAGTGAACAGTCTTTAGACAGCCCAGATAGTTCGAATGAAAACAGAGGTCTTATTTATGTATAGCCTTAGACAACCCAACAGAAAAAAAAAAAAAACCCCACACCACCACCTGTCTCCCACCCCCCCCCCCCCTAAAAAAAAACCAAAAACCACCAAAAAACACCACAAATCACAACACAAAAAAAAACACAGAAAACTAGGGAGCCAGGTTTACTCCCCACTTCCTGAAGGACACCGGCATTCACCAGAGTCAATATTCTAGCAATCTACTTGAACGTGAAACATATTGTAGGTACAGCAAGTTCTGCATCTTTCCAAGCCTCCAACACATGCTGGAGAACCCAGACACCCAACTGTGAAGACCCATTACAGACTGATTAAATTCAACAAGCAGCCTCAACTCAGATATGTGGATACCATGCGCAAGGCCAGGCTGTTGCCTCACCTCACTATGATTTATAAATGAGACCATCGTAACAAAGATGGGTTATTCCTAAATCAAGTCCTACTGAAGGCAATGACCAAAGGTAAAATTTTCCATGTATGATTTAAGTATTTGCAGTCAGATTTATTAAATGTTTTCAAAAGTGGACATCAACCTTCTGGGTGCTTTTATAAATACAAGCATGGGCCCTATACTTCAGAACATAAATAAGCCACGGCAAATCAGGCCCTTGAAATCCACGCTGCCATTTAAAACCAATGGGTCCTAAATAGGAATACTTTGCCACTTTTTTTTCAAAGTTGTTTGCTGTGCATTTAACATTATGTTTCTTTGTACTGCTGTCACATGAAATATTAACAACAGTAGCAACTAACAGCTAAACACTAAACATACACATTTATGCTGTAGTTCATACTTGATATGACCACAATGTCTAATCTAATGCCAGATGATTAACTGAATGTTCCAGAACTTTATTCCTCCCTGGTTAGATTCAGTATGAAGAGGGAGAAGAGGAAAGAAGAGACACTGGTAAGCCTTACACTGGAGGTATTGTTGACAGCACAAGAACATGTTTATTTTTGTTATTCCTTCTGGTGCTCATTATAAGCACCACACTTTTGGATGAGTTATGGCCAAAGTGTCTAGCTATCAATAAAACATGGGTTTACTGAATCCACAGCACCAGGAGACATAAGTGCAGTAATCTCCTGTTTACTGATGGCACATTACGCGACGTTATTTTTATTCAACTCTGACCACTGGAAAATTAAAACAACTTTGATCACTTTTGGAGATTCTAGGCTAAGATTTCCATTTGTAACTATCAATTATTTAAAGAATAGTTTTGAAGGGTTCGTAGAGCTTCTAAAAAAAATTATAGTAATTTAAGCAGCAGCGGCAGATGATTATAAGTCCTAAGCCTCATACAGAATAAAAAGTCTGTCTAAAATAGTCACATTGCCATCTACTGACAGCTCTTTATAAAAAGGCTTATGTTTTTCATTAGCTGCCTGACTATATACTTAATGCTCTCTCTCTCTCGACATACAGTAGCACAAAAAATTAGGGACGTACAATATATGTTGTTCAATACATCCCACTGCAATAATCCTGCTTCTCCTCCAAACCATTCAGGCTTTCACAGTTATATACTGCAATTAGATACGTTTATTAATGGCATTATTGCACAGTATTTCATAGGAGGTAAAACTATTTTCAAGAAAGTAACTACAGAAGGGTATGTTAATAAATCCGTGCTACATGCACAGTACATAGGGACTTGCTAATAGGATTTTCATAATAACAGCATTTATTGCACTGCATGTTTTATAATACCAATCACTGGCAACCACAGTACTGTTATTGTATTGTGTGAAAAATAGGATTTCATGTTAAGGGCACATCATATAGACTAAACCAGCAGTGTCACTGATGCACCTGTATAGTAAAAAAGCTTTTATCTCATCTTTATACTACAATACATTTTGGCCTGAGCCTTAATGTATTGGTTATTACAACAGCAACATGCAATTGCACTTTAAAACTGAATCTAGGCCTCACGTCAGTTCTACCTTACTGCAGCGTGGGTCAGTGAATCCTAAAAATGATCTGTAAATGAAGCGATGCAGCGCTCTTTCATGAAGGCAAATATACCAAGCTGGGATTTCCTCACTGTTACCCAACCAGCACTACTAATCCTCTGCGCAAACTGAAGGCTGCCGTTAGCTTCTCACTGCTTAATTCCCTACTAAGAATTCCTGCATGCTCTCCGGTTCACAGCATAGGGTGATTTTTCTTCACCCTTGCCTCTGAACTGTAATACTCAAGTTTGAAAGAAGAAAAGAGAACAACAAAAAAAATAATCTACGGTATTTGTGCCCAATTTGCCCTTCATAAAAGTTTCTAAAGCTCTAAGTTATCTTTAACACGTCAGTTACTGTCACTTACACTCATTTAAACATACTCCAGCACTTTACCTTTTGTAATAAATTATCTTGGCATACAGAAGAGCCCAGAAAAGGTGGTACCTTGCAGAGCACAAGGTATTAAAGTGCTCTGTTGAGAAACTTTACACCAGTGATCTTCAAGTGCCTTCTAAGGGCTTGCTCCTTGGCTAAAGCAAGGTGGTAGAGAAACCTACCTCCATGTAGCAGAGTAGCTCAGGATCAGGGAGTTAATCCAACTACCATTCATTGCTCCATATACGCAGTCCTTGCACTGTTATCTAATTAATCAACAAAAGCAGTATTTTTTAGACAACAGCTAAAACAAAGGAGTATCACCGTACAGCCAAGTATAAGGAGACTAATAGACAAATGCATACAATAAGATCAGGTGAAAATTTTCAAAAATGTAGCTACTGACCATTACCTCCTTGTGTGCTCAGCCTCTGAAAATTAAATAATCTAAAAGCATCCACAGAAAGATCCTATAGGAACTCTGTTGCATGCTTATGCTCTGTTTCGCCATGGGTAAGCTATCCTCAGACCTCACAGCATCTTGGAACCCTTTCTGGATGTCCTTTTGTAGGATTAGTATATGTTTATCGCACATATCATGGCATACCCAAAGGTTGTATTTTGCCGGCTGTACTGGAGTTACACAACCACTTAAATCTTTTTAGACCTATTGAGCCATACCTAATTATCACTCACTCACTGATATATCCATAACAACTAGAATAAATGTCAAGATAGCATAATTAGTATGCACGCAGGATGAAGAGAAAGGCAGACTGCTGCAAGGTAATACTGTGTTTGGCTGAAATTCATTTTATTTACAGATAAATAAACCAACTGCCAGATTTACCACTCTGCAACTTTCCATTTTGTCTTCTCATCCAATGGTCGCTGGCAGTAACATCACCCTGAAATGAAGCTCTTGCAAGTCAATGAGTTCAGAATAAACTATGAAAGTCACAGTTGTCTCCCCTTGTAAGCACTGCAGTTTTTCTAACAAACTACTGAATGGAGGGAATCTAAATATATTGCACAAAATTAATAAAATATCCCATTGCAATCATTTAAAGACAGCTTTAATGAAATTTAAAGAGAGATCAAGTCTTTAAGGAACAAAATAATTTCCCTAAATCACAAAGCAAAATCAAAGCTAGTGCTTGTTTCCAGAATAAGGTACCTGCTACCCTAAACCTCAAGGTCAGCATCAAATCTCACTGGTCTTCCTTAAATGTAACCATCCTCTCAACTTTTCTTCTTAATTGATGAGGATAAGTATTTTCACTACTGAGGCAACCAAAAAAAAAAAAACAACTACCAAATTTAAACCTAAGAATATTTTGAGCAAAACCCATATAATCCTAGCTAGAAAACTAGAACCATTTATTTCACTGGGATTGTGACTGAGAAACACAGAAAGATAAGATATTAAAACATAGGATGTGTATATGTCCCTTAGAGAGCTCTAATACAGATTTCACAACAGGTATCGAAGCAGGTTTGGTGGAGCTGGTTTGTTTTGTTTTTTTTAAACAGTGTATTGTTTTAGCTCTCACAAAAGTAAAACAGCTCAAGTAGTGGAAAGCTTTTAGCCAAAGACCAACACTACTTGTCGGCTGCACAAATTTCCTAAGCAGAATCACCTGAAACTTCCTACTCATCATGCTCTGGCTCCCCTCTCCATGCGAGAGGATGAGGAGCTGAAACGGCCAAGAGGTATGCAAAGAATGCAAACAACCAATTAATGCAGTTCAGAAGTGAAATGACTTTGTTTGTAATGCAGAGAACACACAGCAGCAATAAATTATTGCTTTAACGTTGTAACAGCATCTGTTGCACACAGCCTGCAGGGCTAAGATCTGGCCTTTGATCTACACCACTCACACTGAAAAGAACAAGGTAATCCAGATACCTGTAGGACTCTCACTTGCACAGCTTTAGAGAAGCTATTAAAAACCAATACTCTCAAAGAATCATTGCTTTTTTTTTTGGGGGGGGGGAGGGGGGCAGAGAGCAGAGGGAATGATGTTTTGTTTTGCTTCAACAAGTAAAATATATAATAAGAATGAAAGAGGAAATTGCAAGCTGGTATATTTATTTTATGTTTTCCACAGATAAACACCTAAAAATAGACTTACAGACAAAGCATGGTTGAATGAGAGAAGAAAACAGTTCATGATGGTGGACACCAACTTCTGCGTCTGATGTCAGAGAATGTCGATCAGCTATTTAATTTTAGAACAACTTCTGTATACTTAAAAAAACAGCAAATTCCACGTGTCAGAAGTGTCACTTCTGCAGTGCAGAAGGTCGTGTCATTCAGTACAGCACCCTGGGAAAGCTTCTGAATTAAGAGTTTGGTCTTTTACTCTCCGTAACTCATTAACAACTAATTTGAAAGTCTCAAGGTTTCAAAGCCACCAAAAGCAGAAAGCAGAAGTCTGGAGAGTACTTAGGAAGGGTACAGCCCCAAGGGGCTTGTGTTCCTGCTTTTGAAGAAATCACTTGATCATCGTCCATGCTTAAAATTAAAAATATGAAAAAAACATTGCAAAATTAAGCCTTAAAGAATATTTCTCTAAAAACGTTATGAAGATTTTTCAAAATAAACAAAAAGTTTCACTGTGTGCCTTTATCACTTGAATCTGCATGTCAAGAACAGGTAATTCAAAAGAGAGGTAATTTTTTTTTTCTTTTTCAAGATGTTCACACACACACACAAAAATACAACAACAAACATAACAGCTTTCAAACTCATCCATACTACAGTATGAAACGCCTTTGGCGGAGAATTGAAAGCACAAGTGACAAAACATAGCGTGTAACTGTCATCCTCAATGTCTTATAGCACCAGTGGCCAGCACAAAGTCTCTTTGAAGGCTGCAGTGCGTGACAAGACACTTTAAGAAGAGATAGGAAAAAAAACCAAAGGATGTTGACTGTTTTGTACACTGTCATTGAGTAATTCAAACTTTGTTTTGTTTGTTTGTAAGGTCAATATTTGCATTATGTTCCGAGTTCATTAGCACAGACAAACATTATCTGTTACAGTGCTACAGGCTGATTTTTCTTCTTGAAGGTCTAAGAAAAAAATAAAGCTCTGTAGACAAGCAGGATGTTGGACTGCCAAAAATACCCAGGCACAAACTATACTCTGATGTCTTTGTTTCAATGGAAACACTGCATATCGAGCAACTAAAGCAATAAAACAAAATTCTAGTTTTAGAAAACTTTCTGAACAAATTTACAAGTCCGGACATTTTATGTATTTTTTTTAACATATATTGCATGTAACACTTGTAATTACTTCTCAGCACTAATTATTTAGTGGGAAAATTTGCCTTAGTTTTCACTATAGACCTTAATCCAGCAAATATCTAATATTAAGTTTGCGCCTAAGTGCATAGAAAGTAGTTCCATGCTGAAGTATTTATAACTAAATTACTGCAGACGCATTCAGTAAACCATTTTAAACATTTCAAGTATGAAAAGATATTCCTAAAGCCTGGAGTGAGGCTAAACAGCTAAAGTTTGCAATACCATCTTTTAGCAACCTTCTTACCTATCTGGCACACTGGTCATGAATTTCCATATTCTGTGAGCACTCAAGACATACATATTGCATACATCTTTTGTTTTAAGAGCAAATCACTCATACTAATAAACTCCACTCAAAACTGCAACCACGTGCAACAGTTTATGTTGTTAGTTATGTGACCCAAAATTCTGCAATCACAAGTTTGACCCAGACCCAAGGAAACCAACTGCAATAGATGCAAGGTCCCTCCGCAATCACCACACTGTGCTGGCTGTGCACTCACTGCATGAAAGTGTGGCAAAAACCTCACATTTCAGCACACATAAGTGGCAAAAGAATCTACAGCTTATCAGATCTACCATGTTTTTATAAAAGCTTTATGCAAAGTTTAGAAAGAGGTGGGGTTGCATTACCATAGATGATGTCCTCTAAAATAATTTACTGCTCATTTGCCCTAAGACGCTGCAGAGCTGATAAGACAACGTTAACAAAGGGGTAAGAAAGGGAGTTATAAATGTCAAAGGGGATAAAACTCACAGTCCTTGGTTTACTGCATCAGCTACAGCCCCTTAGTCATAGAGGGGGGTGGGGAGGGGATCATAAACAGTCATAATTCATCATCCTATGTTTTCTTTGGTACCCAAGCTGTACCAATCACAATTTATTAAAAAATCATGAAAATATATGGCATTATTAATATGTCCTTTAACAGTGTAGGAAGTATCATGATCGTAAATTACTACTACACAAATCTAAGCCCTACCTTTAGAATACTGAATATCTAACAAATCTAATTATTACACAAGGTCTATTATTAACATTACTTGTAGTACTGCACTTTCCCAGCTACAGACTATACCCACTGCAAACCTGTAATGTGTAACCCATCCGCCAACACAGAACCCATGTATCTTACAGCTTGAGTGCCTGGAAGCACTGATAGTCCTTATGACAAGTTTTAAATTAAATAATGCTAAGCTGGTCAGTGGAACTGAGAAAAAGAATACATTAGACTGACACATATCTAATCATCCTGCAAAACACTGCATCCCAGCACTGGAGGTGGAGAGCCGTAAAAGGCAGAGTAACGTGCTTATTTGTGGTCTTGTCCTGGAACCAGTAAATTAGTGTTGACCAGCACCAATTTGCTGCCCCAAGGAATTAAAAAAGCTGGAGTCTAGAAAAGTTGAGTGTAAAAATATCAAAAGATTGTCCACAAATACATACCCCAAAAACACAGTGTTTGCTCCCAAACAGCTTTGATTTGCACTGCATTCCAAGCCATGCCAAGAAACACAATGCACAACAAATATGAACCACAGACATGTTCACCTTCTGCCTCTTGTGCTTCCAGATGCCTCAGTTTTATGTGCCAAACTACCACCTCCTCTTTCAAAATCCTACTTCTAAACTTTCAAAAAGTCATTTTCCTTTCTACATTATGTTTTATGGTAGAGTAACAACCCTGCGTTTGGAAGGCATGTTTCAGAAGTACTTACAGACTATTTCCAATTAAAGATTCAACCATACTGTTACAAACAGAAGAGCTTTTAAGCATTTAGTAGTAAAAAGAACCCAAATTATAACAGTTGCCTGTTAAAATATGATAGCAATATAATGAATAATTGTAACTTATAAAAGACAGAAGTGTTCAATAAATATTTCTGCTGTATACTTCAGTGACAAAGTAGTATGTCTCAGGGAGCAATGAAACACTTTCCTGTATTAACTCAGGAAAACATTAACTAGTAGTTTCTGAAGTCTGACATTTCAAAAATCAGCAGATGCAGATAACTGAGGTATTTTGAAAGAACCAGCAAAGCATCTCTCCAGGCTGTCAGTGACTTCTGTCACACTGGCAAAGCTTCAGAAGACTGAAAAGGAGGTAGAGTTGTACCAATATGACAAGACGGAACTTTATAAAATCCCATAGTAATTACCAGAGTAAAACATTGAGAAGAGCAAGAAATTAACTTCTGCAAAGTCAATCCTATGCACAGTTATAACTCCTATGTGCTCACATTCAAAAAGCAGGGTCTTGTGATTGTATCAGTCAGGAGCAGAGACTGATGTTTGAATCAGAGTTTTAGTACAAAACGTTGTTTACAAAAACGTACCAAATTCTGCTTCTCTACACACAGGAAAAGCGAATTGAGACTATTACCTCTCACAGCATCAGAACACTCCTTCATTCATCCTGTTCCAAAAATTTGCCTTGGAAGAACACAGCCTGAATCTGCTCAGGTTGCATAAAATATTCTTTTTCCATTTCCAAGTTCTCTCCCTGCTTCCTGCATGAGATAGTTCAGCCATACAAACATACTCCTTCATGTATCAATAACCTGCCAAACTTTCTTCACACACAACATCTAGATTTCTAACTAGCTGCCTTTATTTTGGATGAAAATACATTTAGCTGTGTCTTATAACTACCATAAAATGTAGGATGGTAGTTAACTTCACCAGTTTCTACTAGATTAACCCAATTTATAATATTATGTTCAACTAAAGAGGGAATTTGTGGATAGTGGTAAAATTAATGTTCGTTGTTTTCAGTGCATTTTATATTAGTCTAATAGACAAATGTTCCCATTCATGCAGTAAAAAAAATAAATGTAGCTTTCTAAGCAGTGAAGGCACGTGTAAAAGTTTATTCCTTGAAATGAATTGACTATGGGTATATTAAAAGCAGTGTATAATCAGCTAACAGCGGCAAAAGACTCCAAGGTTACCTTAAACTGAACATGATGGGCAACGCCGCAATCCCCTGGGCTCAGCTGATTTTCTCCAAAAAAGTCTAGCTAGTGAAGCTGGAGTATAGTGACTCAGGGCTTGTACCTTCATTGTGCCTAATCGACACACAGCTGACTCTGGGAGCAAGTAGTCTTTCACGGCCACAAGTTAAATGTTTTAGACTACTAGAAGAGGAAGTCGTCTGTTTCCACTTCTCACTTTATTTTCCTGTTGCTGGCTCAGTCTCCTTTCCACCTACCCAGAGCAAATTCTGCTGCCACAGAACTTTTTACAAAATAAGCCTGGGGCTGGTGATGCTCCTAAAGCCTCTGCACTGCAAATGTGAGATTTAAGAGAGACATGAGGCCTCGATTAAAAAAATACTTACAGTCACTGTTTAATTACTGATTTTTTTTTTTCCTCTTCACTCGCACCATCTCCATCTTTTTGAAACAGAACTTTTGCCAAGCTCCAGTCTCCCCACCCTACATGACAGGGTTCCACGTAGTAATAGTATGAGAACTTGACACACTCGTCAGTTACAATAGAAGCTCAACCATTAATACATAAAACTATCCAGTGAGCAGGATATATTAAAGCTTAGACTGGGTTCCATAAATAAGTGATAAGAATGGAATTAAACTAATTAAGCTAGTGGAGCCCACTGCCATGTGGACACATTAAAATGTCAAGTTGAGCAATATTCTACAAAGGTTTAAATGTTTTTATGAAAGCGAAAATGTTCAAATATGCGATCAGAAGGAAATAACCAATTGAGAAAAATTTTCAAAGGCCCCAAGTTACTAACTAGTGAGAGAAAGGTAAAGGTTCTCTTTGAGCCATTTGTTTTGGATTATTTGATCCTTCACTACTAAGGACATGAGAGTCTTGCCTTTGTTTTTTGCCCAAGAACTAGAGTTTCTTGTACTAAAGTGTTGACTGCTTCCCGCACTTATCATGGAGAAACATGTACCTCAACCATGCTAAGACACTTGCCTTTCTGTCTTATTCTTTCCGAGTAGTTCTGAAAATGCTCCTTTCAAAAGATTAATCCTGTCTTTACATCCTGTAAACTTTTTGGAACATTTAGTATCCCGAATATTAATAAAAATAGGACCAAACATAACCAAATTTGTGTATGAGAAGACCATGACAGACTAAACCCAGGTAACGACACTCAGCCAAGAACAGCCCAGGCAAATTCTGAAACCCTACATCTGTCAGGTCAGTACACGGTTTACAGCGTCTTACCAGTAATGGCAAAAATCACATATATAGCACATATCATAGAAGGGTTTGGGCTGGAAGGGACCTCAAAGGTCATCTAATTCCAAGCCCCCTGCCATGGGCAGGGAAATCCTCCACTACACCAGGTTGTTCAAAGTCTCATCCAACATGGCCTTGAACACTTTTTCATACATATACAGCATATAAATATGAAAGATAAAACGGAACAGACTGAGTTTGAGGACAATGCAATCACACAGATAGAATACCAGTGTTTCACAGGCTAATGGTCTTCTAATTTTTTTTAACACATTTATTTTAAATCACATACCAGTTTGATACCATCTGATGTAGGGGTTGAAGCAAAAAAATAGTACTACAGTATAGAGTTCACCTAAGGATTTCCAAGCATAAGACAGCACAGAAAAAGAAATACAGCAAAAGCAAAGAGAAAAAGAAAAGAGCAAAGACAAGTTCAAGTATGGCATCTTTGAAAGAGTGAATAAGAGGTAAAAGGATGCAATTTGAAAACAAATCTTACATTACAAAAAAAAGGGTTCTCTTTCCACTAAGTGTTTGGCATTTTGACCTTCTATACTTTTATCTTTTCACAACTTTGTTTGTTTCCCAAAATCTGCCTTTAAAGTAATTTGCTTTTACTGTCCTGGAAAGCATAATGGAAAGAGCAATTCCTGCAATTTTCAAGTTCAGCCACAGCCTCCATGACACTATAGCTCGGGGTGCTCCTCTTTTGAGGAGTTTCTTGGGGCTATTACATTGTAAAACTTTTACAGCTTTCCACTACTAAGTGCTGTAAAACTGGCACCCTTCTGAGTGTATCTCAGCTGTCTACAGAAGGTTTAGAACTTTGTTTTGAATAAAAAGGATGGTTATCTGCAAGCATTTACTGAGAGGCTGAGTTCAAGCATATATTATAAGACTAAGGAACGCAAAAATAAAACCATATTACTAATATCGAAGATTCCAGTCTCCCTCTTCTGACAGTCACTCCCAGTGAGAAACAACCTTCACTGCCAGGTCAGAGCTGGAAAGTGGCAGCAATGGTAGGAGGGATGCACACCAAAGCTAATGGCAAGCAGGGCATCTGCATTCCGTTTGAAGTCCTTCTCCATTTTTCTTCTCCAGTCACCCATAACGGCAACTGAAAAACAGTACAATGTGGGTGGCACCGAGCCCAGGCTGCTAAATTTTGATGCAAGGAAAGAAAACTCTGTGGCAAGCACAAACAGGGATCCATGGTATCAACTCTCTGGGCAAGCAATGCCAGACCTTAGCCACCATCTTGCAGAGCACCTTAGTGAAAGGCTTGGAGGAGCTCCTCTGGCCAAGCCCAAGAGCCCTTCCCTTTGCCACTACACTCAGAGGTTATTGGTAACAACAATATTCTTCTATACGAGCATTTACACCTTAGTTGCTTGATTAACCAGTTATGGCCCCATGACAGACTATTTGTTTGATTCTTAACTTACATGTTGCACTAAGAACCACAAAGAGTGGCAAGACCCTGTGGCTGGGGAGAGGGACCCTTTCCGGGCAGTGTGGGAGCAAGCTCAGGAAGCAAGGAGGAGTGGAGTGCAGAGGGAGGTAGAAAGCGGGAAAGAGGAAGGTAATCAGCCGGGAGCCTGAAGTCTACAGAGCCTGGGAAACTGCTGAAATGGGCCAGGCTGTCGAGAGTCAGCACCCAGAGAAACTGCTGGACCCAGAAAGCTGGCAGAGACTGAAATCAAGCTTGGAGGCAAAGAACCTGCCTGAAAGAAGAGAGTTGACAGGGAGAGTGCTGTTTATAAACTCATTTTACTTCTAGTCTCCGTTTCACATCACTTCAAGATTTCTCTGTTGAGAGAGTTAGTTATTTCAGTTTATATTCTAATAAAACATGGCTCTCAGCTTAAGAGCCTTGTTACCTTCTTTGGGGTGCTCACTACAGAAAAGGAATAAACAGGTATAACCCAAAGCTCTGGCTGCCACGAGTCCTGTCAGAAACACATTAAGCTTATTCAGTTAAATTGCTCTTATAAGGTTTTTATTTACACATAAAATCATAAACAGGTAAGAGCACTGCATGCCAACTCTTCCTTTCCTAAAAGGAGAAAACATTTTAGAAAAGTAGACTCCTTTATACATGCATTCAGTACTCACATTTTAAATATTGTATATGAACTTTTCTGTTGCAAGCTGACTGCAGAGAGAAAAATAACTCAACTAGACACTACTGATGCACTGAAAAAGAAACTTGTCATAGCAAGGCAATGTTAGATGTCAAACTGGTACCAGCAAAGGAAAAAAAAAATGGGTTGGGGGAAAACAGCAGCTTGTGGGCCAACTTTTGGAAGCTGTTGAAACACAAACCGTGCTGAATTTAACGTTTCAATGAACCTGCATGAAATGAAGTCTGACAGCTTTCTGGTTTTAGTGCAATTATAAACACACACATTCCTGCATACTCTTTATCTAAGCAAATGATAGTAAAACAACTACAAAAGGAACACCTGAATATCCCTGGACATACACACTCAGCGGATGTTAAAATACAGATAAGAATTCTTATCACATGAGAATATGACCAAATATTTTAGATAGTCAAACCCACGCGTAGATGGTAAAATGCAGAAGCGATGGCCATTAGATGACAAGATCTACTTTCTGGCCATTTATGTTCAGGTAAAGAAAAGAAGCACACAGTAAAAATTCTCAGGCAAAGTATTAATGATGGAAAAAGGGTTTATTACACAGATGGTGGATTTTTCAGACTTTTTCCCTACCCCAAGTTGTTTTGTTGGTCTTATATGTCTGCCTGTGAAGGGATCTCATTTCTTTTTGAATTTGTTTTCTTTCAGACCATTCAGTAGTGTTTTAAAGAGAAATCCAACTTCCTGGCATATTATTGAACTTCTCAGCTGGCAAAGGAGATCTATTCTGAACCCAGAAAACTTGTTGTTGTAAGAATCTGTCAAAAAACATCAGGTGTTAAAGACAAAGTTGAAAGACATCAAGGAAACATCCACAAGACTGACTGATGTTGCTATACAAATATGAACTATCATCAAGAAGCAAGACATGCATGCAACACAGCCTCCAACCATCAGAACTAAACCAAAGTTCACAGAAGTTGCTTGTTTCACTGACATGTTTCCTTCACACAGTTCTGACAGCAGGTGAAGAGCAGTCAACCTGATCTGAAAGGGTGCAGCAAGTGATACTTTCCTTTAGTGAACACTTAACTCATGTGGCAGAGAGCACAACTCATCAAAGCACATCTTGCTGCCATTTGCAGTGAAATCAACAGGCAATGCGAGACTGATCTGAATACTGAACCGCACTGCTTGAGCGCCGCTTGTTCACGCACTAAACAGATGAAAACATCCATGTTTTTACAAAAACTGTTGTCAGACTTCCAGTGACATCACCATATCTACCAACATTCCTTCCTGAGTGCATTACTTGTATTGACTTAGAGGCAAATAATAAGTAGCAGCACATTGCATCAGTGGAGTGCTGTTTAGGTCATTCAAGAGCAATCAGTAAGTGGTATTGCTATATATGGAAAAGCAGTGTTAGAAAGACCAGATGGATGATAATAAAAAGAAACAAGATATCAAAACCATAGGAAAAAAATATACAGCAATAGCTCTGTAATATTAAATCAATCTCTAAAGAAAGAGCGAAAGTCTAAACTAGAGTTTGGAAACTCAGAGATTATGATCTGATGTCAGGTAGACAGTAAATGCCACACAGAGCAACAGCTCTTCTGTTTCTTCCTAACGACCTACAACCCTCCCTCCAAAGACAACTACCATAACTTGTGCGTAATGACTCCCAGGAGTAATAGACTATTTTATTCCAGCTGAATATCAGATCCTAAATGCTAGAAATGTCTCAAGATTCCTTTGAATGTGCAACGGCCAAGGGACTTTCATAGATTCGAATGAATAGTTAGCGTCAAATACAGTGAGATAGTTTAAAAGTATAGGTTCAAGATTAACATTGGGATTTTCTTTATTTTGGTGAGAGGTTGTTTCATTCTATTGTTTGTTTGTTTTAAGATTTCAAGATTCAGATTGGAGTGTCTCTATGCATAATTTTATGGCCAAGTGACCCAAAAATACATGTGCAAGCACAGTTCACCTCGCATTAAGAGAAAAGAAAAATATCCGAACTCTTTACTTAGAAAACAGTTATTTTCTAACAGTTATGTACCTAAAACTAATCTATTGCTTTTATTGCTTCTTCCTTGTACTGCACCAATCTGAAGAGAGTTGCTCTCTGAAAAACGTGCAAGGTTGCCCCACTCTTCTCCTTAAAACGAACTTGTGCCAAGAGGGAGGTTGCTGGCATGCTGAGAGCAGGCAGCACTGCCTCACTCATCTTGCACTTCCGTGTTGACACGTATCTGCTGCCTCATGCACCTACTTAGACTGTTTGGCAGCAGCTGTCTCGCCTTTCCTGTTTGACATTTAACATCACCTTAATTCCTGACCCAACGTTTAAGACTGAACTTTTAAGAGAGGCATAAGCCAACTGAGTGACCTCTGGGAAGAAGTGTTATTCCTACACTTTTCAATCCCTCCTCCCCAGTGACATGCTTCCACTCTTTAATTTGCAATAGCTTTGACAGTCATCAGATTCCTCCATGAGCCAAAACACCTGATGAGCACAAAAGAAAATAAGCTCAGTAAGAAAACTGTAAGCCAATACAGCTCATGAAAGGATCGATTTGATACCAGTGCTGGCACACGAGAGGAAGCAGGACCACGTACGTACAAACCTGAGAAAAGAGAGCACCAAGCAACACTTGGTTTTTGCCCACTCAACTGTTTGCAACAATGCACCCCATTCACTGGGAAAATAGAAATAATAAGTGCTTGTTATATTCAAGGGGAGGAGGGGAAGAGGGGAGGAAGTAATAAACAAATTCATTTAGGGGTTTGGGTTTTTGGAAGGAGAAAATTATTTCTTTAAATACACAGAACATCAGTGATTTGACTTTGGACATGAGTATAAAAAGCTGTATCATGGGTGGCAAACTGTGACCAAGGGTAGAAACAAAGAGTTTAAAGTTTTTGTGCCATATAAGATACTCATGTATCTCCTCAAGAGAAAAACTTGCCTGGATCACCATGCAGCCTAAAATTCACTTCTGTCTTTCTCTCATACTATCTACCTACAAGATTAGGAGCTAGGTCCCACCTCTTTCTATTACTTGCAGGGAAAGTTTTAGTCTTCCGGATCATTACCATCTAAAACCACAGCAAACACACCCTTAGCCATATAACATAACAGCATATTTAGTAGTGAGGATGCACAAGCCACAGAGGAAGAGGATACGGATGCACTTCTCCCATTCTGCCTCTGCTCAGCATGGAGATCTTCAGCAGCCTGTGACCTAGTCACCAGTATTTTTCCATTACTCCAGTTCCCAGTTTGTGAAGACAAACCTGGCAAAAGCTGATTTTCTTAAGCCTTAGTTAACCATTGCTTTAAATTATTTCCATACCAACAGCTGTATATCAACATTTAATGGCTGATTTAATGACCACCCTACCTACTAAGAATGTTTTGGAGATTGTTGTCATTCAGATATACATTGACAGACACTTACATTGCAAAGTTTGTAAACCTGCAGAACAACTTCATTATATCAGAGTTTCTAGATGGTCAACATTCCCCAAACCCCTGATCATTTTATACAAAAATTAACAGGAAATATTTCTTCATTGTAAATGAAGAACATGAAGAAAACTATCCCCACTGCAATAATGTTGAAATTTAGACTGGATTTGATATGCTGGTACATTAAACATGGTAACTAATGAAGTAAATATGAACAAATGTCAGGTTAGAACAGCAATAAAAATAGCTAGAATGAATATCTTGAAAATCATTAGTAGAAGAATAAGTAATACAAATGCATGCTATTATTAACCACTTTTGATAATGAAACTATCAATAATATTTAGAGACTGTGTTCCAATAACAACACTTCAGAAAAATTGGAAAGCACAAATTGACCAGGATGTCAGTTTTCTAATTTATGATTGTTTCTCTGAATAAGTGTAATTTTTAATTGTATCCTATTAGAACAAATTAGTGAAAATGGGTGATTTTTATCATTCAAAGCAGAACTTCTGTGAATTTGCTGAAAGCTGTCTGTGATTAATTTGGTACATAAACTTAGAAGGAAATACAGACAGCTAGAGAAATATGAATTGTTTTGTAAGTGTAGAAAGCAAATCAGAGACGTGTAGCATGAACATACTGAAACAGTGAAACCTTTCTGGTATATCAGGATTCAGGCATTCACCACAAAAGACCCTGAAGTCTCCAAATACTTTAACATAATGAAGTACGAAGCAAACGTACAATTCTACAACGAAGTTGTAGAATTTGGTATCTACAACTTTTCACCCATCCCCTCTTCCTAATAGAGCAATACCTTAAAAGTCCTGGTTTTAAAAAAAGGTCCCAAATGTGCACACTCTGGAAAACTCATGTAGCCACAGAAATTGAGCTCTCCTGTGCAATCTATTTTATCTTCAACGTTTCAGTTTATATAGAGAAGAAAAAAAAATCATCACAGAAAATCTATTTCATCTGCAATATAGCTATTCTTCCAATCCTGCTAACGATTCCATATTTAGGGTAAGAGCCTTTCCAGTGGGAGTTATTTTAATATTTTCAGCATTTTAGGGAAGGGAGGGGGTTGTTATTTTAACATAAGGTGAAGTATCTTTCAGTTCTTACAGTCAACTGTCCTCATCATGATGACACTTGAACAGTGATTTAAAATGTTTGCTTTGCCATTAATGAAATCAGGAAGATAGTGTTTATAATCTTCCTTTGAACTCTTGATTAAAATACATACATAAATAGATATATATTTATATATGTGAGCATTTGATGGTTTTGATCTACACTCTTGACACTTTGATCCCACTTTACTTTGAAGATGGTTCAAAAATGAAATTTCTAGCATACGCTTCAGTACCATTATTTGCATAGGAGATCTGGAACTACTATCAAAAGATATGTCATTCGAATACAAAGGGAGACAATTGTTTTAAATTGATTCACACTTTCACACAAAATGATAGCAATCAAGTGTTAGAGCCCCTCAGGCTGCATTGAATTTTTCATGTTATAGAATCCATTGCATCTGACTATTCAATGTTTTCCAAAATTATTTTAAGAGGTGAGCCAAGTGGCAATGGTGATACAGGAGCAAATAGCTTAAGTCTTCCCAACTACTAATTTAATAGAGTCATTTTTATGTACCAAACATACAAACCTATTTATCAGTTCAGATTTTCTCTAGTGCCTGACTCCAAATGAAAGATTACTCACATATTTGTGTTCGTTTTCTCAAAAACTGCAGTGTTAAATAAGCTACTTCCCTAAGAATTGCAACAACTGTTTCTGAAAAGCCAACAAGTGAGCAGAGCCTCCAGCCACTGCTGTAAGCTTTCAAAGTGTGAAGCACACATTAAATAACTGTTCTTCGGATAAAATGGACCTTGCTTCCCACTGCTATCTACTGTGCTTAGTGCTAAAACCAGATTTGATATCTGGTCAGCATGAAGCAATTGCAACCTCGTGTTCATGAAAACAATTCTGCTGCATAAAAAGAGAGTTGGTGAATTACTGTCCTTTATCTCTACGCATTTATTCCATATGATATGAATAAGTATGTAACAAGAAGGAAAAAGAAAACGAAATATCTTATAGTTAAATGAAAATATGAAACTGAAGTCAGATCACTGAGAATTGGTTGCAAATCCCCTGCAGGACAGGCCTGTTGGAGGAGTGGGGTGAGAGAAGACTTGATTGCAAAGACAAGCAAGAAAAGAGTTTACATGAGAGGCAACTCTACCTCAAGGCTTCCAAGACCATGTTGCAAGGAACTCTACAACACACTCCCGCCATGCACTCAGGTGTAGCCTGTACTGTATGTTCCTGAAGCTTTAAACTCAAAGAGGAACAACATTGATTAACGAACAACTTGGCTGGCAATTTCACTTTTGTAAGACTGCTTTCTTCAGATTTTGCACAAAGGCTCTTCAAGGAAAAACTGAATTTTTCATTTAATGTTTTATAATGATATATTTACTTGGCACTATTTCTGTCTTAATTTTTTACATTCCTACTTCCCTTCCATTTTTCTCCACCTCAACAAAATTCCCAATTTATACATACACACATAGACCATTTATCTCAGACATAAACTCGCAAAAAATTACACATGAAAAATTCTTCTCTAGATTACCCACCACAGTAAAAGCAAAGGTGACGCAAGGCTGTTTTCTCACAGCATGTACTCAAGCAGTTTTGAGAACAGCAGTGTCAGATACTTTACAGCCACTGAGAACTAGGAGGCAGTTGTGAATCAGTAACTGTACAGCATCCCTGAGCACAGATCAGTTAAATCTATTTCATTTCAGGCTAACCTACACTATGAAACATGTAATTGGTTATGCCTTTTGCATTATTTCCAATCTAGCTCAGATTTGCATTGTAAACAAATCAATTTGCCACTTTAATTGTTTAGCTCTGAGTCAACTTGCAGGGCTGAGAGGGCAGACAAAACATAATAAATGGCTTCGTGTCCAGATTTTATCACAAGGAGCTGAACTAAATAACTTATGAGCCCAGCCAGTTCTATTGAGTTATGAACTAGCTCTTCCTCCAGAGTAAATTAAAATTCTCATTGCATTCAAAAAGCCTAGTGAACATTTTATTACTGTTGCAGGGAAGTGCAGAAATAATGGAGGCAGAGCTAAGGTAAATATATAACCTGATGCCTCTCCAGTGGATTGTTTGCTAAACCTTGTGATTTTATGCACTGGCGTTTGAATGTTCTATTTTCTGCCTGTGTATTCAGACGGCTCAGTAGAAAAACATAAGTTGCTGGGACACAGCAAAAATAAGAGCTTTGTGATGACAGAAGAAGCTACTATAAACAAAGAATATGTCCTAAGAGCAATGACAATTTTCTGCTACGTTTTCCAATAAGCAATCTTATCCCAATTCAGGAACAATGGGTATTTCAGTTAGCATTTGGGAAAAAAGCAGAGAGCATAAAGTAATAGAAACTAAGTAAAGGAGAAAATTATAGAATTTAGATAAAATGGAAGCTGGCATTTATTCTATAGAAGAAATTCATAGTTTTAGAAATACATGTTTAACTGTAATAGTATATATGTAAAATGAACAGAGGAACACACACTTT
This sequence comes from Tauraco erythrolophus, assembly GCF_009769465.1. Lineage (NCBI taxonomy): Eukaryota > Metazoa > Chordata > Aves > Musophagiformes > Musophagidae > Tauraco > Tauraco erythrolophus. Next base: position 9,745,970 of record NC_141469.1, on the reverse strand, counting down.
AAATTATTACCAGAGAGTAAAGCCAAGGTCCCTAAATGGGATAAGCACACAGAGACAGACATGTTTGTCATGTAGAATATAAGGTGAACTAAAAAAGGTGACTGCGTCATTCTGAAGTTACAGGAAGGAAGGCAACGGGCTAAAATTCATCCTCCTGGGGACAACATTCTTACTAATTTCAGAAGGTCTACGATTGTGTACAAGGAAGGTGACAGCTCTTGCAGTAATTGAAATACATGAACTCAATGATACAGAGACAGAGCAAGCATAAGCCTTATCACTTGTCAACTGAAAAAACTGACCTTTGAACAACAAAGAATCCATTCCAACATATTTATTTTTTTCTGCAATGATGCAATGATTAGATGAACATACAGCCATCCAATGCATGAATAACACAACATATTTTAAGTTACTAGTTAATAAATATCAACTAAAGTGAAAAATAGAAGTGCTAAATTAAATTCACAAAGGGGCAAGATTAGTACTAATTTCACAAGTTAAATATTCAACACAGTAAGAGCTTGGAAGTGACTGGACAGGATTTCTAGTCTAGTCTTTGAGGATTGCTCTTAAGAAAAAGCTGATAGTCATGTAACTAATGGGACTCTGAAATACAGAAAGATAACGATGTCAATTCAAACTGAGCAACACAAAACAAGCTAATCTGTACATGACTTCAAAAATAACTAAACTGCTCAAAAAAAATGTATATTAAATAAAAATATCAAAACTGCACGAGAAATCAAGCTCTACTACATAACCGCAGAGCACACTTCAAAAGATTCTTGCAAGTGGAGTAAATAATAAAAAAAAAAAAAAAAAAATCTTGCATATGGAACAAAGCCCAAGCAAACCTCAACAGTAAAGAATCTTACAGAGGCCACCTTACAGAAAACGTCATAAATTAAGGAACTGATAGGTTGCTCAATTAAGGAGAACACGAAAGCCTATACAACAGGGGAGGACCAACCTAAAACAGAAGTTAAGAGAACTGCAAAGGGATTTGACTAGTGCCTCGTAAAGAATTTTCAAACGAAGTAAAAAGCTTGAAAATAAATCAAAGGAAGAAGTCAAGACAGGGTTCAGAAGGAGAGTTTGACAACAAAGGTGTGAAAGTTGTACTTAAGACAGCCAATGCCACAGCAGAGAGGCTCAGCGACTGCTCTGTGTTGCAGGCCCTCGTGGAAGACGTCGGGGAGATTCTCGCACTCAGCCTGTTCCGTGTAGCAGGAAAGGTGAGAGGAGCTCTATCAGCTCGGAGTAAGCAAGCAATATTAAACCAGATGGATAAGTCAAATTTCAGAAAGCTTGGAGGGCCCAACAGCATTCACCTGAGAGCGCTGTAGAGATTCACACTGACATTGCATTCTGGCTGGCCAAGAAGCATGACACCACTACACGTTACAGACAGCCACTGCGGCAGAGTAAAATCCAACTCACAACTCCAAAAAGGGTTCAGGGGCAGAACCTGAGAGCCACACACCTCTGAATCTCAGTTCCATTCTGTTAAGACAGTGAAGTCTATGATAAATAAAAAGAGCATGTGAATAAGAATAGTCTACCCAGAAAGAGTCAGCATGACTTCTGTAAAAAGAAATCCTGGCTCACTAACATGCTGAATGTCTTTAAGGGTATCAACAAGCAGAAAGACAAAGATGTTCCAGTGAAACTAACATATCTGAATTTTCAAAAACTGCATTAAAGTTTCTACATGAAAGATTATTCGAGAAGTTTAACTGTCATAGGATTGTAGGCAAGTTTCTTTTACAGACTGAAATCCAGTTCAAGGCCAAAAAGCAAAAGGTGAGTTTAACTGATCATTTTTCAGGATGGAAAAAAAGCCAGCAGGAGGATCCCCAGGGATCATTGCTAGGACAATCTCTATTCAACTACAGTTAATAAATTCAATGTTATTTTTAAAAAAATCTGTTCAAATTCAACAGTGATCAGTTGTCATAAGGATACTGTATGTTATACTATATTATATGCTATATATATGTTATATATAATGTTATATTATATGTTATATTAAGGATATAAACAGTGAAGCTAAACTCTTTCAGCTGGTCAGTTTGCCTGTGGCAAGGAATGCGAGCAGGACCTTTGCAAACACAAGTAAGTGGGCAAAAAAGTAGGAAATCAGTTCATTAGAGGAATATGTCCACAAAAAATATTCTAAGCCGTGCTTACATGATGCTCTCCTCAAACTCAGGAGGGAGATCTCAAAGTCATCCTTACCAAATCCTAGACAAACTGGCCCAATGTGCAGAAGGGGCCAAAAAAAAACCCCCAACAAAACAGAGACATTGGGCACAACTGGAAATGGTGCAAAGAACAAAGACAAAGGGATCCACATCTTTCCACATCTTTAATACGGATTGCAATGGTGGTCAAGGTCAGTTCAGAAACACGCAGCAGAACTGGAAAAAGTACAGAGAAGTCAACTACAACGTTCAAAGGGTTGGTATAGCTGCCTTGAGAGGAGAGAGTGGAAAGGCTGGAGAGAAGTCCCAAGGGAGAGATGATACAAGATTTACAAAATCATGCAAGTAATATGCAGAACTGCATTTCCCCAACTCTTTGCAACATCACAACTGGAAGGCACTTGGTGAAACTAAAAGGAGATTCATTTAAAAAAGATTTTTAAAAGTGCTTCTTCACACAGTGGATATTAAGCTTCTAGGATTTGCTGGTATAGGATGTTGTGGAGGAAGATGCTATCAGAAAGTTCAGAAAGGAATGAGACACATTCATAGACACCAGGTGCATAGATCAAGACTCAAAGGACTAAAAGGATATAAACAAATACTAAAAAGCAGGGCCTCTCATGTCCCTGATACAAGTCCAAGTGCTGAGGAATAAACTGCAGAAAGTAGGCAGGCTCACACCTTTGCCCTGGGAAGCATCTCTTTCTGGCATTGCTGGAGACAGAGGCACAAAAATTTCTGTCCCAGAAGTAAACGTGTTTAGAGAAGCACACTTTGTAAATAGATTTAACTTAAACTGTCCCTGCATTTTAAATGAAAAGGAGAAAAGATTCTGCAATCCATTTAAGGAATTGGAGCACATACTCTACCACAAAGTCTCATTTCACATTAGGCGTTAGTGATATCACCAACAGATATCACGCTGAACAAGAATCACTTGTCACACCAGACTGATTGATGTTTGGGTTTCGTGGTGGGTGTTTTAGAATAAGGCTCTGCTGGCTTTGACACATCCCACTTCAACGGTGAGATGAGAAGGAGTAACCATAGCAGGATACACTGCCCCTCTGCTAAGTGCTTGCATAGTCCTCATCAAACCAAAAGTGAGGAGGCATCTCTTTAGCAAGAAAGAGGGAGAATAATCCACCAATTGTCAAAATGGTTATACATGAGAGACCTGATTAAAAAAAAACCACCACACCAAAAAACCCACAAAACCACAGACAAGGACTTTTTTTGTCCACTGTTGGTCTATACAGATTCTAAGACTCTATGAGGCTCTCAGGGTTTGAGTCAGTATTCAGAAGCGCAGCGTGCTCTCACAAAGGGATTAAGGTAGAAATTCAGGTGCCCTGAAAGCCACACGTATCTCACGACTGTAACAGCACAGATAGCATCTCAATTCTCACAAGGAGTCAGCACTGCCTAGAACTTGCTCATAAAACTGGTCTGAGGAAGGAAATATGTAAATTAAGCCCAAGAAAAAGCCCTTACTACAGACTTACTATAGGTTTTTAATCAGTTTCTGGTCTTGCTTCTTTCACAGAATCAAGCTTTCCCTCCCCCAAAAACAGCTAGGTAGTTTGGAAGGTACCCTGTGTATACAATCATCTTGTCTGCTCTCTCAGGAAAGATGCTGCCGTGCTTTCCATGTCACAGTAATCTGGGACTGCTGAGCCCACTCTCTACCAATCATCTAGGTCACTCCTTTTGTCTTCGAAATTCTTCATGCACCTACCGACATCAAGCTGTTTCCTCACTCTTATTAGTTCACGCACAAAGTCATGTTAGCCATGCCTATAATGGATTACTTCAGTGTTTCCTGGGAGCTGAAGTAAAGGACGCTGAGATATTCCTTCAAAATCCCAGATGCAGCATCCATGGGAAAAAGAAATAATTATCTCAATAAGGAAGAATCTCAATTCAATCAGTTTCTATTCAGGCCTTGCTCAGAAAAATTCAGTCTTAAGCAGCAAGCCATCTCCAGGAAATGCTAAGCAATAAGCAGGGATTACGCTCTCTCATAAGACACTTTTCAGTTCTCAGGTGGCCCATTAGTCATTCCTCTCAAGTCAAGATTTCATATTTAACTATTTTGAAAAGATCAAAGCAGAAGTTTCTTCATCATTTTCATCCTGATAGCGCTTTGCGTACACTAGCACCACAAATTCAGACCTAGCGTAAAATAGGTGTTACTTCATTTCCTGTCCTCCATTTCCATTTCACATCAGTTTTTTTCCTTCAAGCCACAATTAGGACAAGGGATCAAAAATGTCACAAAAAGCTGTTCTCCAACCACCACGTGGTTATTGCCACCATATACTGCATTATCAATAAAAAGGGCTAGCAATAACTGTTATTTCTAAAGGAGAGTCAGACAAGCTCTGTTCATAGTACAGCCAGCAGCAAGATGACTTCACTAATAGGTAACAAATTGCCACTCTGATTGAAGCCAGATGTCTAGCAAAAAACTGGAATCACGCATTGATGTTTTGGAGCACTTGCTTTTGTAAAACATTGGCTGGGTGCAGCACTATTTATATGCAGCTCTTCTGCGTGCTGCATTTGAGATGAAGTGATAGCTACTATCTTAAACCAGCTGTAAAGTCATCTCTGCCATCGAATCATATAAACTGGGGTATTTGTGTTTAATTTATTTTGGTTTTAATTAGGACAGCGAAAACTTACAGTCCGAGAAAAACAGGTATGCCAGTCTACCATTTAACATGGCAGTCTTCAGAAAGACTGTCAGCTCTTGCATTTCATTCTATTCTACTTTGACTGGCTTATATCAGATTTGCAATGACAGAAACATGAGCGCTTTCTGAGGCTCTCCCATCTTGATGTTTGTACGGCCTGATAAGGAGGGGGGGTGGGAAAGGAAAGCAGGACAGAAAGGGCACTTACTCTCTGCTTGCCACGTTCCAGCAGCTGAGGCTGACTGCATGCTGGCAGACTTTCATTTCCCACATCTGTAATCGCTTGGCCCAGTTACATCTTTCTCAGAAGCCACCCTCTTTCCTGCAGACGCCTAAGCAGAGTTATCAGGTTTGAAAGGCAAGTGAAGGAACAAAAAGCACCAAGTTTGACTGACTCTCCTCACACCTCCACCTGAATGCAGATTTTTATCTGTTATCTACATAAGACTTGCTGGTGCACAGCTTCCTCCCTCTCTGGAGCTTCTCCATCCATTCCTCCCACAAGGAGATAATGGGTTTGCTCCATCCCTACGCAGCCCCTGCAGCTGGCAGTCTGATAAAGGATGAGCCATCCTGCAGCAACCTCTCATCTGGCAGGCTAGAACGAACACAGACACGCCTCCATCCAGCAGGAGACACAGTAGCTTCTGCATTTTCACAAGGGAGACCAACAAAATAGAAGCAATACACAGCAAACTTGTTTGTCTCTAGTTCAGGCTTTTTTTCTGGTACCCAGTACACACTTGTGGAAGTTTGGTTTGTGATATGGATACTTTTCATCACTTTCTGACTAATTAAAATAAGTTAAAAAGCTTTGAGACTGTTCTTAATAGGAATTTCTAGTTTCAGCACATTTCTTACATCTGACGACCAAACCAAGGACATCATTAAGGTTCCAGTCAAGCGCCTGAGTTAGGGGCACAAGCCTAGAGATGAACAAACACTCCTCTGAAACATGGACACAGTCTCCCAACCACAGTAAAACATCTTTTTTTCTAAAAACGCTTTCTTTCAAATAATATGACATGTAGACATATGTCAGTGACATTACAGGCTTGAATCAAAACGAAAGGATAAGATAGCCTGAAGAAGCTACACTGGTTTAGTAACTGGTGAGGGTCAAAGGGGTTGCAGATGCGCTGCTGGCTTTCCATGCGTATGGCTCGTGTTTGCCAGAGGAAGACAACTCCTGGCAAACCACTCACTTTTAATGAACTTCATTTAAGTAAACAACTGTTCTCAGAAAACGTGGCCAAAAAATTGGTTGTCTGCTCACGTTATGATTTTAGCATTCACAAGTCACATGAGCTTACAGCTTTGCAGAAAGAAAAGATTTCTTGAATAAGCAAAGATAGTGACAGTGCTCTGCATCCGTGGACCAGACCCTGAACACTGCACATCCAAACACTCTGCTGCAGCCCACAGACTTCATCTTGAACTTCACATATTGTAAGATTTTCAGGATAAAAGGAGCACAGTTTAGGAATGCAGCAGCCCATATTCTTACCCCTTCTCCTTCTCTTCTTACCCTCATTGACACAATACCACCTCCTTTAGCATAACAGCTCTTCCCAACACTAAATGAGGCCTGGAGTTTAAGGACTTTTACTTTTCTGCTTTCCCAGAAAAAAAGGCTGAAGCACAGAAAAGCTGAGACTGGCGCCATGGAGGTGAGCTAACAGGAAAGGTCCCACCAGAGGTCACAGTTAAGCACCAACAGTTTTGCACACATTTAAAAAACGCAGACCCTAGGCGGAGTTAAAGTAAGACTTTAAGGAATTTGACACATTCCTCACAACAGTGAAAGCATGTATTTTGCCGGAAAACTCCCAGACTTGGTAAATGAACTGTCTAGTCTTCACTAAAACTGAAGAATTCAAAAACACCCTGTTGCTCCTATTGCGTGTCTTACTGACAGCGGTGAGAGAAAGATGAAAGCAGTTCAACTCCAACACCGCTCACACACCTTGTCTAAAAAGCCATGGAATGTTATTCCAAGTTCACCAGAGCACATCTCCACAGGCGCCTCAGGGCGCCTCTGTGAGGAGCTGCCCTGCGCCACACACAGATGGTTCCCGCCGGTTCTGACAGACCCACCACGCGCACGGCTCAGCCTCGGCCGCTGCGGGGAACAGCGGGTCAGGAACGGGCAAACACACCACACGGGCAGCAAGGAGCAGAGAAACCTGTGAGAAACAGTCCCTGGGGAGGACCACGGAGGAGCTCCAGACGTTCCCCTGCAGCCCCTGGAGAGGACCATGGAGGAGCAGCCACCTACACTGCAGCCATGAAGGAGTTAAGTTAAGCCTGGGAAAAAGGGGAGGAGAGGAGCTGTTTTAATTTTGTCCTTGTTTTTCACATAGATTCAAATCTATTCCAAGTTAATCTTCCCCAAGCAGAGCCTGTTTTGCTCATGGCAGTGATTGACAAGTGATCTCCCCATCTCTATCTCAACCCATGGGCTTTATCACCTTATTTTCTCTCCTGTCCTCTTGAGGAAAGGGAGGGAGAGAGGGGCTGGCGGGGCAGCTGGCCAAGGTACTGCCATAACAGCTCATCTTCAGCCTTTTCTAAGCTCCTCTTTCAAATGACTTGCAGATCAACCTGAGAGCTCGTATTTAGTGCTTCTTTCAGATTAGTCTGAAGGACAAGGTAACAAGGAAAAAGGGTTTGCACATCCACAGCATTTTTAAGAACCAATATACTGTCTGAGTAGCAAGTAAACCATTCCTTAGCCAAAGTATCTTTTGTTAAAAGGTATATAAAGGATGGTGGTGTTAGTGACATGCAGTCTGACAACATTCGAGCTGTTTGGCTCAACTCATTCATCACAAGTCCTTGACAATTCCACCAGCCTTCTGCCCACAACTTTCTTGTGTTCATTTTAACAACAGAGCAAAGTTTGAGCTATTTTAGGCACTTAAGGGACTTCCTCGCAGCAGTGATATTCAGTATTTACCAAAAGAAATGCTACATTGTCAAAAAAAATAAGGACCTCTATTTTTATAACATGGGGAAGTGCTTGAGCGTTTAAAACTAATAAAATTATACAATAATTACAATTATACAATCAGAGATGGAGGTTTCTGAAGACTAATCAGTATTTTACAGAAAAATTGTGGGGAAGACATGAACTTTCAACTGTGATTTTATAGTCCTGGTTAACACACTGGATAAGCAATTGCAATTTAAGCAAAAAAAAAACCTCAAGGAGAAAAAAAAATAATTAGAAAACGACACCACTTTCCTGAGTTTTAGGGGGAGATAAACACATACAAAAAACAACTAGGAACTATCACATTTTCCTCGAACACAAGTGAGGCACACATGGAAAGAAGGCTTGTGTAATAGAACAGTTAGTTACTAAAGGCATTTAAATGAAAGAAAGTGAGACTCAAAAGCCGCAGAGTATGATGTTTTAATCCTTTCTCTCCTGTCAGGCTCTTATTTTGTCCTTCTTTTCCCCTCCGCTGCCATGTTCTACAGATTTCTGCCACCTCTCTACCTGACCTCAAAATGGCAAGTGTTTCTAAGGTCCTGATATTAAATCTTGTACTCTCCCTGCTCTTGAATTTTGTGGCTTAAGGTTTATAGGAGATTTTACTTGTTAACAGAGACCAACATCTTCTAACCTTCACCCATCGATAGCTCGTCCTCAAATTCTATCATCACCTATTTGTCACTCGGAGATGGGCTACTGGAGATTCATCCACACACATCACAATCATCATACTACAGACATACCTAAACCCGTTATTCACAGCTAGCTCAGGTTCTGCTAGCAGAGTGGCTGTGACAGTTCAAAACTCAGCACAGGATGCAGTACCCAGCTGCACAGGGTCAGGCTGTTAGCTTTCTGCACTGGCAAAAACCCCTCAAGCTACTTTTTTTAAGGCAAGCTAAGCATTTCTGCATGACCAACAGTCACAGTAGGGACTGCAATGTAGATATACTCCAAGAGACTGTACCTGCACGGATTTCCCCTCAGAGAAAAAAAGGCAATTAATTCCTTAAACCAAAATGGATCCCTGAGGATCTGTGCAGAGAATAAGAAGTTTTCCCTATTTTAATACTGTCTGCAGCACAATAACATCCATAAGCATCAAGATCTCAACAGCTGCTACAGTTTCAGAGGGGTTTGTGTGTCACAAGCAGAGTCTGTAAAACCGTTCTAAAAATACGTTCATTAGCAACTCAAAATTTCTGCACAATGGGAATGGGCAATATCGTGGAGACCAACTGTTCTACTTCCCTACTGTAAACATTCACGCTGGTAATACTTCAAAAAGAGACAGGCTGGAGATGGTGACAGAAGCATTGGACCTCACCAGTGGGCTCCCAACTGCCTTTACATGGAAGATTTTTGGTTAGTTCTGCTGGAAGACGCAAAAGGACGAAAGAGGTTTTACTGACTTACCAGAAAGAAAAAGTCTAGGCATTCAAATGCTTCCTCTGGAGGATATAACCACTGGTCACACCTTGGGAAAAAAATATTTTTTCATATCAAATGCAATAACTATATAGTGTAAAAAAACCCACCCTATCTATACTCAATGCAGTGATTGTTCTCTGTGTTGCTAGAGCCAGATACTTCATACAGTTGCCACCATATAAAAATAATTTCAAAGCATTTTGTGCATTCAAAATGCATATAATGAAACTGAAAAAGATCGTCTCAATGCAGTACAACACACAAGTAACTGCAAAGAAACAATTGTGTGTTTTTTCTGCCTCCTGGGTAGTTAACACTGCTTTTAATTTCATCTCTGTCTTTTCATATTATCATCTGCAGAAGCTCATGGCCAAGAGTTTGCCCTGGTAATAGCTGACTGTTCTCTTTGATATCATCACTCCTTGCTCTTTATGGACAGGCCAATATTCATTGTGATTAGCAAGGGACAGCCCTGTCTATCCAGATTAGTCACGAATACTTAGCAGTTCACTCCATGCATCATCACTAATTGCTGTAAAAGAAAATGTCTGCATTTCTATTTTAAACAAAAAAAAGACTATAATTTTCTCTCTCTAGGGAAGACAACAATGCTTCACTTGTATTCGCCACAGTTGGTGAGAATTTGTTTCCATCAGTAATTTCAAGAAATAATACCTTATTGGTCAACTTTTTTTGCTTTGCCTGAGATTTAATATTCCATAAACCTGTACTAAAATATTACTTTCTAAAAAGAGACTCATAAAGGTATCATCAGGTAACTCATAGTTATTCCAGTCCTTAAACTGCATGACCATGCATTCCTAGATGATAATCCTAAGGAAAATTTAGTGACAAGTCCTCCTACCACCTGAATGAGCGTGGGTGTGAGGTGTGTGTGCCTAGTCCTACAAAGATATGAAGGTACTATTTCTATTCTCAGTTTAGCTCATGTTCTTAAAAGAAGTAAAAAAAACACGACACATTAAAACCGGATACAGTTTTATCTTCCCTCATATTTAGACAGTCTCTCTGTGAGAAATTTGTTTTTTCCTCAAAACTTACATTTATAAAATTAGCAATTATTTTTCTTGTCTCTTAAGACAAGAAAATTCCTGGTTTTGTTTCTGATGGTGACTGACAGGCTTAAGGTAAAATGTACCCTATTTATACTAAGTGAAATAATATTAAGCTGATATCAATAGCGTTTTAAAACTCTTTCATAAATATGACGTTTTACATCTTCATTCATTTACATAAATAAAAAAATTATGCAATATGTGATCATTGCATAAAACGTATACATACCATTTTGTCCTAGGATAATTATTTTGTGTCAGAGAATACTTTTTTCCATCAGATTTTTTTTTTTCCTGGAATGAAAGAAAATTTGTGTAAGATTGATTTATAAAATTTTATCTGCCAGAAAAGTGTTGTTGACTGACACAACTCCTCCACCAAGAGCTATTCTTCTTATGTAGAACAGTACTATAACTATCACACTGCTGAGATGAAATATAAATGGAACAAAATATACCAGTTAAAATTTAAAAAAAAAAAAAAGTCATTGTAGAACCATCAAGGATTTTACAGATGCTGGGTTTGACACAGTTGCGGAAGGAAACAGAAAGTTTCATAGTAGTTTCACATGCATGCCTTTCTGCTACTTCTCCTTTGCCACAGCTGCCAAATACCATGACCATGTCAGCTCAAGCCAGAAACTCCAGTTCAGGTGAAAGCTCTCTTTCGGGGTTCATTTTGGCATGAAAATAATCTCCAATCACAGAACTGACTTATAAATCCTTTCAGTCACCAATGGCTCTCTCTACATTGGTAAATAGGGCGGTCCATAAAAAGTAAATCTGAAGAGGAAGTCAATAAGTACTGAGGAACACAAATTTTATTTTGCTTTGGTTTGGTTTTTTGCATGGGTTTGTTTTGGTTTTATTTCTTGCAGACTAGCTCTAACCTGGTCCCGTGGACTGAATGCCAGCTAGCGTTTGGGGCACTCTCAGACTGCATCTCACAGTACAGGTTCATCCAAAAGGAATCTAGTCCTCACAGTTTGAGGCAGCTCCATAATACACACCAAATCAGAGTGAGTGGGGACAACTGAGGGATTCCCTTCACAAATATGTCCCCTATCTAACCTAAAGTGCTTAAATAGATGCACTCAGGATGACTTAAAAAAAGCACTTTGTTTCCATGAAAGTAAAGTAAATTTATGTACAAAATAACTTAAGTCAAGAAAGTGTTTGCATTGTCTATTAATATCAGTTACTATGTTAGTGAGGAGTTAGTAAGGCACCTTCTATAAAGACTTTATTTAGCTTAGTGTGGAACATCTGGCAGACACAGCAAAGAAGGTAAACTTCTGAAAATGTCCTCAATCAATACATGAACACCTGAAGAGAACATTTAAGGAGGATTTGCATGTCCTATTTAAAGTTTTGACCTGAAGCTGTCACCATTTAACATTCACCATAAACCATTTTGATTACTATTGTCAGATTCCACATGAAAGGTACAAGCCATGCAAGCAGAATATTTAAGATCTTTCTGCTGCTCTTCTGCAAATCTGATAATGAAATCAATCTGCTAATTAACTAACTACTAATTCATTTCTCTACAGCCATTAGTGTGCTGTCACTCTAGCACCTATATATTATATTAATTTTCTTGTACTGTTACTTTGTTCCACATTTTTCCAGGAGATGCATTGCCAACATTATTCCATATTCCAAAGCCTCCATGGCAGTATCTACGTGTACATTACTGTTATTGATAATACACGTTGCCTATGAAAATAATTTATAAAGCAGCTGGAAAAACTTACCAGAAATTCAGAGTATTAAGGTTTTTGCAACTGCTTCTATATTGATTATGATAACATTTTTCTATACTCTCTTTCAGAAGTCTTTATTGTTTACACTACATCTGATGCTAAAATACTAGCTGCTCTATTAAACTGATCTAAATTACACATCTTCCTCTCATAATATATGCAGAACTTTAAATCTGAGCGTAACTACTAACTGTAACAGAATATAAAAGTCCACCTACACAGTCCAGTTTGAAGAATCAGGGCCTGAGATTTATTAAGTGAAAGATGCTATTTTTCTAATTTATATCAGTGCCTGTAGTCCCTTACAAACATATTTTTGCTATAAAATCTTTTTTAACTTTCTAATCTCAGGCATTCCTAAATGACTAAACATGAATTCAAGATATGAGATTTAAAATAGATTTTGCGTGCCAATCTAAAACGTCTTCTATTCATCTGGAAAGTCTTAATTAAGGACATATATCTTCAGCTTCCTTCTTTTTTTTCCCAGTGACTACAATGTAAGTCCTATTTTTAAGACGTTTAATTGTGAACATTCTGATCATCAGCATGATACACTGTAAATTCAGGACTAAGAATATCTGAAAATAAAATGCAGTAAACGAAGGTCTGCAATGTCACTTCTGCATTGTTAACTGTAGGCTCAGGCTGTAATTCTTGTAGGAGAGAGAGTTGCAGAAAACATGAGACGCATGCACACTCCTACTCATCTGCCACTGACCATCAGAGTCTAGAAAAAAAAAAACACAGCAGGTGCAATCTTCAACTAGTTGTTGACAATGACACCCTCAGCTGGGATTAGATCCACTAACCAACACAGTCAGGCAGAAGCCCAAACAAGGGTGCCACGTTAACAGCCCAGGTAATGTTTTTTACTCCTCTTATTCCTCCATTTACGGACAGTTCAGTAAGAACTAGACGATCTCCAGGACTGATACCACATTATTTCATCTCTGTTCTGTCTGCAGAAATTAAGCTGTGCCTTAACTGCTGATTACACAGGCAATCAAATGCCCAGTGCACCTGTGCTGAGACTATTCCTACCTCTAAAGCACAGTTATTCTTAAGCTATCTCTTCAGATGCAGGTCTGCTTAAAATGAAGTGTTTGTTTCTCCTCTGTGGTCTTTTCACTAGTCGGGGTGCAACTGTGGTGAGTTTGGAGCTACAGGGTCAGTAGAAGAGCCGCAGAGATCTCTTGGCTGGGAACAGCTAAGGGAATGCTCAGTATGATAAACACTTTCCCTTCTTTCTTCGCCATGCCATTTCTTTCTCTGAGGGAAGAAGGTCATCTCCTTCCTGTTGCCTGCACACACAACACACGTTTATTATGTTCAAGACTTCCAAACAGGGAGTACAAGTCTCTCTTTGTCTCACCAGCCGACTCTTGTGCTGGGAGGCACTGCGCTTTCTGACAGCTCTGGAATCTAAAGGTGATTTTTTTTTTTTTTTTTTTACTTCCTCATGTAATAAGATTGGCAAAGCGCCATCTGGCATCCAGAGGTCTGATCTGGGATTTAGATTCCAATTCTTGCACAGCGGGAGAGTTCCAGTAATGCTGGTAGGTTAGAAAGAGTCAAACAGAAATCCTTGTAAGTCAATAAACTGCCTGGTCACAGCCTGACGTAGGAAGGAATACATCTTGTGCAGCCAGGGAGTCTTTCTGTCTCTGTTCTCTAACTCCTGATTCAAGCTTCTGGTCAAGGCCCCTTGGCAGACCTGTAGATGTAGATGGGGGTCTGGCCTTCACGCTTACCCAAAACTTCTTAATAAATCAATAACCATTAGAATATCTCTGATGCAATCCTGCCAGGTAATTTAGAGAATACAGTCAAGTCAAATACAAAGGTATAAATGAAATTACAGCCTCCCTACATAAGTCTTATTATTAATACTACAGTATGTACTGCTACAAGCAGTGACAAAAGTAATTTAATATTTCTATAGTTCACTAAAACATCCTAGACATGAAAATAGATTCTCTCCATATGCATCTTTTCACATAAATTGATTGATTTTAAATTACATTTAAATAGATACATAAAAGCAATCTTCACAATTGACTGCAGTTTCTCTGAGAGATGTTTCATGACTTACCTTCAGTGCCAAAGAAATGTTATCTGCCCCATTATAAGACCCCAAGAGAGGCATGATGCTCTAGTTTTTCACAAGGAAAACTAGACAAGGTCACACCTAAGGAGGGAATGAGGGTTGGAAGGAGTGAAATACACAGCTACGACAGACTAAGTAACTCAGAAGAAACGACCGACTCTTACCTATGCTCTGATTTTTGCCATGTTGGCGTATGTCACTTCTCTTGCTGTAAAAGATGAAATATAAATCTTCTTAATAATGAAGACAGTCTAAAATCCACTGGAAGTAAGGCACTGTATAGCAATTTGCACTGCTCACAATGGTTTAAAATATCTTCCTCCAGGTTAGGCTTTCATAATGCAGAGCAAATTCACATTTACTCAGAAGTGAATGTGTGACTTGAACCAAGTCTGATTTTCGTGAATTCATTTCTGAGACAAATGACCCAATTGAGTATAATGGCTCTGTGAAGCTGCCTAGAGTAAAACATATGAGTAAGTAAGTGATTGCATGATTGAGGCCCCAGACATTAAGAAACATACTGCTGCTACCCAGTAATAGCATCGTTAATGCAGCCGTTTATTGGTTTATTTTTACTTAGGAGAAAATGCATTGCCCTTCTGAGACCATAAGAAATCGATACATTTTCAGCTTTTAATAACATGATCTAAACCAGTTGCTACAGTCTGCAGCGAAATCCGTTGTGAGCATATGACGCCATTCATTCTCTCCGCAATACTATTTGCATTTTAACAGACACGAGGAAAGACTTCAGTGAAGCAATAATTAAACCTATGCTACACTGCCTAAGATGAAAATTATGTACATTAAGAAGCCTAAAAAGTTCTTTTAACATCTTTATTGTTTTCGTAATAAAGAAAACAAATAGTCACCAAAGCGTACATGTTGTACGAGCACCAACTCACAACAGAACAGAACTTGCTGTTAACAGCATGTCATTGACTACACTTAGGGTGTAAAAATGCCAAATATCAGATGCATAAATGCATGCTGAATCAAATGCCATACATGTTTACGGGACCTCTTGACACCCTATTTTGAGAATATCTACTATTAACGTTTTTACATGTCATCTTCCCCTGAACATAAGTATATTGCAAATAAGGAATGGCAGGACTTAGGACATCAGTTAGGACATTAAGTCTCAAGTTCCCTGACCAAAGCAGTGAGAACAAGCACTGTCTTGGGAAAGACACTTCATTTTGGACCTTCAAATTAAGAGAGGCTGACTCAATAGGAGGAGCTCTTTCAGAAACATTATGCCTCCAGGAGGGAGGGTAGCACTCCTTAAAGAAAGACAGACAGGGGTAAGTAAGGTCAGTGCACATCACCATTCCTGGCCACCAATGCCAAAAGCCTTAAATTTAGTAATCTACATTTAATTTTATTTTAAAGTCTCGTTTTTCGTTATTTTTCTCACAAGAGCTGGGCTGGGACTCAAAGAAACATCATGGGTTAATCCTTGGGAGTTTGTACGTGAAACTTTGGCTTTAGGGGTATTAAGTTTTAAGAGCTGAAAACTCACAAATACATCAGCACTGATTGGGCTCCTTGAGCTTAAAAAATAACTCATTTGCAACAGATATAATTCAAAATAAATAGTTTGAAGAGCAATCATTATTTCACTGAGTATGATATAAGTCTTCTCCCTGCTATAAGCACTTAGTACCCACTGTTGG
Organism: Tauraco erythrolophus; assembly: GCF_009769465.1. Lineage (NCBI taxonomy): Eukaryota > Metazoa > Chordata > Aves > Musophagiformes > Musophagidae > Tauraco > Tauraco erythrolophus. The sequence goes on along the minus strand of NC_141469.1, from coordinate 9,729,995 downwards.
CAGTGGTTTATCTGCTCACAGCTTTTATTTTCAATTTACAGCATAAGAAAACATCTCTTTGTTTACATACAGTTTGTTCTTCCTTTCAGCCACATCAGATCAAGTCTATATTTGTTTTATTTGTTGTCTTAATATTTTATCACCATTTTCAGGACTCCTACAGTATTTCAAGAGTCCAAGAGAATTAAGCAGCTCTTCAGGATTCTCATCTGTAGGGGTTGTCTGAAAGTTCCTAAATTTTTAACATACTGAGGCAATTTCCCTTTGTGTCCTATAATTAAGACCTGACGCCTCAGAGAACGTAATTGGGCAAGTTCATTTTGGCCACTGCATAAAATGATGAAGTTTCCAGTGCTGTAAGCTTCGCCAACCCAAAGAAAGTCTGTGGGACTCCACATGGGCAGAGAACGTGCTGTGGGAATGTATTTCAAAAACTAAGTCAAATAGCATTAAGAAAATTTTGATTCACCCTAAACACAATGAGGTTCCTGATACACTGCCCGAACACGCATGTACTACTATTATTTTTTTTTTCCAAGCTAAGAATACTTCACATCATCAGTTAAATAAATAAATGACATGAATAGTGAACTACAGGCACTGAAATGTTTGCAAATAGAAAACTTAACAGGGACGATGGACTGAAGACAATATAGCCATCGGATGCTTCTCATTTGCTGGGTAGACAGGGGTTTGTGAAGATCCTTTTTTCCACCCGCCTTTGCAACTTGACAGTAACAGTGGTTCTCCAGTGTGGTACTGAATTAGGAGGCATTTTGTTTGTATTGTTAGAGCCTTAATTGAAACAGTCAGGGAGAAATGTTTTATTACAGAGAGAGAAAGGACTTTTTTAATAAGGCTCTAAGGAGACTCAGTTTTAATGATGCTTAACACAATGTTTTAAACCTCACAGTACATCTACACGCTATTTCTTGTTACATGTTGGTTATTTAACAGCAGGCTGGCACCAGATTGCCTGCTGCAGATAGTTAGGGCTGGCTCGTACAAATTCTGACAGTCTCAACATTGACGAAAGACAGCGTCAATTTTAATTCTTACAGTATTTCACTACTTGATGCTTTCTTTCTCAGACTACTATTTATAGCAGATGTTCTTTGCATGGCAGTACGTGTAAACACAAATATAATCAACTGCTAAGCTATATGTCCTGATGTCACTTGGAACACTAGGTATGAGACGAGGATTATAAGTAAGTACACCTGCTCCTCATAGGTGCTTAATACTCAGCACTTTTGATATGCATGTGAAAATACAGATATGAGAGTCCAGCCATAAAAATCTAAACATTAGGAATGTGCAGTTCGAAAGAGCAAGCATGATACAGAAAACCAAGTTCAGAAGAATATCAGTAATTAGCTTGTATTTATACGGTTGTTAAGAATAATAAACATTGATTAGGCAAGATTTTGAAAAAACCCAAAGTATGAATTTTCGATTAAGTTGTTTAGCCCCAGTCCAGATATACTTCAAATCAGATGACCATCTTTATTTTTCAGTTTTTATTTTTTTTCCCCTGCCTTCTCCCAGTTGGGGAATTTTCACGTTTTCACTTGGGATAACACAGGGGGTTTGGGATTTTTTGTTGTTGTGGGGTAGTGTTTTCTGGGTTTTTTTCTTTTCCTTAAAAGACACCACAGATGCTGTCTCAGATGAAGAAAAGATAGAAATTTTATCTGTAGATTATTAAAATAGAAACAAAATGAAATTTAATGCATTACAATATTAGAGTATTAAAACTTGAATCTTTTCCCTTCATAGACAGCGCTCTGGCAAGAAAATGTAAAAGCAAGTTGTTTTTAGAAATCACAACTGTCTCATTGCCAAAACATATTTTTTTTTTGCCTAGGATGTGACAACTTGTAAGTATATAGGGAACTTGTGACATACAGACAAAGGAAAGGTGAGAGTTCAAAGGGTAATTGCACATCATGGACTGAAACGCTGAACTACAGATACTCATAAGAACAACCGTGACAACATGTACATAGGGCGTTTCTACCCAGTCTTGAACAGAAAGAAAAACTCAGTGTTTTGCATTAGTTCAGATTTTTTCCCCACAGCCCATTTCTAAATGGCAGATATACCCTAAAGGAAATAGGAAAAAAAAACAAAACCAGAAATGTTGATAAGGTGACCCAATCAATCATGGGACGTATTAGCGGTGGTAAACAAGGTTGTCTAACCAAGGCGTTAACCTTCAGGAAGGAGGCAGAAGTAATGAAATAATCTAAACCCCCAAACACATCACTTGGTATGCAAATCTAATAACCACTTACTTCATTATTGATGCTGACACTCCTGTAGTTGCTTCAAGAGGGGAATTTGCATTTTGTGGTAGAAGAACTATCTACAGGCAGTATACAAAATGAAGTAAAACATCTAAAAAAAATCCTAGCAATTGTCAAAGACTTACATAATGAACTAAAGACAGCACAGAGTAATCAAAGTAAACAGCTCAGCTTACGTAACCAAGGCCAGAAGAAAGTACTTTTTGCCACAGTTTCTGGTGAGCAGAAAAAAAAAAGTTCAACAACACATTGAAAACAGAAATTCTTTCCAAATGACTAGAAAACAGACCAAAAATAATCCAAGGGAAAATGATAGCCAAACTTCTTTCTTAAGTGTTTCAAGCCTGGAACATTCGTAATTCTACATATGGAAGACAGAAATGTAATCTCAACGTAGAAGCCACTGGACCAGGTAGCATAGTAGTAAGCAAAAGCAGTGTTTCCGGACTCAGTACCTGTACACAGCCAAGTATTTAGCAGTGAAAGACCACAGCTGTCTGGATGGACCAGGTGTTTGTAAACGTACACCCAAAATGGAACGAGTTCTTACTGAAAAGGCAGCGGAAAATCTGACTTGAAGTGCATTAAGTACCTGGAAATATGAAAAAAATAGAGCAACAGAATTAGGATGAGGCTAAAACCTTGCATTTCCACCTTCTAGGCATTCCTAGAGTCAAACATTTAAACTTCCAGGCAACAACTCCACATGCAAGACCCATCGTTTTCAAGCATTACTGTATTCATACTTGCATAAATACACAGAGATCAGAGATTATACCGCCACCCATGGTCCTCTAGTCCATTCTTTCAAAACACCTGTCTTTTCCAGCCTTCACATCATTTAATGCTTGGAATAGTAAAATTTTAAGTCATCGCAGCAATGGATTCTGGACCCGCCATTCCACATCCTAAAGAATTCCATAGATTCATAGATTTCTAGGTTGGAAAAGACCTTAGAGATCATCCAGTCCAACTGTCCCTAATCCCCCATTAAACCATATCCCTAAGTAGTTCATCCACCCTTTTCTTAAACACATTAAGAGATGGGGACTCAACCACCTCCCTGGGCAGCCTATTCCAGTGGCTGACAACCCTTTCAGAGAAGAAATACTTTCTAACATTCAACCTGAACCTCCCCTGATTAAGCTTATACCCATTTCCTCTTGTTCTATCACCCATCACTAATGTCAAGAGCCCTTCCCCACCTCCCCACCATCTTTTCTCAAGTATTTGTAGGCTGTAATCAGGTCTCCCCTCAGCCTCCTCTTCTCCAGGCTAAACAGCCCCAACTCCCTTAGCTGCTCCCCGTAAGATTTATTTTCCAGCCCCTTGACCAGTTTAGTCGATTTCATTTTCATCGACTTTTCTTTCTTCTCCTTTTATTGCTATTCACCTTCCTTCTCTCTGTAAGTTAGATTTCTATACTTAATTTAACCTTTTTACTTTCATTTTGTTGCTCTGAACTACATTTTAAATTTCTTCTTTACGCAAGCATCTGAAATGGTTACCATATCCCTTCATTTACTATTTCCCTGACTACGTCTCCTTTTTTGGCTGTTGTCCCTCACTGCATCCAAAACCAAATACATAATCTTCTGATGAATTTTGCTTTGACAAAAAGGGCACAATCAGACCATTTAATCTTTTCCCACTAATTGGTCCGTTCAATCTCCAATCTCTTTAGTAGCTTTTTTTTTTCCTGAATCCCTTCCAGCATATTCACATTTCATTTGTGCCAGCTCCAACAGTGCTAGCATACGTAGGCTAATGCATGCACGTTTACATATTGAAAAATGTACATACAAATGTTGAGTACAAAATAGAATTAATTTAGAACAGATTTTAGACACAATCACATGCCAGTGAAAATCCTTTGGAGAACACTCAAATGTCTTGGAATTAAACTTTGCCCTAGGAGTCAGCTGAAAGTGAATATGTGGTAATACATACCTATCTTGATCAACAGAGGCACTAGAAGAATAATGCCTGTTTGTATCATACAAAGATCCAAACTGAATGTTTCCAAAATTTTACAGTTATCAGACAGGTAATACTTCATTAGTTCAAGATATTGTCTCAGGTATGAGAAACATAGAACCCACAGTATTTAGATTTGGAAATTAGAGAATTAATACGCACACTGTGAGGTGCTCTTGTACCAACACGACTTGGATTTGAAGCAGGCTGAAGGACCGCAATTAGAAGGGTTAAAACCACTTACATGGTCAGGTAGGAAAAGAGGGAATAGCCTTCTACAGAATCACTTTGACCAATCTGTTGAACCTAGTATTTGGAAGAAAATATAGCTTAAAATACAGCTCACTGATAACCATAAGTCCATCCAGAGAAGACAGTTAGTGCCATCTCTGTAATCCTTTACGTAAAGTGTTTTCAGTTTGGACATGCCAAAAAAAAAAAAAAAATATTCCACCTTGGTGTTTGTCAGGTGAAATCTGGAGCCTAAAACAATCTCTGCTCATCACAGACAGTCTTCATTTCTGCATGTCTGACCTTCTCATCCTGAAAAATTAATTCTGCTCGTCATAGACAGCCTTTTTACCATACATATGCTCCACCTTAACCTTGTGGCGCCTCCAGGTAATTCTCCATGCTGATTTGTTCTAGTCTGACATCTCTGTGTGCTGGGATTTAGGTTAACCTTTTAAGCTTCCATAACAGATGCTTCATACACCCCAGTCAGGGATTTTGTTAATTGCTTCTCCAATGGTGAGGGCATCTCAGCTGCAAGGGATTAGGAAAGAATCAGGAAATCAACAACAGGTAAATTAGAAGTGGATCAGACACTTCCCAATGGAAAAAAAAATGTAAATGTTAAAAGCTAAGTTTGATCCTCATGTTCATGCATGCTTTCAAAATAGGATTTGTCAATTGCAGATGCAAAGCAGCTCCAATTTGATATTAGTCACTTTGTCTAGTTTATATTCTGAAACATTAAAGCTGCCTAAATGACCTGCCAAGTATTGATGTAAGCTTATTGACAAAACAGAATGCTTCGCAGTAAGGGCATCATCTCACAAGGCTCCACACAGTGACTCTGTAATTACTGTTTCAGCCTCTGCATATCAGATCTCTAGTATACTCTGCATGATTCACCACAAATAAAAAAGAAAGAATTAGCTGATGTAAGTAGGAATAAATTATCTGAAACCAATAATCTTTGAGAACTCACAAAAACGGAATTATTCTAAAATGATCAGTTACACTTCTTTCACTAAGGTTTAGAAATAATGGATAAACTTAGCAGTTTCTTTGAAAATTCATTAAATCCTTATCCAGTAGTGCATACATCCTTACCACATGCTCTAGAAAGTTAGGGCAACAACAAAATAACAAAAAAAAAAGCATAAGAGAACAGATTTCTTTCTAGTATTCTGTGTAAAATAAGCACACTTTTGGACTGTGCAAACATACATGCTTACACCCAGGAGAAGATCAGAAGATCTGGTCAACGCTTTGAATTTGGGCTGGGCAGGCAGGCACAACTCTTAGTTGTTTCACAACGTGGGGGAGGGAGAGCAAAAAAGTAACAGAAATGGATACCAGGTCCAACGAGGTCTGCATAACTCAAGTCCATAAATTATGTCCAGATTTCATTTATTTTCTTGACTTTCTTGCACGTTCTTTCTACATTTCCACTTGCTTCCACCTGTCCTTGTCAGTCTACTCTCACTTAGCAGTTTGGATATTTATTTAATTGGGAATATTTTCATTATTGTATTCCTTGACAAGAAAACCAATGTTTTTTTTTAAAAAAAAAACCACACAACGAAATCTTAACTTTTTTTAATCATATGTGAAATGTAAACGAGTTTATGCAATCTTTTGGGAGTGGGTATTACACTGATCTCTTCTACCAGAGAAAACAGCTCTATCAACCGAGTTGCCAACAACCCTTGTTTGCCTGGTTTTGGTTGCTTGTTGACCAACCCAGGGCAATCTCAAATCACTACATACATCTGCCTCAGACACAAAGGTTGGAGCAGGTGGCACAAGTTAACAACGCCAAGGTTTCATTCAAGGTTCTTGTACAGCAATGGCCACCTTGAAAACAAACTCTGAAGACTGACTTAACAGTTAAGGAGTTCTGCAGTGAGGAATCACTTCCCCGTGTAAAGAACATGCAGCATCTGGCACATAAACGTGCACACTTCAATAATCCATCATTTCAGTATCAACAGTATTATTTATTGAATCATACCAGCTTTGTTCAGTTGCTCTATTTCAGAAACTTTTTATTCAGAATTCTTTCGGGTTTTTACCCCTATTAATATTCATCTACAAGAATGATGTCTTTAAATACCAACCACTGTCCCACTTCATCCATAATTTATGAACCACCTCAACACAAAATCCATAGGTATCACTTGTTGCCCCCTGACTCCAAAAATTAAAGGCAGGCAAAGCTGTAGTGAACAGCATAGGAACATAACTGAAATTTTCTGCAATCTCAAAGAAATCTGCAGTTTAGTTAAAGTTCATATTTATTTCACATCTGAGACAAAAAGCTATTAAAGGCACCCTGTGGCTTCAAATCGGTTTTATTTACTTTATTTACATTTTAACAATGTTTGACAAGGTAAATCTCTTAAGGAATATTGTATCATTTGTGAGAAAGGGTGCTGAATCTTAAGAAAGCAATGCTGAATCTTAAGCAAGCAAATATTCCGAGCCATTACGAATGGTTCCCTCAAAGGGATTTTTCCTTTAAATTACAGCTGTCAATCAAAAATACAACTTTGTTCTTTGTTACGTGAAAAGTAAGTTTCAAAGGGAAGAGTAATGTAGAAAATAAAAAAGCTTTACTCAAATAAGGATAAACAGGAGACTGGATAATCAGAAATATTTCAGAGAAAAGACAGAAGTCAAGCCTATAAATCAGGCTGAGACATTTTTAGAGGCATTTTGTAATATGCACTCAAATCATTCACAAGTTAAAAGATGTCATTCCTGTTGGTACCTTCCAGATCTAAACAGCGTTTTCAATATGTTATATAACGTAGAAGACAATGTTAACTAAAGGTTAACAGTATTTTGGAAAGACAATGAAGGACATTAAGCACAAGCAAATGATCCTTTCCAACTCCAAACAGTATCCAATATAAGATTGCATACATACCAATCACATATTTAAAATACTATCACATCAACCAAAATTGAAAAAAAAAAAAAATATTTACCCCTGGATGAACTTCTAGTTTTATAAATGCAGAAGCTAACAGAGGAGGGGACTCTGCAAATATCCCTAGTGTATTTCCCCAAAAAGCCTCATTAGCTCACGTCTACCCAACTGCACAAAGGCACGCCGTACTGAGATCCCCAGACTGAGACCTGAACAAGTCAATCCACACTTTGCAGCCCAAGAAGCCCCACTGCCATGTTCTCACAGCACCACAAACCAGCCCACAAAGCCCTGCCTCCTGGTCCCACACTAACCAACACCGAGAACCCAGCCCAAGCTGTCCCAGAACAAACCCAGGCAAAGCTTGCCCACCTGCAAACCTCAGTGCTTCCACTTTCAAAGCCAGCATGGGCAGGAGTGACAGTGCCCACACAGCAGGATAGATATGTCCTCAGGACAGGAGATGCGCCGAGTCTGGTGATGAGTCTGGGAAGCCATGCACCGGGGGATGCCCTGGCCAGGGCAGAGAGGAAGGAGGAGAGGGATGAACCATAACAAAGCATCTATGCTAAGGTCTACTAGTAGACAAGCACAAGTGCAAGAGGAGTTTAAGAAGAGTTTGCAGATGCAATATCATATGCCTACATAGAACGTTAACCCTTTAAAAGCTATTACCGTTTGCGCCCATGCAACACGCAACTACTGCTGACATAAGAAAGCACAAGGAACAATAGTTCAACAACAAGCTGTTCATTTCGGCAACCTTCATTTTATTACCATTTTTACACTAATTATTATCAGGGTTTCAGTTAGTCATGTTTTTCTACAATTCTATCATCCTAATATAAAATCATGATGATTTATTTAAGTCCTGCATCATTGGTTTACAGGCTGGATTTCATTTTCAGCAGCAAAGCTTAACACAGAAATCAGTATTCAAATTCAGAATTTGTACAGGCTTTAAATGAGTCTAGTGTCAATGAAATTAACTCTGTTACTCAGCAACATAAAGACAGTTTGAATATAGTATCAGAGGGGTAAAAGTCCAGGCAAAGCAGACATCTTACTAGTATGATCAGAATTCTAAACTTTCAATGTTCAGCGACAAGTCATTCAGCTTCCTGACCGTGCATTATAAATACTTATACGGATAAAGATATTACGCACACACAGATAGCGTCTACTTTCCAATATAAAAAGTGCTTAATATATGAAATCTCAGTGCCGTAAAACTTGATAATTGTGAACAACAAAAGCACTGACCAAGACAACAGATCATTCTGTAATCCTGGTGCTATGCATTAGGTTTTTGATGGTACATGGGACAGGCATACCACTAGGCTTGGATAAGGTAAAAAGGTAGATTTAAATTTTATATATAAGCTTTAATTTGCTACAAGGAGTGGCTGAATGCTGTAAACACACATTCTTTCTTATCATAAAATTATTTTAAATGGTATTTCCTTGGTAAATCAAGCAGCTGTGGAGTTAGTTTCATTACTATAATGGCATGTTTTATCTGCTGGTGGTTTTAGGCTGTCAAATGTAAATAACCTTCCGCTACTCTGAAGTTTTCTCAGTGTCTCCCCAAAGGCGATTCATAACGACTTCTTGTTGAAAAGATTAAATGTAACATTTTTCATTCTCTCTCAAGATAATTCTTCTTTGATTTTAGAGATGTAGCAATCTACCTGACCACACTATCAAAAAGGCATGCTCTGCAGCTCACACTGAACATGGACAGACCACAACCTGGAAAGCTATCTGTACAGACACACCCACACACAGATAACCAGCCAAATTGTTCCAAGAAAGCTTGCATGAAGTCAATTTGTGTGATGTGCAGTGATACCACATCCTATGAAATGATTAGGATTGATATGATGGGTTTCTTAAAAAACTCCACACATTGAAGTAAAAGCAAGCATATTGTCACACAAGTTACCTAACCTGAACTTGGCCCAGGTCCCACTGTCTAATGTGGGAATAATGCTCGTATGTGGATTTGTTAGGAGGTTACAGTCCAGCTGTAATTAAGTAGTGTTCAGACAATAAATAAACAGAAACGTATAGCCAACCGAAATACAACTGGCTGAGATGCAGCCATTATACCAGCCTCTCTTGCTGTTCACACATTGATGGAGTCCCTTAAGCACACACAAAATTAATTGTTATGCATTTTGGTAGGAGTATAGTCAATTACTGTTTTGAATAGAAAGTCATTTTTTCCTCATATAGCAACAGAAGGGAGCATTTACCTTGCCAGCATCAACAGGTACAGAGGTTTCTTGTTTCATTACTGTTGACCGAAATTCTGGTGTGAAGAACATCTGGTGTTTGCAGCCCACAGTAAAGCCTAGAAAACTGGTCAGAGCAGGGTCAGTTTAAGTGATCCAAACGCAGAGAGATGAATGCCAGTGCTTCAGTATCTCTTCCGGTAACTTTCTCACTAATTTCCATAGATGCTATGAAAATTCTAGAGTGCGTGAAAATACATGTTTGTAGAGGTATAGGTCTATTCTTTCCTCCTTCTGCTCTGAATTTTCTTTTCCCCATTCTTTGTACTTCTTACTCAGAATGCTATTCTTCCCCCCTCCATTATTCTTCACTGTACATTTTCCTCTTTTACTATTTTGTTATTTTTTTATAGTTTAATTGCCTACCATTACAGACTAAACCAGCCCCAGAGAGCTCAACTGGATTTTTTTTTTTTTTTTTTAAATACATCAGACTCCATCTACAAATTGTGTTCAACACCCAGTAGCATGACGGTCACTCTTACACAGGGTCTCTGTGGCTCTGCGCTACACTAGACTATGCTCTAGAAGAATTTTGTGTCCACCAGGACTCGACTGAGACCTCCAAGTTATATATTCTATAGCAGAGCCATCTTTTTAATCACTCTCAAGAAACTAGGCTACCTGTTATTTTTCCCTTGGATAGTGCAAAAACCTAAGCTCCAAAAAAGCTCCCTGACTTTGAGACACTGCACACCTTCACAGCAGTCCAGCAGGCAAAATAAAATCTAGTTTTAATCCCAAGAGATTGCAGTTTAACAGTGGTGCAGTTGCTATGACATAAGGCTGGATACCAGTTCGCTGGATCTGTAGCAGCGGTTAAGGGCAGACTTGCTCCACTTGCACTAGTATTAGTGACACTAATACGTCTAAACCACAACCCAAAAGCACCACACCTACAGCACCCATTGCCATACCTGAGCAAGGTTTAATTATTCGGGTTGGGGAACCAAATTCAATTCCAGTGTGATCTGTTTGAACTGGAAGGTATATAATCTTTGGATGAAGGTCTCACTGCTGCACCAGCCAGGCAGTGGTGACTGTGTTCACAAAACTGCAATCGCACCTCTGCATTGCAGCCAGGCTACATCTTGTGCTTCTTTGACTGCTGTGGTGCTGCCCTCCCACTGGCTGCCATCACGATACAATTCATTTTGGGAGCAAACACCAGAGGTCACGCTGCTGCTACTTTTTACCACTGAGGTGGCTGAGCGCAATACTCACCACAGAGGTCAAACCTTAGTAAAAAGACCACTTTTGAAGTTAAACAAGGCCTTGCCCCACTGTTTTAACCTGACCTCATACTATCCAGACGCTGAAGCAGTCCTGCTTGCAAAAGGTAAAATCATCAGATAAAGACTCTAGAGGAAAAAGCAAAGCAAACCGTATGGTGGCTGTTTTGCTTGATGAATCAGTTACACTACAAAGACATGCCTCGACAATGAAGAGAACTGCAAAAAGGCTGTTTTCGTCTACAATTGTAGAGCAAACCTTATTACAGTTAGTACCAAGTGCTATCTCTACGACTGCTTTGTTTCCACTCTGTTCCACATTTTAGAATAGACTCAAGTTTCCTTCTGCTCTGGTAAATTGATTTTTGTGCAGCATGAGGGGACGTGTTCCGCTTCCGACCATAGATTTAAAGAAATACTACACATCACCTTACACTGAGTAAAAATCAATTTTCTACCTGTAGGTGATGAAACTATTTCTCACCCCTGCTGTGCAGTCATATATCTCATACGGCTTAAAATCATAAACTGGTTCATTTCACCGAGAGCAAAAATAAAATGTGATCTCTTTAAATATGTTATTTCACATGTTACTCAGGTGTTCCTTTCCAAAGGTTATCTGTAGTTTTATCTACTGTATTTAATATTAAGCTTTCTCCTCCGCACTCTTACATGCTCAGCTGTTATCAAAAGGCTTTGGTCTTGGTAAAATCCCAAAATACATTACATCTGAAAAATGCAAAGCAGTTGCCTCTCTCTTTCTCCTGGTGATAAAGGGCATTCTAGAAGAAGAGCTGCATTAAAAGCTCAGATCCGAATCTGAGCACAACAGAAAGCCAGCTGTTAACATTTGGCTGTAGACTGCTGCAAAATTATCTTATTTGCAAAGCTCGCTATGTGGTGAGGCAGCTAAACAATAACACCCCGAACTAGTAAAAGGCAGAAAGCTTTATTCTACACATATCTGGGTCTGACTTCAAATTTGATATTGAATATGTAGCTTTGAAAATATATTCATAAACGTTCACTCCAACAGTTCTGAACATGCAGCATTTTAACATGGGAAAGCAGTACTAAGCTATTTCCCTGCATAATGGTACAGAAACAAATATTTTATCATTCGAGTGAAATAAAATGTTCAGAAAAGAAATGGCTGGAAAAAAAAGAGCTCATTTCTGGCAAAGGATGCCTTTCCAGCCAAATGAGAAAAACTTCTTCCTGTCAGTCAATCAATCAGCACATAGTTTATTATGAACTAGTGATAATATGGCTTTGGAGATTAGGAAGCTAGTGAGCTACAAAGAAGATCAAATTAATTTTCCTTAAGTGAAAAAAAAATAAAAACCTTCAACAAATAAGCACAAAACTTAACCCCCTCTATCAAGTTCAGAATGGAAAAACTATTCAGACACATCATCTGCTGAGAATTTGGTCAGTATCATGAAGCAGAAATAAATGAGCCAGCTGAGAAGCAGGAATTATGTACCACATGTCTGAGCTGGATGGTTTATTATCATGGTTTCTTTTGTTAATTGACTAATTAACAGAGCTGTGCAAATACAAAAGGAAGAACGGAAAAATTTACTGCATAGACAGTCTCAGCCAGAATTTTCAAAATTTGATGCTTAAGGTTGGCAGCCGAGATGTGTATTTAGCACTTTAACCGTAGCAGCCTCATTCTAAAGCCAGGTGAGCCCCCACAAAACGTACAGCTGCTGCAGAAGGTGCAAGTTCAGTGCCCAGAAAACAAAGCCATTTCGATTCCAGTTCCTAACTTTGGGTGGAATGTCACGCATGCGTGTTTCACAAATTTGGTCCTCATTCATCTGCCAGCAAAACGCAATGGGCCACCTTTGCATCCCATCAGAGCCAGTTAATTATGTCCTATGCAGTCCACATGGCAGAGGCTGTACACCCCAAAGATCATTTAGGAGCAGGGAGCTACTCCCCACGCACACTTCCAGTGTCTTGCAGGTAGAGACAAGGCACTCAAACTTCAGGATGGAAGGCAAGGGAGCAGGAGGAAGCTGGAGTCCTTCCTCTTCTTCCTCTAAGAGTGAGCTTTCGTCCCACCTTCCTATGCAATGGTGACCAAGGTCACTGGTCCCAATGTCCCTGCCACAGCCTAGTGCCAAGCAGCTCCCCAGGGCACACACAAGGAGGTACTGCACAGCAGGGACGAGGTTTGACAGCCACCTTACATGGAACACTCTGCTCGTAGGTGAAATGGAGTCACTTCGGCCCGGCGTGCTCCAACAGGCAAACTAGTTCAGTAGGATCTTTTGCCTTGTGTGCTGCTCCTGTCTTCCATGTCATATCACAGTGAAATTTTAATTGAAAGCCCACTGAAAGTTCCTTTCAGTTTTGCATTAAAAAAACGCGCTACTGTATTTCTGATCAGCTATATCTTCATCAATACTGTTAAAAAATGCCACCCCCTTTGATTCCCCAAGAGAGGATCACAGTTAAAATGAGACAAAGATTATTCTAAATGGTGGCACAAACCCCAAAAGAAAACATGCCTTTCAAATAAGTGCAGCAGCTTTTAATTTCGGAATTGTGCAGTCAAGCATACACATTCTTGTCTGATGAAAAAGAATATAATTACCTAGGGGCATGTCAAAAATAACTGTTGCTTTTCTTTTCCCGTCCTTTCTTGGGAGAGCAGAGTTTGGTGAGCCAATCAAGAAATTAAAACTGACATTTCACAAACTGATCGTCATGTTGCTATTTGTTTGGGGTTTTTTTGTTGCCTATTTAGAGTGAGTACAGCTATCAGGCAAATACACTGAGAATCTGACACAGCTTTCAGCGGTATCTGAACTAATCCTTAAGAAAATTAATTCCCTAAAAAATAAACCAGGAAATCTCAGAGGTCATTGTGCTGTCCTACATCTTCAACAGTTAACCAAATGCTTTCAATTCTCATCTAAAAAGTTGCAGCCACCTACCTTTCATTTTAAGAAATCTCATTCTCCACTTAAAGAAATTTCAAGTTCATCCTATTTTGAAACAGCAGACTGGTTAAAGGAAAGCAGCAGAGTTGTTTGGGTTTTGGTGGTTTTGGTCTTTCAGGGGTTTTGGGGGCTTTTTTTTGGTTGTTGTTTTTTTTTTTTTTTTTTTTTTAAACTTTCATCCATTATCAGCAGAATTATTTTGCATTAATTCCTTATAGCAGAACAGGATGTTCACACACTTCTCTTAAATACAATGGTTGCAAATTGATTAGTATTGCTTTTGTTGACCCAGCATAGCACATGGCAACAAGATAATTTTGGGGGTTTTAAATATTCACCCCTAAGTATGTTCAGTTGTCTTTGCTGCACAGCAGCTCTGTTTGCACAGAGACCCAAACTCGGTGGTCAGCTCCAGAAGTCTTAACTCCTGTGTTTCAGATTTAAATAAATTATTTCAGGTTACACCATTGCAACAGCTGAAGTTAGTTTAATTTCCAGAAAAGCTCATTTTGAGAACAAACCTGTGTAAGCAAAACAGTCTTGTCCTGCAAATCCCTGAAATATGAGGAAGGAAGTGTTTGCACAACTAAATTTTAATCCTTGACACTAAGCCTTAGCATACATCCATTAATACTCCCATTATAAAGACTATCTATCAAGAAGACAAGGGTCTGAGGTAAATATTACTGTTTTTTCCATTACAAATTACGTCTTCCTCAGGGATACTGACAGACTTTCAAAGAACTATAAAGAACCTTTCCAGTATGAGAGATATGCTTATTAGCAGTCACACTGGGGCATATGCTAGAAGGAACCGTTTCCCACGTTTTACTCTAATGTAATCTACTACTGAGTGAAGAAAAACCCAAATCAAATAAACCCTGAATATTCAGAAAATTCTTCCCTGGTGTTCATACTAATAAAAGTTCATAGAATCATAGAATACCTCAAGTTGGAAGGGACCCATAAGGATTATCAAGTCCAATTCCCCAAGGGTTCAAGTAGAAAGTAAATTTCTTTCAAAAGTTATCATGAATGAAACAGTATTTATGAACCATTAAAGAGAAATTCAAAAGTTTAGAATTCAAGTTATGTCTTGGTAGGTATCAACAGTTTCTATACCACTAAATGGTTCCTTAAATTACTAACTGCATGTGACATTAGCAGATGTGCTATATTACACAGAAGTCACATGGATAATTATCAAAGAAGCCAGAAGTCATTATTTAGAGGTTCACTGAAACTCGAACAGTACTAGCACACCTATCAAGATACTTGAGATGATCTCAAGTACTGAAGAAACAACCAAAGTTTAATTAATTTAGAAGCAATACTACTAGACAAATGACAAATAATACTTTTAAATAGGATGCGCAATACCCTAACTCGCTTACTTTAATCAGTCACCTCGCATCAGACATTGGTCAGGCATGCGTTTTCTGGAAGGAACAGTGGGGCTTTTTTTAATGACATATCTGTACGCACATCTACACATTTTTACCACCATTTAGATTAGCTGACTTGGTGATGCTGGCAGCACTCTGATCATGGCAATGTGGAATTTATCGTGAACCAATTTACTTTGAAAAGGGCTTGTTTCAATGAATGTTGAATCCATAGTTTACGACATCATAGTCATATGCTCGCTCCTAAGTGAGGGAGCTTTACATTCTTCCTTGTTCTCAGATCTCAAAAAAAAAAATCAAAACAAAACAAAACTGTCGGCAATTTCTAGGATATTTACAATTTCATTAACCATAGCTGAATGGTTCACGTACTGCAAAAATCCCTATAACCTACATCCATGCGCTTATACGCGTATATAGGCACTCACAAATCTTTTCAAAACAGAAGGATTAAAAAACTGAAACTAGGCAGAGAGTGTCTGTAATGAGACAGTTCATGGTAAATATCTCATTAACTTTGGTCAGACTAAAGCAAGTTGGTAAGGGCCGCCAATGTAAGACAATATAACAAACTTATCAATTATAATGTTCTTGATAATATAACAATTAAAATGTGAATCATAACCATTGTCTTCAAATTTTATGGACTCTGCCCACAAGTAGGAAATTCTATCCTGATAGTATGACATTTGTGGCTGCTAGTACAAGACTGTAGAGAATCAGCCACTCGTTTCTCTCCTGTTACTGAAATATTACTGTAATGTTCCAATTTAGCATAAATATATTTCAAGAGGCATATCTTACCTTGCAGAATTTAGATCAAGTGCTTTGGTTTGTACTGGTAGAAATGAAAAAGTAGTTTGCCTCACTGTTTTGTGAAGCCACAAGGCAGACAAGATTTACACCATCTTCCTTCTGACACAAACTCAAAATTCTCATATAACTCAACAGTTAATATTTGCTTTGTGTTTCAAAAATCTGATTCACTGAGATGGTTTCTAAACACGGTAAATAATTTAAGAAACTGCAAAGCCTGCATGTAGAAAGGTTCACACGAACCTTGGAAATTCTTTTGTTGCATTATTTAGTACAGTTATAAATGTCAGGTTACTGTTCGCAGAGGCACGCCTGTTTAGAACGGCATTTGCAGAATAATGTTTGTAAAAGTTCACTTGAGTATCTCAGTTCACATGAGGAATCTCAGTGCTGCTGGCAAAGATTTTATTATTTTTTTTTTTAATTCTTCAACATGGCAGGTCTCTTTAAAGGACATGCTTCATCTTTGTTCTGTTTTCAGCTCTGTGTGTTCTACAGCAGCTCAAAATCATCTCAGGATGGTGTAATTGTTATTGCTATTGTCTCTCAGGCACACACAGAAGCTCTGATCAAGTAACAAGAGTCTCTACTGAGCTTTATGCTGTACAGTTACGATTAAAAAAAAAAACAAACACAAACCAACCTTTCTAAGACGTTTCCACTCAAAATGTAACAAAACAAGATGAAGACAGATAGAGAAATATTAGAAAACAAAGAAAAAAAAGAAAAAAAAGAATTTATTTGCCAGGATATATCCAAATGCCCAAGGGAAGATTTTATTTTAATTAAAAGCACTGAGCATATAAGTCAGAACAATCACTCAGGGCATTACTTTCAAACTACCTGTCTACTGTTTTCCCTCTGAATTCTGTTTTTCTTTTTTTTAGAGATGGACATGATTGCTGCATGTCTGACTTACACCTACTGCTTATGATTATATAAGCAAACCTGATTCAAAAAAAGCAAACTTTTCACTGAAAAGTACCATCCCAGCCACCATTACTTTGAAGTTTAGGTTAAAAAGTGGCAGACCAACAGGAGTTGAACAGTCAAAAAACCTACCTGCCCTTTAGAGGTGCTCTACATATTGTTCAAAGCATCTGAGCTTTTTCATTTTTAACACACGTATTTTTTGTTCAAGGGCAATTACTCAGAATGTAGTAAAACATGCTTTTATACAGCAACTGATCAGATCAAATTAGGTGAAAAAATTCACTCCCAGGCTGATACCATATCAGTCAAGCTCATACGTAGAAGAAACTCATTAAACAACAAGTATTAAAAATAATCAGCTATCACATAACATGACCGCTTTTCCCATGTTCTTCAGCACCACAACTCAAGTGTCTACTGATACGACACAGCACAACGTTCCAAGAGACAAGGTACCTGCACGATGTGAGGTTTCATATAGATCTTTGCTGTTTATGCTCAGTGGGGCCAGAGGAGAGATCCAAATACTTCTTAGAACACACGGTTACTTGGTACACAGAACCTAGAACAGGAAACATCTCAATGGATATGCCACAGAAGTAACAGATTCCTTCTTCAAACATTTACACACAAAAACATGACAAACCTACTCGGAGAAGCATCAGAGCAGTACCCCTAAAACTTCTCTTGTTGAAACAGGAACACAACTGACAGTGACATAAACACTTGAACAAAGCTCTTCTTGTGACTGGTGTGCTCTACGAGAACTTGTTCTGCCTTCCTCCCAAGGCTACCTTTCTCGCCCGTCAAGATGAGTCTCCAAATTTTGACACTTACAGGCAAGAAACCTGATTGGTGTCTACAAATCTAATGGTTCCAGACTGGTTATCCAGTTATCCAACACTGACAACACTGCAAGTTTTTACAGAGTCCTGTAATACGCCTTCCTTTTCCTCTAAGAAAAAACTGTTTTTTCCCTATACAAAATATGGAACTGTTTCATGTAAATAAGAGGACAAATCATAACTTTAGAAAAAAAAAAGTAATTTTGAATCTTTGCAGACAAAACATTACTACAACTTATGACTTAAGACCCAGCTTAGTTTATATTTTAAAATATGGTTGATTCACAGAAGAAGAAAAATAAATTGTCAGATATTAGTCACAAGAAACATTTTTAATTCTGAAATCTGATTTCATTCTAAAGCAAGCAAAATAGACATTATGAAGTCTTACAGTTTTCTACTGCAGATACTTATGAAAATCTAATTTTAGTCTTCAATTTCAAGTTTTATCTGCTTTACATTTCTTCATGACACCTCAGTAGAGGATGGTAATTTAATATATTCCATTTCTTTCATTAAATTACTGTTATTTCAATAAGTACGAGCTGTTGCCACATAACACTGTGGGAAGGTTGGGTTTTTTTTTTTGGTCAAAGTGTTTCCTGTTTATTTTTCTTTGCTGCAACAAAGTAAATGTTTTTTAAAAAAACATTTTCATCATATCGCCTGTTAAGGAAAAAAACAATGACAATTAATCAAAACAACTTCTGATGATAGCTTTTCCAAGGGAAAAATTCTCAGCTATGCAACTCAGAATTCATACAGAGAACACAAGACAGACATCCTAGGAAACGTCTTCCGTAATATATTCTAGTTCTGTTTGTTTTAATAAGTGAAATAAAAATTGACCTAAATGACAAAGACAAACTAGAAATTTTTAAAGAGGTTAACCATCCTTTAGGCTGTCTCAACCCACAACAGAGAAGCCAATGAAGGCCGAAGGTGCAATTCATCCCTATGATGCAGGTTGCTCTATCAAATACGAACTGTTAACTGGTATACTGAAAACCAGTGGAGAAGCAGCAGAGATTCTAAAAGCAATATTATTGCACGCAGTAAATATGAGACACGCAGTACGGCAAATAAAATAAAATTAGATAAGCCACGTTCTAAACTACCAATGTTGGCTATATCCTTTAAGCATTTATCAGTGTCAGCAAACGCAGTCTGACACCAGTTCAGCTCCAGCAGCCTGAGCAGGGCTTCAGCAGTTAACAAGAGCAGGAAACAGCGTGTGCGTAACGCGAATAAAAGCCTTTTTTCCATCCGGACCCTTAGGTAGTTCACAAACATCACAGCCAAACGCCTTGTTAGAATTTGTAATAAATATTGACTGCTTACTCTGACCTCTGCTTCAGCAATGTTAAACACCTACATATGTTTATCAGGTGCGGTATTCCAAATGCATACTGGCCAGAATTTAATCCGTAACACTTAGAGGACATTTTAATCTCATGTACTGTGGGGATCTCAAAGCATGTATAAAGCTCCCCCAGTACTGGCAGAGCTCCCCATAAAGCCCATGATGTTCCTGAGGGTACTGCCACGGAACTGAGAAAATTCACATTGAAGTACTCACAAACGTTTTGCACTGTAGTTTTGACAACATTTACAAGACTCAACGTTTCATACCATTCACCATGCAGACCAACTCTATCAACTATTTTTCAACTATTTTAACACCAGGAATCAATACAAAAATAAATGTTTCTGCTGACAAAAGTTTGCCTTCTGTTCTGACCACACCTCTTTACAAAAGACATTAAACATGATCTCCTACTTCACAAAACGTATTTATTAAAGACATTGTTAATTTTCTTACTGCAGATGATCCTGGACAACCTACTTAGCAGGCAGACTAGATCAGAGTCATCTCAGTGAAGCAGCTGAAGAAGGGTGAAGGTTTAGATCTTTGTATTGAATGAATTCTCTGAAGTCCAAGTGTTACAGAATTCCTAACTCCTAAAAAAGCATGAAAGATCAATCAATGGCAAAGAAACACGCAGAGGCATTAGCTGCTCCTAATCTGTGCAGTATTTTCTGTCTTAGCTGAGAAAAGAATAATACAGAAGTTTGAAGATAATGTTCACCTTCATCTCCTAGTCCCAGTAAATACTCATGACTCAATATAGTGAAAGAAAAGCTTGTTAATAATTTTGAACTGCTGCTGTTAACTTTTAAATACAGGAAATAATTTATTCTGTCTTCCAAAAGAGTCAATTTCAATTAAAAATGAAATATTAAAAGAACCAAATGTCTTCTTCTAGAGCCATACTGTAGAAATCTTTCTTTGAATGTGTCTTACTGTGTCATCAAAACACAAAAGCTGTCTTTGTTGAATCATTCTCAGTAACAAACACTACCTATTTCATAGAGCCCCAGAAGCTGCTGTTCAGTAATTCCTTTTCCTGAAAAAAATATAAACATTAAACAAGAAAACGTCAACTGCCCCTAAAAGTTATGGCACCCCATGAGAGCGTTTTAAAACTATGTATTTTAGACTTTTTCATTCAATCTCAGGTTTCTAAGAGGAGGCACTCATTTACATTTTCAATCTTTCTTCTCCTTCAAAGATAACAATCTTTTTTCCTTTCCCCTCAAAATGAAAACAGATTCTTCTACCACTATTCACCGCAACAAGAAAAACAGCAAGTTACCACAAAACTTATTAACAGATTAAAAGTTCTGGCAGCACAGAACCAGAGTACCTGTAACAGAAACTGACGTTGGCTACATTTTCTTAGCTTCTTATTTCCATGTTTCAGCTACTCTTGGCTAAAACTGGAGAATGAGAGAGATCTAGTCTCAGTAGAGTTCCAAAAGGCCTGGGAAACTGAAATTCCAGATGAACTGAACGTTTTAAAAGTAATTTTCTATGAACTAGAAAAAGTGGTTTGAGCTTTTTCCCCCTCTATTCCCTGGTTTCATTACCCCTAGTGCTTTAGATTCTAGAGGGGAGCAAAGAGAGAAGTCTTTGCTGTTCTCATGTCTCCCACTCTCTTTAATTTCATCTGCGACTTTAATTATATTTCTTCTCATAAGCTTGTCTTGCCTTTATTTTATTTTTAAAGAGATAAGAGCTTGCAGCAAGGCTCCCTAAAAAACTCTTTCAGCTCTACTTTTAATGCACACAGTAAAGTCAGAGGCATAAATTTAAAAATACAAAGAGCAGCTGATTATTAATTCCAGTTAAACTATTACTGAGGGAGAATCACTGATCAGAATTATACTAATTAATTTTACATAATCAGTGATTTTCTACAAGAGCAGCTTTGTGAGCACTTACCGCCTGTCAGGCTTTGCTTAATGTTAAATCCTCACCTTTTGTGCTTGCACACTTTACAGCATTGTTGAAAACTCGTCGACAAAAGTAACATTTAAACTTCTAGCATACGCGTGAGCTAAAAATGGAATTACTTCCTTTTGATAGTTAATTACTGCTTTGGAGTCACTAAGTAGGAGAAATGTTTATTAATCTATGTACAAAGTTCCCTTTAAGGGTAATCATTTTATCACTTTGCAGCACGATTCCAAAACACAATTCGGCACTTGACAGCTTTTGTTAAGCTTGGTTTTGATAATTGGATACAGAAGTCGCTTGTGGCCATTTGGATGGAGCTATTCTAGTTTCACGGAGCTTTTGAAAGCGATCAGATTTAAACACATCACTCATTCTGCTGAGCCAGCTTGACAGCTTTGATAGCCTATTACAGTAGTTTATATTTCGTTTCTGGAAGATTTTAGCAGACATCTCGGAATTAGGCTACCTTGGAATCTCAAGTTCCAGTGGGCTCTGACTTTGATGTGAGGTCATCATTACTTAATGCAAATGACCCATGGCAAGTCCTTTCATATCAACATTAACTGGGAACTTTTGCAGTACCACTTTCTCCCATCCTTCTTTATTTATAACCATGTTGGACAGCTCAAGAGGCACCTCTATGAATCATCGAGAATTATTTCTTAATAATTCAATTAATCATTAAATCAAACAATAATTAACGGGCATGATGTTTGTTTGCCTAAAAGCAAGTCAGTGATAGCCTGGTGGAAAATAGAGTTGTTTGCGTTTTATTACGGAGAAAGAGAAGGAGAAATGCGTATTGTAAATTCTCTCTGTTCTGTTCTCCTTTGAAATGGTAATAGCAATGCGATGGGGAGAAAAGCTGGATCAGGACTGAGCAAATAGGGGGAATGTTATTTGTGAATATTCTATGATGCACTAACCAAGTTTTGACTTGGTGTTACTCGAGCCCTTCTGTTTAACATCTTAAAAATTCATAGGGCCAGTAGTAGCAATAGTCAAACAGTAATGTTGCGTTTCAACCAGTCTGACCACAGAAGGAAGACAAGCCCCTAACTTTCTAAAGAACAACTCAGAAATTAAAGCAATAGTGCAATATGACTGAAAAACTAGCACAAACTCTTCCATCCCTCTAACCAGACGTTCAAGTGGTCCAGCTTTACAAAACCTGTTTTATTACCAGCAGCCATCTGACCTGGCTTGCTAAACCGAAGAGTATTTACCATCCTTTCCCACAGAACACAAACATGCAAGGAAACATCAACAGCTTGCTATATGTAAAAGATAAAATGCGCTTTTCAAACTGTAAGTAAAACTAAAAACAATCCCATGCAAGCATCTGCCCAAATAGTCCAGTGTGTTTATCAGAAAGGCTTCCACCTTGTACTAAACACATAACACACTCCGTTCTGAACTCTCTTTTTTCCTCTTTCTGTCATACAGTACACTCCAATTATCGTCCAGTATAGAGCAATGCCAACTTAAACAACATTTACATCAGCTAACAATCCTGCCTCTAGTTTTAAATTAAAATACTTTGATTTAGACTGTTTATTGCAAACACAAGACAATACATGAGGAAAAAATATAAAGGAGGAAGGGAACTACTCTATTCTCTTTAGGATTTTCACGGCAAGAAGGCCTGGATTAGTGTACCTGCAGAAGACCGGTGGACACAACGACAGAAAGTAGCCAGTAAATATAGTCTGTGCAACTGGTTCTCAGCCAAGGTACTCAGAACAGAAATGCATTCACAAACTACTAAAATGTTTCTGAATAATCTGCAAACAAAAAAAAAAACACAACACAAAACAAACCACCAGACTCCATACGTTAACCTACGCTACTAAATAAAATTTCTGTCAAATATGGTGAGGAAAGGTTATTGTTAGCGCCCCGGAAGGATGGTCTGCTGCATTGATGCTACACTGTTGCATTTTGGTTTGTTTCAGGTTTCTTGTTGGGGTTTTTTGGGGGAGAGGTGGGGAGGAAAGGAGGGCTGGGGTGGTTTGAGTTTTGGGTTGTTTTTTTTTTTAAATCTTTATCTCCCCCTGACCTCCCCCCTAAATACTAAATTAAGCCATGCACCCAGAGGTGAAACAGACACTTTTATGACTTTTTTTCTCCCCTAAGCATAACAGGATAAACTTTATTTAAGAGAGACTCATAGAAGGATTACAAAAAGGCACATGCCACATTGTCCTCTCTCGTCTTCTCCCCATCTCACTACAGAAAAATTTTTTAATCATAACGAACTTCTCCTTTTTCCGACTGCATGTTTTCCTGCACCAGGAGAAACACAAGCTGAATAACCTATCTTAAAACTTCCACAAAGTCATACCTGAATTTATTCACTTAATACAAACAAACGCATTGCCCAAGGTTGATGAGGGCAAAGCGTTACTGAATTACGTCCAACAAATACTAATGCTTCTACTACCAGAACAGGATTTAACATGATTCTACAGGTAATGCTACCAGTAGCAAATCCCACTTCTCTTCACCAGTAAATTACAGAAATAGTATTATATGTTTTTTTCGTCTCTATGGTAGTGATCCTTGCTGCTTAATGAGTATTAGGGCATAAAGGTTTACCATAAAGATAAGATGACAGCCAGGTACTTCTCTCATTTATATATGGAGGTAAATAAAGCTCAGAGAAGACAACTGACTTAGTTTCATCTCCAGAATCTTGTGTCAGAGCCAAGAGCAGAACTTACTTAGCCTTGCAGTTGAATTATAATACCAATCATTAGTTGTAACATTTACATATATTTCATTTTCAGCTGTATCTAGTTAAGGTATCATTAGGCAGCAAACACTTAGAGGACATGCATATACCACGGCTGTATGATTAAGGAAGTCATGTTTTGCTCTGAGACACCGAAACAATGGGGCAAACCAGAGGGACTAGCGGCAAACAGATTCAGCCTACTGCAGAAAAAGTCTTGGTGGAATCTACAGGAGTGTTAACTGAAAGGAAGAGGAAATAAAATTCTTGTTCCCAAACAGTTAAGCAGCATCCATACCAAGAGTGGACCAGGAGAGGGTTTGTCAACACGCTTAGCAGATCTCTCGTGCAGATCACAACAGTGATTTCATTTTCCCCAGAAGAAATGCAGTTCGAAGTAGAGGTGACAAGGTATTTCCAGCTATGAGGGCCTACTGTTTGTGCATTTTGAGGGAATGTGAGCATGTGTGTATGTGACTCATATTTAAATTTTGTTTTCAATTCTTAAGATTCAGTAGACAGTCTCTAGGGTGTCAGTACTTTGTCCCTGCTGTGACTGCAGCATACAACTGAAAGATGCAAGTAAGCCAAGATGTTACCAATATTTGCAACAAAACTTAAAGTCTTTTTGTTTATGAAACAGAAAACTCAAGGGGTTTTAGTGAAATGCATACTTATATTGCATAGGGACATTCAGATAAGTAAACTCTGATGTGCCTAAGATTTCTAACGTTGTATTTTGCAGTAGTTAATCATCAGCATTAAAAACTGCTACTCACAGAATCACAAACTGGCTGAAGTGGGCAGGCACCTCTTGAGATCACCTAGTCCAACGTCCGTGCTCAAGGATAGCCACCTAGACCAGGTTGCTCCAGTTGAGTTTTGAATACCTCCAAGGATGGAGACTCCACAACCTCTCTGGGAAACTTGCTGCAGTGCTTGGCCACAGAGAGAGAAAAAAAAGAAAAATTTTTTTTTTTTTTTCATTTGAATGAAATTTCCTGTTCTTCAGTTTGTGTCCATTTCCTCGTGCCATGTCACTGGACACACTGAGACAAGCTTGGCTCAGTTGTCTTTACTCCCGCTGATCTGGGATTTACACACACTGATAAGATCCCTCCAAGGTGTCTCTTCCCCAGGTGAAGCAGCTATTCTAGTTTCGGCTGGGATAGAGTTAGTTTTCTTCACAGTAGCTAGTATGAGGCCACATTGTGGGATTTGGTAGGAGAAGAATGTTGATAACATACTGATCTTTATAGTTGTTGCTAAGACATCAAGGACTTTTTCAACTTCCCATGTTTTGCTAGTGTGCAGGTACACAAGAAGCTGGGAGGAAGCATAGTCGGAGCAACAGACCCACAACTCCAAGCTTAAGATTTGAGTTTGGGTTTAACACTGAGGCCCAAATTGACCAATAGAATATTTCATATCATGCAATGCCATGCTCAGGATACAGATGAGGGCTGGCTGGGAAGCTCTCTCTCTGGGGCTTGTGGTTTCGTGATCGCCAGCCAGGACAGGCACGTACATCATTCATTTGTGTATATTATCATTATTTTTATTATTATTATTTTTATCGCCTTGGTGTTCACCAAGAACACAAGGGTCTTTTCTGCAAAGCTGCTTTTCAGCTGGTTGCTGTTGCAGCAGGTTATTCCTCCTCAGCTGCAGGACTCTGCATTTTCCTTTGCCGAACCTCACAAGGTTTCTGCCAGGCCATTTCTCCAGCCTGCTGAAGTCCTTACATTGAATTCCATATGATCTGTGGTTTAACAGATTTCTCCACATTTTCTCCAGTCCTTTCACCAACACTTGTTATGCAGTAACAGCATACATGATGGCACACACAGTGAAGATTTCCTTATATTGATTTTGCTAGTACTGAATTACTGTCTGTTATTAAAGGTACCCAAATCACCCTGTACTGTGAGAGCCTTCTCCACCTTAGCTACGGGTCACCAAACCAACTGCCATCTTTTCAAGATCCTTAAAAACAACACAAAACCATACAAAAAGAGTGGGATGTCCTCATCCTCCTTCTCAAGGAATTTTCTGTATAACTGTTAGAGTCTTTTCCATGTTTATCTTCCAAGTTCTCACTTATCAGTCTCTCCTGGTAACTAAGTTCGCCAGCCTAGATAACAACTACAGTATAAATAGAGTATTTTCCATTTCTCTCACCCTTAAACTGAGAGTTGTTCTTACAGTTATTTTTATTGGATTCCTGTTAAACAAAACTAGACATAGATCTCAACACATGCAGTACATACCTAACAAGCCACTGCATTTTTAGACTCTGATTAGATACTTTCGAGTTGTTGAATAATGATAGAACAGCTGCATCAGTTAGGAATAATGATTTTGAAAGGAATTTTGAAATCACAAGTCAGCCTGAAAAGTTATGCCTGCATTGACTCAAGCCAAGAAAGTGGATTTTCTTCTAACACAGACTGTAGGCACTGCCAGCATGGCATGGTTTAAAAATGGTTTCATGTAACATTGAGTCTGAGGACAGGCTCATGTCAGTGAAATCCATGTTCTGGAAAAATTTAACCCTTTTAAGAACAACAGATCGGGAATAACAACATATCAGAAATTATTGTATTTGATCAAGAATTTTTTTTTTACCCCTATGATAAAATTCTCACAGTGAGCTTAAATGGCACTGTAATTACTAAAGAAAGGTGTACACAAGAAAGCACTGTAGTCACTTACTTTCTGCTTCCTGTAACAATCACCACAGCAGAAGAGCACTCTAGGAGTGTTTTATGCAGACATAACATTTATCTCTTTTGATAAAATCCTAAGACACTAGATCTAGATTTAGCACACAATGCATGCGAAACATTTTAACAAGTCCTAGAAGTTCTCTGCGTCAACATTTTACCCTTAGAACCCTGATTCATAAATAAAATCCACATCAAAATACAACAATAATGTAAAAAAAAAAACCAATCCTGCACAATACACACATAACCAAACCCATCAGCTTCGTAAGAAAGACCATCCAGTGTGCTAATCTTTCCTGACCAGACTTCATGTCACTACTAGACCCCTTCCTGTCACCAAGTTACATCAAGCAGATAGCCTTGTCCTTAAACTTACATCTTGGCTCCACAATTCTTGGGTTCAGCATCAACTCTCTCCTTCCAGTGAGCTACCAGTGAATTTCTCAGCTAATACTTCTTTGAAATGGAACCTTATAGCTCTGATATGTCACTACATCCAAACACACTGAAATAGTAGGGAGAGGTGGCCACAGAGAGCTGGCTACAGCTCTATTATTCAGAGCTGCTAGGTATAAATCAGAGATATATTGCGACTGCTGTGGAAGACAGCAGTGGAGAACCAGATGTATTACAGCTCTGCTCAGCTGCATTCTTCTTTGCTCTCTTTTCCTTAAGGCACACAAAATATTCCCAGAAAAAACGCTTAAAAACCATGTTAGGCTCCCAGGTCATAACATCAGTAAAGCAATTAATTCTCATCTCCTGAAAGTGGATTTTCCAAGTGCTTGTGTCACCAAACTTTTTTCATAACCATGAAAGTCTTCCTTATTAAAGGAAGAAAGATTTTTAGGTAAGGAAAAAGCAAACAAACAAAAAAAAAAACAATCAAACCCAATTAACTGAAGTTTTCATGAAGAGCAGCAAGAAAACTCATAAAAACCCAAGATGAAAGAGAAGAGTTGGCAAAGCTGCCAGGTACCTCTCTTTCATGTCTGGGATGGTATTTTCACAGGACTTGTGCCAGCGTGATTTGCTGTGTGCCTTATGGCATGATGCACACACTGGCAGCAGGGAGAGCTTTCCATCAGAGGTGCGAGCACTGGCCTGGGACCCAGGTGACGCAGGACACCGACCTGCTCCACGGTCAAGTTATTTGTGGTTCCTAACGAAAAGTGACTTAAAAGAACTACCTTTTATTATTCTTTTATTTTAACAGGGGCTTTGGCTGGGAGATTTGACTGGCAAAAAAAAGATTATTTTCTTGCTCTGAAATACTTTTTCCTCAAACCGCAGTTGAAATGTTTGCTGACATAAAGCTACTCTATATTCAAAGGCCATTGATTTCCAACTCCTGGTGGATAGATTTCCAAATCACTGCAGAGATGAAAAGTTCCCTACCTATTAATTTACTGTTAAAACAGAACAACTAATTGAAATTGCATCCACTTGGTGGCGGCTCTACTGCTTTTTAACTGGTGAACCACTTCATGTTCTGGTGTCTGCTCCAGGACGCTGCAGTGCCAGGCATGCCGCGTGGCCACACAGAGTACACAAGGGAAGCAAGACCCAAAGACCTTGCCAAAACGTTCTCTACTATCCCAAAGTAAAAATCGCCTCTGCATCCACTTTAAATATTCATAGTGCCATCCAATACTTCAAGATCACACTATTAGAAAAAACTGCTACTGCGACCAAAGTACAAATACCTTTTTTAAAATATTTTAACTACCAATTCTTTTTCATAAATGAATTCAATAGCACCTTGTTGAAGGTTTTAGAAGAAATATACACAATAATTAAGGAAGATTTACAATAGTTTTACCTGCCTATACGTAATCAAAATAGAAGACATAATAAAAAACAGAAGTTAAATGCCTAATTTTAAAATAACCTTGTCATATTTTTTCCTACAATCCATTTCTAATTTATGGCATTTCTAACATAATAGATGTTAGTTATAAAGTCTTATTAGCATAATAAAGAACTATAACCTGTAGCAGTCAGGAAACTAAATTACTGCCTTTACATTTAAGTATTACATTGACAAATACATTGACCTTTACATTATGTTATGCTTAAAGGTTAAAAAAATGCATTATTGCTCGTTTTATTGTCTTTTTAGACACAGTTTCCTCTGAAAGGTCTATTGAAGGATAAAAGATTGATAGAAATGAGGGGGGAATAAATTATTAATATCATGGGATAACTTGCACAGCAAGTCTTCCACAAGGTCAAGACTAGATATTCCCATGGGAACAAACAGACAACATACGTGGAAAACAACTCTCTGCCTTTCCAGGTACACCCATTTGAGAATAGCACGTTGAGTAGTGTTATTTAAGCTTTTCCTTTCACGAACTACAGTCATAACTAATCTCTTTTTGGTTTTGGATACACATTTCTATGTTTCATTCATAAAAAGTCAGAGAGAAGTTTCTTACAGTTGCTGTTCAGAAAATTTCAAATGGCAACTGGAAGGCCCATCAACACTGCAAGGAATCTAAGAGACAGGTAAAATACAGCAATGCACAAAGTCTTGGGGTCTCTAACACAGGATTTATTGCCTAGTCCCTTCTGATATTAATGTAATTATGACAGAATAGAATAGTTCAGTTGGAAAGGACCTACAACGATCATCTAGTCCAACTGCCTGACCACTTCAGGGACTGCCTCATCAGTTCAAGGACTAACAAAGTTATAATAACTATCACAATCGTTATATTATAGTTATAATAACAATTGCAGTCATCATAATATATTGTAAAGCAAGTTTGAGAACGCTAACGATCCACCAAGTCCAACTACAACCTTGGTCGCTTATTCTCACGTACGGAATTTATCAAGACGACTTTGCCACTGGAGAAAATAAAAGACCAAAAGTTTTTTACTCTTCACCTTGTGAGAGAAAAATAAGTCTTATTTCTGGTTTGGTTTAGGACTTTCTCTCATCTTTGTCTCTATATATGCCAGAGGCCCACTCAGAAACACAAAGCAATATAAAGACTCATAAGGTTGGGGGTTTTTTTTTGCATCTTTTATGCAGAAAAGAATGAGCTGGACATGATACATAAACCTTCCGTTTCTATCCTGATTTGACTTCAACATCCTTGTGGCAGTAGCACCTCTACGCACAAGTACAGGAACAACTCTGCCGAAATTCCTTTTTATATGGGTTTTCAACCATCCCTTTTCTTTGACTTGCAAGCAGTGTGCTACCCTGGGTGTTTGCTGACTGATCTGTTCGGATGATGTTAAACTCACTGTGCATTTTTCACTGACTGTCTACAACGTGGCATATTGATTTTGCTTTTCCCTGGTTCACTTCTAAACCTACACAGTCAAAACCGTTACTTATTTGAAGCTTTCTGCTTCTCCAGCCCTGTTCTGACACATTTCTGCGTTCTGACACCATCTGCTATCTTCATACTCCATCACTGAACCAC
The DNA here is from genome assembly GCF_009769465.1 of Tauraco erythrolophus. Classification (NCBI taxonomy): domain Eukaryota; kingdom Metazoa; phylum Chordata; class Aves; order Musophagiformes; family Musophagidae; genus Tauraco; species Tauraco erythrolophus. The sequence goes on along the minus strand of NC_141469.1, from coordinate 9,699,853 downwards.
AGGCTAGCACTTCTGCTGTGACAGCTTTTGAGGTGTAAAATACACTTTCTCTTGACATCTGCCTCAGCTCATCCATCCTCCAATAAAAAAAGGTCTGAAAATATTCTTGAGAGATACTCTACATTTTAATTTCTCTATAGGATCATCCTTCGCTACAGAGATGCCAACTTTCTGTGGTTTATTGTCTTTCCATTTTGAAGAGAGTTCACATCTTTTGTACATAATCTCAGTGCAGCAGGCAGGCAGAGAACACCTGATACACCAGATTAATGCTGCTTATTCCTGTCTGCTGTCTGTAAAAGCACACAGAAAGATGCACGTGTCCCTGATAGCCATAAGAGGGCTAGATATTCCAACTCTTTTGAATGTGATGACACACTCCAGCTAAAGAAACCATCTGCTCTCCTAAAATGAAAAGGAAAATACAAAGCAAGCTGATTACATGAGTTACGGTCTACTAGACTAGGAAATGGAAGCCAATCCCATCTGAGACCCCACCTCTGCACACAATCAGTCCACCTAATACCTTCACCTTTAAAGTTTTGATGGCATTCACCTGATTTTCTCACAAAAGTATCACGTGTGTGTTAGTGCTGTAAAAGCACTTTGACAATTCAGGATATACGACGTAGCTCATTTTCCAGCCTTTATCAACCATGATACAACAAAGCTATTCTAGAGAATGGAGTGTCTTAAAATTATTATCTTACTAAAAAAAACAGGTATACTTCTAATGACAGGAGGAATGAGGGATGTGCCTCTTTCTTTTTGAACTGTATTTGACCATCTGAAACTCAATGTAACTGAGCATATGTGGAACATATTAGAATTAGGTGGCAGAAGTCATGGAATCATAGAATGGTTTGGGTTGGAAGGGACCTCAAAGACCATCTAGTTCCAACCCCCCTGCCATGGGCAGGGAAACCCTCCACTACACCAGGTTGCCCAAAGCCTCATCCAACCTGGCCTTGAACACTTCCAGGGATGGGGCACCTACAACTTCTCTGGGCAATCTGTTCCAGTGCCTCACCATCCTCTGAGTGAAAAATTTCTTCCTTAGATCTAACCTAATAATATGAAAGAAAACTTAAAGGACAAAAGAAAAACATATATCTCAGTTGTTAAAAATGCAGTGAAGAAAGAGTCTGAGAAGAGTATCAATCAAAATTATAAACAAGAAACGTGGCTAGGAACTGGTGAACTTCTATTTTCACTAAACGCATGAAGAGAATCTGTACTATTGAATGGAGGAGGGATGTTACTTCACAAGTTTGAGTAACGCAACAGAGCATGGAGAGGAGCACTTTTAAAACGTTCCAACAGACAAACGCATAAATCTAACCCGTTACTGTTATTCAGCTCAAGAGTTGCTATTATCATTCATTTCTTACAGGTCTTCAAACACATTTAACCCATAAAGAAGATACGGAATGGCATGTGTTCACATCTTGCCAGAGATGCTCTTCCACTAAATTCAATTTCTCAAGGATTTAATCCTGTCCTTTCTGTTCTTTATGACTTACTGCTGGTTCTTGATGTGTTTAAAAGGAATAAAAAAAAATAATCTAATTTTATATTTTCTGTTTCAAGACAGCTTGTAATCTTCCTCAGGTCTTTATTCCTCAGTGTAGACTGTGACAGGTCTTTAAACACCAGTACCGTATCTTCTCCCAGAGTAAAATCGGAGAGCTCTCTAGCTTGCTTTTTTGGTTCAGTTTTTTTGTTTGTTTGTTGGTTTTTTTAAAGACTTTTTTTTTTCCACTAAAAATGGTGCAGTCTTAAAATTGCATTACCATGTTTATCTGAACTGAGAACAAGAAGGCAATGAAGAACTCTATGCCTTCCTGTACCTGAGCCCTGCAATTATTTTCTCTTGTAGAAAGGCACAAGTCTTGCTTTACTATTCTGCACATACTCCTTCTGAAAAATCCTCAAAATTCTTAGCATTTTTTCCACAGTTTTCTAGTCTTTTCAAAATATTTTCTTCTCTTTGTAATTATACTGATTTTTATTTCATAAAGTTACTATATTTATGAATCTTTATTCATATTTATCTTACAGATAAATATTTTAGTTTTACTTCCAATTTTTAAACTCCTATTCATTCCTCTCAAGCTTCATCTGCTACAGACTTCAGAGATTGGACAAAAGTGAACCCCTCAAAACCTGTCCAGCAGTAGAAACTGTTCTGTCCATCTGTCCTTTCAGCACACACCACTCCCTCCTGTGGTGGACATTTTTGAGCTCCATGGAAGCTTTTTGGGGAACAGACCCCAGATACAAGTGTTCACTGGTTCCATAAACAAGGAAAAGCTTTATCAAAGTTCAGCATAAAAAAATATGACATTCTCATTTACCACCATTCCACCCCTTTTCCCTCTGTCTTGGAGCACTGAGAGAAAGTCACCATGTGCTGTAACAATCCCCCCCATTACCCTGGATCTGCACAGTAGATTTAGTAGAACAGGTGCTCAGGGACAATAGTGTAAAAAAAAAAAAAAACAAACAACAAAAAAAAGAGAGCTAGGCTTAGGGTCAGCATAAAAACTTTTTATCCCACCTCTACCATTCCGCATGTACAAATTAGCTTTCATTAGCGCTACTACCTCCATATTAATAAGTGCGATACACTATACATTGTGTACATTAATTAGGACATTTTCATGCTAGCAGTAATAATTCAATGAGCATCCAAAGCATCAACCATGTGACATATATATCTCTGGATTCCAAGAGGGCAAGTACAAATGAGGAGGATTCTTCACACATCTCAAGACAAGACTGCCTCTCAAACTCCTGCCTTGATCTGACTAACTGTAGTCCCTGAACAAAAGTTGATCAGTACTTCAACACACTTCACAGATGGTACAAAAAAAAAAAAAAAAAAATCAGTCATTGGGCCTCTCCAGGAATAAAACATTAGAAGCATTACCAAGCTTATGAAAAAAAAACTATTTTGATAACAACAAATCAAAATCTCTAATTTTCATTTGCTTTAAGTTTTAACTCCACATTACATTTAGCACAGAATTTTATTTGCACTGGTAATAAACGTGAAGCCATTTTTTCATTAAAGGCTAGAAGAAAGCGACAGACCATTCACCTTTAATTAGAGACCTATAAAAGCAAACTTTCACTACCGTTTTAACTGACAGATGTTCTTCCCTGAACACCACCTGGCATCAAAGCCATCCAGCTGTTGCAGGCAGTGCTGTACCAGTACACATGACAGTTTGGCAAACCACAGGTGGATGTCAAACCTGTAAACATGCACGTAACATCAAACCTCTGCAGCTACATCCAGCTCCCCTTTGACATCGCCAGGCTTTGCACAGTTCAAGATCAGCATCGCTCTAGGTGAGTGTCAATACATCCAGCTCATGCAAGGGATAACAGCACAGTGACACGGAACCTGGCACAACCTCCATGAAACCTCCACGGAGCACAGGCTGGTGCTGGAGTGGCTGGCTCAGGTCCAGAAGCGCGGTCAGAAGCCTGCACTGCTGCCGGCAGCAAGAGGCCCTGCCACGAGCAGGACAGCATTTCTCAAAGTGGGGAAAGTGCAGGAAGAGTCATCTTCCAGCCAGTGCACAGACTGAAAAGGAACTAGAAACAGATGCTGATCAGGATGAAAAGAGCTGGGCAGGGAGGGTAATCAAGTGATAACACTTGAAAAACTGAGCGCAGACATGTGCTCCCTTGACTTCTTCTTTTGTAAGGCCCAGTAACTGCCTTTAGCCCTTTTCTCTCAGTTCCTTATCTTCCTCCAGCAAAGTCCCCACAAATATAAAGAGTTCTGTCAATTTTGCCTCAAAGAACAGACTCTTAAACACGAGAGCAGGATGACCATCCATCAACCAAGGCACCTCAAAACCTCTCATGGAGAGCCTGGGAAAGAAAATGGTTTCCTCCTTCCTGGCTCTAAGCCCAGCACAAATGTCATGCTTAGCAAAATGAGGCCTTCAGCTCCTTAAGACAAGAAATCACTTCGGCTTTATAGTGTGTCCTTGACACTTAGGGATCCCAGGCTCCATATTATTGTAACTCATTTGCAGACTCTGGCCATGGAACAGTATATTTGTAACCTTAAAACAGACAGCGTTTTAGTGACATTTAGTGTCACCAAAATGAAAAATAATTGCTTACCACTGGCTATAAATTAAGAATGTTTATTTTGCCAAGGGCAACATTTACTAGAAATTGTAAATAGCAGGCAAGTCTGAAATCACGTAAATCATGATCCTAGCTAATTAAATTCTGCATCTAATGGATTAAAATTCATTGACAGCTCACCAAAATGAATTAAGAAATGCAGTAGCTGCATTTGTTGAAAGTAATAGAGTGTTGTTTGAAAGTAATAGAGTGTTGTTGGGGTTTTAGGGGGAAGGTTGGGTGTTTTTTAGTTTGGTTTGGTTTTTTTGCAAGCACTTAGAAGTTATTATAAAATTGCTCAGGGCCACACTGTTAACATACAACAGCCAATTACTATTCTTTTATCAGAGAAGGCATTCTTATTTATTGGAAAACAACTTACTCGGGCTATTGTTTCCAATTTTTATTTCTGCTTAAGAAATTGGACAGTTACTAAACATTGAAACCTAGGAAGGCAATAGAGAGATTTTAGTGAGATACATGTGCCAATCTACTTTCTATTAACTTTCTTCAGCCATTTCAGTATTTCCATCCTGTAATTTGGAATGAAATAATTCATAACAGTTTTCACAGTGGGAAAACGCCCGTGTTCAGACCTGCGCTGAGATTTGCCACATGGTCGACAGATCATATTTTATTTTCACTTGCAACGCACACCAACTTCTGACCAACCCATCCACTGACTAGCTTAAGTGATAAGCCTGGGAACAGAAACCACAGAAAATAGATATTATGGCAACAAAAGGAATATAAAGGAGAAGCCCAAAGGAAGAGGCACTTTAATGAAATCAAAGGAAGAAGTTCCACTGTTCCGTAGTAAAAGATAAGAACATGGGCAGGAATTAAATACCAAATGAAAAAAAAATATATAAAAATAAAGAGAGAGTTAAAGGAAGAAAAACGTGCAGCTGACTCAGAGCAACATGTTATTGATAGCTATACTGGGACACACAAAAAACCCCACAACTGGCATTTTATGGCCCATAAAAGAGCGTTACTAAAATAGCTAGGATGCTAAATGCAGGAACTGGAAATAACTAGATGTATAACAATGGAGAGCATATAAGGGGAATAAAGCAGCTGGAAATTCCCAGGGAAACAAGATGATGTTTCTGAGGTTAACAATAGGTGAAAGAAAAAGGAGATGTGTCACTAGCGTCTGTGCTAATTAGTAAGTCTGAGGATTTCTATAGGACTTTCAGAGGTGGCCTCCACCTCAACTGCAAAGGAGCAACCAGATTAGCAGCTAATTATCCGAATAGACTTTTGTATTAACAGTGATGGTCAGCACAGGAACCAATCCCCCTTTAACATATCCCCCTTTAACGAAGCTGTACAACCGAATAACAACTGTGCCCTTCGTTCCCACCTATTTCCTGCACAGTAGGATGGTAAATTCTCTGGGAATGTTTTCTACTGCGTGTGCCTGAAAATGCTGAGCATGACTGATTTCTTCTCTCAGCTGTATTTTTTATTTCAGCACACTTGCCTCCATTTGATAAGATTTTTAGATCACATTTAAATTACTTGGTACTTTTCGGTAAAAGCAATCATCAAATACTTTAATTCATTGACAATATTTATCTTTATTAGCCCAAATTGACGGTCTAAGTCTAACACATTGCCTTCAACAGTGTATAATACCACACTTATCTTTCTGGTGCGCCTCCTAAGTGTTGAGCTCCACCATAAAAACTTTTTATATTTTAATATTCTTACATGTATTCATAGCTTCTTCTTTACTGAAATTACTCCTTTAAGGAAGATGTTCCTGCAATAACATCTGAAACGAGTATGCCTTAGGTCCTGAAAGCAGTAACACTTCATGTCACCCCTAAAGCTCTTCCCCAAGAACCTTTTTCACAATACTCAGCAAGGGAAATGCCAAGGGTGGAAGAGAAAGCCAAGAGCTGGGCTCCATGGAGCCCAGCAGCAGAGACTCTGGCCTCAACCCAGAGCTGTGTGACAGGCAGTGAGCATCTCACTACCAGGACACACAGCAGTGGACACCAGCTACTATCAGTTACAGACCCTGAGACTAACAAAACAATATAATAAAACATTTACAAATCCTAAAAGAACTAATCTAGTATTCAGTTGTCACATGCATTTATACTGTACAGCCACATATACTTCACCTCAGGTCCCCTAGGGCCATTTTTGTGTTCTCTTATCCCAGCGAACACCAGTAGAAAATGAAGTTCAGTTGACAAAAAGCTTCTCAATGACTACTTTAAATCTGTTATACCATTCTTATCCTAAATCCTAATCCTAAAGAAACCTATGGGTTAAGCAGCCTATTTCCTTCAGACCTACAGTGGGGGGGGGGGGGGGGGGGGGGGGCGCGGAATAAACAAACAAACAAACAGTTAAAGTATCTCAGACACTACAAATTTGGCTTTAAATCATTGTTGATCAAACCAGAGAAACTAAACTTGAGCTCCTTTTTAGAACCCGCCTATGCTGCAAGGAGGCTTAAGCAGTTGGTTCATAGATGAAGTACAACTGCTTTTAATTCTCCTCCTTGAGACGGGCCATGTGAAAACACTGAGATAACAAAGGTAGAAGTTTTTTAATTGCTAAGTATTTAAGAGTTAATACCACAGTCGGTGACAAAACCAGTAAGGAGTGTCGTCTCACTCTACACTGATGATCAGAGCCAGTATTGCACGCCTTATCTCTCCATCTTCCAGACCAATTATATACCTAGTAAAATAATTTCAGTTTTTCAAGAACTATACAAAATCTTAAGCAAATTTTAGAAAAAGATATTTCTATCACTGATGCTTCTTTTAAAAGCCATACTGAAAGACATGCAAAAATTAGGGAAGCTGCTTAACAAACTAGGTTTTATAGGAAATCATTCCCACTTTAGATGAACCTACTGTTCTGCAGTGCCCTGCTTCAGAGAGCAGAAAGCAGCGTCTGGGAAATGCACAAAAGTTTTTGGACAGTGTTTCCAATGTTTTCTAAATGGCTTATTCAAGCAAACTTTCCCTCTGTCTCTCCTTGAGGAAAAAAAAACAAAGTGAAGAAAAGAGATAAGAGAAAACAAAATCTTTGAAGTCTTTTTTGTTATTTCCAACGAAACTATCATATACACGAGAATATCATACACACTGAAGTTTTAAGCAGGAGCTGTTAACACGCATTTTGATTTGTAAATATTAGAAATTTGACTAAAATAGTAGTGGAGAAAAAAGCCAATTAACTGTAACACAAATTCACTTTACTCCTTTTTATAATAAGTTATCACAGCCTTTCACACATAACAAATTTTCTGCCCAGCTATAGCTCCTACATGGATACATGCTATGTACAGAACCAGAATCACGAGCTGTTCTAGAGCAGAGTATACTGCACGCAAGACAAAAATTAGCTCAAAACATGCACACATTGAAAATTCAGCCAATAAACTGCAACTTTTATTATCAAGTATCATACACAAGGATTCTTTATCTTCACTTGCAGACACTAGTTAAGATGCAGCGGCCTCACCCCGGAGGTGGCAGCATGACAAGGCTTTTGCAAGACACAAGCAGAGGAGAGCAGTGGCTAAGTGCAGGTGACGTAGGGCTATGAAGCCTGACAGACATTACATCGTGCAGGTGGTAACAACAGCAGCAAATGAACAAGCTCAACACGGTTAGAAAACTATTATAAACGCTTTATTGTCCATAGGCTGGAAATATCCTTACGCACCACCACAAGATACAAGAACCAGGGAATAAATACACACATACACACACTTTATAAACGCCATGATTTTTCCACACAAAAAAATGCTTACTTCCCAACCCTAGACCCCAGTAGAATTACACAGCTGTGGGGCATTTTCAACACCCTCAGCATCTCAGAAAAAAAGAGTCATAAGTTCAAGGCACAGAAAGGCAGAAATTAGAGAACATTTTTTACTCGCTGATACCATAGTTAGCAGATATCAGCCATACATGGCCAAATGGATCAGCTTCAAGTTCTGCGTCAGTCAAAATGCTCAGCCCAGAGAGGACTTTCCTTAGAGAGAAATCAGAAAAAAGAAATCAGATCAACTTATCAAATTCTTAAAATACATGAATTTTCTTTGACTCATTTAACTCCAGAAAAAGCAGTTTATACAACCCCTTAGGCAAGATCCTACATTTTCTTTTTTCAAAATTGAAAACAAAAAACTCTCCCGTACTAGTTATTATTGTAAAGGTATCATGCCTTATGAAAATAGCCAGTGGGAACAGAAAACACCAAAAACTAAGCTAAAATTTAAACTAAGCAGATGCCAACCCACAATTCTCAAAAGCATACACAAAGGTTGGAAATTTTGAAGAATATAAAAGTAGTAAGATGTTCAAATCGCACTGAATTAAATGGGATTTTGGCACCCAATTCCTCTAGACAGCTTTGAAAAGTCTACATTGAACAACTGCTAATAAAAAAACCCACCAAACTAGTTTAAAAAAAATCAAGCTGTCCAGAAATGTGGGGTTTTTTTTAAAAAAAAAAGGAATTAGATTTAGACAAGTTCATCTCAAATAATTCCACAGCCTCCACTCAAATCTGCACACCGTACAAATAAAAGACGAGCAGACTTTTCCAATGGCCTAGCATATGGCATACCTTTCCAAGACAAATCAAAGAGAGATCAGTTTTTCTCAGCCCTTGTATCTTTGCAGTACAGGGAAGTCCCCCGAGTTACAGAAACTTCTGTCACTGAGTTTTCCATTATTCATATATTTAGGAAGGCACAGGTTATCCTAGTCATTACAGCTGTCAAAAAACTACTACTATAACTGAATTTTATGTTTGCGAATGACAAAAAAACACATTAAAGCAATACTTACAGAAGATAGGTGAATTTGGTTCCTTTAATTCCTAAACTTAAGTCTCTGAAGGGAGGTTGTTTAAAATATTCAGAGAGCTTCTCAATAATTTCCAGTCCCCACAGAAACAAGAATTCTTAGCGGAGCCTTCAATTCACTTTTTATGCAAAGCTATTTGATTTTATTATCAAAACATAAAAATTAAAACCACTAACAACACCTGATTTAAATAATAATCTGGCATATATGATTGCTTTTCTACATTTCATTTTGGAATTATTGCATACAACAATATGCAAAACAAATTAAAGCGATGGGACACGCCACTTAAAAAGATCTTAGTAAACATTTATAGTGCCAGAAGTTTCCTTCCTGTGCAGCCGAAGATAAAAGCTGGTTAGATCCTTGGTTTAGTACACTAAACATTGTAGGCAGTTTCCCTGTGAGATCCCTGCACACTTACACTGACCGCAAAATCATGAAAAGAAACACTCTGCTCCTGAGCTGGATCTCAAAGGCGTTCCAGACAGATCTGCGGACAACTCAAATGCAAACTTCAGGGAAACCGGGAAAAGAACACCCACCATGGACACGAGGCAACAGCAGTAAAGGAGTAAGCAGAGCTTCACGGGATTACTGGACTATGGCAGGAACCTCGTTCTCAGCCCTTGTCCACCATTTTAATTATCCTTGCACAGGTATAAAAATGCCATCAACAGATTTCAACAGCATTTAAAAGTCCACTTTACGCAGATGTGACTACCACTCAGCAGAAAGGCCAGGAGTTCTTCAGCTATGATTTAAAACTCCTAAGGATTTCTCCACAGCAGTCTTAATAAAACAATTATATAACAATTCTCATGTTATTCAAAATTAAAACCACTTTCTATCCATTATCATCTGAAAAATTACACTGAAAATACTTAAGAGAGGAGCTACAGGGAGAGTTTTTGTCTCAGCAGGTACAGCAGTCACCATTTTTGGTTTAAAATTCTTTGATCGCGTACCTCCTTCTCATCTCTGTGTCCCGAGCAAAGGCTTTAGCACTAGGCACTTCCAGGCAGACATTCCCTGCTGCAGGGAGCGGCCGTCGGACAGCAGATAGATACAGGAGATCTCTGGCAGAGTTCTGGACCTCAACAACAGTCTGTGCTTTCGGATCGTAGTGGCTCCCCAGAAAACCAAACACAGCGCGTTGGTCCATGAGCACACGGATGGCATGAGCAGCAGGAACACCACTGATGCTGCTCTAGCAAAACAACCACCAAGCAATATGATTTTATATCAGTACTTTTACTCTTTTAAGTAAAATATACCTCATTGTATTTAATGATACCAATGGTCTAGAAGTAACTGCCTAGCTGATAACAGTATACCAAGGCTGGGATAATCCTTATACCTTTATTTATGGATTATTACACATTTTCCATCAGTATCCAGCACATTAATTTACACCTCTGCTGTTCCATTTTCTTCCATCTTGCCTCTCACTCTTTCACATACACATGTAGCAGTCTAAGGATAGAGACCAAGCCTTCATCAGAAACATGCAAGTAGTCTTCTGCAGCCTAATCACGCCCCCTCGAACTCCAGTTAGTTTTCACATTACTGAATGTTGTAGCAACCATGTCATAATACAGCACAGGCAAACAGCTCCAGTAAAACAAGATCCAGTGGAACAGGCAGAATTTAAGAACTTGGCCAACTTATGAATGACACAATATCCCTCAATGAAAAGACCTCCACAACACTTCAGCAGAACAACAACAACAAAATTATTGCAGTGATAAACCTTTTGTCCCCTGCACCTCACACAAACAAGTTTGCAAAGAATGAATGAAGCTGAAGTACAGTGAAAGAAAGTGTCAGGTTTTATATTTTCCTGAAAACTCCTAAAAATCAGTCTCTGTCATCATTCACTATGTTGTCAGCCATAAAACACTTTCTCCAGCTGCAATGTACTGCTAACAGAGTCATCTTCAGATCACCTCTTAGCACACTCATCCAACCAAGAGTGAGAAGTATATTTACCTGGGACTCAAATATTACAGGTTGTACCAAATTGCTGTCCATCCTGGCTATCTAAGTAGAATCATTTTCCTTAGATCCCATCAAATAAAGTTTCAGACCTCAGGCTCAGGTCCTTTTTTGGATTTTAAGCGGCACAGTTCCATACTACCTCAATAAAAACAGCTGAAGGAAAAAGAACCATTTCTTTGTCACTTCTAAAACTATGGAAAAAAAAATACAAACTGCTATTAAAATTTAGTTTTCCTTCTATAAAACAAAATTATAAATAGCAGCACGAAGCAGGAATTCTCAGTTACTCCAAAACTGGAGGATACGGTAGAAAGCAGTTCACAGATTTCTGAGAAAACCCACGCGCCATTCTGCTCAGGGAATTTGAGCAGGCGTACTTTGAGGTCACTGGCAGTCTGGAGGTAACACAGGGGCAGCTCTGTACATAAACCTGTTCCCCAGACCTGGCTTTGGAATTCTCGTCTTTGCATTCTTGTGTGCAAAGACCGTGCTGCCAAAGCTACTAACCACGGCTCTCAGTCCTCGTTTCCTCAATGCAAAAACTTTGGTACTCTGAATGAGATCTTCGAGTGGCCAATACCACGATGCAGTCAGGATCTCCTTTTTTACTTCTTCCTCCTAGGAAAAGCGGCATGGTTCAGCCTTTGAAAGGATGGGAACAGCTGTTCCCATCTAAAAAAACACAGTGCAGCTATTTGTTCTTCAAGATCAGAGAACAAAAAGTACTTTTTAGACTCCAACCAGTAGCTCTCTGGAGAGAACAGACTGCTTTCTGAAGAATAAATTAAGCATTCAATTAAACTCTACAACAGGTAAGTACTGTTCTTATCCTTTTGGGGAAATACGTTCAATGCTGTTATTACAATCCCCTGCAAATAACTCCAATAAGTCACATCGAACTGAGAAATTCTCTTCTTGGCTCATGCAAAACGTTCAAAGTAACATACAGATTTAAGAAGTGAGAACAATGAAATAAGTGCTTCAGTTATTTTGCAAAATATTAAAAGATGCAGAATATCAGCACTACACCAGACCCTGTTCCACAACTGCAGAGGTAGGTCAGTGAACACCTCCATTTCTGTAAAGATCCATACGTGCATCAGGGCTTCCCATCTCGCTTCTCATTCTCTACTTCCCAGAATTACAGATGCACATATATGAATACTGACGTATTTCTAAATGCAAAATAAAGCTGTATAAAAAATGGTATTAAAAAAATCAATTTGTCTCCATTGATGGAGCATCTAATTTAGGTTAAATTACTGTGTTTATGAAATAGCTTCAGGATTTATTGTTTTTAGCACAATAACTCATCAGCTACAGTCTAGCTTGCAGGAATTTAAGGAGAGAAGTTAATTAACTATAATTTTCATACTGCCAAAAGTAGCTATAGGTTCAGTAAGTATTCTATATACATATAAGCACGACCTAAATAAATAAAGCTAAATAAGTAAGACTTAGAAGTCTTATAAATAAGCTTCCAGACCACTGAGCTTATTACTAAAATTGAGCAATATTGACTTGGATATTTTAATCATCCAGAATAGTTAAAGGCAACAGCAGCCTCTGAAGATACAAACGTTCCTTTAACTTTCTATTAAAACACTGACCACTGATTTAATTAAGCAGCACATGCATCTCTAGCTTTGATGCATTTCAAGTAAATATTTATGCTGGACAGTAGCTCCCATGTTGGAAGGAGTTCTCCAAGCTGGACAAAGTAAAACAAAAAGAGTAAACTGAAGTAGTGAACCAATTGTTAAGGTTTTTACCTGACTTAGTAAAACTGTATTTGGACAACCTAGTGAGGATGGAATCAAAAACAAAACCAGAAAAATTTGTGCTTGGGTGTAATTCAGAAAAAAAAAAAATTAATAGAAAAAAAATATTATATTGCAATACCATGAAAGACTTTCAACTCTTGAGCAACGATAGCTGTAAGTTTCCTTTGAACATCTATTTTTTTATCACTGTCTATTTCAGACCCGTCTTTAATTCTAAACCTAAAGATGCTGTGGCCTTTAAGACTATTAATTATCTTTTGGGGTCCAAGCCCTCTTGAACTGTAATGATCTTGTAATAAGATCTTACGGTGTTTTCACACAACCAAATCATGATTACAGGCACAATCCTTTTTCCACACAAAGACCCTTTTCACTGTTAAAACAAAGACTTGCAATAAAAAACGGGTGCAAGACTAAACAACAAGCAATTTCCAGTAAGTTACTCTGAATGAAAGCAAACATCATTTCCAAATCCCAAGCAAACAACACACACAAGAAAGCGTAGCCACTTGGGTAGGACTATTAGAATGAGTAAACACGACTTGTGTAAGCATTACAAGATTGTATCCACAAAGCCATCAGTCCAAATTTAACAGGGCAGACAGGATGAAAAGAAAAAAAATACAGATATGTATATATGTATGTATGTGTATAGATAAATAACGTACACATCAGGAACATACACACACCTTTTTCTCTGGATATAGCCCCTGCTTTCTTGACCTACCAGTGCGCTATGATCAATATACCAAAGTGCATTGCTGAAACAGTGTCTTAAATCAGAATCACAGCACCGTTCTGCTGCTTGCAGTTACTAGCATCTCTGAAACGTGTAAGAACCTGCAAAAGACAGACATGCGCTAGCAGGTGAGAACGGCTTCCAGCTTCGCACAGCTCCTGAAGCTGTGCTACCAGACTTGCCGATGGGATGCTGGTAATTGGTTGATCCTGCAGGAACCTCTCTAAGTTGTTCTCTGTTGGAAATCACTTACATGCAGTACCAGGATGGGAAATGCTGCTAATTTGCTATGTCTATTCAGAGAATCTGAGCTGGAGTTGGCAGCCAAAGTAACTGGCAACAAGAATATTGTTAGCTTCAACGCTCCCTAAGCTTTCCATCCAGAAAACGTTAGAGAGGAATGCATACGAGTATCTTTACAGGATTATGAGAACACACGTTTTACTTCTGTGGTCCGTGACAAAGACGTCATGCCAATTTTCAAAAATTCATTTGGCGTTACCAGAGTTTCTTGTGATTTCTTCCAGTGTAAATCAATCATATTCTTTTTTTCTCCAAATAAGAAGCTGAAGGACAAGCTATTACATCCCCTGGCTGTTTTTTGCCCTTGGGTGACCAAAGATCCATTACCAAACAGGTGCACAGGAAACCTGTACTTGTACTTCTGCACAGACTTATGTGCCTATGCAAGTGGCTGTAGCATCTACAGTCCAAGCTAGACAGACCTGGTCCAGAAGCAACATCACTACAAATTGGAGGGTTTCTCAGCAGAGCTAGCTTGGGCACCCTGCCTCAGTACCACAGCTGCATAATGTCTGAAACAAAACCTTTTTGGGGAGGAGGAAGAAATGCAGATGTGTATGAACCTGCTCACATAACTATAACTTAGAGAGGAGAGAGTGACAGATGGTTGCAAAATGAGGAGGATTATATCAGGAGAAGAGTGCTTTCTTGAGATGCAGGTTCTTAGACAGAACTGCTGAGGCAGAATATAAAGTGTGAATAATTTTGAACTATCTTTGCCTCCCAGGAGGCTGGGTTTATGTGACAGACTATGCCTGTGGTACAAAGGTGTGACTGCCACAGCTGAAGTGCTGCGTTTAATACAGTTACCTCAGACACCGAAACATCTGAACTCACATCAGTTTGGATTTCAGTGCAGACCAGCACGGGTATGAGAGTTGTACAGCCACGTAGCACCCTGTAACTGCTGCTTCTCTGGGAGCCCTGAGCTGGTGCAGGTACGTCAAGCTGGGCTGGGAAACACAGTGCAAACATAGTTCAAGGCCAAAGCAGAATCGTGAGGTTTGCCTTAAATTATACCCAACCACAAGAGTCGTCTGACCTCAGCTGCGCATGTTCCCCGCATCCTACCCACTTCCCTGGTAAATTCTCCGTCCCTAGACAACTGCAGACACTTGCCACCACCAAAAGTCATGCAACAGATTGATTGGCAGTAAGAACCCAGCCACAGAAGCTGCATTTAAATGCAAGATGTCAAGATTAAGGCAATTTCAGTGGGAGTCTACTGAAATTATGAATTTAAACACAACCATTAAGGCAGTAAAATTACATGTCAGTAGGTGTGATAATTGTCAGATGGAGGGGGGCAAAAATAAAGCAAAGAGCATAGATAAAAATTGCAGCTTGGGCGTTCTGCTAAAAGATTAAAATATGTGGGATGGAACTGAGAAATGAGCTCCAAAGATGACGTAGGTGAAAAGAAACGTATCAAGAACGTAATTCACCATATGACTTGAAGACTTGGCAGCTGATTTTCAAAATTGGATAAAATGTCTTTGAAAAATGTTAGGGTTTATTATCATTATTATTAAGAAGTGACACTTGTTAGTAACTCACAAGATTGTTACACATTTACATGGAAAGTGCTCCATATATTACACTTCAGCCTGTAGATCACTGTAGATCATACATGTAACACCACAGCACATATTGGTTTAGAAAGCGTCCTTCAGCTGGCAATAAATAATGTAAAATACATAGACACAGGCTGCAATGTTTGAAAGAAAACTATTTGAAAGACCTTTTATGCAGTCACACAGATTTAGAAAGGGATAAACATTTAAAAGTATAAATTCGCGTATCAGATTCACAGACCGCAGAACAACGTTTGGATCAGAAAACGCATCACTCAAAAAAAAAACCAGCGTCAGTAATGGCGTTGCGACTCCTTTTATTCTGTGCAAGCCTTCAAAGTTCCTGTACACCCACATCTTCAGAAACAGTCTCAAACCTCTGAACATTAGAGCATAACAGAAAGCTATAGATGGAGAAGCCTTTATATGTGCGTGAAATTACGTAGAGATGATAAGAAGTTAGAGGAAAAGAGGATTGTCAAGGTGAAAAGCAGGCATAGAAAGTAAAAAGATAATCCACTTTATTTCCGGTGTTTGCCGTTTTCATGGATTTCAACTCAGTTCAGAAAATAACGAAACATACGATTGCCCGATTCAAGAGTTGCCTTTCTTGTTTTCTCCTGCATTAATTATTCCAGTTAATGTATTTACACAATTGGCCTGTTAGGACAAACGTAGTTGTTGCAAACTGAAAATTCAGGTCCTACACCTTTATCGTTTAACCTGTTGGTGGGTGTTTTGGTTTTAGTTTTTTTTCAGCTGTGGAGGCAAGTGCCTTGCTCCACCACGCTTGCCCACTGATCCTGTAATTCCTGCATTTGTTGCTGTATAGGGAGATAATCAGCTAACTCTGGATGCAGGAAACTGTTGAAATATCATGATCAAAAGTGTAAACTTTCCAAGTAGTCTGACTGCTGGCTTCTTTATGAAAAGGCCACAAGAGGTATAAGTAAGTGTCATAATTTTTTTTTTTTTTTTTTTTAAAAAAGTTAATAGGCTCAAATGCTACTCAGGAAGAAAACTTAATTCAAATAATGACGCTCCCAGAGGACGCACGGCTTTAAGACCCCACTCTACACCTCACATTCAGGCAGCTCATAACTCAACACAGAATTTTCCTATGACCATGCACTTGTGCCCAATGAAGCATTCATGTTCTGCTCCTGGAAACACCATAAAAAAACAAAGACACTCTCCAGAAATTTAGCCCAGTCCCATAAGTATTGGCACATTACTTCATGAAACAGGAAATGAGAGATCCTGAAGATTACTAGCAGGCAACTGTTTGCATATCACAAAACAATAGGCCTGACAGCAAAAAAAAAAAGACACAGCATTGATCTTTTACTTCGCATGTTTGATACGGACTCTTTTTTGCTTCTTAAGATGATAAAAGCTGAAAAATATTTATGCTGTTGATGCTTGAACCTGCTCTGGCAGGTGGTTGCAGCCTGTGAATACCAAGGAAATGGAACCGCAGTTATCCCATCAGATGTCTCACTACAGTCTGAGGTCATCAGTCCCTGCGCACTCCTACAAGAACAAATGAGTTCACTAAAACAGCTCCAGCTCTTATTCTCAGCTGAAACACAAAGCTTCCAGTGGGCAACTGTTTTACCCTCTTCTGGACAGGAGACCAAAAGAGTTCAAACTTCTCTTCCGCTTTATTCACAAGCTTGGATCAGACACGCCAAAAGGACTTGTTCAATTAACAGAAAATCCCAGTCAACTCAATTCTCCATTACCTACAGGTTAAACAGCAGCACATTTCAATTCTCTCAAAGACCAGCCAAGTCCAAAATCTGACACAGTACTGCCTGGGTATTACTAGAATTGGGAGGGGAGGGGGTGTAGTAAGAAAAAAGTGAAGGAAGTCAAGTGTTTGTTCCCTTTAACTATTCCTCCCTTCAGCTTGTTAAATATATATATGAAATTATGAAATTCTGTCAACATTTTGGACTTGAAAATGTTTATTGCTCTCATTAATTTCCACTGAATCAGTTCAGAGTGTTCAAGTACATGTCATCTTCTGAAGACTTGAAGGAAAGTGTAAGCAGAAACATTAAAATGCAAAGATTTCCAGGAGGGACTCCCAGAATAACCACACTGACACTCTAAAGCTGGGAAGGGATTAAATGTTCTCAGGATGTCCCAACTGGAATACTTTGAATTCTGGGGAAGAAAAATTCTTAAGGACAATGAACACTCAGTCTTGTGGACAGAGCTAACAAATATAAATAGGTGCTTGCTCTCCTACATTACTAAAAAGATGCAACTTGATTGGAAACTCCAGAATAGATGGACAAGCCCCTATCGCGAAATAAGGAAGATGAGAAAAGAATTCTCATCGGATTCTGAATAGACTTAACATTTGTTAAATTTTGTCTCTTCTTAACCACACACAGACCTGAATTTTTCTCTGTATTTCACACTGTATTACCATTTACACACACAGAGAACAGGCATAAAACCACTTTCTAAAACAGGGCAGCTTGGTGTAATTTAAATGCAAGATGGCACAGGAATGAACAGGCATCACGTACCCAGCGCAATTTCAGTGCTTTGATCTTATATGGCGTCTGAAAGAAAACGTGAGCAGTATTCACCAGACAGTTCACAAAGAATCAGGCCCAGACATGGGCAAATATAGCAGAAGTTTTCTGTTATAACAAACTGCTAATAACCATAAGAAGCAACCCCATCAATTGAACCCAAATGCTGAAACATGAATTCGTGTAGAATAATAAGATATTTTGCTATGCAATTGCTCTGTTCAGTTTTTACATTGACTACATATTCTATAATCAATGAAAAGCAACAGAAACTCTAATCAACTGTATTTTGACTTTAGCGAAGCTTTGATCTTCTATGCAGATTAACCACTGTCAAAAAAAAAAGATATTCAAAATAATTAAAACCCTATCTGTAAGAACAAATCCACATTTTCAGTTGATTTTTGGGTTTGTCCTTTTTGATACAAATATTTTAAATGTCTACCACTTCTGTTGCAGTTCATACCTTCCAACCATAACTGCACAAAACATGAGTCACTATTTCATGCATCCACAGTTGCTCTTGTATGTCATAAGCAGCCAAATCATTCTCTGTAATAGCACCTGCTAACTCTAACCAGTCTGGGAGAAAAGCAAGAGTAGATATAGCAACGTGTTCTACCTAATGCCACTATGCAGATATCTAGTTCCTCCCATCCCTTGATCAAATGAAATAGCCTATTTTTTGGTAAAGACACTTCATTTAAGTCCAAAGACACAAATACTTCGACGTGTTGATATATCTTAAAAATCCACAAAGGAAGTTGTTTTTGATAAAAGAAAAAAAGAGAGCTCATAATAGTGCTGATCAGTTTCCCAATCGTTACTGGAGAATGAGTTGTAAAAGGCGCAACAAGGACTCCTGATCTGAAGAAACGAAAACCAGAGGCTGTGGAAGATGGGGGGAGAGAGAAAAGGTAAAGTGAGATCCAGAAGGAAGGGGGACAGAAGAAGAAGAAAAAGCAGGAAGAAGAAAAATGAGAGAAAAAAATAAGAAAAGCTGCCAGCAGGATGCATTATCAGAGGAGAGAAGATGAGAAGGATACGCTTTTGCTAAGAGGTCTGCGACGTACAGGGCAGCTGCAAAAGCATCCCGGACTAGTGATATCCAGGTTTGTTCAGTTTCGGTGAAAGTGAATTAAAAACATCAGCAACACGCTTGTATTATTTACAACCTTCTTTCAAGCTCCTTCTTGCCATGTTCCCTAACGTCCAAATACGGGATAAATTAAATCTTCTGAAGAATATTTCAGTTGTGCAGCACGCTGTCATCTGTTCCCCGGTGGGAATCGTTCCTTAGCAGAGCCGGAGGGCATGCTGCAAGGCGCTGCCACTGTTACAGCCTGCTACAGAGCGGGGATTTCATCAAGGTGAGACCAGCACACGGCAGAACCGGTTCATGTTGCTGAATGGTTGAGTTCTGTCTCTCCCCGTAATTTGTTTCAACAACTGGAAAACAGTTTTGTGCAAGTGGATCACAGACACTCATCCTGCTGAAATATCTCTGCAGCCCTGAACAGGTTTATTTTGTGCAAGTTCCAAAAAATTTACTGGGACGCACAAGCCATGGATCCAGATTTTCACGAAAGTATAGAACTACAGACAGATGAAAAAAAAGGAAAATATAGAGCCCTTCAAATTACACATTTTTTTTTTCCCCATTTTTACCAATGAGATCAACTCGCAGAGAGCAAGACAACAGCAGCTTAGCTCTGAGACAAGTCTTTCGTGTGACCAATCAGGATAACATTAGCTATTGAATACTTGTTCATCAGCTATCAGCAGGAAAATTTTACTATTTTTAGTAAACTATCAATGTTCAGCAAACCTTTACACTCAAAAGGAACCGGATTGTGGCGCTCAAAAAAGCAGATGTTACTATGCTATTACATTCAAAACACGATTTAAACGTAGAAGAGTCCTTAGTATTGTATGCTGTGCATTGATCGCTTGCATCCACTTCACTTCCCTAAACGAGTTTCCAAGGAGAACATCCAATTTATCCCATCAGCACGAAAAAAAGGCAAACATTTGACGATAAAGCACTGGTGTGCTTGTGTGAGTATGCACATGTACTCAAGTTTGGGCTTGGAAATGGAAGGCAACAGCCTTCACCTACAGAGAGGTTTTGGAACACATCGGCCCCATTTGCTCGTTTTAAAAACATGTGTTTCATTTATACAGAACCACTACACCCCAGGCGTAAGAATCTATAAATTCCACATTTATACCTTCACCAAGGTAGCGAGAGGCTGGGAGAAGCTTTGGTGCTTCCTTCCTTACACACCTTTATAAATCTGGATATCTAAGTATTAGTTTCTCAGAGCAACTCCCACTTAATATTTGTATTACATAGAGGACGACATCCAGTAAACTGACCAAAATCTTTCCGAAAGAGATGTGGTTATTCATAACAATAAAAAGACTTGACTCAGACTTTAAACAAGCTTGACCCAGGCTTGAAATGCATTGGGAACACTAGTTTTCCTTCTAACTCATGCTTGCTATGAACCTGCAACTCAGTCTCTTCTAGCGAGACCTTCACTTGTTTCAATGCAGTACTTACAGAAGGAGCTGCATTATGTGGCTTATATCCAAAACTATGATCCTGAGCAGTCGTCCCCAACTGCTGCCCAATTAATTGCAAAGGTGCCTACATTTCTCAAATTGTGTCTTAAATTCTCCAGGTGTCTAAAACTCCATTCCTTCAAGTGTCCAGAGTTGTCAGACTGGGCAGTATCATACAGCCTGTTTTGACGTTGCCCTTCATTTAGACCTTGTAATGTAAGTTTCTGACAACCATATTTAAAAAGAAGTCCCTATTCACTAGCCAAAACATATACAGTGTTAAAAACAGATTTGATAGAGACCAACCAATGACAACTTTTTGCTAACCATTTGTTTTACAGAACATTTTACTCAGTTTTCTTTTAATTTGTGCCTGTTCAAGAGACTTAATCAGCTGAAGAGATTTAACAAAGCAAAATGAAAATTTAAGATTAATATTTAAACTTCAATATATAACAGAAAAAATTAACTATGTTTTCAATAGCTTCTATCATTTAGAGAAAAGCCTGTGCAACCAGCCCAGATCAGAAAAAAAAAAAAACGCCACCCCAAAGAAAAGAAAGTTTAAATCACAGTGAACAAAGATTGAGGAAAAAATATCATCACATATTTAAAAGCTGTGCCTCTATTCTGAAAATTAAGAACAACGCTGAGATACATTTTTTTATTGTGTCTAACAAAGACAGCCTCAGGTTTAAGAACAGTGCAACCCGAGAGTCCCACAAAATACTCCTGGATTCTGGATGCCTGAATACCTTTGATCTAGTTCATACTTCATCATTACCAATGAGCTGGACACCATCCATTCTCATGGTTCTATTACGTTCCTTAGGTCCCTCTGGGTTTTATGCTGTTTATTAAAACTAAATGTCTTATTAAGCCACCAAACAGTAAGCAATTAGCCAGAAACAATATGAAGAAAAATGGAGAAACAGACTCTTTAATATATATGTCAAAGCTTTAGGTAGACATATTATGGCTCTTGGGACATGGCTTTGAGAAATTTAATTATCATTTATAACTCTAGATTCACATGCTTCTTTCTAGAACCGAGATCATTCAAAGGTCACTTGTGAAATCATCATGGAGCACATATCTCATTACAGTCTGTGACACGAGTTATGCTTTCCCAGTAAACCTGGGGAAAAGAAAATATACCCCAAAGAACAGCAAGGTAATAAAATCTGACAGTCTGACAATAAGAGAAAATTTAACATTAAAAAAAAAAATCTAATAATGGCTCCTAGCACTTTTTAATCACAGCTACTGAACTGTTGCATCCCGAGGAACATGGCTTGTTTTAATTATTTATTGGGAGTTGATGGTTTATTTGGAAGAAAATGCAATTATATCCTGACACTTTAATCACTATCAGTTTGTTTTGCTCCCCTGCTACTGCTAAGAGGAAGGTTACCTTCCTATGGAAATTCTGACATTTCTATAATTGGTTTCGCAACTCTTCGAAGAGACTGAAAGTATTCATATTATTAAATTTGTGCAAAAATTGGAGTTAAGATATTATTAAGATTGATGGCTAATAACATCAATAAACCAAACCTCAAATAGATTAAATTTCTCCTTTGCTGTTAAATACATGCTATATATAGTCTTTGGAACAAAAAATCTCCACTGACGTCAACAATGGACATCAAGCACAGCCCCTTAACAGACCCATTCAAGTAGCTCCAATATCCAGGAAAAAAAAAAAAGTTGAGCAAAAAATATAAAAATGAAAATAAAATAAAAATCAGAGAGTAACAAATCAAAGGCATCCAACAGGACGGATATGAACTCTCCTCCACTGAAGTGAAAGGGAGTTTTGCTAAATTTAGCCTTCAGGTTAGAGGTTTGTTCTTGCCAATTGATCAAAACCAGGAAAAATAAATTACATTCTCAAAAACATTGAGGAAAGCTTTGGCTAGTTTCAGTATTCAGAGTACTTCAGAATATTCAGTAAAATACTCACACAGCTGTAACGAGCTGAATTAAATCTTTAGCTTCGAGATGATGTTAACTCATTCAGCAGAGAGTCTCTTGTTGTTTATACATCACCAGGGGATGAGCCCACCTCCTGCAGGAGCCCTACATGTAGTTGTACAAGCGGAAGAGGCGAGGAAAAGAAAAGGCTACAAGCAGTGGGACCAGATCCTAACACCACCCTTCAGGCTGACTTCAGTACCCACACAAATGCACTTTCATCCGGCTGTTGTACTGTCCAGGGACTTAAATGCACACGAAGCTACTCTGCAAACCAAAGGCAGTCCTGGTTATCAGGTCACTTCTAAGTGACTTGAACACGGCTTGGCCATCACCAGGCCAGAGCTTCACACCGTGATTTTTGGCAGGACTGAAGCTCTGGCTTTAGCTGAAGGAGTGGTTACAAAGCTTCTGGCCAGCACGGAGCAAGCTCAGGCCTCTCCAAAACCAGAGAGGGTCCCTTCTGTGCTCTCTGAAGAGCACAAAAAGCTTGCAGAGGCAAGTGAATCAGATACCAAGTGCCAGGCACTTGGACACCACACCTCAGAACAGAGACATACATTTGTTTTTCCCTCAGAGTCTCACCACACCATTGTGTAGTTCAAGTACACGTTAAAACACCTAACCACTTATCACTACCAGGTCCATGCTATGTAGCCTTAAAGGCTTACCTATGTCAACCAACAAGGTAAAAAGCAATCTGGGTTTGCAGGAAATTGGATGCTCCAGATGCTCAAACAAAGCTCAGCTTCCTGAAAGCGGGCAGTGTTTGGACAGTCAATAGTTATGTCAAATACAGCAAAATGGAGAACAATTTTAAGTTTTCTATGTAGGATTCGGAGATAACAAAGGAAAACATACATCGGTGAACCTGTCAACAACGGAGCCCTCCATGCCAATCCAAACACTATGAACCATCCAAAGAGAAGTGACTTAAACCACACATCTAATATGAAAGCAGCAATAAGTAATCTGAAGAGAAAGATATACTTGTTCAAATTATCCTCCACAGCTCCTAACTACCTCGTTTTGTGCCCTCGGAGTTTATGAGTGTTGTAGAAGACATTTATTGACTTTTCTTTTCCTTTCTGTTGCCAAAGCACACTGAGGTTAAGGCACATACTCAGCACTTCTGATGCAGTCAGGAGAACGTTTGACTTTAACACATACACACTTTAACAAAGTGAGTATCAAACTGCTTAAGGAAACAGCAACAAGAATCGTTTTCAAAGTGTCAGTTAGTAAACGGCAATGATAACTCTGCTCTTTACTTCCTGTAAGGGTAAAAACCAACAGGGAGCTGAGCACCTGCAGAATCCAAACAAGTTCAGTCACAGAATTAGATAACACCCCCCAGAAAGGCATCAACAAGTTCTTGAAGCAGAATCTCTCAAAATGGATAAATACTGATCTATGGGCCCTTTTGTTGGAAAAAAGGCCCTCCTCGGGTTGCCATGTGAATTCCTCAAACTACTCTTCTGTTTTCTCTGGGTTGCATTAGAGACCTGAACCACAGCAACCTTTACATTCAGTTCCTATGCTGCATGAGTCTTTTGGGAAAAAAACAAAACCAACCAACCACACACACACAAAACAGAAAAAACCCATCACACACACGAAGGAAAGCAACTCCTTTAGACCAACTCAGCACTTTCTTCAATATTAAGTGTACCATACGATTAGTGTAGGAAGTTAATCCCCTCTTTATAGTCCACAGAGAGGGCACACTTTCCCATAAGGAGATCTAACACACTGACATATGCTTATTTGTCCACCATCCTAGACCTGACTCACTTGCATACAGCCTGTTCAGGTGAATTACAGCATTCCATTCACTGATTTTCCAGTCTTTGTTCAAATAAAATGCATCAGGTTTTCTTAACACATGCACCACAAACACCGTAAACTTGCATAACCGATAAACTTCATCAATCACAAAGTTATTTTTAAAAGCTAAGTTAACCTAGGAGTAGATGGCTTTCCGCTGAAGTCTAACAGCTCTTTCTCGTGGGAGAAAAAGAAAACTTTCTTTAGCACAAATCACAGCCAATCCTTGCAGTTGAGAAGATGATTTGAAATATACTGCAGGTCTTAATGGAAATCCCAAGGTAGGGGGAGCAGGAAATCAAACTCTGATTTTTTTTTTTTTATCCCATATATTTAGTCACATAAATCTTGTGCCATCAGACTTATCCAAATCCATCGTAAGACTTGCTTTGTCTTTTAGCTTCATTTTTTTCATTCTAGTTTTTCATTTTTTAAGATGACTTTATAATCCACTTCATTATTGCAATTATTAGACAAGAGGATTGCACTCCCAGGTGCAAGTAATTTCTTTCAATCTGCTTTTAGTAGTTCCAGGCCAGCAGCTCCTGCCATGACACAGAGAGCTCAGAAGACAGACATACAGTGTAGTAAAACAAAACATCCTGCCATTGCAGAGACAGACGTTTTCTAAACTAAATATTGTTATTGTACTATGCCTAGTGTAAACCACTACATCTAGTTCCAGCAAATATTGATACATATCCATCTGCCTGATTTAGATGAAAGATTCCTGTACAAGCTTATTCCCTCTGTTTGCCAATATACTGCAACATGAGAAATATTTCAGTGTATTCCCAGCTGAATAGAAAGAAACATCTAGGTCATTCACCTGCATGCTGTCCCTTAATTATGTAGCTCCTGGTACTCCCACTGACAGAATACATTCCATTACAAACCAAGAAGTAAACTGCTGAAATGGCACAGTCTGGTGAACTCCAGCGACAAGGTTTTCCAACTGATTCAAGCTTTAATTTAAAACTGAGATCAGAATAACAGGGGTAGACACAGGGATACACACTGAGAGGAAAAGCCAAATCTGTGTCCTGCCATATGCCTCTCTCTTCACAGATGATGACATATGTATTTTTGGTCTAAATACTCTAACACTGTGAAACGGAGTATGCCATTATGTTATTCATTTCACCAGTGATTTTTTTATATTCCTAATTAACATAGATTAACATAATTACAACATTAAATGATCAAATGGTTAATTGAATGTAAATTGTAAGAGTAGAAACTAAACAAAGTACTTGCAAAACTGAACAAGGTGTTTATTTGTACAACTATTAATATTTTAGATGTCTACTACACCACCACCAAGCTTCTATGAAGAACTGATCTGCTCCAAAGACAAAAGAGCTCAGATGAGAAAAGTGTCCCACTCAACTCCTTCTGCAACAGTTTTTTTTAACATGGCACGACTCACATCTGTGAAGCTCTACTATCATTTCGTAAGCAAAAGAATAATCAAGATACTGATCACTACCAGAAATGGAACACAGTCAGAATCTTAAATCCAGCCATTAAACTTCTAAAATTTAAAGTTTGCTCCCGAAATCTTTGATCCAAAGCTATTCTCGTAACATTTTCGGTGCAGTTCAAAGTCAAAGAAGGATAAGACCTATTTTCTAGATGTACTTCAAAGTTAGCCCAAGCTGGCTGAAATCTCAAGAGATCAGTGCTGCTTTTTCTTTTCCCTTTTTAATCAGTAGGATGATAATTTCAGTCCCTCATGTTTAACAGATTATTTCACTGCAGTTGTCAGCCACTTTTTTTAATATTCTTCTCATATGAAACGAACTTTTATTTTACCTTCCTTGAACTCAACAGATCCAGAATATCTAAACAGCACGTGTGTTCACCTTGAATGTGCCTTCATATTAATGCATCTGTATTTTGCTGTAAGAAACATCTGGGACAACTTTAGCCAGCCTTTCAAAAATATGGTAGTCCACATGGCAGAACAAATGCCAGGAGAGAAAAATAAATTCTCTTGTTATTGCCATTTAGTTTCACTCGTAGTTTAAAGAGAGAAATTTTAAAAAAAAGTTTTTTCCTATAGCCAGCAGCCTGATTTGCTAACGTGTTTTCTGGCTTGGAGGCCCACAAGAACAGTCCTCCTCTTGGCCTAATCACCTTACATGGATGAAGAGCTACAAACATACTATTCTCTTAAAAGACAGAATGCACAACCAAGCCCAGTAATTCCTATTACAAGCCATATCCTTTAAAGAGAAGCTAAAGATCTAAACTACATGATATACTGAATAAAAGACAACTACCATTAGGTCTCTAATGCACAAGGACAAGAATATGCAGATCTGGAACACAACTTACATATTTTGCAGTGAAAAAACGTGATTCAAAGCTCAGAATATCTAGTAAGCAGGGACAAGAGCCCAGGTCTTCCCACTTGCAAATAAGCATAGAATCATAGAATGGTTTGGGTTGGAAGGGACCTTAAAGATCACCTATTTCTATCTCCCCTGCCATGGGCAGAGACATCTTACACTAGATCAGGTTGCTCAAAGCCTCATCCAACCTGGCCTTGAACGCCTCCAGGGATGGGACATCCACAGCTCCTCTGAGGAACCTGTTCCAGTCCTTCACCATCCTCAGAGGGAAGAATTTCTTCCTTACATCCAATCTAAATCTTCCCTTTTTCAGTTTAAATCCATTGCCCCTTGTCCTATCGCTACACGCCCGTGTCAAAAGTCCCTCTCCAGCTTTCTTGTACGCCCCCTTTAAGTACTGGAAGGCTGCTAAAAGGTCTCCCTGGAGTGTTCTCCAGGCTGAACAGCCTCAACTCTCTCAGTCTTTGATAGGAGAGGTGCTCCAGCCCTCAGATCATCTTCATGGCCTCCTCTGGACCCACTCCAACAGGTCCATGTCCTTCTTGTGTTGGAGCCCCAGAGCTGAAGGCAGTACTGCAGCTGCAGGTGAGGTCTCACAAGAGCAGAGTAGAGGAGCAGAATCACCTCCCTCAACCTGCTGGCTATACTTCTTTGAATGCAGCCCAGGATCCTCACATTTTCTTCCAGGCTGAGGTATTCTTTACTTATAACAATCAATTCTGCTCCAAGAAGACATATCACCTTGCTAAAAATCTTACCCAAACTACATAAGCATCATGTGTTTTAATTGTCATACCAAGGTAAACTTAGATAGTAATAATCCCCACTATCACCACTTAACTCAGTAAAATAGTAAGTTACACATCACACATCAGACAGCCCTGAACAAGTAGCTACACAAGACAAACCACTGTAGGAACTCACATGCTCAGAAACATTCGAAGCATAATTCTGCCATTAGTCCCTTTATGGGGGGATTAAGAAGTGACTGCTCATATATCTTGGTTAAAGATGACTTGTTCCCCTATGGTGCTCAGAGCACAAGCAGGGGAAAGAAAAAAAAAAAATTGCATCAAAAGATGGAACTTTCCCCTGTCCAGGAAAACCTTATAGCAAATATGTAGGAATCACCTGAGCACTAGATAGTTCCCTATAGATCTTGAACAAAGAGGAAGGGTGAAGGCAAGTTCCCCTAACACCATCACGCCAACCGAATTCCCATTTCAACTTAAAGCAGCAAGAATTTAGTGTGTCTTTATTGACTGTCAAGCCAGTGAAATTTCATCTCCGTCTCCTCAAGTTTCAATCTTACTTGCTGTAAATATTTTCCTACATCAAGCAAGTACTGGTGAAAGTATCATGTTACTTAGCTATTACCCCTCCCCTAAAGTATGCTTTCAAGACTTATTAGAACAGTATTTGTGCCACTGGCATAGCTGTGTACCTCACTAGAGGCAACTGTGGACATTATGATCTTTTAATGGAAGCAGAAATTTCAACGTTTATGGTATTTTATGCCAAACATTTCATAGTTATAGAATGCCATCAGTAGACTTCTTTGCTTAAGAGGCTTTATAAACATTGCATACGCTTTGGAAGAAATCATGCTGTATCTTTTTATGTATCATATTTTTATGTAGCATTATGTTAACAACTGTTTAACACCCCTAAAAAAAAATAAATCCCTCAATATCCTCAAGCACAATTTAAAAGTTCAAAAGTCCAATACTAAGGAAAAATGTTTGGTACTTGAACTGTACAGACAACAAAGTAGCTGATTTTTCAGCAGATTCCCAAAATGACATTTCGAACAAGATGAAAGCATAGATCTTGATTGGATTACTTCTATCACTGACCTTTCAACCTTCCCCAACTTCTTTGTAGATTTATTGAAGGGCTTTTCTTCCCAGGTTTCAACTGTAGACTTAACAGGGTATAGCATTAATCGGCATTCTGGTGCGTAACCTCCAGCCAGCCAGTCACACCGAGACATTTTTTAGTCTCACCCTTATGTTGAACCCAAGCAAGCCCACCCATTCAGGACTATCCATAGGGTATAGGAAATCAAAGCACTAGGTCAAGAATGAATCCTCTTCCTTCAGAAAAATCTCTAAGGAAAAAGCTCCATGTGCTGACTAGGTACCAGCAGTTTGCTTCGGGAAGGCAGCAGCTGATCTAGAGAACACTTCCATCAGGAGGAGCAACAGATCTGCTCCCAACTGCATTGTGCTTTCCCCCTTTCAAATTCCTCCCTGGGTCTCACATCTCTCTCAGGCTTATCAAAGCACCAAGCTCAGCCCTCCTATGAACCCCGTCAGAGACCTACAAAAGACAGACGCAGGTTCCTCTGCCCAAAATAGGAAGGTAACTGGAAGCGAATTCAGAGCCACAACCAACTAAAAGGCCCCACATGGAGACATCAGCTGCTCCAGGCTGCCATCCGTGAGCAGCGCAGAGTCCAGAGCATCATCCAGAAGGCAGTGAGGGCCAGCTGCAAATCAACTCTGTTTCCTCACAATTTAAGTACAGGTCATCCTCAAGCAACTAGCCTGAAAGTCATGGTAGGTGTCTAATTAAGCCAGAAATTGCTTCCCTGGTGTCATCTCAGATGGAAAAAGGAGCCTGCATGTCATCACCCCAAATAGCTAGGCTGGAGTTATATTTCTGCACAATGGCAACTTTAAAGTAATACACAAGCAGAACAGCATGGGTTCGAAAATTTTGCCCTGTAGGGTTTCTCAGAGGACTTTGGCTAGAAAGGAAAAATCCCATCCGTAAAATTATGTTTACTGCATGAAATAAAGTTAGTATGAGATACTTCATGCATCCTCCAGATACTGAAAAGGCTACCGAGATCAATTTTGCTGAAGAAATAAAGAAAAAGCAATTGTAGTGAAGGAGATGTTATAAACTAACATTTACACATGAATCATTAACACATTGAAGACACACTGAGCTCTGGAAATGTCTGAATCCCAAATGAAATACTTTTGAAACTACTGTAATACTGTTCAATGTACTGTAACAGTCGAAAAAGTAATACATTGCTATTTTACATAAGAAAGGGAACAGGATAAGGTGAAAGATAGTATAAAGTCATCAGAGAAATCAAATTTACACTCAAGTGGTATATTGGATTCACTTGAAGATTCTTCATTTCAAAAGGAACAGATAATAGCTGATTAACTCAGAGACAGGTGATAGATGTGATTAGAAGTTCTCAGTCTTTATACCTAATAGGGCAAGGAAGAGATTCTCAAAGAAATAAACTGTCAGAAAAATATAATTTATGAATTTCTATTCATCTTTTCTTGCAAAAATGACCACTTAGACAATTTAAAAAAAAAAAAAGGGAAATTCTAAACTCCTATTTATCATCCCTTCTTCCCCACATAGGGCAATTAGTCTGTAAAATTTGTTGCTACAGGGTTATGCAATAAATGACAACAGCAGAATAAATAAGTGGTCAAAGTAAATTTCTGTAACCAGTCAGGAGTAATGACAAATAGAAACCAACCAGCGACTAATGAGGTCAGCCTCGTCAGTTCATGAGTTTAGGGAAGAAAGTTTATTCTGTCTTTTCAAGGAATGTTTTTGAACCTTCTTTTCCTGTTTCATATTTAGTTTTCTCTCTCATCTCCTTTTTAAGCAACTATTTGGAGAGGATAAATTCAAACACTCACGTTTCAGTTAAGAAGCACAAACATGATAAAGGATGTTCTTAAGTTTAATGTGTCTTCACAAACTTTTTTTTAACACACATACATACACACACAGGATGTAGTGATTATAGATTTATCACCAGTTTCCACTAGTATTAAGTTTACGGGGGGGGATGCAAAATATTTTTTTTATGGATGGCACTTCATTTACCACACGATTATAATTTTACAGTGGGCACTGCATGTAAAAAAGAAGATTTTATTTTATGATGAAGCGTGCTTACCATAAACATGCTCTTTTTGCCCCAGGGATAATTATTTATTTAAGCATCTCTTTAAAGTTGAGATCCATCCCTGGACAGAAGCCGCCATTCTGTTACAAAATGGAATCTAGAAAATGGAGCAATGAAGCTGAGTTTTTAAAACAAGGGAAATTAGATTGCAGTTTTACTGAAGAAAAAGATTTCATTTACACCTATTCAGCTGTGTAATCTTGAACACATCTTGTTCTGTCTTCAGAGGAGCATGCTCCACTTCAACATCTCACTACATTGTATTATCAAATTATCCTTCTTTTTCAATTGAAAAAAGTTGAACTGAAAAGTGATGATGTAGATTTCCTTTCATTTTGATATTCCTCTGCACTCCCCGCCCCAATGGCTCATTATTCCCCTAGTTTGCATATTAAATCAGCCTTCCTTTTAAACTAGGAATTATCTCTGCTTCCCAGAGAGGACAGAGCACTCAGCCTGTAATGAACTTTATACGAGCTACACACAAAAAGACCATACAACATGGAGCAGCAGGCTTTAAAACACAAACATACTTTTGACCTCAAATAATGTATATAGGGTAACAAAGGCATTTCAAGTATTACCAACAACTGCAAAATGAAACCCGATAATCTGCTAAGCAAACGGCCAATCTGACAGCACAAACAGGCTCGGATTCCACCCATCACAGCGAAGTATCTCCTGGAAGTTAGGTGGGTGGGCTATTAGCTGCTCTTCCTGCCTGCCTGTTTTTCCACTAGGCTACTCTGCTGCCCAGCAGCGGGGCACAACAAAGCAAAAGCCATAAAGCAAGCCTCAGTGTTGTCATGCACATCTTAAAATATTTTAACCTAGAAGGTGGCCTTCCTAGCCTAAAAGCAGAACTGGCAGAGATGAAACGTGTACTGTCAGAATTGTACACCATACGTTGGCTGCATAAAACCAAGAAGGTACCTGGACACCTTGTTTCCCCATTTGACTTTTAAATATCCTGGGTACCTAACATAACGTCTCTGGGCACACTCAAAACCAAAAAAATTAACCAGCTTGTGTGGAAGACTGATCAAAACCTAAGAACAAAGCAGAGGTTGTTCAGCTGTATGTTGTGTATCCGACGAGCAGACAGCGAAGGACAGTGCCTGTCAGATGGCAGCAAGGCTGCACCCTGACTGCAGCAACCGCAGGAGCCAGACCAGCAGCAGGGCACAAACGACAGACTGTCATTTCCTAAGGAACAGGGAGATGAGCGTGATGTATTTCGGCTCTATCCTGGGCCCATGGGCAGGGGCCATCTGTGGAGGCCCCACGTGAGGCTTGTCTGGGCCATTAGGGACTGGACACCCACCTCAGGAGCAATGCCTTCCCTCCACGCTTGCATTACACTTCCCTTTCTCCCCAACAGCAGCTGGTCCAGAACCAACCTGCACTCAGCACAGCCCTGAGAGCTGTCTCACCCATCAGTGCAGCCACACACCTCCCAGCCAACACCCAGCCGCAGGAGCCACTGCTCTGTGCCTGGCTGGGGCAGTGCTGGATGCCACAGTTGGGTACGGGAAAGATGCTGACATGACCCAAAAGGGCTGCAGTGATTACCACTGGATAAACGACAAAAGCAAAGAAAACATGCAAGCCAGCCTGGAACAAACTAGAACCCCAGATGTATTTTCTCACCTTTCCTTCTTACTAGGATACAGACCTGGGCTGCTTCTTGGAGATGACCTAATGACACTATAACAGATAGGCAGACAGGCGCAGCTCTTTCTAGAGTCACCACCAAGCCCAACTAAGGACATACAACAGCCATTTGTTATTCCCAAATACATAACTTTGCATATGGTCACATAGTTCTCTATTGTCCCTCCCTCTCCCAAAGATTTAACATTACCTGTCATTTGTGTTTATAGACTTTTTCCAGTAATACATTCATTTTTCTTCCACTTCATTGGTATGATTTCTGATTTAAGTACATTTTGAGCCCTGTCAATTACTATTTTACACTCATTTAATACGCACTAGCTGACTGTATATTTGCTTATTTTCTTAGCTCAAGTGCCAGAGAGCAGCAAGGCAAATGCTCTCAATACTTCCATGGCATTAACACCACCACAGTTACAAACCAAACGGGTTATCTCATCGGAAGAGATAAAAGTGAGTTTAAGAAAATCTATTGTCTATAAACGCACAGCAGCTGGCCTTATCTTATAACCTCTTTTAATTTTGTATTAATTGAGTCTTGTATCAAGCTCTTTATTATCGTGCCTGGATTAATATTGGTCTGACAAGCCTGTAATTATCCTGGTCATTGAATTTACCCATATTAAATACAGAACAACATTATCTTATTTGCAACCCTCTGGAACCTACCTAATATTCTGAGACTTTTTGAAAATCAAAATTCTATTTCTTCCTACTGTATATTTAATTGTCTGGTAAGTATTCACAATTCAACTTGTAAGTAATTTTCTTTATTTTTAAAGATAGATATAAATACAAATAAAACCCCACATACACCTTAAGTATTTCTTTTAATGAGACACTGCCTCCTCATTTTAATAGTTGCTAGTTTCACTCTCACTTAAGTGTATAAGTAACTTCTTTGGTCATTTCTTCCAATAAACACCAGAAGCTACTGTCTATCTGTTTTTACTCTAAATTAGCAAAACATTTGAGCTTAGGCACTGTTTTCATCACACAATTCAAGAAATTAAGCTCATTCATTTTCTTAAAAAGAACTAAGTCTATTTAAAGTTGAAAAAAAAAATCAGTTCTTCAGTTATAAACTTGCTTCCTTGAAAACAAGCACATGTAATGGGGCTTTGATATACCAAGAAGTCACAAACTTAAGTTACTTAAGTTTCCCCTGCAATCTGTACAAAATTAACAAGGAAAAAACCCAACGTTTCCTTTCACGTTCTCACAGAAACCTTTTTTGCATTACTTTTCAACAAAAGATAAAGGTCTTTCATTAGGCAGATTAGATCAAGAAGTGTTTTAAATTTTTGTTGAAATTTTGGTTAATAAACTGTGAAAACGTATCCTAATTGCTTTGAGTGCAAGTGTTTAAAAAAAATCATATTCCATTATTAAGCAGAAAGAGGAAAAAGTTTAAGAAATACTCAGGCATCATCCTAGCAGTTTTCGAACCAGCTACAGTTACAAATGATGGTTTTGGTCTAGTTTAATTCAGACTGATTTCTAACTGAGCTCACTGACAGTAACCTAAACACAGCAGTGAGCGTTTATTAAAAGGTATCTTTCTGCCTTTGCAATCAACGTTACAAATAACAAAGAATTTGTTTTGGTAGAGAAGAACAAGCAGCAAAAAAATTCCGGAATTTCTCCAAATTAAAAAGCTACCTTTACTGTCAAACGCATCAAATTCACGCCAAAGGACAGCATATATTTGAACGCACTGTTTCCCGTTTACTTAGCACAGACAATTCCACGCACTGCAGCATAAACCCTAGATCTGTTTTATGGCTTTTTGTCTCACTTTCACTACTTTCTATTTAATACGACCGAGTTCACTTATTAAGGAGGCAGTTCACATTTCTTCCATTTTTCCTATAGCCTCTGTACGGGTTCGCTTAGAGACAGACTATTGTCTAACAATAACTCTTCTCAATATCCCAGAAGCCCAGGCTTTCCACTGCAAAACACCGTTTACAAAATATTTTTGGCACTCCGAAAGAATTAGAGGTTCTCATTTAAATTTTATGACACAGAAGCCAGAAGCAGCATTAAAATTTTTAGGTCTAGAAGGGACATCCAAATGCCATCACAAATTCTAAACATATGCTGCTGGGACATCTAGTCTTGTAAGCGTAAGTGTCTTTTGGCAAGGAAAAAATCCTTTGAGTAAACATCAAAAACTTGTTTTCACATCTGGCATTTCCAGTTGGAGGGTCACCTTTCAGCTCCTCTCACTTTCTTGCTTACCTTTACCCAAGTCCTGTGAAAAACACTAATACATCTTTGCCTCCTGACCGCACAAGAGAACACAGAGAACAAAAACTGCCATACACCAAGATGGGTCAATCAGGGACTGTATCTAAATTAGGAAAATTTTTAATGTGCACACCAACTGGAACTTCAAGTTGCCTCTATGTCTTGGTTCAGAGAAGCACTTAAACAAGTGCTTAACACCAGCCTGGTCTCAGAACGGTTGTATTTCAACGTCTTTGTAGCACGTACGGACTTCAAAGCAGCACACCCTGACACACACAGGTAGATCATTGCGCAGTCATCTAACAAAAAACCGCATTTCCATCTCAGCACATGGGCCAATACCCTCAGTAAGACTAGACACATGCACGGACCCAAGCAATCAACAGGTACCTGCATCCTCAGGACCTCCCAGCTCAGGCGCAGGCTTCAGCTGGTGCATTTCCCTTGCACATCAGGACAGGAGGACCAGGAGCTACAGCTGAGAGCAGCACCATTCTCATCACCCAGGTCAAAGACCAGCTCTTTGGTGCTACTGTTTTTGAGCCACTTCTGGATTTCCTCCCCTTGCAAAGTGTTTTTCCACTGCTGTTCAGCTAGCATCACTGACGTACAACAAACAAGTATTCACTTTCTATTCTACTGCTACTTTTACCTGAAATGAGATCAGCCTTTACTCTCAACTCTTTTTTTTTTTTTTCTTTTTTACCTTCAACTCATCTAGACAACATGGAAAGGTTTTCTTCTGAAACATGAATCAAAGCTAATGTTAACCATTATATTTTCCTTCAGTAGCCTGAACTCGCTTCTTCCTAGATTTAACTTACTATTTGCATGAAAAGCTTTCTGCCAGTTTTTTGCTAACCAATATTTTTCTGCTAGCCAATATTAAAACACTCACAGAATTCTTCTGAAGTATGGCAAGAATTAAGCATGCATTTTGCTTATTTCTGTGAAGCTCCTACAACAGTAACTATTTCAAGTACTTCCTGCAACACACAAAAAAAAAATTAAGTCCAACTCTAAACGCAGTGTTAACACATTTATTTATTTTTAATTCCACACCTCAGCCTGCTGCATTTTTCTCAAAGTCCTTGGGTCCTAACCTTACGTGATTATATAAGTTCAAGCTGATTTATTTTTATTTGACTTTAAAAATATTTGGAAAAAAAAAACAGTTCTGTGACCGCTGAAAAAATATTTCAAAACTCAATTTGGATGTTTCCAAACAATCATCTATAAACATATGGTCTTTCAAATGATCTGTTAAATCACCTGAAAAAACGTTAGAGTGACTTTCACAACAGGGGAACCTTAAAAGGAAGAACAACACAGGTTTGCCTAGCTGTAAGCTCTTAAGCACAGCAATCAGCCCCAAAGTTTTATTTTTTCTAGCTAAGGAGAGTAGATAAACATTGGGCCACATTGTGTGTGTAGGAGGAACTGACAGCTGAGCACCTTGTAAACCCTGAACTTAAATATTTTGGTTTGGCATGCTGGAAATCGGATGTTCTCCAGTCACACATGCTACAGACTAGAAGCTATTATAGAGCTACACATGTGACATGGGTATCTTTCTTAACACTGCTCTGTGAAAGTTAAAAAGGATTTCTCCTTTCCCTCCCCATGTTTATGGACTTCTCAGACTAAAGAAAGAAAAAAAAGTACTTTCACCTTCTTTCGGGAATAATACTATAATAAAATGACCAGATGCAAGAAAAAAAAAGTGTATTCAAATTCTATACATCTTGATTAATATGTACTATAACTCTATTTTACCATGTATAGAGTTCTTCCTATGCAAAAAAATAGTTTTTTTCCTTCTGGTAGTTCTCAGATTCATTGCAGCTAATTTTGTTACACATTCCAGTGATTAAAGCTAGAGTCACAAGGTGCTTCTTCAATTTCATTAATGCCAAAATGCCTCAGGGTTTTGTTCAGCACCAGTAATACTAGACTTGCCAGGAGCTTAATAGCCAAAAACATTTTCCACAGTAGTCCAGGGACTTCATATCAAAAACACTCCATGAGGTGAACTCTTTCTGGTCCTCATTTAGGTCTAGTAGCAATTATAAAGCTATAAAAGTAGAATGCCCTTTCCAACCCCACCTCACCCCCTAATAGTCATAATATTTAAGAGACTGGGAAAAAAAAAAAAAGAGGGGAGCGAAGTCATGAAGGAAAATAAAAGCCTTCTTTGTTTTTCTCGCATTACCTGTTTAGATATGCAGGCAAGTCCCTCAGCATGCATCTCCAAAAAATTAGCTACAGCTTCAAAAAAAATACAGTTCTCCTAAATAGAATTTGGAAGGAAGAGGAAGAAGGTTAAGCATCTTAATGTCCACTCAGCTTAGGTTTAGCTCTCAGCACAGCAAGCATTCCACCTTAAAAAGAAGCGTGCAGGGAGAGAAGTAAAACAGCATGACCAAATGTGCATATTTTGTTGCTTGCATAATGGTGGGGAGCATCATTAATAGAAAAAGAATATATAATTAAGAAGAAAGATACCAATATTGCTACTAGGTCAAGTGAGATTAGCACATAGCATTCTGAAATAGAACGTAAAGCTTTCAGTGAGGTGAAGGTAGCTCATATTTCTGCCAAAACGTGAATCTGCACAAATAAAAGGAAATTGAAGATATCCATTGAAAACGCACTTGAAGAAAACTTACTGAGAATCAAAGTGCTATAAAGCCATTTTTTAATCAAGTGCTACACTAAGAGAGTCCGTTTCGAAACCTCGCATAAAGCTATTGTGTGGAAAGCCTTGGTTTTTGTAGTGAGCATGAGGACAATGTGCAAACACAATATAAAACATCTGATAATCTGACCACCCTGACAGGATAACGGTGCTTCCATCACCGCACCTATGAGAGAATTCTTCCAGAAGCACATATCATCTCGACACTGTTACACTGGAGCCAGTGCATTTTCTCCCACGCACAAAGATAAGCCATGACTTAAAAACTGCTGTGCCTGATCAGTGGCACAGTGAGCGATCTGCATATGCAGATAGGAAGGGCATGACTGCCCCTCAAAGCCTGTTACCGCACTGATTTATACAAGTGTAGCTCCACAGTCAACAGAGCTCTGCCAACCGACAAAAGCTGGGGAACGAGTCCCAAATCTGCATGGTCTTCCTTGCCAACTCACAGCAACCTGCAGCCTTTATTTCTGTAGGCAGTAATGACAACTGGAGGCACTCAATCCCATGTCGGTTTGAGATCATTTATTCTAAGTCTACGAGCCTGCTGCATTTGCCAAATCAAAATTGAAATTAGTTCCAAAAAAAAAATTGTCTGGAGTATAATTCACAGATACAACAATCATGTGGAAGAAAAAACTCAGCTGTACTGGGTGAAATATATATATATGCGTACATATACACACCCCCCAATATTTTAAAAGTACCAAGAGAAGTAGAATTAGGTTTAGAGCTACGACACAAGGATTAAAGTCTGGTTTACAGCAGCTGAAGTGTTTGTTTCAGAAGCGTTGCTTATACGGTCAGTCTATGCATATGCAAGAGTGGAGTTACAGCCTTCAGCATCATTACACACTAAGTCACTGTCAAGTTGAGCAGCACAGAAAGACAATACACTGAGTTTTAATCTTTTGATGACATTTGATCATCCTTTACTGATTATTTTCTTTGTACTTAAAGAACTGCAAGGAGAAATTAAAAAGAGATGGATAGAGAAGTGCAGTACATGAATTGCACATCTTTCCCACCTTCCCTATTATACTACTTTCATTTTTTTCTCCTTTTTGAAACAAAAGAAAAAGGACTCCTCTTATACTGAATTAGAATGAAACCAGCACTGAAAATCCCTGTGTAGCTCATTAGGTCTGGGTACCACAAACCTTTTCCATATTTTTACGGCAAGTTGATTAAGAGTTTTCAGTCCACATCCATACCAGTAAGACCAGGGAAATGCAAATCAAAGTTTCCCATAGCCATACATTTTTACTACTAAAAAAAAGTTGTCCGACACATTATTTCCAGCATTTTGGTCTTTGAATCAATCAGCAAAAGATTGGCAGGAATATACTTTATCTATGGACTGTTCTCCACAGAAACTGCTTTAGACACGTGCTATTTAATCTCACTAGCAATAACGTAGTGGGTGACTTAAAACCTCAGCTTGCCAGAAGGGTGCGTCGGTGCTAGTGTGAATTTTCACTGAAACAGGTACTTACTGTTTCCAAAACTCAGAGAACTGCAAGTATTTTTATGTACGAAAATTCAATTAAATACACTTGTTTAAGAATGAGTCTGTGACACAACAGGGAAATAAATTTTCCGTTATTGCCTACAATAGGAGATGAGGTCAAGAAAGGAAATCCTAGTACTTCCGTACACTTTCTCCCTCTGCCTTCAAAGCAGAGCGGGTTAGGGAGGTTGTTGATATTACTCCAAGTAGAAAAGCTGTTCCAGAATTAGACTGATTTCAAGGTTAGCAGTCTTTTCTCTGCAGATTGCACCTGGGGAGCTGGCACAGATCAAGTGATTTACCAGTGTCTCGAAAGGAAAAACGGCTCCCCATCTGAGCTGGGCAACCACGCCAGATCTCTCCAGACCTACTTCAGTGCCCAGCTTGCCAGGCCAGCTTTTCTACCTAATCAGTAAAGCCAGTCACATAATCAATAGAAGGAAAACATTTACTGAAAGGAGAGTGCTGAAGTGAGACAGACATGCAGTCCTTTCATTTAAATTCCGAAGGATCAGAGCCCCCAGCACAGACCACTTAGAGAAGCAACCTGGTAGGATTCTGTCAGATTGGCTCAGCTCTGACAAATATTTTACACCCCTGCAGAGCGTGCTTGCTATAATGCCTCGACACAAAGTCAGACCTTTCCTCAACTGAATGCTGCTGGAATGCCTTGCCTTCGCTTTAACATCCTCAGCCTTGAAAGAGTTGCCCAAACTCAAATCTCTACATTTAAATTAGACTAAACACTTGAATGTGGAGATCAGCTAGACCTCCTGAAGAATTAACCACTTTTGAAACTTGGCACTAAGTCATTTAGACACAGAATTAATAAAAAACCAACCCCACACCTAATATTGATCTGCATGGTTTATAAGTGGCCTGTCATTTATGCCCACTATGAATCAATAACTCCTATCCTTTTGCTTTCTATCCTTAAAGCAGTTGAGCTGTTCCAACAAGTTTCGCTCACATCAAACGTCAAAAGGAATAGTGATTTAGTTCAAACACTTTTCCAAACTTCGTAGGCTCTCCATTCTCTTTCGTGACCCTTCTGTCCTTTTTCTTCCCCATACATGTAAAAATAAGATCAGTAATTTCTCTACAGTACAGATACACCATTTTTTCCCTCAGTACGCCATACATGGATAGACTTTTAAACATGGGTTTGAAATTATATATAATAGTTAATGTTAATGTATACTATTATATATATATAATATAGGTGTATATATAAAAATATTTAGTTCATCCATACATTTAGAAACTACTTTACACTTTAAGGTATTACAACTGCTGTTCAGTATTAGGTGCTCTGAAATTTCACCAGTTCTGTAACTGTAACCATCCCCCAAAACAATCATATTTCCTTCACTTCCTCGGTCTAAGGAATATGTGCAACTTAAAACACGTAGGTTTTCTGAGCTAACAGTATATGTATTAAAGTATCTTAAAAAAAAAAAATCATTATTTGCCTGCATCAGCTGTTTTTGTCCCCAAAATGACAAACTACTAACTTCAAATTCCATGCTGAGTCAGCGAATACATTTTGATCCGCTGCCGTATTCTTTTTCTGTTCTTATGCACTGAACTTCATCAGCACTACTCTCTCATTCACATGGTTATGTTTAAAATGTAGGGGAAATTACAGATTAATAACATCCCACACTGGCCTGTGCTTCCAAAGTGGTTGAAAGGAGCAGAAGAGGCTCTGCAATGTGAACACCCACAGAGGGGCACTAGAAAATTAAAGCTGTGAGAAAGTCAAGAGAGACTCCAGACAGGGGACCAGTAAGATTTTAAATAAGAGTTGATGGCTTTCAGGTCAATTAAATCATACATGTTTACATCTTTGGATAAGGAGCCTTCGTCACTGAATTCTCCTTCCAACACAAAAGCAATCCGGAACAAACACGAATATCACTAATTTCTCAGACTGATTACTGTTATAGCACATAAGACAGCTGAGAAACACATTTGCTTCCAAATCCATCCCTCACCCACGTTTCCACACACAAACCGTGAAACAAAACTAACGTTTCTAAGACCAAATTTAACAGACACAGTACATGACTTCGATTACAGCATACATTAGACTTAGACAACTAACTCTTACAAGCAGTCTGAGAGCTGATCGCAAACTGAAGGCATAAAACCAAAATCAAGTCCTTCACTTAAAGTACCACAGAAAAAAAAAAAAGAATCAATACACATAAAATACCTACAGAAGCGTAGGTACAAATGTTTCACACAAACATGAAAATCTATTTAAATGAGAACAATAATATAAGATACGAAGATTATTTAAAAATATTTCCAGAAAAGCTAATCGACTGTAGTATTTCCTCTTTCCTTATTAAAGATGCCTACTGGTTTTGTAAGCCCAGGTGATTCTTTTGAAGCAAACAGCACAAATGTAATTTAACAGCCTTTAGAGTAAAGGAATCTCTCCTACTCTTTTTTCCTCCTTCAAGATAAGAAAAAGAACAAACCTCCAAGATGTCTGTAGGCCTTCAAGGATTTTGCATGCTTAAACCTTTAACAAGAATATCCATAAGAAAGATGTCACCAGATTTCAAAATAAGCACTTTAGTGCCATTTTTGTAACAAATCTATTATATCAAGGCAGTTATCAAAAAGTACAATACAGACAGAAACTTGTCCTGAAGCAAAGCATCCTTCTCTCCAACTAAAGCCGCACTAATACAGTAAATCGAGTCCCGCGGCCATGACAGACCCTGGTAACACAGCTGGCACAGCCTGGGCTTACAGCAGGTGCCACCTTTACCTTACGGATACACCATCATTTCCAACTACTCGCAATCATGCTGATGGCTGGTGGGCTGCAGCCATCTAGTTTCCTACTCAGCCTTAAGTAGGGATAGTTCTTCCACAGTCACAAGTATAAAATAATTTTTCATTAATTCACTGCCTGCAAAGCAAAATGTGTGTTTTACAACAGTTAAAAGAAGTTTTCAGCCCTTAAATCTTCATGTTCAGAGCTGAAAATGACCAAAAAAAATTAGACTGTGTTCCTTATAAAGAGAAGTAGAACTTTCAGAAAGATTCAGTGTTGCTTTGAACAAAAATACTATTTTTAAATAACAGTCGTTCAAAATTACACGATTACTCAAAAAAATAATATAGACAACTTAGAAATGGCTTTAAGAAAAGCCTTGAAACCTAACAGCATTTTCAATAGTCAGATGCAATTTCCTGATCAAATATTTTCTAACCAAACTGCAATCTTATCAAATCCTACATCTATTTAGCAAATAATTGTAAAATATAAGTGACTAGTTTGCTAACAACAACTCAAAGTACTAAAAGACAGTGGGTCCTGAAAGTTAAGATCCTTGTTCACCATTATATTCAAATCATTGTATTTTCTTTGATTCAGGTTAAGATTCTCTGGATCCTACTCATAGTATGAAGTTCTCACATGAGAAATACACCTTTAAATGAATCAGCTATTGGGATTTACCTCTTAAAAAGAGGGGATTTTGAGATCCATTGGCAAAGCTTATCAATTTTGACTACAAAAGTGGTATGTGCTAGATTCAACCATAATATATACTATACTTGGAATCATACTATCAAAGTAGTTAATAAAACCAAGTCATTTTGAAGCGTTTCTTCCTGGCAGAAAACCAAGCAATTCATTGAAGTCAACTAATTCATACAAATCAAAATAATTTACATAAAGAATTGACCTTAGGCAATGAAGTGTAATTAATTAATGTACTGCTGGATTAGTGCTTATTGGTGATGATTAATTATTCATTTTTAAAAATAATTAACACTATCTCTGTTATGAAGTTAAAAATCAGGGAAAAAGACAGCCTTACAGTTCATGAAAAAGTAGCCCTCATCTTTTCAGGGTTCTTTTGGGTTTGGTGGGTTTTTTTTATTCAGTCTTAACCGATGATGCCCATTCTTCCCTCAGGTTCTGTTATGAGACCCTGCAAGTAAGAGGCGGGTAGAGCTTGCTTTCTTAAAACTGAAGGAGCAAGCAAACTTGGTGAGAAGTGAGCAACTTACTTGACCCCTTCCTTGATTTGCTTTCCAACACTAAGTAATTCTCCGATTATTCTAATACACCCACTCTACAAGGAGCAAAAGTTCTCTTTTACACAGGGAGTGACATGAACATCACAGGCTGCAAACAGAATGAGCAGGAGGTCTGGTGCTACTACAAATAAATCAGGAACAACAGTAGCCAGTATTTCTATAGTTCCAAGGACAAAGAACAGAGAGAAAGAGCAAGCGACTGAGCTTTTCAAAATGATTTACATTAAACTTAGGCAATCAACCCTCTGGGCAGCTTTGCAAAGTGAAGCCTAAAAATTCTTTTTATCTTAATCTTTCTTTAAAATTCTAGCCAGAGGAAGAAATTCAAGGGTACCTTTTCTGTGGAATAATGCCATCATTTATCATCCAGGCCGATATGCAAAGTGACATAGGATATGGAAAATCTCTTTAAAAGATGTGGGATAAAGTCCGGGACTCCTTGAAGTTTCTAACAAAATTTGCATGACCATTCATTGGACAAAGTTGCATCAATGGTCCTTATTTCCGAACACTATGATTACAAACTTTCAGTTTGCAAGGAAGTCTCCTAAAATAGGAATGTGTAATTCTTGCAGCTATTTTTACATGTATTCTTTCTAAGACGCATTCTCTACAGTGCAGATTTTTTTTACTATTATTTTTCCCTCCAAATGAAGTATTCAAGATTTATGTTTTTCAGCACACACATCTAACGCTAAAGACTGACATACTTGGTAATTATAAAGTTTGATGAGGTGAAAATAAAATCAATGGTATATACTACTGCAAAAAATTATAATGGTAATTAACTCATGTATTGCTCCAATCCACTTGCTTATATCTACCATGAATGTATCAAATGCTACTGGAATTATAGTTTTAAAGGAGCAGGACACACTCTGAATCTTGTGAGACCATTAGAGTCAACTTAGCTGTTTATCTTCTATCTTCACTACCTGCATACCTGGTGAGCCCTTTGACTATAATTTGATTATGAAATACAGAGTATTCCACAATCCCAAAGACTTGTATGAAGTTGACTAGAAGAAAGTTAGCACTGTAAAAGTGCCTACAAGCTTACCTCAGTACGGGCATTACACCGAATGAAGGGAAAAGGGCAGGTGAGCGGCAAGAGCAGAAGACGCAATGATAAACTACAAGAGAAATAATGAATCGAGCAGATCTTCGATCAAATTCCAAAAGTAAATGAGGAATGCTCTCTTATTGCAGCAAGCCACAAGACAGATACGCATAGGGAACAACTTTGGAGAAGGACAATGATTTTTTACAAAAATTCTCAAAAAAAAGAGATAGAAGATAAGTGGCTTGTCAAAACAGGATTAAGAAGAGAAAATGAGAGTTTAATTATCGTCTCATAGGAATAGGCTAACGCATACAAGACAAGTAGAGGTAAGATGGATGATAAGAAAGATTTAAGTCTGGAATGTTAGATGCATAG
The DNA here is from genome assembly GCF_009769465.1 of Tauraco erythrolophus. Taxonomy (NCBI): domain Eukaryota; kingdom Metazoa; phylum Chordata; class Aves; order Musophagiformes; family Musophagidae; genus Tauraco; species Tauraco erythrolophus. Next base: position 9,655,567 of record NC_141469.1, on the reverse strand, counting down.
CTGAGCCTGAGACTATTAGTACCAAGCTGCCCAGAGACGAGTATGAAGTACAGCATGATAAGTTGGCAGAGCTGTGCACTGCTTGCTTTGTAAAGAATGATCTACAAGCAGTATTGCCATCTGCCAGACAAAGTTGGAGAACATAAGAGGAAAATTTCATAATATTTTTACACTCTTGTTATTCTTCATGAATCATATGCTATAAAACTGGATCAAATATGACAAAATATTTCACTGGAAATGCAAGAAAATATTCTTTTAGATGGGAATTGAGAAAGTCTTGGTCATGGAAAAACATGTACATAATACTGATTTTTTTTTTTTCCTAGGTCTTTAGGATCTCATGATGATGATGATCTCATTACAGAACTATGAAAACAGTAGTTGGTCAACGCTCTGAGAATATAGATCTTTCCCCAAAAACTCCAACAGGCACGTCTTGAGCATCAACTCAGGTGACAATATTCTGAATTCACTCATGCACTGGCCCACACAGCTGCTGCCAGTAAGGCAAATCCCACATAAAGGAAACAAGAGTCAGTTAATTATGAAGTCACTTATCAAAACAGCCCATTAATTTATTTTACAGAACAATACAAATTCTAGAGTTAGAGCTTTCTAACTACTCAATGTCCCAATGGAGATCAGTAACAAGTGGTGTCCCTCACAGGTTCATACTGGGATCTGTATTGTTCAATAATCTTCATTAACAACATAGCGGGATCAAGTGCACCCTCAGCAAGTTTGCGAATGACATCAAGCTGAGGGGTGCAGCTGACAGCTAGAGGGAGGGGATGCCATACAGAAGGACCTGGTCAAGAAGTGGGCACATCTGAACCTCTTAAGGATCAAAAAGGCCAAGTGCAAGGTCCTGCACCTGGGTTGGGGTGACCCCTGGTATCAATACAGACTAGGGGATGAATGGACCGAGAGCAGCCCTGAAGAGGATACTGCTGGATGAAAAACTGGACATGAGCCAGCAATGTGCACTTGCAGCCCAGAAAGCAAATCGTATCCTGGACCGCATAAAAAGAAGCACAGCCAGCAGGTAGAGGGAGGTGAATTTGGGCAAGTTATAAGATTTCAGAAAAAATAGTACTTTGTACATAATAGAGCGCGATCTGAGTTGCTCTTATGATTTCAGTTAAATTCCCTGAAGAATGCAGCCATTCTAGGCATGCTCTAGCAGCTGCAGGATCTGAGCAAGATTTCCCTTCTTTTTCATCCTCTGGGCTGCAATGGGCCACAAGGACTCTGAGATGGCTCTTCTCATGAGGAAATCAGCATAACAAAGCAATCAGATCGATTTAAGAGACAGATGAGCCAAGACCTAAACATTAAGCATACCAGTATGTGAATAGAATGCAACAAGAGAATAAAACGCAGCAAATGGAAGTTAATAAATTAAATAAAACAGACTGACTTGGCAAAAAGACTGAAGCTCAAAGCAGTCAGCAGGAGACACAGGAAACACAGACCAGCCTGTCCAGAAGACTAAATCAGTAGTCAAAAAGGGAGATGGGGTAGGATATTAGCATCTAAACAAGGAAAACACTACATACCCCAATCTAGAGGGCATATGAGACATACAATAATATTTTTTATTACTATAAATAATATAGGGTGATGAATAAGGTCAAAAAAAAATAATTAGTATATGACTGGTCAAGTCTGGCAGAGGAAGAAAGCCCCTTAAAATTAAACAGTAAATAAAAATGGACACACACAAATAGATATTCCTGTGACATATATATTGCTGAAATCAATAGCTCTATTGTGAATAAAGACTTTCATTTTACTAGGAGAAAAAACCCACCATGCCAAACAGATAAACCCATACAAACATTTACAACACACTTTCAGCCCAACTCAGCATTCAGACAGCAAATCAAAACATCTTAAGTTTGCACTCAAATCATTGCAGGGAATACTGGAAGCTGCTAGCTGACAGTAATAATACAAATTCTTTCTCCCTTTCACGCTTCTCTTCAGAAGCGCGGCACTCAGGAAGCTGCCATTTGCTCCATTAGGATTCATTATTATGTACACAGAGCCTCCCACACCACGATATTGCTATTTGCCACCTCAAAGTAAGCTAATAGCATTTTCAAAATGCAATTAGAACCTTTCAGGAGAAAGCTCAAGCTGTGTTTGGATAATATGAAGTTAACTCTCTACTACATTTCACAGACAGGCACACCAAAGCTAATAAATTCTTCTCATGTCTTCAGATTATTAACACACCTACTGGCAATGTCAAGATGTTAGTTTAAAGAATTTCAAATATGAAACAGTTCAATAATCTGGTTTACGACAGCTGACTGACAAAGCTAATTAACTGCCTGGAGAAGATTCTTTATAAATGAAGCAACTTCTGTCTGAACACATTTCCAAGAAGAACAAAATGTTCGTTTTGTCTTTCTCTCTTCTCCCTCATATTTTCTCCCTTCTAGCCTTCTCCATCCCATCTAATCTTTGATAAAAGGTTTCTTGACAGCATTTATATATTGCTCTTCCTGTGATTTGGTGGCAGCTTCTTTTCTGTGACCTTTGTAGCTTCCTGCTGGACACTCTACTCCTCTCCTTCAGCCCTTTTTGTTAAAAGTTGTCTTTTCAGGCACTCTACACAGAGCACTTTAACATCTCTCTGTGTGTCCTGGGGGAGTTTCATGTTTGAGTATCTACAAGCTTTCCCCAGCTGTGAGGTTGCTGTCTCACAACATCCACCTGCTTCAGGTATTTTTCTCATTTACAGACCTTCCACCACACATCATTTCCAAAAAGAAGAGATTCTGGTTTTATCCTTCTGTCTAAGTAGGACTGGGAAAAGAGTACTTCAGGGGATTTTTCCCCCCACTTGATTCACAGGACTTTACAATTTGGGGAGAATTTTTCATGCAGAGGAAGCTGTCACTGATAGCTCTCCTTATTATTAGCCTTTATTGGAAGCAGGCACTACGCAAGCACAGCATGTTGCTCTGCCAACGCATCTCGGCCTTGGCCCAAAAGACATCATTATGGCCATTAGATGGTCTCTCCTTAGTGAGAACAACCTATTCATTATACCAGATAACATACCAGTTTTATGAAACAAACATAGGGTAGAGCAAATAAAATTACCTATTGCATAATATTCGTCACAAATTAAGGGCACTGATGGGACGGAGATTAGAAAATGCCTGCAAAATGCAAATAAAAACACCTGCCACAAGAGGAGGAGTTGCTTTATGAAGATGAACATCAGACTTTTATTCCCATCAGAATGCAACTGAGTGTAAGTATTGCTGCATTCGAGTATTACAGGCAGAATAACAGCAGCAGGACTGGAAATGCTTATTTTTAGGCTGATGCTAAATGGTGCCTGTGACGCACACCAGAAGCAGCAGATTAATTTTATCTGGAATTTTTCTTTTGTCATCACAAATTCATAAAAAACTATAGATATTCTTCATACAAAGCAATTTGTTGCCCAGATCTTTTTCTAACACCAGCAGAACAGACTGAAAAATATCAGTGCAGCTCACCGAAAAATATCAAAACAATGAGATATCAGAAGATTACCAGCAAGACTTGCAGAAGCATTTCCAGAAATTCTAATCTCAGGTGTCTGATCCTGCTCAGTCTTCTCAGAAAAAGGGAAACCCACCCAGCACCAATGGAGAGATCTCTGTCCTGGGACTTCCTGCCTCATTTGCACCCTGCCCTTTCTCTTGCTGACAGCATAGTCAGAAAAGGCTCAGGTTTTCATACTGAATCATCACTTCAAGAAAATGAGTGGTATTATGCCCATATTACAGAACATACTCAAGGAAGAGGAGTGGGATAAAAATACTAGAGTGACCATCCTTACCAAACCTCCTCTCAACTCCATCACTTCTCTTGAAGAAGAATAACTTTGTTGATCCTGTCACTTCTCTCCTAGGTTTGTTGTGGAAGACATTGACTATCTTCAAAATATCTAGAACTCCCACCCTTCAAAATAGAGAAGGGACAAATATTAATAATTTATAGGATGCTAATTGAGACATGGAAACTGGCTTGTACTGCTGCAAAACTGAGATCTGAGTTATTACCATTGTCCTTCCCCATTCCATCCTCCCCAAAAGTTACAGGTATTCACATCTGAAGCTCTACTTAGCCTCAAAAACTAAATTCACAGGATGTGTCGATTTAGAGTCAAATATTTTGCACAGTTTCAATCAAAAATTAGACTGGAATCACTGTTTTACTTTCTGTTGCCACATAAACCAGATCTGAAGACAATTCTTCAGCAAACTAGCTGAGCATTAGATTTTGGGGAAATAAAAGACAAAGGAACATGTGTTTAAGTATGCATATATTATTAAAGGATAATTAGTAAATAATCCTTATTAATGAGTATGTCAGGCTCAAGTCAAAGAGTCCAGCTATAGATGAGTCATTTTTCCCCATCTCTCTTTCAAACTCACTGACTGTGCTTTGCTTTTAAGGTCTATGCTAGCTAATTAGGGAATTTCAGTAATCTATTTTTAATATGTACCATCTTCTGTTCTTTTTAGTGCAGCCTTAAGATAGACTTTTATCTTTAGTGCTGTGCACAGATCATCTGAAAATATAAGTCCTCTACTACATGACAACTCATAATGAGCCTTAATGAAGCTTGGGAACAGCTGTTAAAAACTCCAGTTGAATAGGTTTGCCCAAGCAGCAGTAGCTTAAGATGCTTTTTCTCTTACAGCAGCGTTGAGTCATCTGCTCACCGTATATACAATGAGAAAACATAAAAAAACGAAACACTAAAGCAGCTTAATCCTTTTTCCTTAGACATTTTATTTTAATCAGCGTTTTAATAAGTACATTATGAACCATCATCTCTTAAGCCTTTCACCTTTTTAATTATATTCCTACTCTGAACATCTACAAAAGCAAATGTTATTATGCAAATTTTGCTCCGAATTCATGTCCCTACCAAGAGCATAAGAAATAGAGTTCAAACTCCATTTTTAATTATACTATAGATAAACGAGCTGCAAATTATTAGAAATTACAATAAGCTCTCCCAATTTTACATGTTACCTAAGCTGAAAGTCAAAAGATTATATGTTTTGGGTAGGATAAAGGACAATGAAGGTTAAACATGATGGAAACAAATTCTGTTACTTCATATGGTTTGCCTTCTCTCACTGACCTTTCATTGCTTAGACACTAAGCTATACAGCACACAAGACATTCGAGGGGTTTCTGTGCTGTTTCTCTGGTCACCAGGATGTGTAGGTGCCCTCCAATTTTTTTTTTTTTTAAACATAGTTTGCTAGTCAATCAGAACACATGACAGCAGTTCACTTTCATGTATCAACTGCAAAGCGCTACTTCACGAAACGACAGAATGTTTTTCCTCCAGTATCATTATCTGGTTTTGTTCCAGTAACACCTATAAGCCTAATTCCCACTCTACTAGGCACAGTACAGCTGCAGCAAAGAGATAGTATGGTTCAAAAGCACATAGCTTAAGTCTAGAGCCAAGGGATGAATAAAAACTCAGATGACAGGAGATAGGAGGAGATAGATGATCGCATTGGACCTGATAAGAAGAATCCACAGAACATCTGATAAACTTTTTCTCTTCTTCCCTCAATCAATGTTTCCCAATAAAAGTTTCAAAAAGCCAACACTGCTTGCTATTGCCAACATTTTGAATGATTTACATCAACCTAATAGAGCCAAATACTAGCTGTAGGCATTGGGCTTCGGGTCTTTAGTTAATTTAATGTTTCTGAGCTTGGAATGTTTCAGTATGAATTTTTTCGGTTGTTCTGTAGGGAAATGCTAAGAAATAGAGGATTCCTAATAGATCCGTATATGCTGAGCAAGAGAAAGCCTGTTGACGCCCAGATCTGGTGAAGTTTTACTATCAACTGCAATGGCACCAGAATTCATTCTTTTCTTCACTGACTCAGAACTCCAGAACGATTGGACTGCTTCGCACAAAGACTTGGAACTGTTTGCTTGTGGAAAGAGCATTGTTTGCCGAGTTTTTCAAAGTTCCAGTCCCATGGTTCATTATGCTAATGATGCCAATGTTTCATTTTCATGATTGTTTGCTTTGGAGGATACTACACAATTACCACACCACCACTGACAAATAACAAATATGCAACCGGAAAAAAAAAATGGATCTGCACAACCTAGACCTGAAGTTGGCAGCTTATACACTGGCTTCCCTTCTAAATTGTGACCATCCTAACAACATTGCTGTTCTGAGCTCACTACAAACAAATAAAATAATGCACTGTATCTAATAGCTCGCAAACAGAAAAATAAAGACTAGTTATGAAGGTCATTATCTGAAGTCATTATCAGTCATACTGAAAACTGTAAAGCATCCTAGTAAGAATCCGATACAAGATAATTTGGGATTTGCAAGTTTCTGTAATGTACAGTGTTATGCATCAGTCTTCTGCATAAAACAAATCTAAATCTCCTTGAGCTCCTTTATTTTCAGAAGGGAAGAGTAAAAATAGAACAAGGGTGGGCATTTTGAGGCAGCCACTTTCTCTGAAGTGGCTCTCATAGGTCACATTTTCTGCATTTGGTTAGTGAATTCACTCACAAGAGTCACAGGATAAAGAGAGGATGGTGGCAATGCTGTATAATTCAAAAGTTCTAATAAGTAAAATTAAGAAACATTATATGTAGTAATGGAAACCATACATGTGAAAATTTAGAACTGCAAATAGAAGGGATATATTATAGTTCAGAGTTATTCACAAATAGGCCTTTCCATGCATGAGAAATACCCATGAAAAATACTCTGCACAATTCAGAGAAAAGTCTTTACACACTATAAAAGGACAAGAGTATAAACCAGCCCCCCAAAAAACTGAATTAAAAGTTCAGAAGTTGTTTCAGGTGAAAGAAAAAATGAAAAAAAAAAAAACACCAAACCTTCCCATTTCACCTAGTAATACACACAGTCTCAAAGCAAGGTGGCTTTATCAGTGCTATCGGGCCATTAATCTAATATGATACTTGGTGCCTTTAAGCATTATTTCCAAAGAAGATACAGTCACTCTAAAGAAAATTTACCCTTTTGTATCATAGGAGGAAAAAAACGCAGCAGAAACCTACTGGCTCACAGTCTATTTTGTACAACTGGTCTCTTTTTTCTTGGCTTACAGAGGAAAGAGTTTGGATATCCTGATACACACATCAGTTATTGGAGAGGGGAGGTTGGAAGAGAACAAGAGAGCAAAGAATGAATTTTTCTGTCAGATTAGATACATGTTTAGATGAAGGGCAGGGGAGGATCATCTCCAATAGTTCAGGGACAACTCCACACACAAGACTGCAGAAATTGTATTCTGGTGTATTCCCACACAAATCAACCATTGAACAGAAAGGCAGGTTCCTGGCTCAACAGCAAACCTCTTCTTAAGAAATACGTTAAATAAACAGCCCTCTTCCCTTTCTCTGTAAACACTTATTTTTAGAAGAGAATGGCAAAAGGATCTCGGCACAGCACGCACAGGATGACATAAATAGCTTCCCCGGGCCAGTCTCCGCGCATACAGATTACCACAATGACAACACTCAGTAAATGAGCAAATAAAATCGCATCCGAGTTGCACTCTATTCCTGAGTCCTGCCTCTGTGTACTGCCTGGCCAAGGCGCTACTCATGCTAAGGAACTGAAGCAGTAAGTAACTGCAGATACAAAAGACTTTTCCCTACAAATATATAGCTCTTCATCTTCTCTCTCAAGGGGTTTAAATTCTCAGCTACCGTAAACATAAAATGCCGTGAGATGTTAAGTCAAACACGGAGAATGGAAAGTTCTAGTTCTAATATCAAAGGCAAGTGCTTGGCCTACTCAGAATACTATTTCTTCGGTCTAAACTGTACCTAATGAAATCTATCTGGTCTCAAGATTTAGCACAGATATTCCATTAGTTCGAGAAAAACATAGTTATTGCACTTCTAGCAATCATATAAAAGCAGAAATTGCTTGAATCTTAACGAAAGTATAAAAGATTATTAAATAGTCTTTAAAAAAAAACATACTAAAAAACTGAAGCGTATCAGTAAGGCATGAATTCAAGTCTTGATTAAGCTGTGTAATTACATGTTAGGTAAAGACCGAAGCACCAAAACTAAACAGTACCAGTTTGCACAACAGCAGTATGCTTTAATGAATCCCTGGAGCTACTGTTTCAACTATTATCAGTTTCTTGGGGTTTTTTTAGGATAACCACTCAAATGGGGCTGTATTTCTAGGTAGACTAGAAAAAAAAATAATAAAATTTGCTAGTTTTTGCTAGGCATATCCAATTAATTCCAGTGTTCCACTGATGTTATAGAAATGACACAATCGGTTCAAGTAACATTAAAATCTGTACAGAAAGTGACTAGCAGCTTACCTCTTCCCATTCACACTTTCCTCACTTCTACTTATACTTAAAATTTGCCTATTTCTGCTTTTTTCTGTTTCTCCCCATGTCCTTCTAAAATTAAAAGCAAAAACTTGCTTTTTCTAAACTATCATCTTTGTTTCATAAATTCCCCCATTGCTATAGGTTCCCTAATTAACATTCTTGCGAGTCAGAAAATTCAGAAATAAACATTAACAAATATTCTAATAAAACAATGGTATTTTAACTGATACTTTTTTTCTTCCTTTTTTTTACTAAGCCTTTCTTATTTATAGGCTTGACTGTTCTAAAGCCTTCCCTCTTTCTACCCTCCCACATGCTAAAAGGTATTTCCTTATTTTCTCTAACTGGATGCACTAGTATCATTTTATGCCTCTTTTTCTTTTTCAGGTTTTTTTTTGTTTGTTTCCCCCATGACTCTAACAGCTTGCTTTATTGATAATTTCAGTTTGCTGCATAACAAGCTACAGCAGGAGATCAGTGCATGTAATGACATTCTCCACAATAAACACTTATAAATGAATTTATAAGGCTTGTCCTGTTAATAAGTCAAACGAAGAAAACTTTATAAACACACCTAGCATGGCTGACATCCAAACACTAGTTTCTACAATAATTGCAATGTCTTCATGAGTCCTAGCAGTATAATCAAGAGAGCTATAGCATCAAATTAGAGGCCATAACCTCAACACCAGCCGTAGACTGGCAGTAGTAGACATAGGTACTACTAGAACATTCAATAGCAAAAATTCTAATTTATTAGGACTGCCTTTATTCTGAGCTGGTGTCCTCTTGTGCACTTGCAATCTATTGCAAAAGGAGCTACTAGCAAACCAAGCACTGCTTTCAAACTCTTGCAGAAACATGCTCCGTAGTGACAGCAACTGCGAGTAGATTTGTGGGCTGACATCAGTCTGACTTCTTACATCACTTACAAAAGAGCACTATTATTAGAAGCAGTACTATCATCCAAAACACTGCATGGAAACATTTCCCTTTAAAGAATAAATTGTGTAAACATGGACATGGTCCTTTTTCCTCTCAACTCAGAAGATGCCAATGAAATAATCAGAGCTAGCCCCTTGCAAGTTCCTTTTATTAATGCCTGATGAGCAATTACCAGAAAAATGCCTATTTTAATCTGCCGTCTTTTACAAAATATGGCTTCATGCTATCAAGTCACATAAATACTGAAGTCATAAATGGCCATTTATAAGGGAAAGTTGATCAGGAGTCTATTAAACACGTACTTTTATGACTCCCAAAACGTCAGTGCAGGCATCCCTATCTTCCTATAAATGCTTAGTTAGGGTGCCCACTTGCAACGGCTTCTCAGACTATTGCAGTGTCATTAAATACTACTACATCATCATTGTTTCTTTATTTTTCAGTTCTGTTCACACAAGACAAGGACCATTAGCCACAGACAGAACTTATTTCAACAGAAGCAGCAACATATGAAATGTCGCAGCACAAGGCAGCAGAATATTTGCAGTGACCAGCAGTTATTTTTTTCTCACCCATCACCACAGTGGTATACTAAAATTTTGAAGTTATCATTACTCATTTCTTGAAGGAATTCTAACCAATTTCAAAACCGTTAAAAAAAAAACAAAAAACAAAAAACAAAAATTAAAATCTCTCTCAAACCATGTCTATCTGTAGCATGCTTTGGTGGTCCTGATGAAAATAAAGGCAACAAATTATGGTTGTTCAAAGAACATGTTATTTAAAGCTAAAAGACAGGTTTATTGTCATTTAATATAAAACGATAATTACTTAATCATACTAGGAACTAGCACTAAAGATTAATACAGTACTAATCATACTAGGAATTAGCACTAAAGACTAACACAGTACATATATAAACGCATAATCCTTCTCATTTTATACACTACTACTTACTTTTAATTTGAAAGTATTTGATGAAACTGATAACAGTCACATAGTAGCCACAGCGTTTTAACACCACGCTTTTCATCAGCTTGCATCTTGACAAGGAACCATAAAACATAGGCCATGGGCTTTTCCTTTCCAAATGTATCCCTCCGTATCTTTTCCCACAAAGAAAACAGTTCAATTTTAGGTATGGTATCAAAGGCTGAAACAGCTCCTGAAACTAAAGGGATATCGATAAACCACAATCTGAACACCGTTGGGGTACCCAGGATTTCCTTTAAATTAAACAATTGGGCTTTAAACCTCCAACACATTTAGCAAATTTTCCCTAGGGGAAGAATAAAAAAAAAAAAAAAAAAAAAAAAAAATGTCTTGGCAACTGAACCTGGTGCTGTCATTCATTAACTGTGTTAACAGCCATTACATGCCCCAAAACCCTGCCGCCCTCAATGCAAATAATGCAGGTTTGCCTTAAAATAATGAGCCAATTTAAACCTGGGTGCACTTCCAGGGAATCAATTAGAGCTAAGCCAATGCTACATATGACCCATTGTACATCACTGACTTAAAATCGGCTATTTTATGTGCAATAGCTGCTGATTTTTTGCTGACACTTTGTCAAGCTACCAACTTGGCAAAATTTGAAATGGTCTTTCGTCTCAGTATCACTTAAATTACATTCTTCAGCAAAATATGCTCATGACAAACAATAAAGTGACAGATACTAGACTCACAAATTCAAGGTACAGCTACTCAGAGTCATAGCCAAAGAAGTAAACTAGTTTGAATAAAAAAATATGGCCCAATAATGAACCTTTTCCTTGAGTGGAGGCATGCTGCAGATACAAGACACAAAATGACCTAGCTTTTCTAGACTGTCTTTTCTTCCAACCATAAACGTCAATAATTTGACTTTAACAGAATGCATTTTTATAACCAAGTTTCATAAATCTGTATTGTAATTGAGAACATTTAGTCAAAAATTCCCAACTAATTCTCTCTGCAAGATGTTACATCTTAAGGAACTATTAAATGCAAGAGTGGGATAAGGAGATCAGGAGATCCCAAAAGAGTGATCCTACTTTATTATTTCAAGTCAAATAGATACTAAAAAGAGATCAAAAAGAGCAGATACTTTGGGCCTGTATCACTAAAGGTTTTGATTGATTTTATCACTAGCTTAGTAGAGACCAACAGAATTGCACAAGTACTGAACGCTAATCATCTACTGAGCTGCTTTGTGATTCTAGGTGTTGGTAAGCACATTCTGAAAGTGTTTTAAATTTAATTTCTGTTTCTATCATACAAGCGACACTAGTCAGAATGGATACGTTAAGCACAGAAAACTAAATATTTTCACTTCATTTATACAACTTTTAAAAACTTTACAAGAAGAGAAAACTTTTCATTTTCACCTGTTCTAGCCTCTGAAGTGTGATTACAACTTAATTTCTCTTGATACGGGGATAGGTATAGGAGTAGGCATAAGACTACATAAGACTATATTAGCTATTATTTCTATGGATAGGTATAAGAATAGGCATAAGATGGCATAAGACTCTGGGAAATACATAGCTCTGAAATGTTAGAAGTTATCAAATACTAATCCCTGCTTTGAAACACTAACTACCCGAAAAGAAAGCCGATAAGAGACACAAAATAAACGCTAGCAAGGTTGTAACTCGTGACCCGTAGGGAGAAAGAAAAGCCAAAGAGGAGAGATAAGGACTAACAAGAACTAACATTTGTCTTCAAACAAGAAAAAGTAGGAGACAACCAGGTGTCCACTCAAGGCCAGGCCAGGCTGGGAAACGTTTTGGCTCTGCAAGCTCAGTCAAAACAGAAATTTTAAGGAAGAAGTGAAAACACACAGTGAGGAAGACCTACGGCCTTCATCCCAAAGACCCCTGCCCACGAGCACCAGAAGGCATGTCGAGGAGGAGCCTGAGGTGGATCCTGAGGCGGGGGCTATGGAAATCATCTCCTGAGAGAGACTGCCCTTTTGGGGAGGGGTTTATGAGTGTGTCTGTATAAATACAAGAAAAACTGCTACGGCAGGTGTGCACGTTTGTGGTGGAGCGATCCCCCGTGCACCCAGCGCTGCAATAAACATACCTACTTTACAACTCTCCGAGTTGTGGAGTCTGTTTCCGCATGTCACTCTGGGTGGCACACCTGATAACAAAAATATCTGCTCAAAGAAATCCTTTTAAAGGGACAGAGAATCCTATCTTTGAACAGCAACACAGAATATCCATTTTTTTAAGAGAAAGTTCTGTCTTGCAGCTGGACACTTTACTTTGTCAGCTCTCATTTCTCAGGCTACAGTTGCCAGACATCCTTCTGTTACTCAAATGCTTGAGGCTCTATGGGGTGAAATTGCCAAAATAATGGGTGCAGTATAGTGCCTTAAATTGTGGAAGCAGTAATGGGTTTAAGGCAAGGCATTCCCTACTGTCTGCTGTGAAAGCATGCTTCAGAAAGTTGCTGCATGTTGTTATCAGAGCTCTCTTAATAGATGTCATCAGTATAGATACAAAAGTGCTAAGTTATTTGATTTAAAATTCTATTTCAGGTCATTTATTTTATTTGTTGTTATTGGCTTTTATCTGTAACAGTGACAGACAAAATAGTCATTTACGTGATTTAGACACCTAGCCATCTCATTTTCGCACCACGTGCTCCAAGGAAAGGCAAAGAATTACATGCAATGTTGACAACTGATATTCAGCCAAGCCACTGTGTGACATCTCAATCTGTTGAGATATATCATACAGTTACCACTGCAGGGCACTTTAAAATTATCCTACTTTCTTTCACAACGCCATGTGGGGAGGGAGACACGCTGGCATCTTTTTAAGTTCCTGCACCTCCTCACTCCAAAGCCCTCTGCTGAGTAAAAATATCTGTCAGTCTGCAGATTTCATTGTCATCTACTTTCAACATATTGATTTCCCCAGAGACATAAGCCAATTGATTGTTTTTTTTTTTTTTAAAGCTACCTTACACTTCAACAGAGATGCTAAAGTAGCAGCAAAACTGGACGCTTTCAAGCTACTATCATACATAAAACTCAGTACATGGTTCTGTTTCCTTTATGGTAACTAGATTTCTCTCTTTTCCAAGAGCCTTAACACATTTGACTAGACCCATCTTCTCCATGTGTTACAGTAAATCAATGGAAACCAAAGAATTACTTCAGAAAGCATATCTGCTAACCAGACTTGTAGTAGACTAGCTGATTTTTCTTAATATTAACGACTGGCTGTGAATATTCTTCACATATTTTCTGGAAATTTTCTTCCTTTTTGATTTAGCACCACACAATCAGCTAGGCAGTACTCAAGTTGTCATCTTGATACATGGCATTTGCTCAGAACTTAAAAGACATCTTTCTCATGCCACTTTGCTCAGCTTATGTCCTCTTAGGATACTCAGAATTAAATTAAGACCTCAACATACAGTTTCTGAAGTGAAAAAATAAAGTCTTGCCGAAAAGGTAACTTTATAAAAATACCACAGATCAATATATTAATCTATTTCTCCCAAGTAAATGCTGTGAAGTTCTGAAGTTTCATGAGCTGGTACAAACAGTCAGCAAAACTGTAAGGGGAAGTAAGCAGCTAAAAAGGAGAACTACTTTTTTTTTTAGCTTCCTTTCAGTATCTGTTAATAAATGCTTTGAGTTCGGGAAATACAAATAGAAGGTGAATTGCATTTTTAAAAATTCACACACACGTATATATTCCGAGTAAAATCTGACAGCAAAAGAATCTTGAGAGACCACCGCATTGCTCGACCAGCACTTTCTCATGCACATGAATTAGTCTGGGACCCTATCACCAGAAACACATGAAAGATCGTATTTAATTTTCGACAGTACCTTCCCCAGCAAGACATGTTAACCATCTCTGGATTATGATTTCACTAGTAGTTTTGAAAATATTTATTAAGCAGTATTAAACATTCCTAAATGAAAGACCGAGCTAATTGAACACAACATAGGCACAGGTAACAACCATATTCTCAGTATGCAAAAGTTGGCTGATTTCTAACGTTTCCGTAGGAATAGAGCACAGCATTAAGGGCCTCAATACTGCTTAAGGAGGCAAGTATTCAAGAGTTGTCAGACTGCCAAAAAATGTCATTTTAGGCAGCAGCTGTGCATGCTGTTATCAACTACTTTCACGCAATTGCAAACCAATGGCAAGCATATTTTTTGGCTTTGTTATTAACAGATTACTGCAGGGGATCTATGAACGGGAGCACATTTTCTATGACAACTGGAGAGAAAAGCATGCAAATAAAAACACGTTAAGATAGGTAATTCGCTTCCTGGTGTTGAAAAGTCACCATGATGCAAAACAGATACTAGAAATCTGGTTTCTATATTGCAAAATGATAATAAATTATTAGTATAGTTTATTAGCTATTTCACAATTGTGGGTTATTAAGAGATCAAGATGTACAGTACGATTCACAATCGGCACAACCGTTTACCTTTTCGGCCACAAAAGACTGTTAGGTGGTATTGAATCAAATACGTAACTTACAATTCAGAAGACATCTATGGCAATATAAGTCAAGGACAACAGATTGTAGCGTCAAGAATTCACTGACAACTACTGACACTTCCTCATTTACTGTTTGCATGATCTGGAATTCACAAAGTCTTGAAGACTCTTTTAACTAATGATCATCATCATCTTTGATCTCCAGAAAATTACTATGGCATGTGTAGAAATAAGATTCATAAAAATCCTTACCCTCTTGGCAGAAAAATTAATTTAGTGATTCTATCGCATATTTTTAAAAAAATAAGAAACAAAACAAGAGGTTTAAAATTTCAACAAAATAGATTGATGCAAGTAATCATCATGCATATTCAGAATAGCATGAAAGACTTTCCTGAAGATAAAAGAAAGATCTATGAATGCATTTGCAGCCTGTCATACGTATTCATTTCAGCATATTGCACCATGAATTATTCTTTTATAATCTCTAAGATCATTTGTCACTCATTTATGTCTCAAGCCTTCCCAAAGTGACAAATCTTTTCTGCTGCATTTCTAAGTAATATTAAAGGTATTCAAAGAAAAAAATTGCAGCATTAGTTGTTTAAGCTGTTTTATATCTACATCACAAAGCAAGAAGACTGCTTCACTGAGTAACTTGTTAAATTTGTGTTCATGTTTCAAATCTTTCCCAGACTTGGCTGAAAGACTTCATCTTCATTCACATTACTGTTAACGTCATGGTTTGAATCTGGTCTTCCATAACATCATAAACCAACAAAGAACAGGTATCTCCAAATAGTTACACATGTACGTCTGAGTTCACAGAATCAGCTCACTCCTCAGCACAAAACATGGAAAGTGTTAAGGCTTTCTGTGAGATATTTGGAGTCATAGAATGATATCCTTGCCCAAAACTCTCTCTTCATTTACTTGATTGATCTATATAACAGCCACAATAAAAGTCATGACAAGCTCCTCATCTCACTTAAAGTCTTCATAGGTAACTGGGTCTTTCCAGGAACCCAGTAGAGTCAGAGAACCTGCACCTGTTTACTGCATTAGAAGCTCAATGGCAGACAACACTGTGAGAGAACACAGAGCAATACTAAAAATACTAGTAAGTTCCAATACCATCTTAAGCAAGCTTTACCCACGTCTACTTTACGTATCCTATCAAAGACACCAGACTCTTGTTCAGCAAGCAGTTTCTACAATACAAATTTTGTTCTATTATGGGAAACCTTATAGCTACTAAAATCTCCTTAGATGAAGGAGAAGCAGAAGAAAAATAAGGACTAAAATTGGTCTATGAAGCAGCACTGACTACTAGTGTTTTACTGGAATAACAATTAGTAAGTATGCTTTGCAAATTTTAAAGACAGTTGTCTGTTGCATTACAGTGACTAAAAGGCTTTAAACACAAAAAAAAAAGTTTTTAGCTTTTTTTTCTCACTGAATCAAGTCCTACATAAGTAAATGCTTAAAGTTCTGGTTATTTTGAAGTAAGCACCACACTAAATATTTCAACTAAGAGAGGGTAAGACTTTCCAGTGACAAGTTTTGTTAGAAGACTACTCATTTTTAAGGAAAAAAAAAAATTTATAATATTACAAGGACATCTGCACTAGCAATACTCAGCTAGTTATCATAGCATTATTTCAGACACTACAAGATTGCCAAAGACTAGAGAATCAAGTTGTTCACTGCACCACTTGTTAACCAAGACTAGAAAATCTCTAAATCAACAGAAATAAGAGGAACGAGCACAAACATTTATTGTACCATAGGCGGCTGCCCAGATCTACACCCAAAGGAAACATACCTTCACAATCAGACAGTCTGGGGCTCCACAAATCCTGCAGCATTTTTCACTGTGAAAACTACTAAAAGAGCTCTGTTGCACAGAATGCCCTTCTGTCTCTACCAGAACAAACATGCCTCCTTCCCCTAGAGACAAAAGCAAAACCTCCAGGCACAGAGGAGGTAAAAAAGAAAATGAAAGAAACTTCTAAGCCCTTCTTCCTCATATACAATCATTAATAGCACCTGGCAGCCTCCCTTTTGTCAGGAGCACTCATGAGTTTCACCTGAAGGCCATTTCTGCCACACTAGAGCACTATGCTATTAATTGCTGGGTGAAACAAGTTATTTGCTTGAAACTAGGACCTAGTCTATTCCTTTCTTGCTAAGTTTTGTGTATAGAATATGTTCTATCAAAGATAGGCACTTAAATTTTGAGACTGAGTTTAGCTAATAAGATAACTTTCAAGGAATAGAAAATTCATGTGGTTTTCCAATTAATAAAATAAATCCATTGTTAACTATGTATTGCAAGTTCCCAGGAAGCTCTTTCACCTGCTTACTTCTCTGTGTATCAGGCAAGCATATGACTACTGGACAGTATTTAATGCTACTGAGCTGGGATGTGTTACCTGCTGTAGTCAATACCATTTCTTTCAGTAACAGCCTTTTTTATTCCATGTGAAGTACACAAGCTCAGTGCCTCAGTCTCCTTTTAGCATTATTCATTAGACTTAAATGAAAAACACATAGAATAGCCTCTAGGATCTTCTACCTTTTCACATTGATTATGTTGCTTCCTTCTTTTCAGGAGCTGCATTACCCAAGCACATACCTCTTTTCCCACTGCTAATGCCATTAAACTTTAGTCCCTGAACGCAGCAGAGCTCTAAGCATGCCCTGGACTCACTTTAGGCAGGCTTAATGTAATCAATGAAGTATTACAGCATTGCTAACCAGTGTACCACAGGATTAGGTATGCCATAGTACGCTCCAGAAAAACCAAAGCTCACCCACAACTGCCATGGTTTCTTCTGGAAGAAACTATTTGGGAAATTTTGTAAGATTTAAATTAAAGCATATCTATGCAGTGCATCCAGTAATCATTAGGATGATGGCCACTGACTAGATAGTAATGCACCAGGTGGGTTTTTAACAACAATAAACAGAGTAAAATATATAGACGAACTTTTGATCAAAGTCCTAACGTGTTACTGTGATTTTAGCTGTGCCACCCTAACAATGCATTAAAAGTTTATGGCAATTGCACTTGCCTTTTCCCCACTTCTTAGGGCAAGCTACACTGCACGTTCAGAGCCAAAGGCCCCACAGTGAGTGGAGTGAAGGTTTCGAACAGACGTACCGATGGACTGTCACTTGTAACAACTTCCTTAAGAGTGTCGGAAGCCCAGTCAACATGTACAGCGGAACCCAAAATGGCTGAGCCCTCACTCTTCTAAGGAAACAGCATCTTGCAAGTATGAGGGCAGCTCTCTTGTCTAATTTATAAGTACACAATGCCCAGAGAACCGATGAACTCTGAACAGATGATTTAATTTCACCCAGCAGTGAAAACATTAGTACAGATCCTTCTGCTAGAGTAAGCAGACATTCTGCAATCCATTTCGCTGTTATCCTTAGGAACATCTCCAAATAAAGCCATCAAAACAATCCACTTTGAAAGCACTGAATTCATATGGAAGAATTCAAGCTACATTCTGTCTTGCATTTTGCTTTCTCTCCTTACCAGCATTTTATAAGATCTTAAAGAAGGTCCCTAGAACCCTATTAACAGAGCTCAACAGATTTAATCCATTACGTATTGCACAGATCTCCTTTCGCAGAGGTGAACTCTGAAAATTGAGGCACACACTTACACCTAGCTTTACAAAGAGCTCCCTGCAGAGTGACTCCTGCAGTCGCCCAGGAGCCCTTATGGAAGAGAAGTCTAATTAAGGGCCCAACAACATGGTTAGATATCTAACCTGAGATATCTGCTTCGAAAAATACCATCCCCTAAAGAGCTTGGTTTAGAAACCTGCTCAGAGAAATTTGCTTTATATCTGCCCTTAAAAACCACACGGCCTCTTTTGCAGTGGGAAGAAGGTCACTAAGAAGGATTGCTGTTAATCGCTCTCTTCCATGAGACCCTGCCAATATCACTAATACTATTAATTTGCTCACAAATATCCTACTCATTATAGAACTTTTAGAACGTTATTCTTCGGTACCTGCTAAGAAAGAGATCACTCTGCTTGAGATCAGTGTAATTACAGAGAACCTGGCAGGTCTGGTATCCTTTTTTTTCCTGTTAAATCACAGTCATAAGTCTCAAGTTGGTCAGTCGTGATTTGGCAATGTCGTATCGGCAAAACCCACCTTTACACAGGACTGGTAGAGCTTCTGCAACTGGGCACTTACCAGATTGCTGAGTTGGTGCGCTCTAACAACGAGCTTAATTTCTGTAGGCTCTAGTGCCAGTTCTTTCCTTGGCTTGCCCAGTACTCTTCTTGTGCACAAGCCATCTCTCCTGCCATCTGTTTGTGTAAATGAGATTTTGCAGCACAGCTCCCTAACGCTGCATGTTCAAACCTGATCTTCCAGACTCATCATCAAGGACATCCTCTTCTGGTGCTGTGCTTTGGGTTATCAATTAATCATTTCAAAGACATGTGACAGCTGAATCAAGCAGTACACAAACCTTATAAAGGTTTCAAAAAAAAAATACACTGAGCTTGAAATTGTACAAGAGAAAGATACGAAGAAGCAAAGCAATAAAACACTTCCATACAACTCTCACTTAACATATGCTGGTAACTAATGTGAAAAATCTAATGTAACCATAGCCAGAAGGCATTTAGCTAACTTCCAGCAAAATCAACAGGATTTAGGTACGTATGTGATTTTGAGAAGGCAAACTTATTACAAGGCATCTAAATATGTTTTTCAAGTTGGCTTTAAGTTACCTACAAAAACAGAATTTAGCTAAATCATTATTACTGTATTCTACACATAGCGAAGGCCTGTGAGAGAAGTTAAGTCAAATCTACAAAGGCATTTTAGGCATCTGATTCCTACTATAAGATTTAGCACATGAGAATCTAAGCAAGTTTTAAATACTTGCTTTTTCAGAAGTTATTAAATAGAAATTTGCCATTTTAGAAGCTTAGATGGAGTTCATTAGAATAAATTATATCTGAGAGACTTGATGCAACAGGAAATGCCTCAATTTATTCCACGGCAGTGCAGACCCACCTTTGGATACTATGAAAAGAAGAAAGCAGGACTGTGATGCATCTCATTAAATGTCTTACACTATGTGTTTTGTCTGGAGCTTTTGCAGCTCAAGACTCTATTATATTGACAGCCTGAACGTGTAAAACATACCCGTTAGATTAATATCCACGAAAACTGTTTTAAAAGCTTAAAAACTCACCTTCACCATTTTAAAAAAGTTGAAAGTCACAGTATTATCTGCACTCTGGAAATTGGTTCAGTAATATTTAAGATTACTGGAAGTGAGAATTTTCAAGGTGTAAGAATTATGCAGTATTCTAAAGAATATGTGAAGATGAAAATTTTTGCAACACCGGGTAGCGTTTTCTTCAGAAAGTTGTATTTAATGGACTCAAGGCTGAAATATTGAAATCTTATGATATATCCTACTTTCACATTATTTCATGGCATCAGACCTAATCACTTCCCTTGACTTGATGAATCTTATAGAATTACTGTCAAGCTATATTTGGCTGAGAGATCTGTTTATATGAAGCTGATTCGTAGTTTTGCTGCTAAGTAAAAAGATAAATCCATCTGCTGTCTTTCATCTCACCTTTTTATGAAAGCCTTCAAGATGAAGCCTGTAGCAATTTTTTTAATCTTTCTTTGGCTGTTCCACTTTCAAATATCAAACGAGGGTTTTTCAGCACAGCCCACTGAAGCTTCTCTCCACTGAGGTTATAAAACATCATTAATTCTTAGCTCTAAAACCTACACATGCAAGATGGTCACATATTCAAATGCTCATCAGCCTCCTACTTCAAACAAAGGTTGTGGCGTGAGAAATGTCATGAACAGGCTCTTACCCGATTGAGTGAGTTACTTTAACTTCATTCCAAAGAGTCTGTTACTTAGAGCCGAAGAAGAAAGGCAGGATATTTCTCTTCCTTAACACTCAATATTTTAAGTCTGTTTAATATTTGAGGGCCCAGCTTCCTCTGTTGACATTCTTTTTAAATTTCAGACTGGCAAAGCCTTCGAGTTAACGTTAAATGCACTCCTCAGTAAGAAGCACCTGTGTTGTTTTAGTACAGCATGGAGCCACCTGTGGGAAACAGAAAAAGGATTCTAATAAGATGCCTAAAGCCATCCTCATCCGCAGGAGCTCATGGCTTCTTTAAAAACAGCCTCAGGTTAAAGACAAAAATAAAACTAAACCTGAAACGTTCACATTATTAAAGGACAAGATCTTTACATAGCACAGAAGCAGGTGCACTGAGGCTGCTGAGAAGCAGAG
This sequence comes from Tauraco erythrolophus, assembly GCF_009769465.1. Taxonomy (NCBI): domain Eukaryota; kingdom Metazoa; phylum Chordata; class Aves; order Musophagiformes; family Musophagidae; genus Tauraco; species Tauraco erythrolophus. The sequence goes on along the minus strand of NC_141469.1, from coordinate 9,634,427 downwards.
TAGCCACCCAGCTCTGCTAACTACTTAGTTGCTCAGTACTACAGGAGTCCTGCTGGCATTTACAGATCACAAAACAGCATCATTGCTCAGGGTTGCTTCATCTGCCCACGCTAGCCACCTAGTGCCACCTGTGCAGACAATGCTAACTAGAAATTCCACCTTTACTGTTCACAAAGAAGATATTAGCACTGACACAGCGACAGATTTTTGTGAAATTTGGATTTACATCACAGGTTAAAATTTACAGTAACATCTGGCAATAGGCTGCAGTTCAGAGTTTACGTTTTAGTCAGAGAAGTACAGAAGGTTTGGGCATGAAGTCATAAACTCATAACAATCCTAAATGGTGTCACTAAACACTAAATTTTGGAGCAAAAAAATGCACATCTTGCACGATAAAATGAAAGATTGCACCAGTGAAGCACGAGTCATCACCTGTTGACATTTAATTTAACACAACATTGAGAACAAGAATGCTTATAATGCTGGAAGCCGATATCAAAGGAACAGATAATTTGAAAATTTATGAAGACAAAGACACAGTCAAACAGAAAAAAAATATGGTAACTTCAGTGCAAAGACATGGCACAGTGTACAACCACGATGGTACTCAATATTGCATACTAGAAGGGATGTACCAACAGGGCTACTCCACTAATTCACAACTTTGTGACCCTAGATACACACTGGGGAGGGACAGGCAGCTTCTTCAGCCTCCAGAGGTAAAGGCCTTGCACAGGGAGCATTCCAAAGTGGGTTTGGACAGAACAGTTGACTTAAATCTCCTTGACTTCTGGAGGCAGCTGGTTAAGACATGGTACTGTTGCAATAAGAAGACTAATGCTCTGACAACAACAACGCAGATCTCCAGTGACATATGAAACCTGGAAGTCCCAGTCATCTTAGAAGGCACTTAGAAATGAAAATATGTGAGTTTGCTTCAGTTTGGTTAAAACATACACATAATACTATGCCATATACACGCTGGCTGTTTTTTGTTATGTTTGTTAACATTAGCTTGGAAAGGAGGTATAGAAAATGTACCTTGAAGAACCATGCTCTTTGTGACACTGAAGACCATCTTATAAAATGCACAAGTAACTAAAACAGTGACAATGAATGAAACATATCTTTGCCAAGCATCTCACCTCAGGGAGATTTGCTAAAATTACAGAGGAAACTCAAAATTCACGATTTATTCTCTCACTCCTCTGAATGGACAGTAGATGCAGCAGTTCCTACACTGAATATCCTTGGTGTATTTCTTTTTCTGTTAATCACTCATAAAATATTCAGCAAGAGCACAGTGACACCTGAAGAGAGGGAGACCAAGCTGGTTCTCATGGATCTCCTTACTATAAAATTCCAGAAGCAGCAATTTTCAAACAGAGGAGACGGGCTACAGAGGGGGTCTTTTGTGATGATCCTAAAATACTACAGAAACATCTTCCAGAGAGAACCAGGGGATGTTGCATTCACAGATCATTCCCAAGATGTTCCTACATTCATAGCTTCCAGTTTCAGTTACGGGGTGTACACCACTTGGGAGTGGACAAGAAGATAAGACCTATGTGCTTCAAGAACTTCAAAATGCAGCAATCAGACTGTTAACATGAGAGGATGCTGTCATCATTTCAGTGTTCTCGTTGGTAAACTGATTTGCAGACAAATAAAGGTTCTATTTAAAATCTAGGTGTTGCGCTTCGTAATTCTTAAGGACTCATATTTCTGACTATTTTCAAGCCTCCTCTCCTATTACAAACATTTTCCTCTGAGATTTTTGTAATTTGTAACAAAATGGGACTGTCACTGGATGAGTTAAGATCAGTAGTCTAGAAACTGCTAGTCCCTAAGTTTAGGAAGTAATTTTTTTCCACAAGCACAAAAAGATGATCAAAATCCTTTCACATTGCAGAAGAAGAAAAATTGAAATAATTCCTCCCATTCCTTTTGCCAGGACTTTCACAGAGCACAATTTCTAAACCAAAAAATTCTGTGTAGTTCTTCAAGATCATAACACAGACACAATATAACCAGACAGATGACTGAAGCACTTAGGATAAAAAAGGTAACCAGAAGACTGTATTGGCTCTTCTCTTGATCTCTACTAAACTGATCAGGGTTCCAGTTGAATACATTATCTCGAAGCTACTTGCTCCTGTTATTCTCCATTCTGCATTTTCAATAGTAGCTGAAATAATCAATTCTTAACAAGGATCACTGGAGATACAGATTATGGAACTCAAAGAACATGGTGGATAGAGCAAAGACAGAAACCGTGTCATCTGCGAATCTAGAACTGTACCACAACACATATGCTTGTCCATGGGCTGCAAGAGCACTGGTAACCTCTTGTTGGTCTCCAGGATAGTGAAAGTTATATTTGCCGTTCCAATCTCTTTCCTAAAACAAAACAGGGCATTTGATGTTCTCTTATACCATCTATATATGGGCTTTTTTCACTTACTAGCACAACAGACTGGTCTTTGCATGTGATAATCTCCTTTGATTCTTCCCTTGTCTGTATGCCATGGTTCATATGGAACCTAAACTAAGAACCACGTTTACTTGTGTTCATTCCTTGGTTTGCCAAGTGACAGGTTTATTGGCCATGTTAGTGATGTCACAGATTTTTCTTTGTATTTCAGTCATCTGGAGTGGCATTTGGAAAGGGCATTTTCTACCTAAAATCAATAGCTTCTCTAGCTGCTGTAATATTTCTTCTTACTTAGAAATATTACTCAGAATATAAAAGCAATTGATTGTAGGCAGAAAATATACTTGCCAATTACTGATGGGGAGAGGAAGAATACAAAGTGCCCTCTAGCTTAAGTATTTCCAGCTGGTGACACACCAGTACTAATCAGCACATGTGTTTCAGAGGCACCAGAGCCTTCTCAAGCAAATGCCTAGTTTTCCTTCTTGTAAGTTGAAACCTGAAGCATGGTTTATTCCAATGAAAATATGAACCCAGATGTCTAATGCTGGATTTCTCAGAGATCTGCTTTCACAGTTACTGAATCAGAATATCCTGTTGTTGAACTAAGGTTGAAATGCAAGTTAACTTTGCTTATTTTTTCTGCCAGCTTTCCAGTAACCCTTGCAGAATTTGAACAGATGAACACATCAGTGGAACACATTTAAAATATTGGAAATTTGTCCTTTCTTCTTTGGACTGACGCTGAAGTAAACAATAAGTTGTGTACTTGATTGTGACAGGTTGTGATTACCTAAGAGTGATGATACTGATTACTACACAGTAGAGTATCAGCATAGCTTTGGTCTGGCACACTGCCAGAAAAATTTCGAGTTCTACAGTCCAGCCTAATAGGCACAGCCTTGAAAGTGGAACAGACACATACACACTTGTCTCATTTCATACTTTATGTTACACACAATTGCACCCAGAAATTCCTCCCAACAACACAGTTCTTCCCTTTTTGTCCTCTCACCTCCAAACCTGCTGCAACCACTTCAGCGCTCATTTATTTTCTCCATTGTAGCTGGCTGCAAGGAAGCCTCACAGATTTATGCAGTATCTCTGGTCATATACTGCTCGTTCTCCTGGTCTCTACCTATGCATCTGGTATTCATCAGATGATAGCAGTAAAGCTGGAAGAAGAAGAAAGGCCCCAAAGAGAGTTACGTATTTTCAACAAACTTGACATAAAAAACAGCCAAAAGGCCAAATCACTGAAGATGTTGCTTTGAGCAAGTGATCTCAATGAAATTATGATAATCTCACTTGCTTATGTGCATATCAAAGAATTTTTGTAAGAGCTATTTAGAAGTACAAGTTCAGTGACACTGAATCGGAGCACCTAACTCAAACTTTCTGAAAGAAAGAGATCTCTGAAAGAGATCAGCACTTGTTAGCATAAAATCAGTTTTGTTTGCTGTTTTCCATGTAGTTTTCAGAGATTAAGGCTACAGGTACAGCCATTAGACCCTGCTGTAGAAGGAATTCTGGATTCGTCATTCAGAACACTATTTTTAACATATTTCTTCCAGACATTAAATTCAGATACCAGTGCAAAACCTAATTAAAGTGCGACTCTTTCATTTCTTACATATGGCAAATAACCCCTTTCGTTAGAAGGAAGTCTTTACTTTCACAGATGTCCCAACAGCATCTGTTAAATTACTTAATAATAAATACAATAATTCCAGAAACTATATCCGTCTATACGTACACAGTTTAGTTATTTAAGGATTTAAAATAAATCTTTGGATAAATTTGAGTCCTTCTTGATATATGTTGAGACGTAGAACTCAATTCCAAGTCTTTTCTGTATGGGCTGTTTCCTTTTAAATTTCTATATACTACCACTTTATGTACATCCCAGACATTTACTGAAATTTGGTCTCATAAAGTGATTTAGTGGGGTTTTTTAGTATCGGCAAAAAGATTCTGAAAAAATCTTTTATTCAGAAATTATTGTAAACCAGAGATAAAAGACAGCATGATTTGTTAAAGCAAAAAAAAACCTAAAACTAGAAAATGTTTTGGCCAGCTTCTCTTCACAACTAATTCCCTCTTCCTTGTCCTGACATTATACAGAGCCATTAATGAGGCAAAGCTTTCAGTTAGCACACTTAGTAGATTATTTACATTTTAAAAGGATGTTTTGGAACGTGCTCAACTCCAAGCAAGCATTACACAAAATTGAATGTTATACGTTGGGCAATACTGAACTCCATCTGACATGCTGCTTCAACAAAGAATACATTGACAAATATGTTAACAAAAACATGTTAACAAAGAGTTTACAGCTTCATATTTCCAAGCGAGTTTTCTCCGTCTATCAGAGTAAGTTTTTCACCCTCCACATGGTTGCTAAGGTGATAAAGAAACAAGAAAAAACTAAAAACTACCCCCAAAAAAACCCAAGCAAAAAACCTCACACAGAGCTACGCTTGAACCACAAAGTTTTAGTTTCAAACTACATATATGAATTTGAGAATTACTGTGTTAGATAGACAACCAATAAACCTCTAAATGACAAATTTCCAGGGCATGTTTTTGGTTCAGGATGATTTCTAATATGATTAAGCCTGAAACATCGAGACTTCCCTTCACTGGGAAATTTAATGGTGTTTCATCTGGCTGTTAACAAATAAGTTACATGACATAATGCTGCTCACATCCAACTTCCCAATGAAGATAATAATGAGTTGTGTTCAAAATTTATCATCCACTCAGGGATAAACCTGCTCTTGTCTAATTTTTTAAGTAGAATGAAAAGAACCTATCCATTCTCCATATTAGCTAGTTTCTTGTAATTTTATTCAATTCTAAATACATCTAAATATTAAAATATATCCTAATACATACTAGACTTGAGACATTGCAAATGTTGCACATGAAAGGAGAAAGAACTAGGAAGAATAAGCAAAGAGACTCATTTGGGCAGATGGAAAATGAAGAGAACGTTGTCATGAAAAGTCTGAATCAGTCACTTCATGCTTTGCCAATTTTTAGGTAGATCTACTTCACTCATACGGCAACCTACCAAAACTTGGTTTGCCCAAAATTCATTTTGCATCAGTTTAGTCTGTTACCCAGCAAAGGACTTAACAAACCTTATCAAAATGAAGAATTAAACTGACTGCCACCTTTAGGCATCCCGTGTATCTCAGTCTCTTTTTCTCAGCCATCCCACTTATCTGCTCTGCAGTACACAGCCACCATCCAACTAGATAAGTGCTACTAATCAGCAGCTTTGCACTTCATTCTGTTTGAACCTATCATACTATTGCAGTTGAAGAGTCACCGCCATTTCGGCTCCGCCCAGTATAAAATATTTGTTGTTGTTTCTATTCTGGTATGCTTTTGTTCTTCTGACTCCTAGCCAGGCCTGGAAGTGTAAGCAGAAAAATCCACAATTTTTTTCTAAGTAACGTGGAAACAGGAATTATCATCAAGCCTTGAATAATTCTCTCTTCCAAAATGCCACCTTTATTTTCAAGAATCAAATGCTTTGAGAATTTGGGGTATTCAGCTAAACCCAGCTGATTCTGCACAAGCTCAACGTATTCAAAAGGTGAGGATCATCATCAGGAACGGCACTTTGCTGCTAGTTAGGATTTCTTCTGACACATCGCTTACTCAAAAGAATTTTCCATGCTGTCATTGCCCTAAAGATTCTTTTCACGGTTTCAGTAACAGTGGCATCTGCAGAGGGGAGCTCCAGCCACTTGAAACTCATTAAAGCATACTTGAGATTGACAATGAGTTGAAAACATCTGTCAGACTTGGCCAAGATTTCAATCAAGTGTGATGTTGCCGTGTTACTCTGCTACATTGACTTAATAAATGACTTGGCTGCTGTCAACGCAAGGAAAGTTGGGTTCTAATTACTAGCTGATCTTTTTTCTGTATCTGAAATGTACTTTCACTTAAAGGTTCATAGCCTACGTGATGTGCATTAAAATTAATTTGTTGAATCTAGAAGCTGACGTAAAATAACACAGACTCACTTTTTAACATGCTGTATTGGGCACCAGCTAACATATAACATGGTGTACATATAAAGTCTCCAACAGAAAGCAAACCGTACGCTTCTCCCAAACAGCCTCAGAAAAGTAAACAAGTGAGTACCTGACATTTTCAGCCTCACTTTTTTTTTTCAATTAACCTCAACAAGTCCCAAACAACTCGGAGTAGAAAGCTTCTAAGAACCTAGTGTCATTTTTGAAAAATATGAAAATGTCCAGGAAAACCTCCGAGTTACACAATTTATTTTTCAAAGAAGCTAAAAAGCGTATACCTAACTAAAGATATGCCAAAGCAAAAAATCAAAGCGCTGTATTACTATTTCAAATGGAATGGGAAAGAAATAGCACACAGTTAACTCTTACCTCTAGAAAGACAATGTTTTCTTTCAGATGTAAGTGATGGAAATCCAGTCTGGAGGCTGATGGGCTTCACCCTTTCTCTTTACTTTTTTTCAGTATTCATTTCATCCAAAGGTCCTACAGGGATTTCTTGAGCTCTCCCTTCTTGGGAACCATTCCATAAACAGGATACTTTAGAAAAACAGTTTTACATGAAGTAAGGCCCTCAACAAAACCAACATCTTGGAGTCTAGAAAGCTGTTACAATATGATTCAGATTATATAAAAATGCTATATGTGATGAGTACGCTATGTAGTAAATCTGCAGGTGCAGGGAGCCCATGTCAATGAAATGTCAATATTGACATGAAGCTGCATCACTTTTCTTCTACCATTCTGATATGTGCCAAGTATTCTGGATTATTTTATAAAAACTTACTTCCAATAAATAGATTTATTTTATTTGGCTAGATTTCAGCTTTTTTGTTGAAATGTAAAATAAAAGAGCAAGCGTAAAAAGTAATCAGACTTACTGGCTGTCCTGGAAAGCTTCTGCTTCCACTAAATCCACTGTAAAGATTCACCTGAAACCATCAGAACACAAGGCAGCCAATGAGAAGTGCTTTTAAATATCCTACCCAGACTGCATGCACATGTTTGGCAGCTTTAATTCAAGGCTGCATGTGTGGCTAGAAAGAATGAAAAGTTAATGCACTGTTCTTGCTCCTTAAAAGCCAATCTGTCATTGTCTTCTCCAAGCACTGACATGTTCAGATTGTGCGTGCACCAAAACTGCAGCTCCAAAGAATGCTTGCTTTCTTATTTGTTTTTCCCAATTTGAATAAAGATCATTTAGATAAATATAATTAAAATCTCAAGTTTTGCCTGATATGAAATTTGACATACTCACAGAAAATCTCTCTTCCTTTGCTTACTGTGCAGGAGCTTTAAGAAAGAAGAAAAATGTTAATCTCTGGGTTATCATCTGTGACCAAATCAAAACATTTTTTTCCCTAACTGCACTTCGAAATTACACATAAATGAAAAAAAAAAAAAAAGCCATTTTTCAAATGATGGAATGCACTGTGCTCTGTTTTGTTTTACAGTATGGAGCCCTATCACATGCACAGTTCCTCTGTGAGAGGGTGGCAGACAGTCTATTTGCAGCTGTATTCTTATTTTTAAAAACAGAATTCTTAATGTAGTCAGCAAGTGCCTTTTCTACTAATTTTTCACTTCAGAGGAAAACCTTTACTTAGACTAAGATATTACAACATGAAATAATACAATACACTCACATATTCTTTACACGCATATTGAATATTTATGTAATGTTTTGAAATACAGTGTTATTGCCATGACTTCTCTTTTTTCTTTGGTTTAATGACCACAAAAGACGTGTTCACAACATGCTGCCCTGACAAAGCAAAGTGCTCTGCTCTAGAAATCTGCCCTTCTTTTTCTTTGTGATCTAAAGATAGATGAAAAACTGCAGTTTCTTGGACAGGGGGAAGGGGTGAGGGTCAAGGGCCAAGCTCAGACTATAGTAATAAGGTACGTTTAACCTAAGGGCTACTCATACTTCAGAGACTCTCACTCTGTGAGCAAACTAAGAAATCAGAGGATTACACACAGAGTAAGGTGAAATCCAGTTCAGGTAAAGATGACAAAAATCTAATCTTCATAAAACTGTAACAAGGTTCTCTGAGGCTTTTTAGTCCCTAGGATTTAATAAAAATATCCCATTGACAGCTCAGTCATTGAAGTCCGTGGTGGTGCACCAGGCACTTTAACAATCATCCAGAGAATATGTCTGTTTCTGCCAATGTATAAATGCAAATTTATTTTAGACAAGGCATGAATAACCCACTCATTCATCCTCAAGTACAATCAGATAAAAATGTATGTGTTGAGCAACCAGACATACGTTATTATTTGTTATGGATCTGCTATATCTACATTCATTTCAATCCCTTTTCAGAAGAGGGACAGACAAGATGATTAAACAGGCAAAGTAAATCTCAAGATTACGGTCAGGAAACACATCTTCATTACGAAAAGTTCTCTAGAAGCCACTATACACCCGTACCGTCTCATGGTCTCTAACACCATGTTATTGATGTTCACTTCTCAAAAACTGCCACTTGAAAATACGGGTTAGGTTGTAATTTCTAGCTGATCTCCTGTCTTTCTCATATAAATAGAAGAGAACTGCGTGGGTGAAATAGAACAGAAAGTCATTCTTGCATCTCCAGCCTCCAGGCTAGGAGAGACTATCAATGGGATGCTTCTCTCCTGATGAACACTCCCTAAACATTTTGTTGAACTAGTTTCTATAATTTGCTTATCTGTATGAAGTAGTTTCACAATGAAATAATATGCTTTACTCTGTTTTCTTAAGAACATTCTATCAATGCTTGCAAATGTATTTGCTCTGTGCTCCACATTCAGCATAGTGCAGAATGCAGCTCTGCTGTAAATCTGTAGCCTCACAAATTAGATGTGCTACACGTTACTAGCTACTGTATTCCAGTTGTGCTTTTAGCATCACTTTGAATAAAGTTAACACCAATACGTAATTTTGGGTTATTTTCATTAAGTACCTAAAGCAGGAAAATTAGTCTCACTTTCATTTAGCACAAGCATAATAGGTACCAAAGCACACAGTTCCAATAAAAATAAGTACATCCTCATAGGCAGCTAAAGACAAATGCAAGTAGATTTTGCCTTTGTTGCAAGCCAACTTCAGGAAAGCCAACTCAGTCTTGGTTTAGCACGTCCTTGCGCTAACAGCACCCTTTTTTTAGAATTCACACTATCTTCCTTATCTTCTTATATCATGCCCTGACTTTTATTGAAAAATGTCCAGCTCCTAGGAACACCACCATCTTATATTACCTAGCAATGACTCCTCTGAAAAAAACAAGTGATCCTAACAGGTATAGAAGAAATCCCATCCTGTCCTTTAGATATTTAAAAAAAATCAAACAAACAAACCAACCAAGCCAACAGTACGATGTTCAATTTTTAGAAAGAAAAACATATAGGAACCTTGAAAATAACTGCAGCAAAAGTCTATTATTTAGCAATACATATTGTATTTTAATAAATTAGTAATACACATTTCTGTATCACCTAAAAAAATTATGTAAGATTTCCAAATTATGTCTATACAGGATAAATCTATATAGAACATCTTGTGTTTCTTCTAGAATGAATTTTACTCATTAGTGAGGAAACTTCATGAACACCATCACTTCAAAATTATCCTTTGTACTTGTTTTAATCTCAAAAAAAAAAAGATTTTTCTTTTGGAAGTAAAAGTCTTTCTGCATGGCATGTTTGTGCTTCAACACCTCCTACAACTGCTGTGTAACTAGCACCTTTAGTCTCATGCAGAAGTAAATATAGCATCCTATGGTATTCCTAGGAATAAAAGGAACATCACAGCATGAGCCAGTGAATCACTTGAAGGCAAACACAAGCCCATTTTCATGTCTTTGTATTCTGTTGAAGTTTGTCAAAGTCAAGTCAACCCTTCCTAAAGACAACACATCTTCAATAAGAGATGTAAAAAATCTGTTTGCATGCAATTTAAATCCTACAAGAAAATTGCAAACAATTATTTTCATTCTCATGCATCAGTGTTCCTGATTTCACCATCATTTTTCGCTTACATAAACTGATCCTTAATTTCCAAGACAGGGAAAAAGACTCAGCATTTGACAGGGGTTAGTGATTTGACATTTAGTCATTACACACAGTCAAGTTTATACTGCTAACAGTTTAAACTACATGACTAAATACTATTTGTCCCTGCTAAATTCTTGATGTACCCCACGGATTCCCACTCTGCCCTCATCAAGAAAAGTTGGTCTCTTCCCATCTTCCCCACTAAAACAATACAGAACTGGCTTATAAGTGTTAGAAGTCTGCAAGCTTTCTTGTGCTGATCACAGATCAAGCACAACATGATGCAGCAACTACTGGAATTATATATTTAAAACCATTCGAATACCAGAAGAGGCTCTGAGTTCCGGTTTAAATATACAAGGTTGTGTTCATGTGAAGCCAGACCTTCAGCTGGTTAAATCAAGATGTCTCCTCAGCCATCAGGGAAACTGTGCTGATTTACATCCCAAATGAGCACAGCACTGCAGTCCCACTGAGGTCAGTCAGTCTATGCGTGAAGTTCAACAGCAGTCTAAGGACATCGCTAACACCGATGGATTGCTGAATCCCAATTTTAGTGTCATCAAGAATATGAACCTTACCTTTAGGTTACTGAGACAGTGCTCAGAGACACATGTAAAACTGAAAATGAATGGGCAAATGTCACAATTCAATAGAAGCTGACGTCTGTCAATGCACTTTGAAAAAGAAAGGTTCTATTTAGCAAAAATGGTGGAATACTGATCTGTTCTGATGAGTACTCATTCAAAATTAGACTCTATTCATTAAAACATCTCTTGGCATTTTTTTTTTGGTGGTGAAAAATCAGAACTTCTGTTCCGTTTTAAAAAAATGTACTTCCAAAACAGTCCAAAAAGGTAGCATTTTGAAATGTACTGTATCTCTGGTTTAGACTCTCAGAATGTTTAATTTCCCTTTCTCACCATTAACTCTACTGAATTTTGATTGATTTTACTCTCCCACTTTTTTTTAAGGCTTCATTCAGCTTTATCAAATTAATGTAATTTCTCTCTCCTCCCCCTTTCCTGCAGGATTTTTTCTTTTTTTTGAGTCTCCAGAAGCCCTGGAAGAGTATGAAGTTTGCTAGAAGATACTGAAGGTGTTCTGTGGTTTGCAGTCAGTGCCGTAACTGACTGGCAGTGAAGAAAGCACATGAGGAACCATCTTCTATGACAGTGCTACAGTACTCAGCACCCCAACTGGTGACAAAGTCCTGTGTGCCCCAGTTTAGGAGGTATTAAGCACATGCTCCTAGACACTAAGTCGATTTCTAATACAAAATGTGTAAGTAACATGCAATTTCAATTTGAGTGTTTACTTTCAGAAAATTTTTATTTAATTCAAAGTGGTAAATTTCTGTGAAACATTTTGATTTAGATGAAAGCACAATTTGGAGAAGAAAACTGCCATAGTGAGCATTTTTGGGCAAGTCTGCTTTGGAGAAAAAAAAAAGTAATTCTTTATTATTTAAAAACGATCTTTCTTTTCAATAGAAATGTCAATTTGCTTCAAAATAAGCAGATTTCTTCATGGGACATACTTTCGAAGGAAGATTTCAGAGCATGACATACCCCCTCATCACCCTTACGCTGCTTGATGGGGGTAAACAAAGTACAGGAGATGAGCTTGGGAGAGGGTGGGAGGACAGGCATTGTTTTAATGTTTGTCTTTGTTTCTCACTACTCTTCTCTATTTTAATTGGCAATAAATTAGTCTTCCTCAAGTTGAGTCTGTTTTGCCTGCAACAGTAATCACTAGGTCGTCTCCCTGTCTTTAGCTCAACTCACAAGCTTTCTCATCCTACCTGTTTTCTGCCCCTGTCCTGCTGAGGAGGAGGATGGAGAAAGTGGCTGGGTGGGTGTTTGGCCCGTAGCCAAGGTTAACTCACCCCACTGCACTGGACTAGATTTCTCACAGAGGACTAGGAACTTGCCACTACATTGAATAACTTCAAAAATCCTATCAATGGCTCTGATTCTGCAACTCTTTGCATTCAGGAAAAGACACAGGTCTGCGCAGAGCCCAGCGGATTTCAATGTACCTGCCTGCAAGCACCATTTCTATACACAGAAGACCGCGCTGAAGCCAGTGGACTTCACTAGAGCACAAAGCTCCATCTGCCTCAAGACAACTGCAGGATTGGGACCATGAATTGCTCAAATGAACCTGAAGCCAATATAACTGTCAAAGGCATATGAACCAAAACAAGAAAATCTCTTCACAATTAGCCCACAACCACTTAGCTATATGGTCATCAAAATACTAAAGAAAAAATTTGTTGCCAATATAGTCAGGGCTCTCTTAATTTCATGCACTGTGACTTCAACAGTTTCTTCATTTCTCATTTTATTTCTCCAAAAGTGGCTTCATTTAAAAGCAGGGAAACCACATTTCATGCCCTTCAGTTTCATTAAAGATATACAAAAGCCCTTACCAAAAGAAGACTACTCTAATTAAACCATTGTAGCAGAAGGAAATATTTAAACGATGAATCTGAAAGGATTCTGACACACTCTATATTCTCCTCCACATCATTCCTTACGGTACAAAAAAAAAAAAAAAAAGAAAAGAGCTCCTCCCTTAAAAAAAAAAGTTTAGAATCATATGATGAAACATATAACACTCAACCCAGACTAACACAAACAGACTATCTCACAGATTTTCTAAAGTGTGTCAAGAAAGAAGGTCATTGATCGCTTCTTTATCAGTGTGAGAACATAATATTACACCCTCAGAAAATCAACCTGTATCTGCTTGCCAAGGAAGGTATAGTTAAATCCCCTGCTTGAAACTCATTCCATAGGAAATGTGATATAAATACCATATAAATGACATTAGAGAAGTTCAGTATTATTCAATATGTGATGCTTAATCGGCACTTGAATTAGAGCATTGCTAAAAATAAAATAAAAAAGTAAACCCTGAGAATTACTCCTTCCCTCAGAACTGCAAAATAAGACTTTTTTGGAATTGTATCTTTCCAGAAGCAAGAAGAATGGCAATGACTATTCTGAGTCTGACACTGGGAATGGAATGAGGTGAGGAGGTACTTCACTCTACAAGTACATGAAACTAGGGCTTTGTTAAAAAGTTGGCTCACAGTGAACTCTATTTTGTGATCAATTAACCAAATTGCTCCGAATTGAACAGTATTTTAGGGATCTCTTGGTTACAGGACAAATACATACATCAAGAGTCTGTTTCCAGATGAGGAAGCAATCGTTTCTGGGGCTGGCTTGAACCACAGCAGTAGCTCATATTTATTCAAATCGTATTTCATAGTGGATAAGGATGTTCAGCGCCCCTTTAGCATTCAAATCTTGTACAGATAACCACAGTCTGTTGGCTGTTGCATCAGATGAGGCTGACAAACTATTTCAGTTAAATTCCCCATTGGTGAAGATGTGTATCACAGCCTCTTCCCTTCTCCTTTTCAAGTTGATCTGCAAAACAACTTAAAAAGAAAAACATTTTTAAAAAAAAAAAAAAAAGTCTCTGCTTTCTTTCTTGTAGATCTGTCCAAGGAAAGGAGACTACCATAAGGTTTCTGCCAGGGAGCCTCCTCCACAAACACATCTGCCACCTTGAGTTCATGACGTTCTTGACCTCCTCCCTCAAAGCTGTACTGCCTCAGACTTCTGTAGCTACAGTTTCCTGAAGAACCATCCTTCAGGGTCTTTCTACATGAAAAGGAAAGTCAAGGCTGGGTGTGCATACGAATATTCCCAGTCCTGACAGCCTGTGCAGCCCATAACATATCATGCTTCCATTCAGTTTCTGATACCCTAAGACTTCCTTCTAGCTCCAAGATGACAGAGAAATGGCATTGATACAGGTGATTAGACTTCCTTATCCTCATGCCATGTTTTTTTTTCCATTCCAGAAAGACTTTCATGGACTTTTTGAATTATCTTCTCAACTACACAAAGGATAAGTGAAATAAGTGAAAGGATACTAATTCTGTGCACTTTTTTTAATTATTATTATTCCTATTGACCTTGTCACATTAGCCCAATGTCTAACAAAAGACCCAGAAATTCATTTCCAGTAATCCAAATCCTATTTATAATAGGCAAGAGGCATAAGAAAGCAGATTCCAGGAAAGTCAAGAAACCAAAATGTCATCTCTTTCATAGACTGAATGAAAATGAAAGACGTATCTTCCAACCAGAAGAGCAGATGAATTAGTGAACCTTGTCAATCTCTCAAAAACTTCTCTATCAAATTAAAATCCATGAAATATTAATTCTGTTAAATTCACTTTTGTTACTCTCCTTGCAATCCACTGGAAATACTGAAATATTAGAAATATCCAGTAAACACATGCTCATAGCTCTGGCCCTACTATCAACAGCGATCAAAGCAGTGAAGAGTGCAAATGCATTACTGACTGACTCAGGAGACTTTAATCTTTCCTCATAAATCACTTCTCTCCAGCTACCGGATCATTTGGATTTCAGAATAAAATGCGTGTTTTCTGAAAGGTTCTGACTGATCTGAGTGGCTCACAAGTAGGACCATAAGGAGTCTTAAATGGCAATGGCCACATGCTGTCCTGTTCTTTTATGCATCTATTCAGGTAGCTTGCCTGAAATGAACCATGACACCAGCTTATGAGGAAAAGTTTCATTTTTTTAAAGAAACTTACTATTGCAGAGAGCTATAACTGATCTATATTTTTCTTCTAGCTTGTAAGGTTTAGATGAAGATGTATTGAAAATACATTTTAAAAATATTTGCCAAATACATACACTAAAATCAAATAATTTAAAATCTTTCAGTACATCTATTTCTCACTTGCTTACTCCACGTAAAACAATGGATTGCACACTATATATGCTGGTGGGAGAGCGGGTTCCCTAAAACATAACACACCGGGAAACCGTGGCCTAACATACCTTGCCAATTTTGCTTGAAGCTGTTTCCATCAACAATAAAAGAAAAGGAGGTGTCATTGATTTCAACGGATGCTGGCTCAGATGCAAAGACAGCATACACAAAGCTTTACGGACTGGTTTTCATCACCCAGGGGTTTTTTTATCGTTGCTCATCTCTGCATTTCCTGATTTTGCTGAAATAAAGAACAGCTGTTCTCACAAGCTTACCAATTCAAAGCTGTGAAGACAAAAGTTGCATCCAAATTTCCTTTTTCTGTAACAGTGTAGTATAGATCTTATCTCATTCCATGGAGAACAAAATAAGTCCAAAAAAGGCAGGGAGAGGAGTCAGTTTCACAATTCTGCTAGTTGTGGGAAAATGTATCTCCCTGCGTGTATTTCTATAGACACACTCTGCTGGAATTTCTTGCTCCTCAACCTGTAGCAAACAGAACCATACCATGGTGAAATGGCTCACATCCTGAGGACCATTCCCCAAAATTGCTCTAGGGCCATTACAGTAACAACCCTGAGACAACCTCAGCAGAGATAATATTTTTCCTGAGAAAAAGAAAAAGATATGTATTCTTCACCACATGTGACCCTTGCACTGAGTTATGATATCTATGCAGATCAGTTTAGGCACAGTACAACTGATATGAAAGCGTTGAGTGGGCACCTTCTGATTTCCAGGGCATTTGGGACTCCAAACAAATATCCTGAACCCTTGTTTTCTGCCTCAACAAAATCTTTTGCAAAATAAGTGGATATGGCAAGAGAAACATGAACGTCAGAGTAAGATGTAAGCTAGGCATGACCCCACACCAGTACATAGCTTAGCATGTGCTATAAAACCTGCACAGAAAGTTGGTCAAGTGTTTTGCTGCTGCAGACACACCTCAAAATAGCCCTACATGCTACAGTTCTGCAGAAAGATACAGTAGCTACCACTCTGCTTTCCAACAGCTTTCGTCATGCCAGGGAAAACACTGCACCCATGCAGCTGCCATGTTTTCAAGCGAAAGGTCTCGCTTTGGGTTGGACTGTGCAATGCAAATGTACCTGCAGCTTCTGTACTCTCTAGTGAGCGCCAGCACCACCACACTACAGCCACTGCCATAAGAAAAGTTTACATATATCCTTAAAGCAGGATATAGTCTGTAGCTGAGGAACGGGAGCTCCACATTCGATCCTCGCTCCCGTTGTAAGCTCAAGGGAACAAATCGGGCACTGTGCCTCGGTGCCTGTTGCTCAAGAGCCAGGCAGCTGTGCTTTTCAAAGCTAAAGGACAAAGATGGCTGGCTGCACGTAGGTGGGGGCAGACGATTAGTGCACTACATGAGCATGCTCACGGCCAGGAAGAGGTCTGTCTCTCTGACACAGCAGCAAACAAGGGAGCATGACTTCTAGGTCCAGCACTTTTTTCTTCCTTTCCCTGCTGTCGCAGACAGTGTAACGAGGCAGGGATGACAGCTATCATGTAAGTTGCTACTTACCTGAAAGTCAAGTGCCACACACAACTAGTTGGCTGTATAGTTTCCCACACACATTAAGGGCCCATTCAGAATCCCAAATAATAATTTACCTCACAAGAGTTTGCTCATTATGTGCTTTGCCTGGCCCTTGTGCTCTTGTAAAACCCTCTTTGAGTAGGTAGGCATGAAATAATCTCCTGCTGCCTGTAGCACTGGCCTTTTTTTCTTTTCATGTGACTGCAAACAGAAACTCCTTATTCAAAAAGGAAAAGGTTATTAAACTCAGCAGAGTTATTTTAAAAAAGATAGAAATGAACTGTGACTGCAATCTTAAGTGTAGGTCTTGCCTAGAAAGCTGTTCAACACACAAAAGGCAAGCAAAAAGCGCAGATTCAAGTCAAGTCTGGCCATTTTCATATATAGTCACCACTAAGCTGACAAGACAGTAATCTGCTACCCTCATTTTGTTATGAATGGTCCTTTAATTTGAGGTTATTATTATTTTTATTAAAGCTTCTTTTAAGCTGTATGCTCTCTTGACATGAATCTCCCTTTTCCAGATAAGACACACATCTCAAAAGGCTTTAGACATTGCTGGTACTTTACACTGGTGAGTTGCCTCACTGGTGTCAGGGTGACTCACGTGAGTAACACGAAGGCCGGTAAGTCTAAGCAGCGCCGGAGCCCTGTCTGGTTAAATCTTTATGTCCACAGCAGCTCACCTGTAAAACAGCACATGGTTATGACATGAAACGTCAGCAGCTGGTAAGCCAGCAAATCAACACGACACACCTTCAAAGGCTAAGTTTTAACTTACCTGCTCGTTTTAAATACAATGATGAGTGATGGTAAAAATGGCACTTGCTCTTCATCTTTCTTATGCCCTTGTTTGTTTAATGGCTGGAGTGCCCAGCTGCTATATTTCTTTTGCACATAAAGCTTATTAAGTGCACTCCAAACCTGAAGTTTTAATCCTATTATCTATGCTAACATTTCCCTGGTGCATAAATTGCCACAACAATCTCCCAGCTACTGTGATGACGGTACAATGCCTTGAAACAACACAGTTTCAGGCTGGTCAGAATGATTATTAACACCAGTCACACTCGACTGAAAATAAAACAGATAAGCTGTATTAAACCATCTTATTGGTAACCACCAAGAAATGAAATGAGCTAATCACTATTTCCTTTCTTTTCCCAGTGATCTGCAATCCCTGGATGAATGCTGTGTAAACCAGAAAGGTTTTTGTGGCCATCCTTTAGTAATTGACCTTTAGCTCTCCCCATTTCATTTGCCCTAAGTGTTAATTGACTTTGAAAAAGCAGTATATTATCCTTTTAGGAAAAAAAAGTCTGTGCCCGCCAACATCTTAAAGCATCAAAGCCCTGTTAAATCATAGTGCAGTACAGCTGGAAATGAGTCTCCAGAAGAAATGGAAAGAGGGTGGGGGAAGGAAGCAGATTCATCATTGAAAGAGCTCCACTGCCATCTAGAGAAAATCTGCACCAGCCAATTTTCTGAAAGGGAGGATCGTGTTGTTAGTCAAATTATTTCCATTCTGATGCTGTTCTGGAGGAAGGTAGGGACTCCATTCAGGTTCACTGCATCTATACATTTTTTAAACCAACTTTGTAGTAATTTGCACTAAAAATAACACATTCTGAAATATAATCTACTATAAATCCTAAGGACATCATGGGAGACAGCTTTAAAGGCTCACTTATATGCTCTCCTACAATGAGATACGGTATCTGTACAGCTTTGTTTCAAAGAAGCTCCTTTGAAGAGGTAGGTTCTGTATCTTTGCAGAAGAGTGCTTCAGTCACAAACAATTTACATTTTGACAGACATGCTATGCTCCCAGCAGATGCCTTTATGATACTGCTTGTCAGTTAGAAAAAAAGAATGTCCTATTTCAAGCTATGATTTTTCTCTCTTTCAAAGACATAAAATTGTCTTTTCTCAGTGTTTTATATGCAGCAGCCTCACAGAGACCAAGTCAGACAGAGAGCAGGAGGCACCCATGAAATGCATTACTAGTAGCAGTCTACTTTAATCTGACCCATTTAATTTACTCTGCCTCTGTCCAAAGAGCAACTGAACTCCATTCAGTGTATGTGATGGGTCAGCTGCTACGAAAACCAGAGAGGTGCACCTCACCACCAGCATCTCCTCCAGTTACGTTCTCAAGACAGCTGACACACGGGTACATGGCTAACTGCACGTTAATTAATTTGTAGCTTAGGGTACAGTCAGCAAGGAATGAAATGCATTGTTAATGCACCTCAAAAGGGAGAGTTCACTAGTGCTGTCTCACAAAAACACTCGCTGTGAATTGTGGTCCTCTTGGTCTCCATCACTGTTATTTACTGGTTAATTAAAAAGCAATGTGGGACTTGTAACAACTAATAGGAACTCACAGGTTCCTCTGCCTACTGACTCCCTGAAAATTTCGAAACCAAAACCTGTTTTGAGGACTAAGGACTGCCAGCATGAACCTAGCCATAACCATTAAAATACTGCTGGGATGTTTTTCATATTACAGTGCAATTTGTGTTTGCTTCCTTTGTGAAATCCTGTGGGGCTGAAATATCTTGAGATCAACAAAATCAGTAAATGAGTTTGTGGCTACCTCCTTTAGTTAGCCAGCGAGATGCAAGGTATCTGCCTGCTACGGCAGCAGTGGTGAGTTAATACTACACAGAAGATGACGGTGGTTATATTCTAGCTAAGAATATGTAAAACATGTTGCAACGTACAATTACGAAGAGTAGTATCTCAATTATTTATACTTTTCATTCCTGACTAAGAACAGCATCTCAAAACAGTATTATCAAGGAATTTATACCCAGAAAAAAAAAAAATTCTTCATTTTCATTGAAACACACTGAAATCAGAAACATTTGATTCCACACTGCCCTGAACTCCTTGACATTGATCCTGACTGGATGCTAAATCAGACCATTCTGAACACTTATTTTTTTATATGGGCATAGGTGGCTACTCAATGTGAAAGCAATAGAAAATCAAGCCTACAGAACCTATTACGCAAACCATAAGGTTCACTAAGCCAAGAACTGGTCTGAGTGAGGTGACTGGCTGTCTTCTCATTTCTATTAATGGTAACACTGACGATTCTCAGATGGAAGAACATAGTAATTTTGAGTGATGGGTTTAGGAGGACAGAGAATCCACCACTTTGATGGAGTACTACGAAACACAAAATACAGAAGAATGAAGTGGATGACTGACTAGATAGATCTTCCAAGTCAAAATGTCTTGTAAAATGCAGGAGGCATTGCTTCTATTCATTACAGCCAACAGACTTGTCAGGAGGAAAAACCCCAATACACCTTTAAAACCCAATTTGTCCTTTTTGCTGACAAATACAATTAAGCTGTAAAAGTCAGAGAGAGAACAGTAGGTATAAGAATAGTTATTGCAAAAGGACAAAGATTTAAACATGACTAGACTGGGCTCTGTACTGTTATCCTGCTTCTTACCTTGTTCAGAGACCTTGAAGATAGTCTTGAAATAATGACAAGGAAGAAGAGCTCACCTTATAACAATTAAACATTGAAACTGAATCAGGTAAATGTCAAAACTCAGACAGCTGTAGAAAAAGTACTGCTTCTGGTGAAGCAGAAGTGTAGACTTTCTTCTTCTTTTTTTGAAGGCAAATAAATTCAGCCCATAATGCTTGTGACATGCAGAGGAGCCCTTCGTCCACTACACTTTACACCAGAAGTTGTTTCAGGCGTTACTGCCAACAGATAGTCCTGTTAATGTCAGACACAAGTACATGAACTAGAAATAGAAGGGAAGATAACATTCATAGTGTGGAAATGAAAGGATTGCATCTCTTTTGTGTCTGCAATTTATTGTGGAGTCAAAGAGCACTAAAGAAATTGTTTGATTTGTACATGCCACTGGATATAATAGGATGGGCTTCATGAAGATATGAAAGTCTCAGCTTTTTTTGCAGACTCACTTAAAATGTGTTATTTCTCAAGGGATATAAATAAAACTCCTTTAGAGCCACTTACTTACAGCGTGACCATAATCAATTTACTTCACATCTTGATGCCTCCCTCCCCTCACTTCCAGACTTTGTCTTGTTTATTGAAACTCTGTACTTCTAAGGGCAGACTGTCCCTCATTATTGTCTTTCTTGTGAAATGACTGGTACAATGAGACCAAGCACTGACTTCAAAGGTAATTGTAATGTCAGGGTTCAGTCCTTGTTCAACACAAAATTCCCTAGAACGTATTCATTCATGCTGGCTGGCTTTGTGCATTTTAGCAAAAAGAAAGACACACACACACAGATCTCACTCCTTCTTTCACAAACTTTGCCCTCATAGGTTCATTGACTAATGAATCTCATTCCAGATGAAGGTTCATGCATAGGATTCTCATTAAATATCATGTAAAACATAACATAGCTGGCATTGCTGCAATATAATATTTAACAACTTTGTAAGACGTTTATTTTTATATTGATTGTAAATATTTTGGCTTCCCTCTGAAGAAAGTAAAAGCAACAGTTTGATGTTGTTTGTCTAGTTTCTTCAGTGACCAAAGCAAGGAGTTACAACAGTCTACTACTCATTTGGAGTTAACAGTTGCCCTTCTTGCACTGTCAGGGACTTGCCTTCTTAGTGTAGAGTATCCTGAGTTTGATCATGATGGAAGATCATCATGCGTGCATGTAACCATGATACTTGACATCAAAGTCACAAAATCGTATTCAGGGATAGCAAAGATTATCAGGCAGGGCACTAATGTCATTCATCCCTTGAGTGGCCTGAGCCAGGTGTTAATCAAGCATAAATCATCATAACACCATTGAGACTAGCCAGGCTTCACCAATTTTCACCAGCTAAAAAACTGTCTCGTCATATAATGATATACAGAAGAGCCTCCTAACGCAGAGACAAGAACGAGCAAAGAGGCAGCAGATACGACCACTTCAGAGCTCTTCTGTTCTTTATAAGTAACCTCCAGGGATAATCTCTCTGAATTAGTTTGCTTTTTAAAAAGCTTACGCAACCTTCTGGTCAGCCTGTTTCAGAACTGACTGGAAGCAGTGTTCAACTTCTAATGAAGAACGCTGTTGAGATGCTTTCCAAGTTGTTGCATATTCACTTTAGTACCTGAGATACAGGAGAAAAGCTGCTTGAGTGGATAAAAACTAGCTAGCACACTAGACCCAGAAGGTACTTATGACTAGAAGCACTTCCAAATGGAAGGAGTTGACTTGTGGAGTATCGTAACATTAGTATTGATATTATTTACTTTATCAACTTGAAAGGAGGAACATGCAGCAAAGTGATGAAATGTGCTGATGACAAGAAATGGGTGAAGCAACAAATGCACAATAGGAGAGCAATAAAATACACAGGGACTTGGCTAAACTAGAATCATGGGCAGGTAAGTGGCTTATGCAATTCCATTTGGAAAAAGGTAAGATAATGAATCTACAGACAAAATAACAAGAAAAGGGAACTCTATCTTCAATGGGCAGAGAGGCAACTGCTGAAAAGGTTTGCATTTTAACATTCCAGTGCAGGAAATGGTATGCTGTAAACTCAGGTTTCTCTAAAAAAGCTCCCTTTCTGCCAGCCCTTTTTTTTTTTTTTCAGTACTTGCTGCTGTATGGTAAAAGGCACTAGCCAGAAGAGAGAACTGAAAAGAATACGTGAAATTCTTCAACTTTTGGCCAACTGACTCCTTTTATATAAAAAAAAAAAAAAAAAAAAAAAAAAAGGACAAGGAACAAAGTTTAATCATACAGACTAATACTGGATGTCCTGGTTTCCCTGGGATAGAATCATAGAATCCATCTTCTGTTCAGAGAAGCTACGTTTCTAAAGGAAGCTGCATTTTTAACAAGACTGCAGCACCCAATTTGGTGAGAACAAAGTTGACAAGTCACTTGGTTTTAGTTTGTAGCCAGTCATGGCAAGCCAGGGATGGGGGGGGGGGGGATATTGGTCAAGGGGTGGTGAGCAATTGCACTGTATATCACTTGACTGTACATATTATTATCATTATTATTTTCCATTTTATTTTATTTAATTTCAATTATGAAATAGTTCTTATCTCAACCTACAGGTCTGCCTTCCCTTTCCTGATTCCCCTTCTTGAGTGGGGGGTTCATTGGGTAATAGAACAGCTGGCTATTGTCCAGTCCCTAAATGTAGACACTGGGCTAGGTTAGGTATCATGAAAGTGACATTTACAATATATATATCACTCTGCTTAATAAAATAAAACAGAATTGGGAAAGCAGGATGTGAAGAAGACAATAAGGAGGAAAATATACAGGCTAATACAAAATACTTATTTAGGAAGTCTGAGAAACAGAGCATACATTCAGAAAGCAGTGAGGAAGATTAACCACATCACTCTTACCAGCTTTACGGAAGCACAAATCCCAGGATATTGTTGTGAAACCTGTAAACGTACTGTTAAGAGGAAAAAGAAAAAATAAAAAACAAACCCTGACATCTGAGACAGGATTTACTAAGAAATACAAAATCCCAGAGCCATCAGGATTATCCTAGTAACTTTTGTACTATTGAGAGCTCCCAAGCATTGGTAGCACCACTCTGACCTCAAACCTTCTGTGTCATGCCAGTAATAGTAATAAGTCGTCATTTTTTAATATTTTACTCATCAATAGCACAGTTTTAGCTGCCAGGAGACTTATTTCTGCTCAAATTTCTCTTGTGGTTTTGGATGAAAAACTGTTCTGAGGAAACAGTAGGGAGGGTTAAGAAACTGAGGTAGGAAAATGTCACAAAGACAAGGAAAAAGTAGTGAGAGTTGGAACATCCCTTTCCTTCACAATATGCCCTCAGGCAGGATACTTACCTGCACTGTGCAATTCAAATCTGGACCCCACTTCAGGCTTGACTGGAAGGGAAGTTTTGAGTCCTCCTCTCCCACTCTGCAGGAGGCTATCCTAAATGCCCTATTGCCTCGTACTCTCTCATGAATTTCTGTTGGCCTTTCCTGCGGGAACATTTCCACTTTGCACTAACACCTGAATATTTGTTGGTGCAGAGACAAGACCTCAAGTATTCTGTCTGTATCGTAACACCTCTCAAGACAAAAAGTCATTTCCATGCCACTATATTGCAGCAGGCACTTCACAAGACTGAGATGCTAGCAAAAATACGTACATCTGCTTCCTCATCCTGTCCCTCTTCCATTCAATTCAGAAATGTTAAAAAGGCAAAAAAATCTCCCAGAACAAGAGCAAGAGAGTCAACATTTCTATAGTTAACATACCAGTTCTCTACTTCATACAAGCAGCTGCAGCAGAGAGTATCCACAAAATCTAACAAGTTCCTGCACATTTCTCTCTCCTATGTGCCCTCGCCACTGGAAGAGGCAGCATACGAGACCAGATCTTGAAAGCTCAACAGTGCAATAAAATCTACTTTTAATAAATAATAAATTACTTACAAATAATAAATCACTCCAGTAATGTTCCAAACAGAGAAATATTTGGGGAAGAAGGAGC
The DNA here is from genome assembly GCF_009769465.1 of Tauraco erythrolophus. Taxonomy (NCBI): domain Eukaryota; kingdom Metazoa; phylum Chordata; class Aves; order Musophagiformes; family Musophagidae; genus Tauraco; species Tauraco erythrolophus. The sequence continues at coordinate 9,610,008 of NC_141469.1, read as the reverse complement.
TAATGAAGGCTCAGGCCTGCTCTCTAGCTGTTTTGGGGGAAAGAATAGCATTTTGTCCTTCAATGACTCCTAGGTCAAATATACACACTTCCTATGCAAAGACAGTCTCTGTTTTAACTTCTAACAATTTGAAGTTGATCTGGACAAAGAGCTGTATAAGGTCTTTCCCTTTAATATCTAAATATTAGCAGTAATGGTTTGTTGTTTTGTTTTCCCAAGCCATTACAGTCAAACTGATCTTACAGTCCATGATGCTCTTGTAAGATTTTCAGTACCATCGGACTGGCCATGAACCTGAATGATCCAACCAGTGAAACTTGGCCAGCAATGCTACTGATAGAACAGGAAAACTGAGATCCTGTTCATTGGTAAACACTACAGTTGCAACTGAATTGCTTCTCCTAAAAAAAATAATACTAAACACTATCAATAGATACGACAACACAGAGAGAAAAGTTCATATGAGAGGAAAGACAACATTTACTTACAGACAAGACACAGGCTCAGTTTCAGTGGTGGACCACTTGTCCTCACAGAAGCCACCCAATCTTCTACTAGTGTCTAACAAGAAAAGTCTTTTTTTAGCCACCTTAAAACTACAGATAAGTGTTATGACACACAAAAACAAATCACAGCAATAGACAACCAACGGAATAGGAGAAAAACCACCAGTCAATCTAATTCCATGATTTTCACTGTGACAGTTAAATAAGTTACCATCTTTTCTGCTCCTTTTACATTTTTGAAACATGTATAGGACATCCCAATCCTCTCATTTAATCTATTGTGACAGTGTCAGAAATGGTAACATGTATTACACTCCCATGTTAAAGAGGCCAAGTGTGACAAATACTGCAAGACATATGCTTCAGGTGGCATGTACAAGTTTCACATGTTTGTGAAATATCTCTACTTAGGAATTACTCAGATGATTACATCTCTCATTTGTTTCACACAACCAGAAGGGGTAAAGGTAGGCATTGCACACACACAGAGTATTGCCAATTTTTTAATATTTTGTGGATAATTACACTACTGCTAGAGGCTGAACGCTAATTGCCTGAAATCAAAGTAAAATAAAAAGCAACCCTCATAGCTGCGAATTTGACAGCTGGTCAGTTCCTCAAATCTGATCAAGAATCCTTGGGCCAAGACAGCTTTTAGAACCACGTAAGGCACATTCCTGTAGGAGGCAACATAGCAGCAGGGCTTCAAGGAGGGAACCTGATCTTTATTTAATAGACTGGCAGCTACAAGAGAGAACTTCAGCACATTTGCAAATGTGCCTGTAGCTAACGAGCGCATGTGCAGCTCAGAAGGGTTACAGATCTCCACATAAAACCCTGACCTAAAGCTAACACTCAATTTAGAATCAAATTATAGGGGAAAAAAATGTGTAAATAATTCATAAGAATTTTAATTGACATTTCTTTTGTGTGGCAACAAGTCCATTAGCATTATGGGTGATTACCTGTTTTTTAATCACTCTTTGTGTTATAGTTGTGCATTATATAAACCACCCAGTCCTGATACGGTAGAACAATCTAATGACTAATTCTGCACTAAGACTTGCAGTCACACAAGCAGCCCTGTTTTCTTCAGTGGAATCACACCAGTAAAGGCAGCTTACCAGTGAGAATGTACTGCTCCATACCTTAATTTGGAGACAAATTATGCCAACATTTTATGGACCCTGAAGTCCAACTGGTTTCCACACCACTAATTACAGGGTTGAATATTATTTAATTCAGGGGCAGTTGATCGTAGTACTTTTTCAGATAAGACTGGTGTCACAGCAAGAGGGAAGGAACAGTGCATTTATACATATTCTAACCCACTCCAACTTTTTATAACAATACTTTACTAGTATTATTAAGCCTACTCTCTAAGATTCATCCCGTGGAGATATTATAACCTATCAATCTCTTTTTCTTTGCCTGTGTTTAGCTTTTTTTCACTTTTAGAAAACACAGTAGTGGTAGCTTAATGCTATCTAAGGAAAAATGTCAAGGCAGCTTGGAGAGAGGGAAAGCCACACAAGCAGCAATACCTTAGCCTTGGGATCAGATTATATCAGCTCATCAGGTAAGTCTACTCGCTGCTCACCATCTCATTTCAGAAGTAGCACATCTGTGTAAATAAAGTTACACTCAGTGTATATCATTAACGCACGTCATCAGCTTTGCCTCCAGTGTAAAATCATGTCTAGATAGAATAGGAAGTGATATTAGAAAAAGGTATACAATATTATTAATTTTTCTCCCAAATGCAATCATGTATGTTGATAGATTTCAAGCTCCTTCTGGAAACCTCTGCCAACACTCTAGCACATTCCCTTCCGCTGCTCTGCACAAGTCTGCCCTGGGAAAAGCTGGTGAAAACGACAGCCCAGGAGATACTGGGTAATTATTCTGCTTAGCCATAGCTTCCAGAATCCCCTGAGTTCCCAAACGCTCTCTCTTGTCAGGAAAAGTCACCCCTCTAAAAAGACAAGGTCTCTGCTGTTGTATTGGAAGATGTTGTTACGGTGAGTATTATGCATGCACCGAAAGAAGCAGCATGAGAAGCATTAATGGGAACACATAAACAATAAAGAAAGCAAAAATAAAATGAACAGTGCAAGCTTAAAGATGAGAATTGTCTTTCTCTTTCAGGACTCTTAACCTGGTGGCTACAATGAGTCAGAAAGGGTATTTTTCAGTAAAATAATGTCAGCTGCCATTAACACAGCTCTCTGTATCCAATGGCTGAAGTAGCCCAACCAGTTCTACATGTTGATTTACAAAGGATGCTCCAATCTTTCAATCACGTGTGAGTCTACAGATAACTAAATCCATGAGTAGCTCCAACCGCTAAGAAAACGACTCACATGCCTCAAGCTGTGCATGCACTTAAGTGTTTGCAAGAGTTGGGCCTAAATTACAAACTACATTCCTTACGCCTCTGTGATCGAGCACGGCAGCTGGTTTAGCTTCATACACTGACACAACACAGGCACCGAGGCGAGAGAGTGTCTGACCTCAGGATACTGCAGGGAGAATTGCAGGTAGGGTGATTAAAATTACTCAGACGGAATGAGTCTTAAAATATGAAGCTTATAAATTATATAGTCCTGTCAATGCCACGGGGATACACTACACAGCAAATTCCATACACCTACTCTCAGTTTCATACAACCACAGTTCGGAGGTAAGGTTTGAACCCTGGTATCACGCAGAAGAGAAGGCAGAGGGGCAGTCTTCCTGCCGGAGCCTTGGTATAGAGGGGAGAGAAGGAAACAAAACCATCAGAATAATCAAGCTAAAAGCATTTCTTTCAGAAGCAATATTAATGGCATTCAAATAAAAACTATAATTTTGTCATCTGACCGCTAGTAGACTAGAAGCAAAGTACCGGACTGCCATCTGCTGGCATTACCCTATAATGAAAACATGGCCAAAAAATAATTTTTTGGAAGCTCCTGCAGGAATTGGCTCTTGGCATACCTGCCGGTGGTACCGTGCCAAAATAACAGCACTGGCTTGCAACACCAAGGCACGTGCTGCCTACAGCAGGTATATTAAATGCATCAAGAAATGCAGAGATTATGATGTTTTCTGACACGTACTGCAAGACGTAACAGGGACCAACATAAGTTTACACAGAAAACTAAAAGCAAAGAGAAACTGCAGAAACAGCAAATGTTTGCTCACATCTGCAAACCTGGTAGCAGGTTCTAACCCAGCTAGTACATAAATTCAATATGAGATGAAACTCCAGCAAAACAGAAAAGTATTAATCAGCCTGAAGTGTACTTTTGTCTGAGGAAAATTAGCATCTTTTAATGCACACTCATGCTGTGTATTTTCATGCCATACACAAGAAGTTGGCTGGAGCCTTCAACTCAGTGTTTTTTCTGAAACTAAGGATAACATCTAGTGTATGTTACTTAATGTTACTCTAAATTCATGTTAGTTTGATTCAAAAAAGTTTCATACCAAGAAAATCAATACTGCATACATTTTCTTCTAATATTCCCTAGGGTCTTCCCTTAACTATAAAACCATTTATGGTGAAAATTAAGCTGCCCAATTGTTCCATTACTTCCTCATTCTCATTATGTACTAAAACATCCATTCAGCATTTTTTTTCCTCTACTAATGTAACAGAAATTCATCTGCTCAATGAGATTTATTGCTTGCTTTTTTTTCCTGTGTTCACAAGAGATTGTTGTGCATTTTGCAGTAGGTCTTTATTATCTAGTAATGATGGCTTGCAAATTAAATTAGTTTTTAATGGCACAGTTAAATTCTAATTTATGTTTTGGAGCTTTGTTTAATTCATTTAGTTGTAATGTAATCGCTTTCTCACTATTATCTTACATTACATAGGAAGAACAAAAGAACAGCGACTCCGCTCTCATATTCAGTTGTTTCGCTTTTGTTAAATCTTGTTACTAATAGCATTTCCCTGAGAAACTTTTTAAACTACTGTAGCCTTATCTGAAGGGAGGGGGCAGGGGGGTAAACTATGTGGTTGCTTGGATTCAGGGCCTTGCAGGAGTCAAACAGAACACTTCCTGCCACTCACTGGCATCTGACTGTACCTCTAGCTTGTGCACTTATCTCTTCAGAGGCATGACTCCTCACTGCCCTACAGATTTCCGGCAGCAGCTGTGTGTGAAAACAGGGCAGTAAAGAAAAGGTAACAGCTCTTCAGGTTCACTTTTTCAGCTGTGACGATCTGGCCCCAAACCAGTCTGTAACTAGCAACCTTCATAAGAGCTATTTTGGAGGACTGGAATGAGACTTAAGGAGAGATTGTACCTCCAGGTCTGCCTCAGAGTGATTTTCCTCCCTGTACTCCCATCAGGTCATGTTCTGCCCTCAGTCTCTGCTTTTGTGATATCGGTTTCTTACAGGCACCCCACCTGTTCAGCAGGAGGTTAAAAGGGAAGTACTTACCCAGTGCATTCTGTAAGGAGTTTGGAGAGCACTATGCACTACAATTAATTTGATGGAGGAATTAATACAGCCCTACAACATAACTCAAGAAAGATGTTTTAAGGGGGGGGGGGGGAACTTAAACACTGAGGCTAAGCAACTTCTGAAAGCGCCTACACTTCCTACATACTAGTTTTGAGTCAATAAGGTTGATTTTGTCCAAAAATGTCATAAACTAGTCAATCACATGTATTTTCAAAGGTCTTCATCTCTGCCTTTCCATAACCCATGCTTTCCAAATTAAAATAAATAAATGTAGACTGGTTTTAGCTTAGTAGTTTAAAATAACACATGCGAGTATATGCAAAACTAAAAATTCTGCCTTCTCTAATCTGTGTGCCACAGCACTGCAAGGTGTTCACACCTGAAGAGCAAACACATTCCAAATGCTAGAAGAGATCACGAGCAAGGCCTTCAGAGGTCTGTTTCCTGCTAAGGTGACAACTCCCTGAACAACCCAACAGAAGACAGGTATCTTTTCAGTACTCCACTTTCTAGTCTGTAACCTGGTAACAGAAGTTTTTACCTTTCAGTGTATTCAGAAGATGGCTCATTTTTTTACAAACCAATGATTAAATCCATTTAAGTAAAATGAAAAGAGCTACAGACATTTAAACTATCACTACCACAAAATTGGAACCAGTTGAGTATAAATGGCATTGCTTAACTACGAAAAGAGTCGAAACTTTCTGGATTGATATATTTTGGTATAGTTCCATTTCAGCTTCAATGTCTTCTGACATGCCATTCCTAGGAGTGACCGTAGAGAGCCTAACAAACTGAATTTACCCTCTGCAGTCTGCTACTCCTCATAAAACAATAAAAGCTTTTTCTGCATGCCTGTGGTGTAAGAAGAGGTCTTGAAACTAATTACAGGTCTATATTCTATTTAGGGATGGCTGCATTGTACATATGCACTGTTTTCTGATGTTACAAACCTTCAGAGAACAGCTTTTGTGGTTTATGATTCATAGGTGTAAATTCAGTTTTAAATGACCTTGAACGTTAAATGTCATTAATGTGGCATTCAAAAAAAAAAAAAAAGATAATTTTTAATACTGACATGCAGTACAGAAAATCAACCCTACTCTTCAATAAATATGATCAAAGCTGTTCACATGGGAAGAATTTGCATTTTTTTAACTGCAGACCAACATTCATCTCTAAAAATATACAGATCCCTATCTCACTGTTGGCCTTTAATGATCCTATCAATAGATGAATAATTATCAATAATCATTTGGTGACATTATTTTAAAAGTCAAAATTCTCTCAGAAGCAAGAGAGTCTGAAGTACTGCTGTGAACATATTTTTGATTAATGTTTCATAAGGCTAAAATATGTATTTTTTAAGCTCTAGGAGACAACATTCATTTGGTTGTTTTTGACAGCTTTAACTTACTTCTAACAGGCACAGCCATTTTCCAGTTCTACACTATGCTTAAAGTTTTTCAGAATTAACAAAACTATCCAAGATTTATCTTCTGAAAAAAGAATCTTCTCTGCACAAAAGTTACGACTTATGTATTCAGCCCAAAATATTTCTCTCTTGTTTGCTGCTGAATACAACAGCTAAAGATTGCCTGCAGAAGACAGTCATATAATTAGTATGACAGACCACTACAGATTTCAATTACTATGTCACGATCAGTGCCTAGAATAAAGAGGGAAATTTTGTAGAAGAAATCCATAGGAAATAAACTGGACTGACAACTGACTAGAATTCAATTTTGCTGAAGTGATATTGAAATACAGAGAAGTAGCAGTACATTGATTAAGTTTCAAACTGCTGCATTACTAATACTGGCTCATGAACCTGGATGCTCCGTTATCACCATGGCAACATGATCATCAGAGCAATCCAGAGAGCATGCAACACTACAGACTGTTCATTTACATTTGTGATAGACACTGAAAAGACTTGGGATTTAATAAGCTCAAATTTCTTCTAGTGCATGGAAGAAAATGAAGCCCAGAACCATAAATGAAGTTCATAAATAAAAGTTACAGAAAAGCAAAGGGGAAAATGTTCTCAGTATTTTAAATACATAGATTTATTCCAGATTTTATGTTAAGAATTTCCACCCTCCAAAATTCTCATGACCCATTATGATACCGGAAACAGTATACTGTTAATGTCTTGTGCTGCATTCAAACACAAATGCTATTATTTTCATCTTAGTCACATCTACTCTGCAGCTGAAGTGGTCTGCAGATTCTGGACTTTAATCTTCACCTTTAAAGTCCGAGTAGTTTGCTCAAAAATTCAGATTTAGATTTCATACTAGACTTCAAACAGTCCCTAATTTGTGGATGTTTATATCTGAGGTATCATGACCCACATGTAACAAGAGGCTACAAAGATCTTTAAAAGTACCAGAATTTATGTCTCCAGGCTTATAATTCTGAGCAAAGTATAAGACAGGTCTGTATCAACCCCCTGGACACTACCTGCATTCACTCTCTAAGCATGTACAAAGTTGTATCCAACATCATCCTTTTGTGAGAGGAGAATGATCAGATGGTGATCCAGTTTACAGCATGGTTCCACATATAGCAGTTCCAGTACAAGTCATAGGCCTGCAAATTAAATTGAAGTAGGAATAAGCAGCTAAGAAAAAGTATGCGGGAATTACAGTCTATACCAGGAAGACTATATACTATCAGATTTAGACATACAGTATCATAATACGAAAAAGCTGTTATACTGGTGGCGTCTTTAGGCTTACGAGTAAGCAATATTTCACTTTGAATAACAGTGGAAACGGGACTCAGGCTGACACAAGTGAACCTATTTTCGAAACCTCATTATTACAAAAAAAAAAATAAGAAATTTATTCACAAATATCATAATAAAAATGTGTTTTTTCTAAATAAAAGTCCCCCAGAGTAGGGTGGTGATCTGGGCTCAAAAGTGTGTCTGAATGACATGACTTCACAGGACATTATTCTCTGACCACCCACATTTTCACAACTCTTCCTGTAAATCATCTCTTTTGAGAGAAAAGATTTATAGTTATAGTACTATGAAAGCTGAATTTATGGAGAAAACTTGAGAAAAAGAAAAAATAACTTCTCAGAACTTCAGAAAAACTATGTTCTAATAACATGTGTCTATTAACCCGCACTCCATACTTGTGTGCTTTGCAAACTGAAAACGACAGAGACTTCTCCACCGGTCAGTAGTGAAACTCAGCCACTCCACGTGCACGTACCAAACGGGTGTACCCAGCTCACAGCAGCATGGACTTCTCCGGTGACAGGGTACGTCTGGCAAACTACGAAGTTCTCTGCTAGGGCTGCAGTGGAGCTCCGCATGGGGGAGGAGGAGGAGGAGTACTGTAAGAGAAAGTGTTTTCCTCTCAAGATTTTTTTTTTTAATGGCAGGTATTCGCAACGCCTCATGAAACTAAGATGCCACTGTAAATCCTGGAGAGAGAGATTAAAAGGCATAGAGCAAGTGAAGCAGTCAGGGGCACAAGATGAAGGTATCAAATCCATTTCAGCTCCACATATGTGGTATATAAACAGAAAGGGGCTTACACAGCATGCATATGTACAAGACAGCACTGACAAACAATTTAGCAGTTTATACATTACCTGGAATTTGAAGCCAAACGATCAGACACATCAACATTGTAAAATCCATAAATTGAACCCAAGCAAACACTTAAAAATAATAACACTGATAAGACTGTATTAAGCAGTATTAAACACCAAACACTTCAATGTAATTCGGAGCCATTACAAGGTACTTCTTGTCTACAGTCATCCGTTATTGTCCAACGACAAGGAAAAGTAAAATGCTGTCATTTTCCAAATGTCTAATTACAGCAGTTCACAAAGCTAATTACAAATAAGTATCACCAGCTCCAGTTCCCTGCAAAGCAGAAACTTCATGGACAAGAGTGTAATTATTATAATTTGTCATGTTCTCATATGATCGACTGCACTACCAACACAACACGTGTTGCAGAAAGCCTGCAGAAACAGACCTCAAGCCCAGCTACTACAGTAAGGAGCACCATTTCTAGCAGAAGATGAGAGTACATGTGGCAGAAAAATACAGGCTAGAGAAAACCCAGCATGTAAACATCCAAGCAGAAGCAGAAAAAAATGAACTTACACTGAAATCAACCTGAGACTGTACTGGCAATTTCATTTCAAACTGAAAAAGGGCACATTTCTTGGCTTCTATCAAAAAGTTGTGAACAGCTCTTGTGTTATTTCAAACAAAAAAATCAGGGAAACATGACAACAGCAAATGATATCATAAAACCACATACAAGGGTGACCGCCTCACTTAGTTTTTCGGGTTGGTCTAGAAGATGAATCAGAACTTTTAAGCCCCAAATCTTGTTTCTACAACTCATGTTTACTCAAGTCCTTCTTTCCCCTTCTCTCCCTATTTTTTCCCACAAATGCTAAAAAACAAGGAAAATCTGCTTCCTTACTAAGATTTTGTAAGCACCAATTATTACACTGATATTATGTTTTTAAATAATATTAAAGATCGTTTCTAAGCCTCTGCATGTTACATAATAATAGATGAGACGTCATCACCCTTTTATTCATTAACATTTCCTGCTACAGCAACCAAAACACTTTCCACTTACAGAAGAGCCCAAAACACGTCATCAGACACTCAAGTATTTTTTCAAAAACTGAATTACCCCTAGTAAAAATTAAATATAAGAAAGCATTTTGCAAATGTATGCTACTAGTCTTCTGAAAGACGTTAAGAACTTAGAAGTGTCAAGGGCCTGCTGCAACTTAGTACCAGAAAAGCATTAAACGTAATTGCCTTTGACTAATAGATATTTTATGTTAAAGGATAACCTCCAATTCTGCTCCAGGAAGTGCATACTTGCCATTCACTGCAGACATTAGGAATTATGATTAAGAGATATGAATGGAAGTCATCCTGGGGAAAAAAAGAGTTCATATAAACTTAAGTGAATCAACACTAGATATTGTAACTGAAATTGCGAAGCTTAAGGAATAATCAGTAGAACTCAGAGCCAATGGAAAATTAATTTTAAGAACTACCAGAAGATTTGTATCTCGGTAAGACAAAGTACGTATAGGGACATAGCAACGCTATGTATCACCACATAAAACAAACGCTAGGAGGGAGTAAGGAAGAATTTTCTCAAACTAACACGGTAGTTTGTTAAATACAACACAGCATGACCCCATTCTCATGTAACTCAATAAAAAATGGATTTCAGTAGCAGTGGGAGCTACATTTATCTCTACGAGATGCCCAGCTTTCCTGTGAGACTCGGTATCACAAAAGCCTTGCATTGTACACACTTTAAAAGGGCAAAGCCCAGCGCCTTTATTTCCATGTTTCCCCAGCCTCTGCAGTTCTTCAAGTCTTATAAACGAGTGTCTGAAAAGACAGTATTTCCCTAATGCACCCAGAAGATTATTCTTCAGCCCAAGCATGGTCACTGATTAAACTGATCAGGTTCTGAAAATACAGCTTTGAAAAATACATTATAAATAAATAGAGGCGCAGTCAGAGGCTGTGTCTACAAAGAGTATATACTTAGGCTCCATCTCAGTTGCATCCCAGGACAAAACCTGTCTGTGCAGCCATCCCTCTTCCATTCCCCACTCCTTACAACCCTAACAGGAGCTAACCAAAGCCTGACCTGAAGATCAGAGACACAGGCATGCAGGGCACTGCGGAGATCCAGCTGCTCACCCACCGGCAGCAGTGCCAGCACCTCTTCTGCTAATGAAAACCACTCAGAACAGCACTGTTTTCCCCCTTGAGCATTCCCTCCTGTCACCCTCTGTCGTCGTCATTCCTTGTTGCTTTTAATTTAAACACTATTTCTTAGCATTCCTGCTTTTACCTGCTGCTTGTTGTGGCGCTGTCCTGTTAAAGGTCAGAAGGTTCTGCGAAAGGGAACTCTGAGGGCTTCGCTGTTGTAAGGAGCCAGCGCGGGGCTGCGTCGCAGCAGGAAGCAGCTCTGGTCAGGGTCAGCGAGCCATGGGCAGGCGTGGGCCAGCCTTCCCCCGAGACTAGCAGTGCCAGGAGCTCTGAAAGTGAAAGACAAGTTTTATTTGAACAAAAATTATAATGGCAAGCTTTCAAATAGCAAAAGGCCACTTTCTGCAGTGAGGAAGGCCAGACGCAGGGCTGGTGAGCAGACTCCTTACCCATCCCATCCCCAGCTCTGCCCTTGCCCCACAGTCAGGCCAGCAAAGGTGGGAGCTCTCTGTGTGACTGTGTGCTTTCCAGTCATCCCTCTGAGTCCCAAGAAAAAACATCTTTCTTACCTCACCTTGGTCCCAGGCTGCCCACTGGCCTCTGCAGTCAGCACCGTGGCTGCTGGTGGCTAGATTAGCCCCTTGTGGGGCTGGCTGGCTAATTGCAGCTGGCTATAATTAGCCCTTCACTGATTACCAGGCTGAAATTCGATCAAATAAAGGCAGGACTTTTTAAAAGCAGTTTCTTGGCTGCTGTATACTAAGTCCCTGTGGAGACAAAGAGCATACATATAGGAATGGTTATTCCATAGGAAGCAAGCAATCACTTACAGGGATTTCTTTTAATGCCTCTTCACGTTAACATGGCATAATGAAAGAAATTAAACCATAAGCTTTCCAACATGGAAGTACACACAGCTGAATGCAAAATCACTGCACTTTCTAAGCAAAAGACAGGGGAACAAAATAGTTCTTCTCTAGACCAATGACAAATTATTTCGCAAAGGAAACGGGGACTGTATGGCAAAGGTGTAGTTTTCTGCATGTACAAATGTTTGGGGCTATCATGAAGCCTGCATCACTTTGAAGATACCAAAGCAACAGCTTTCTCTACTGTTTATATTCCCAGACAACACCAAAAAGGGCAAGCAGATATCTTCTTTGTTCTAAATACAGCAGGCAGTAATTGCACATTTAAGACATTTATGCAGCACCCAGTAATTTCTTTTTTTCTTTTTTTTTTTTTGGCAGCTGTGCCATGCATTCATTACACTACAAGCATAAAGGATAAAATGCAAGGTGAATCCATGTTTTCATTTCTAGGGGAAGCTTTCAAATAAGCAAGCTATGATGAGAAACACTGTTGTTACGAAACTGCTATCCGTGTGTTCTTCTGCTTGCAAAGTGACAAAAATCTGTATATTTGCCATTTCCTACAAACGTATAAGGTTTGGTCTTAGGTCTCAACGTGCAGCTATCCCACAAATTTCAATGGGAGTCCTTATGCAGGATCATTTACAGTTATGTGCTTACGACTCTGTCCTGAGATTTCAATTATTTCCTTGAGAAATACATTTAAACATAGTGCATGGAGGAAAAATCTGTTAGTAAAGAAAGAACTTTTATATACAGCTTTAAAATGGATTGCAGTGAAAACTGAGAAAACAACCTTTCAAGGCAGAATTATATGTATATTAGATATCTTCTATTTCAAAAATGAGATCATTGGATAATAATCCAATGCTTAAAAAGAGGGAAGTGCTTTCTTAACAGCCCCTCTAAAGAAATCCCTCCTCCCCTTTCCAAAGCTTCCAAGTATTCAGTAAGATCCATTTTAGGAGAAAGGTAAGAAATTACAGCAATTTCAGGGCAAAATATAGACAGAAAGGAGGAAAAGAGTAGTACCTCCTTTCCATTCTCCTTCCCTCTTCCAACATAGTAGTTAGCACACAGTTCAGTGTAGAAAAGGGGACCCAAAGCAGCGAACAGTTACTCTGAGTGCTCACCTCAGAGCAAAAATCCACTTCCAGCTGAACAGTCTACCTGGTAATTACTGGCAACAATAATTGCTATTCTACTCCTTCAGCCAGCCAGGCTTCGGTGGGGAAAGTACCACACAAACAGCTGTGTGGTCACACTCATCTTCCTCCAGAGATGTTTTTGCTGCCCTCACATGACCCAAAATCCACACAGATCTCTGTTTACTTGCACCTTTCAAGTTGAAATACCTGGATCATTTTGCCCCACACCTTATACCTACCAATCTTTCCTGAGAAATATTTGCAAATGATAAATCAACAGTTCTCAAACCATACTGCTGAAAATCCTACATGTGACGTCAGATAACAATTTAAAGCGAAAGACATGTTCTGTAATAACTCCAAGTTTTGATTTGCACTGTACCAGAAAATTCACATTTTTCCCTACTAAGCTTTATTCCTCTACTGTTAACGTAAGTCCAGACTTCTTACATTAGAAGCTGAAGGGTTTTCAAATGCTTAAGTAGTCCTTACGTACTGATTTTTTCTTTTTTCTTTTCTTGTTTTTTTTCTCTCACAATATAGCTTTACCCATTCAGGATCTGATTTGAATTTCAGCAAGCAGTCAGCAGGATGATTCTTGATTTCAGCAGTCACCTGCAGAGCAAAATTCCAAATCAAGTTAGTGTCACTTAGAACCTGAAACAGAAGAGGGGCATTTTCTGATGAAAATTATTTACAGGATGGAATATGTGACATAATTACCAGCAAAACAGCTGACATTTGATACTAGTTTACAACCAGGTAACAGGCAGTCCTAGAAACGCCAAACCTGGCAGATGCTATTTAGGTAGGCACTCGACTGACAACTACTGACCCATAACTGTTGGTCATTTTCCCTTATATCCATGTACTCCTTCCCACCTTGTAAAAGTTTTAAGTTTTTGTTTTGTTTTTTAAGAAAGTTTTACTGTGGTCTTCACCTCCAAGAATTACTACAATACAAATAAAAAACCACTAAACACCAATTTTTGAAGTGCACATGGGAAAAACAGCTGTTCTGTCTCATTCTGAATTAATTTATTCTGCCTGTTGTTGAGACCTAGCCTTGAGGGAAAGTCCCTGTAAAATGAGAGGGACAAGCAACTGATCTTCTATGTCTTCCATCAGATTTCACAGGATTTTGAAAATCAACATCATCTTAAGCAAGAAACTTATTTAGAATTTACTTGTTAGTGCACAATAATCAAAGTGATTTAAAGGAAGATTTCTCTTCCTGACCAAAACTCTAAGTACACTCAGCTCAGCTGCTGCCCTATTTCAAACAAGGAAATGGCAGCAGTACATATATGCCCTCCACAACACAAAACTAATATCATTATTTGCTTTAATGACAACTTGACCACAGATGCTGGTGCCGGTACTCCAGCATAAATCCACACTATTAAATGTCCTGCTTCAGTCTGATGCTGCAAGCTTTACACCCAGAAGCTTTATGCTGACAAGCAGGAAGTTATATAAAAATGGAGCCCTGTCTGAACAATTAGTTTTAACAAAATAGATATCACACAGGCAGATCAATCCTCAGCATCTTATCCCCCTTTCAGCAACTTACTCTTCTACAGCTTCGTATTTCTCAATAATCAAGCCCTTGAGGTAGGGACATTATCATTTTTCCTCCTTTGTCTATAAAGGACAATACAATTCCTGGAGATAAAAAAACAATAGCAATGTCCTGATTGCATTAGTTTGCCACTATTTGCCTGGAATAGAATGAGCCCCTCGGAAAAAATGTTATTTTTTGAGGATGGAAGGGATAAAGTGAGTTTTAACCATATTTGATATTGGCCTTTATGCCCCATGACATAATTTCAGAAAACTCTGTATTCAATTTGGGCTGAGGCTATGCTCCCACAGTTGAAGTTTCTCTTTCATAATTCAGATTTTCCTGGGTTTCAGATTTACAAATATGAAGTTTATTCAATGCATAAACGATATGGCAATCACTGCTCCCTCAATGTCTGTTCTTCTCTTTTTCCTTATGAAAGGCAAGAATTATCTTAAACCAAGTTGTCCTTTAGGCTTCACATCAACCACTGTTTTCCAGTTTTGGAAAGTAGTACATTTTCCGTTGCATAAATTTGAGTAATAAATTCTGGTCTTGTAATGCTTTACCGAAATTTCTGAGAACTCAGTTCAATACTGAAGTATAAAATATTAAAAATAACACTTCATTATTTTATTAAATATAAAAAGTCTTGTTTCCTAGAAGCTTCACGTTTCTAGCATAGTAATCGTCCTAAGCAACATTTCCAAAGGGAAGTGGTTGCTTGCACATAGGGTTGATTGCACATAAGACATCAAAGTCTTCTTTTGCATTGCTTCAATATTTTAGAGGAATCCACCAGTTCTCTCAGCAAGATTAATTTATACAAGTTATCTTGTATATTCCTTTGAAGAAAGTCACACAGCTTTATACACTGTCACTTCCAGTAAATGCTTCTTTAAATGCATGGATCATTGACTGGTGGCCATTTTCTCTATGTTCCAGAAGAAAACTCAGGACAACAGAGGTGCACAGGATAGTGACAGCTTATCTGTCTGTAATAGATCTGTTTACTCCAGCTGGGCAATGATGAAACTCTACTGAAATCAAGGGAATTCCACCACTGGAGTACAAAACAGTTATCAGTCAAGTGGACATCTTACAAGTCTGATGGTTGGAGCTTCCCTCCATTTCCACTCTTGTTCCCTCCTCTCTGAAGCGTTCAGTTCCATTTGTGAAACAGTAAGGGGATAAAGCAATTCTTAATAAGGCACAGGTGCCAAGAGGTGCAGGTTCAGTTCTGTCACTTTTCAGTTCTAAAGTCCACAGCAGTGAATTCATTCTACAGACTGGAAAAAATAAAATACAACAAAACAAAACAAAACCAAGCCCTCTATTTAAACTCCAGTATATATTCCAACAGCAAATCTCAGCAAGTCTTTTCTCACTCAGGCCGCATCTTGCCTAAATAGGTGGAAGACACTACTCTATATCCATCAGACAAGAAAAAATCGTCCAAAATAAAATATTAAAAAATATTGTAAGACTGAGGAGGGTAGTAACTCCAGTGTTTACTCATGCTGATAAATCCTTTGGGTAAAGCATATCAAATCTTCTTATGCTCAGTTCAACAGTAGTAGCTTCAATAATGCCCAGTAAACAACCCTTTTAATGCAAATACCAGTTTTTGAAGCAAAAGACGTTGAGCTCTAATTTCCGTGCTCTACTCAGAACTAGCAGAGTGAGAGAGTTACAAGGCTCTGGACTACATGGCATTGTGTTCAGCGTAGAGTGACAGTTTTCAGACTGACTGGTAGGTTTAGGTTTCACAACACATTTTAACATGCGCTTCACTGTAAGGCCACCATTGCAACGTCAATAAAAGACAGGCACAGAACTGCTTATTCAAAGATTCCAGTGGGCAACTCACTGCCATCTCCATCACAGATGCAAAACATATGCTACAAAGCTAAAACATCTTACCACTTCTGTCTGCTGAATTTTACATTTGCTAATGACTGATTCAGAAACAGGTGCTGCTGTAAAGTCACAGGAAAGCACTGAGTGAGCCATATGACTATGGCAGCAATGCAAAGTGGTCCACAAGAGGGGAAGATTTCAAATTAAAACATGTGTAATTCATTTCCTTCACAGAATATCCTCTGGTGACATTTGTACAGACCTCCATGTGTTAGCAATCTATTTGTGATGTTTTGCAATTGGTTCGAAAGCAGTTTTTGCTCTGTGGAGTGACAGCAGCAGCAGTGATTAAATGAAGCTGCAATACAAGGTCCTGCTGAGCCTTCCCTGCTAGGGAGCAGCCAAGCCACTGTACTTGGGAACTTTAGGGAGCTTTTGTGGGTTTTTCTTGTTTTCCTTGCCAATTTGTGATTTGTTCTGTTTGACTTACTTCCCCTTTCCTTAAGACGGTCACTATCTATGACAAGCTAGTTATGATATATTCATTTCTGAATACTTCTAGAGAGATGCCCCAGAATGTCAAATAATGTTGTAATAGAGATGAGGAGAAAACAGCAGGTGCTTGACACCTAATTTAGTTAGAGCTGCCAGCCTGAAAGAAGAGAAGAAATTAACATACAACACATACATTTATTAAATCTCTATGTCCCTGCATAGCAGAGAACTCAAATTAACCTGGCCAATAGATTTCACTGGTGTTCTATAACTCTTATCTACTACACATTTACAGAGAAGGAGGAATGCAATTTGGAACATCCATCTTCTCTGCAACTATTAACCTACAGAGATTCACCAGAAATGGAACTAGGACTCAATATCAGGATATTCCCGTCGCATTCAGTAGCAGCTGAAGCTGTTCCACATCTCACAGAAGAGGTACCACACTCTTCAAGGTTTGCAGTTAGATCAGCATCAGTCAGAGAAAACATTTATAAATATTACTGGCACAATCTTGAATAGTCCTGCCTGTCCTGTCTAGGAAGTCATGACAATATAGAAGTTAGTCATTCCAAACAAAACTATGAATTAAATTGCAAGTTCACTCAGATTTCCTCTGACCTGTAAATCTCAAGTAGTTTGTTGAGAAAAATCCTTCTCTGTTCACCAAATCACAATCTCATAAGCCAGTAGCAATGTTAGAGGGTTTTGGGGAGATAGAGGAAGCTGTAACAGGAAAGGTTTTAGGCAGCAAGAGACATGTCTTCTTATCACTTATATTGTTTTTAGCGATCTTCTAGTAATTCTTGCATTATTTTGTCATTTTAATGCTTTCTTATCCCAGCTCTAGCACTATGACGATACACGTCATCATACTGCCTTTCCCCTTAGACAGGTATGCAAAGGAGAATTGTAAGCTATAAAACCCTCTCAAAGGGTTATGACTCTCAAAGCAAGTTTCTGTCTTGGGTCTCAGCTTCCTTTGAAGCTGTGGAAGTTCAGGGAGGTCCAAACAATCTCACTGGAACTTAGTGTAACGTGTTCTCCAGAAACTTGGCCAGACATTCGGCATACATATATTTTTTTTCCTGAGAGGATTCTTTCTTTCAGACATTGTCTTCCACATGTATCCTTGGTTCATTGCAGTTTAGATTTGCTTAATGTATGTTTCCACTGGAAGAAGTAGTTTAGAAGGTCTTAGATTTATTTTATTAGCTTCATTTCCTCCACTAGATATTAATTTTCTTAGACTATCACATACCTCTATGCATTATATGTATTCTTGGGATGCCTGGGATTCCCCACTTTCCCATTTGGTCACTGAGAGCAAGACTTACTGAGCAACCCAATCTAGGGGCCTATGACTCTGAGCTGCATGTAAATGAACAGATACAGGCAGAGGAGCTAAGCATCCTCTAGCTGTGACTTTTTTGTCTCTCTTCACCCACTTCATAGGAGTTTAGAAGCTCTAGTCAGGCATCTGTAAAAATATGTGGCTAGGCAGTACCAGCTCTGCAGAGTGGGTACAGCTGAAACCTGTGCAACATCAAGAAAATGGTATGATTAGCTATTACCTCTGCCTCACTATAGTTACTCTGTCTGTATTTGCACGTTGTTTCATACACTAGCAGGCAGTGTTAGCACTCTGAGTTCAAACTGGGTATCTCAGAACTTGTCTAAGAGCAACCAGTCTAAGGCCTGCATTCTTTTCCTGTAGTCACTTTTGACACCTGCTCAATATATTTTCTATGACTGCAAAAAGAATACAATCACTTTGACAAGAAAAAAAAAGTTTGACTAATCTTGATACGCTTTTCAGCTCCTTATTGTGAAAGGTGCAACCCACGGCTACTCCCTTCTATATGTGCAGTGACTCTGTAATGCTCAGGAGACAACGGACAGAGCACTGCACAGTTCCACAGACCCCCTGCAAGAGCTGCAAGCAAACTTCGCCAGATGGCAGGCAGCTTTGCGTTAGATGAGTGAGCCTTAAAAGGCAACAAGGCTGTTGGAGAAAATCATGTCACCCTGCTTGAGTCAGAACTGGCCCATGACTTCTATTCTTTTGCATTGAAGTTTCCTCCATCCTATGATTGCTCCAGCACAAAACCAAAACCATGCTGTCCTATTTGCAAGCCATCCACGAGCCCTGTGGAAACCTGTTTAGGTAGAAATTTGCTTAAATTCTCCCGTAAAATAGTACTTTATTTCTATGCCATTCAGCCCTTCTAAGGTTTGGCAAAGATGACCTATAGGCAAGAATGAAGTATTCTGTTTCTCTGTACATTAGGGAAGAGCGGCTTTGGCTTTTTTTCTGTTAGCTTTCAAGATTCAATAACAGCAATAATAATCTTCAGCATTAAAAATATCATGGTCTGTTTCACATAGAAATATATAAAATAGAGCCTTATTAACAAAACCAAGTTTTCTTTGGGTGCTATGCCATTTCTAAAGCACGCAAGCGTATGAGGAGTGGGAAGAAAAGACATCAATTATTGAACTGAGAACGGAGGAATACAACCCTCATGAGACTCAAAAGACCCCTGGGAAACTGGACTTCCTTGCAAAGCATTTCTGAGAGTCATGTGCTCATGGATCAAGTGCTTTTGCTTCCTTTAAAGCAGCTGAATGGCTACCGAAGAAGTCCTACACATAACAGTACTCTCTGCAAGACCTCAAACATGACAGCTTTAATCATCACAGCAAATTGCTGACTCGTTAACTCTAATCCTCAGGTATGGTACTCACTTGTTTTCAGAACCAAAAGCACAGCTCTCTCAGCACTTACGAAACTCAATCTATAAACATGTCTCAAAACCAAGCATATGCCCTGCACTGCCCTTCAATAGACCTGTATCAAGTTGGTACTTTCACTTTTGAGTAAGTTAAACCTGGAAAGAGCTGACTATGCCTCTAGATTTTTCAGAGTGCTGTGCAGGACTAATGAAAACAAAAAATCTTTAACAAAGAACCTAGCATAACACAATGATTAAGTATTTCCAACAGTATAATGGCCAAAACCTACATTTTTATAGCTGGCACTATGCATTCTTTATAACACTAGCGATACCTGCAGCAAACCGCACTTATTAACCAGAAGCCTAGGGCTACCATGGTCACCTCAATAAATGAATGCTCCATGCGGAGCTCAAGTCAAAACGCAAAGCTGGGCTACTGCAAAAATGTGCAAAGCCCTTTCTGCAATAAGCAGTGTATTTTAACAGACAGCTGTGACACCAGTGTGCTGCGATCCAGGTTGGCTGCCTGCCGGTGTTCAAATCACTGATCTGAAACTTTAAAGCTATGGAGTTTAATTTCTCTGCTAAAATGGGTATCCTGTGGGGCTAATCAGTCTGGACAGAGGATCAGATAAACATCACAACACTTCTGCTGGAATCCAAGCTAGTTGCCAGTATAAATGTGCCTATTGTGTAAAAACACTCCAAGTGTAACATCTTAACTCCCAGGTGAGATACCAGCTCTTAGGAAGGACCCTAGTGACACTATCTGAACTGGCAGATGTAGAAGCGCTAAGTTCTCCAGCCTAGATGGATACCCTGGCTGCAACAATGCCCATACTGCAGTGAAACTGGCAGCATCATCTTTGCAGGAGAGAAACTCAGGAACGTGTACCGGAGGATGTAAGACAACCACTCCGGGTCCTCCACTGGGCATTTCAGGATCAGGACTCTAGGACACACTGAAGAATGCACCTGTCCCCTACCATAAATGCAGTATTAAAAAGGACAGGGTTTTTGCTTTATGCAAGACAAACTCAGCAAAATTTTCCTCTTTCTTCAGACACTGTTAAAAGAGTTATCAATCATGTGTTCATTTTTAAATGGAGGGCAGTTTTATACTTGTCTTCCTCTGCATGACTTAACTCAAAACTAGCTAAACACTGCAAAAGAGCCAAGCGAGCTGTTATCTTAAATAAGACTATTTTCTGACCGTCTTCCTTCTTCCTTGTTCCTCTTGCTTATATGCATTAAACAATGAAGCACCATTTAAAACTTCTCAGTTTGTCCTTGCAGTTTCTAGAATGTTTCCTCTCTGGAAGAACTTTTACCTGCTCTATCCTTCCTCTCACAGTGTTTGTGTAGCTGAGTTTGCTTCAGATACAGTGTGTTGTTCTGTCATCAGAGCCACTTGAGAATCAGGCAGAGACCTGCTTCCTTCAATGCCTGACTAACAGGTCAGAGTTCCTTAATATAGCACAACACAATAAGCTGGTCTCAACCATCGCTTGCAAGAGAACCTTTTAAAGGTATAAAAGCCACTTCGGACCAAGAATAGAACAATTTCTTGAACAAATCCTGCCAGCAACCCGCCCTACTTTCCAGTAAGCTCTAAAGCCTTCATAAACACATCTATGGCAATGCTTGGGAGTATACATGTCTCTCTGAGAAATCAGGTAAATTAAAATTTAACGTCTGTAGGAAATTATGGAACATTTTGCTGAGAGGCTATCAAATTATCAAACTGCAAATTCCTCCAGTCCCTGATGTTCTAGAGGGTTTTGTTACAGGTGTTGCATAAAGATATTGCAACCTCCTGCAAGCTGATTGTCTCAACAAAAACTTAAGAGCAGCAGTCTTTACACCAATCTGAAAATTACATGCAAAGAAATCAAAAATAGCATTTCACAGCAAACTCTCACAGGTGCCCTAGAACACACACAAAATAGTTCTACGTAAGTCACTTACAAATTCCCCCCCCTGCAACTGGCACGAGTGACCAGGTAGGACCAATTAACCTGATCCATTCAGGGTACATCAGAGAAAATATTCTTTCAGATTAGACTTAACTCTGGATCCAGACTAAAATCCAGAATAATTTTTTAAAAAGAAGAAAAAAAAACCCAACCCACAAATATACACAAAAAACATCAAAACCAGCCACATCATTGAAATTCTTATTTACAGAGCCACGGGTGGAAAACAGCAGAAAGCCCAAGGTACTTTCTTACAGCACAAATCCTTGAAAGAGCATACCCCAGGTTTGGATGACAAAACAAATTTAACTGACAGAATAACAAAAGGAGGGTTCAACAGCCTGCTCTGCCACTTTAGTAAATGTATTGCACTGTCAAAAGAAGGTTTTATACTGAAAGTGTTCAGCAACTTTGGAAGCTTTTAGTAAGTGCTCACTATGCCTTTCCTTGATCTTATGTCTTCCCACTTTCCTAATACAACCTAATATGCAACAGGCCTATTTTACTGAAACTGTTCAATAGGATCATGGTTTCAACAATTTTTTCCACAATAATCCTCAAGTCTTTTTCTTGATCGCTGTGCTGGATGATTGTTCCACTTAGCAGGTATTCCCCAGATTATTTAGTTCCTTCAACTTTAATTATCTTACATTTTTCTACATTGAACTCTATTTGCCATCTGCTGGCCAAGTCTCAAGTGAAACAATTCCTTCTAATTTTGATTGCATTACTCTGCCTTATTTGTTCTGCCTCTAATCCTGATATATGCAATCTTGGAGGTTTTGTTTTCAATACTCTTTTTCAAGTCAGCTTGATAGGTGTCAAGAGAAATGGCTCAGTCAGTTCAGGAAAGAAATAAATGCTTTCGGAAAAAAATATTTGCTTCCGTATGAGTTGAAGTGTTCTTCAGTAACTCAAAAATTAAAGAAGTTCATGTTTTATATAACACAGGAAATATAAATTGCATATTGCCATAAATAACCTGTGTACTGTATCCTTCTTTCCCAATGAAAGACCTGGAAGTCAGGGCTTGGAATAAATTTTTTACCATTCTGGAGACTTCTCTGAGCTCGTGAAAACTATTTATTCTTAAAATTGGACTTAAACGTACCTGTGAATTAGCTGAAGTTTCAGCTCCCTATTGCAAGTTTTGTAGTTTTTTATAGGCAACTAATAGCTGTATTTTGCACTTAGAGGAACCAATCCTATTGCACCTAGTTAGTTTTCCCATTTGCTCTAGCAGGCTTTGGCTCAGGCTTGCCTAGTCTTTTCCACCCAAAGAACTCCAGCTAGTTTAATTACAGACAGAAAGAGAATTTTCTAATATTTACCTTTTACAGAAAATGAACTTGAATCCCAGAGATTAACCACAGCTTTTAAGATCAGTAATAGGTTTTGATTATGGCTTTTTAAAAATTTCCTGAAGGAAAGTTAGTGGTAGCACAGGGCAAGAATCTGCATCACAAATCATTAGGCTAACCAGATTCCCCTTAGCTTTATTCCACATTAAAGCATTTTTCAGTATATCCTTGGAAGTAGACTTTACCTGTAGACTCTATTTGACGACTGTGAGGTTAACTCACATTCAGATTAAAAGTCATTAACTTTCTACCTCTGGAATCAGGTAATGAGTGATTTTTTTCTACCACCAGAAAAAGAAACCAAATATTGCAAACTGAATTTTTTTCACCTGCTGAGCAGCAGGTTTTGATTTTCTCTGCCACTGTAATCATACCCTTTAAGAAGGGCAAAGAATCAGGTTTTCTGAACATCAGAGATTCTGATGACAACAGTTAGAAAAACAGTACCTTGAATTCAGGTCCCACTAAGGAAGGGTGGCGTTTTTTTCCAATATTTCTAAGTGGTTTTGTCTGCTTCAAATACATACATACATTCAAGTTTGACTGGAGCAACCTGCTGCAGCCAGTCTTGTTTTGAGGTTCCTTCCAACCTGGGTTCTGTGATTCTAAAGCCCTGGAACCAGATCCACTTACACACACCAATAGTCTTCCTAAAGACAAAATCAGCACGTCCTGGAGGTGACTGGCATGAGACATTTTTACATCTGAATTCTAGAAGATGCTTTTGTATCCCATTCACATCACTTCATAAGGATATCGTAAGAGCTTTAAAATACTAGGAATTCCAGATGGTTGTAAAATACGTATATTATATTTAAAGAACAGAGCAGTTTGCTTTCAAAACCAAGTTTTTTTGCACACTCAGACCTTTCACTTCTGAGGGGAACTGCTCCATCTGAATGGTTAGGTTCCAAATGCATCTACATATGTGGTCTAATAGACTGAACCCTCTTTTTAAAATAACAACCTGGTCTACCAAGCATACTTCAGCAACTCAGCTCTTGGGTTATCCTTAGAGGCTGAACTCTTCCTATTCAATTTCCTGCTATGATGAGGCAGTTGCTCTTGTCCAGTTTCTGAAGGGCTTTCTTTAGCTCTGTGACAGCATTGTTTATGTATAATATTATCAGTTATCTAGTAATATTTATAAAGTGGCATCACCTTCATACATATTTACAGAAAACTCTCTCTTTATGGCTGTTTTATTTGTTTCCACAAAATGAGTGCCTTTACTTCAACACTGTCTTTTGAAAAACATCTGAGAAATGAGTTCTATGCAAACGTATTTTAACCAGGCTTTGCAAAAACCACAGAAGTGTTTATGCCCTACCAGCCCTCTCAGCAGGGGCTTAAATTATGAACAGGAACCTCTGCCCTCATGGCACAGAGGAGTTGGCACAGAAGCATGTGAGTCTCCTACTGCCCTCCCTTATCCCCCAGCCACCACGGGCACAGTTCTCCCGTGGAGGAGAGTAAGTGAGGGCAGTCAGTGCTCTTTCTAAAGCATCTTTAATTCTCCCCCAGCTTCCTGCCAAGAAATCTGCAGGGTCAACAGGGAACGTTGTTAGTGAGTCACAATTCTTGTTGCTTGGGTTTTAAGCTTTACTGAAGCTTGAGCTTCGTTAAACATTTACCTTAAGAAATACACTGTAAGCACTGATAAGGGACACTTGCACCATACACAATATTCCTCCCATTCCACTAATACTGGACCAAACTGTAACTTTAAGAGGCATATCCTTGCACTTACTAAGAGGTGCAGTTATCTAAGTCTTGGTGCTTTATTTTTCTTCTCAAAGAATTCCTTATTTTACTAGTCCCAGATTATCATTTGCTTCTATTCTTGTGAAATCTTAGTTCATCATTTCTTTCATCTAGTAGCCTGGTACCCTCCACACTCTGAGTCTTAGTAGACAAA
Organism: Tauraco erythrolophus; assembly: GCF_009769465.1. NCBI lineage: Eukaryota > Metazoa > Chordata > Aves > Musophagiformes > Musophagidae > Tauraco > Tauraco erythrolophus. The sequence goes on along the minus strand of NC_141469.1, from coordinate 9,585,366 downwards.
TTAGGAGATTCTTCATCTTACAGTGAACTGTACATTAATTTAAATTTTTAAATATGTAAATAAAAGAGGTGCTGCCTTCATCACGCTCTGAGAATCTTTGAAGCCAATTTCTTCATTATCTTCTTCAGCATCACTTAACATCTTTGCAGTCATTGTTGTTATAGCTATGTCATGATAACTTGGATGCATCAGAGCATCCATGGTCTCAGCTAGTGTCAAGAGCAAGACATTCAGCCTTCCACCTCATCCTATTATTTGTCTCTGCATAAAATAAATGTCATATCTATCTCCATCAGTATTTTACTCTCAGTGGTAGGCACATAAACAGTTTCAACTACAAGATTCATAATGGTTTTCTGCAAATGCCTTCAGGGTATAAAATCTTTACCAGATTTACCGCAAAATTAAACCACATTCCAAAGCTACTCTGCAAAATCTCTTACCATCTCACTCAAGCTCTGGTAAATACTGTGGATTTCCATTGATTTTCAGATTACATTTAGAGACAAGACTATCATTCAGTGCGAATCCCACAGTGTTGAGGTTCAGATTCATTACATCCAACTGAGGTACCAAAAGTAGGTGTACAATAAGCATAAGCTCCCCCTATAATCATTAGCGACAGATACTTTCAGAAAGCAATTCAGATTTTCTATGGAACAAATGGCTTTTGGAGAGTGCTTACTTCCTTTAAGTGACTACAGAGGGAGTCTGAGACAACAATGTTCTCAGTGTAGTGCTAAAAGTTAAGTGGCTGGAAGGTCCAAGCTGTTTGTGACTACCAAATACTGTTACAGTAGATAAAAATAACATGAGTGCACCTGTTTCTCTCTCAGAATCAAACACTGAACAGAATTAAGGGACCAAACATAAGGATCTTACCCAGTTGATCGACATTCTTTGCATGTAACAGAGCTACGATCTGTACAACAGCCAACAAGTCCGTCCTAATCTCATTTAGAGCTTCCATATCCTTTCTAGAGCTCTTCATAACAGTGCCCATGTTATACCATCATTCCTAACTTCATTTGAACACCTATATCTGGATTTAAATGCCCAACTATCAAATAGCCCCTTATTCTTGCTTTAAAACCTGTGCATGTAGGACTTGCATGTAAAAATGGTAATGACTTGCCCAAGTGTTTCTTCAGGAACATGCTGAACAAGATCAAACGTGGTTAATTGTAATAAAATCATTACAGGTTATAACGCACTTGATGTTCACAGTAAAGTGAACTCACTAAGAAGAAAAAGTGGTGATGTGTCTACTCCCTTGTAAGGAAACAGAACTATTATTATAAGTCAGCCAAGCTTCATTAGCAAAACAGCAGCACTCGTGAGTCAGAGTAGCACTAGCAGACAGCAGGCTAGCCCCTTTAATCCATTTTTAAAACCATTTCTGTTAGCCTTCAACTACTATTTTGAACAGAACAATGTTTAAACTGCTTACCATAACACAAAATCACCTTCCTCAATGTATAATTGAAGCATTCAATAAACGAGGTATTCTGGCAAGTAATGAAAAACGGCACTACATACAACAGTAAATATTTGACTGGTTCTTCAAGAGAAAATTGCAGCATTTCAATATTTACTTTCACTCAGAAGTGTTGATGATTTCCCTGCTGAGCAATAAAAGAAGAAAATTAAAAGTGCCTTCATAATCACTTGATCTTCCTTTTAAAAATAATATTTGCCAAAATATTCTCTGTGTTCCTATTGTTTGTGAATTAGAAAATGTAAACTTGCCAATATATTTGGAAGTGTTACTGTTTTAAAATAGCATCTCAAACTTTGATTTTTCTATCTGGTCCCTGCCCTAAAGCGAATAGCAATTTCTCACTCTGACAAGATGGATCTGGCATCCTCAAGCTATATTAGCATGAACTATCATCAGCACTTGCTGAGCATCTCTCTCACGTTATATACAGTTCCTAACACATTTACGCTACACTGGCAATTATAAAAGTAACAGTGGCTGCCTGCAGATGGTTATTTGATCCATAACAAAAATGAGTCCTCTTATTGTTTATTATCACTGGTGTAAAATGAATCCTGTCTGAGTAGAAGACAGATAACACATATCTGTTCAACTATGTACTCTCTTGAGAGTAAATCATCAGTTTTGCACGGCGATAAGGATGCCCCAAAACGTCGCTTCAGTTTTGATCATTCAAAACATTTGGAATAAACCTCATCTGAAGTAGTTACAATAGCCTGTCTGCCCACGCCTTTCTTCAGAATTGAATGTGTATTTAACACAACTAGGTATAATTCACAAGATAGAAAGTTGCTTCTTTTTCTGGCTCCCACCTAGCAGACATGCAACTGGTACCAATTTATGAATCTTGTCTCCATCTTCACCAAGCAAAATAACTGAATTAGGTAGTGTGCTCTTCCTAGCACTGGTAGTATGATACCATTTATTTTATTTTAAAGATGCAATCTGACACTTATTTTGAAATACTTACTCTATAAATAAAGAGTCACATACTTAGCTTTGCCTGAAAACAGCTCTTCACCATTAGCCTTATTTACCCACATCAACCTTGAGTTATTCATGAGGAATGGTAAACAGGTCAGATTTTTCTTACTTTGACTACCTGAAGTTATACCAATAGGCTAAGCAAGCCCTCCAGGCTTTCCTTACAGTCAACAGTGAGAAACAGGCATCTCCAGAAGGCAATTCATCCCATCCCAAAACAAATGTTATGACACAGAATTTCTGTCACCTATCTGTTCACCACTGCATAAATGAGATATCTGGTTTTTTAGATAACTAAAGGTAAGAAGGTACTCTCAGAGAGTGTCTTCATCCAAAGTAACACACGACTCAGAAAAAAACCAAACCAGAACAAGTATTCACGAAGCAGGGGCTACAGCCAACCAGTAATTCCTGGCCTAACTGTAGGAAAACGGCAAATGTTTCAGAGAAGAAGAAAGAATATGTTATGATTAATTAAAACTAGGCTACAGATAATTAAGTTCTGATATAGGTAAAATGCTATACAAACGTAGGAGAATATTTTTTCCTCTGTTATCAGAACACTCCTTAAAAAGCCTTAGGAAGGAAAATGTGTACTTTTTCAAAGAACATATGGCTGAAAAACATTAGCCCATCCCTCACCTGAGGAGACTGGTTATGGATAACTATGAAATGAGGAAAACGTTGTCAAGCTTAATTTTATATTTTCTGCTTTTGTCAGCTTGTGTGAGTAACTTCCATCCTCTTTTGCACAGCTCTTAATGTATTAAAGATAATGAATAAAGGAGACTTTAACGGGAGAAGTCAAATATGACAATATAATTAAATTACTCAGCATCCAGAAATCTCTTGCTTTTCAGATCTATGAGTTAAATACATGCCAATTCAATTTCCTTAAACACTTGACAGGACCTATTTTCTATGAGATTTCTTGCTAACAGGCTTTCAGTCACATTAAGTGCTCACAAAGTGCACAGAAGTTGTATTTTACAGCACAGCCCTAATTGAGCTGTCTGGGCTAAAGTAGCTGAATGTTACAGAAATGTTTATTATACAAGCCCACTTACTCTCAAACTAGAAAAGAACATTCCTGTACATTTGAGTGTAATTTATCCTAGAAAAAAGAAAGCAAAAGGTCTTTTATTACACTCTCATTTCAGTGAATTATGCTTATGGAGTTCTTTTACAACTCGAAATCTGGTTTCACTCCAAACTACAAAAGAGCAAAGTCTCAAATACCTTTCAGTTCGCTCTCGTTATATTTGATGTCTCTTTCTGACCAAGAAGTATGACTTAGTTCCTTATGGCATTCAGTAGCAACCTCCTATATAACTTGTAAGTGTTCATACCTCAGCAGCACTCTATGAACAGGGAGATGATATATTTTTGTTTTCAATAAACATCTTGTTGTGCATGTTTGCCATTTTCCTGTAACTTCATTTAGTATTTGATTCTCCATTTCTTTCGAGCATCCATCCCTCCAGTCTAAGTTAAAAGTCATGTTTAAAGACACATAAAATACAAAGAAAACAGATGTAAAAAATCCTAATACCTGCATGTGAAATGCAACTGTGTCTGAAATATTGCACACCCCCAAAATCTCTGTCTATTCCATATGCCTTCCTCATGGCAGTGAAGGAGGTAGAGGTTGCAAATCAACTTCCTTCAAGCAGGAGACTAAAATCCAGTTGTGTTACAGAGTAGGGATGTGTTGGAGCAACCAATTTACTGGAAAAAAGCTGTAGCAAAGCTGCTTTAGTTGTAAAGTAAGACAACGTGAACTTGAAAGCTGGTAGCAGCACTTACCCGATCAGGACCACTAGCTCAGCTGACCCTCTCTTGAACAACTCCCCACATCTCTGCAGCATAGCTCCAAGAGCTCCCAGCTGTGAGTACAGGGTAAAATCACCTGACCTGACCTCCCAACTTGCACCAGCGTAGATCAGCAACATCTATTCAATTCATCTTTGGGTCACCAACTAAGTACATGCTTTGGAAAAGAAACAGCACTCTGAACAAGAAACTTAAATACTGGATTTTACCTGTTTTCCTTTATTTCTGAGTATCTCTGTAGTTTCTTTAAACAGTAAATAGACAGATAAATAAATAAATAAGACAAAGACCCAGCACACAAAAACTGCGCATCAGCTTTGTGGGCTCTCCAAGGCTACAGAAAACTTTGATTTAAATCCAGTTTTTGCCTCAGTCTGGCCTCACTTACACAAGATTATTATCAAAAAAACATCCCAAGATACTTCGACCTGAGAAGACAAAGGAGGAAAGAATACTAATGAAGAGCAGAGACTGAGAACTGTGTTCACCTGTTTGTAACCAAAAAGTCTGAAAACAAATTAATATAAAACATTGTTTTAGTAGGCTCCTTTCCCAACATGGAATCAGTGTAAATACAGGCAGGGATATTAGATCACATGATGGAGCTTGCAGACAAGGCCATAAAGTCTCCGCTCTCCTGTTAAATCTTCTTTTCTCTCTGTGTATTACCTCTGCTTTTCCAACTAATTCATTTGATTTTGTTTACTTTTCTCAAGTGTCCTCTCATTATAATTCAATGTCTACACTAGATCTGCACCTTGACTGACTGATTTTTTTTTTTTCCGTATGTCCACGCTTGGCAAGCATTTAATAGTAATTAAAGATTTCTCTAGTCTGTTCAAAGGGTACGCAGATAATCCACAGGCAGTGACTTTGATTGATAGTCACTGTCATGAAAACTGGAGGATGAAACCTTTGAGTGAATTTCCTTGAAGAAAAGCTCTGTAGATAATATGCTCCAAACTTCAACTAAGACATATTTTTACCACATGCCAGTGCTGCTTAGAAAGATGGTACAGACTACCAGAGATTGGCACAATGAAAGAGATCTGCAGCAGCCATCTGAATTTCTCAGTGATCTCATTTGCCCTGGGGTACCTCATCTTCTCAATATTACTTTAGACTGCTTAGTGGTATGACATACCAACAGAAAATCAATAGCAATAAAACTACAGTGAAGCAACCTTCATTGCTGAGAAATTAAGACAGAAAGTGAATCTCATGGATTTCAAAACAATGATGAGAGATGACAAAAACCAACAGCAATGATAAAAGGGCAAGAAAAGTTAAAGGGTCTCCATGGGTCATCATTGCAAAACATTATTCCTGTACACATACACTTGATTTAGTGCTGGTCACATGAGCTCTACAGTACCACAAAAGAGAATAAGTCTTTGCCTTGGATGACAGCTTTAGCACCTGTGCTTCATCAAGCAGCACCAAGCCTTGGAAATGATCTAGAGAAGCAACTGGTGACCATAGAGCATGCCTGTAAGAATCCTGCAAACCCCACTTCAGCACACTGGTTAGGTTCATTTAAAGCCCCCATAAACACTTTATAGTACTATTCATCCTTTTTCCCTAATTACTGGGTTTAGGAACAAGTTAATATCACTTTTGCTTCTTGCACTACCAGAGATGTGTTGTTTCTGACTTTCATAGTACCAGTCTGTCTTTGACAGCAGTCTGAAACATCTAATTTAAAAGAATAGTAATGGCTAGAGAGTGATGTTATAGGAGACCCTAGGCACTTGTATTGGAGGATAGATGGATTGCTTACTTATATGAGAGTGAAGTAACAGGAAAACCTTTCAAAGTATTTGACTTGGTACTGAAAGTCTTTGTTTTTTCTTTTCTTAAGTTAAATTGCACCAAACATTTTTCCATGTTGATGAAATTTACTTAGAGTTGAACAGAAATATTAGATTATGTGTCAGCATCAAGGAGAGAAATTCCACTGATGTGACTAGACCTCTATTTATATCAGCAGGGAACAGTGTCACAGGGTCTTGATAGTATGCAGATGAATGTGAAACAAAGTAACTTCACAGGTTGCATGCCAATTTCCAGCAATTTTATTAAGATAATTCTGACATTTATTGTTGCCAGCAAGTGAAAGGATTTTATGCAGGTTTTAAAAAGTTGCAAAACAGAGAAAACACAAAAGAAGTCTGCTTCAAATATTAAGAGACGTGAGGTAACTCAGTGGATTTTAAAGTACTTGAAGTTGAAATCTATCATCATTTCCACCTTTAAACAAATTAAAAAAAAAAAAACAAAACACTGAATTCATGCAGAGAATACATGAATGGCCACTAGTGACAAAGGGAAATGCTGCACCAAAATTCCTCGTGCGTTGAACACTTATTTTTGACTTCTGTTTATTACTACACTACACAGCATGACTTTACATCTGAGACAAGTTTGGTCACTTTCTCCTTCCTGCTTTTGAAGGCTAGACAAGAAATACATTATAAACTTCTGCCATACGAGATCTAGCAGTGGAAGAGTGCTGCAAGTACTCTTTTTTGAAAAAAGAAGGCAAGTTCAAAGAAATATGACTATCCACGGAGGAAGGCAGATGTCACATTCAATTCATTCCACAATCTTCAGCTACTACTGCAGAAATTGTCTCCCTTAAAGGCAGACTTTACCTTTACATAAATACTGGCAGTTCTGTATCCCGAATGTTTAAGCAACCACTCAGTTACCCTGAATTTATGCCATGGAACCCACTAAAGATACAGAACAAGTCTTTTTAACTCAATCAAAATCTCTGCAGGAAGGCACCAGAGAACTGAGCTCAGTGCTCGTATTGCTGAGATCTGTTGCAATGGTTTTTAACTGAGCAGAACCTCCTGAGTACTGAAGATATACCCATATACACAGAGCACTGGTTTAGACCAGGTAAGGAGGAACAGAAAAATGAGCAGCAAATCAAGCTCGGGTCCATCAAGAATATGACTGAAAGCTCCTGCTACACGACAGCAAGCTATAGCCCAGATTCATTAACCACAGCTATCATCTTCTACCAAGGAGGTCGCACTAAATCTGCAAATGTCACAAAATACTTCACTGTGCCCATCAAGTATTACTTGATTCTCAGTTTCATCTTCAATTGGTTTACACCCATGAATGTGCTTCATCTAACGCCTGGCAATCTTCATACCAGTAGCATTTTTGCATGAGATAAAGAATAGCTAGAAATACCTAAGAGCTGCTTATTGAAAGCATGTAAGTTCTTCCATTTAACTAATTTAACTCAGTAGTCACAACCTGGATCCTGAAACAAGCTAGAAAGCCATGAGACAGGGCAATTACCCAGGCCAAGCATCAGACCAGAATGGCGCTCTGCCATCAACCAGTATTCTGGCCAGAAGGTCCAGTTTCACCCTTCACCTCAAGGCCGCTTTTCCCAGCTGTGGACTCTGTTGTGAGTGGTAACATATTACAGCCTTAATATCAGCATGTCTTAAAGTATTCCTCTTGACAAGACAGATTTGATCAGATTCTTCCCACTCACAGAAACTGACGACAGCCACAATCAGTAGAGATTTAATAGAATTGGAGAAAATTTGAATACATGTCTTATAAAAAACATACAAATGAGCTTCATCAGCTGGAGTACACGAATAGGAGGTCATTATCTAAGGAATATCATGACAGCATTGTAGCCTTAAGATTGTAACGAGAAAAACCTGTAAAAACGGTATAAAGATTGTCCGCTCTCATTTTGAGCTCTATTACTAAAAATATTTTCAGTAACTTTTTTATTTTGCTTTAAGATGGCTCCGTATGTCACAGGACTGAGGTTCAGAAGATTAATGCTTCAAAGTTTCTATTAACTGCAAACAAATCACAAAGAATTTGCAAACCTCATTTCAGCCTGTTTTGGCAATCTGCCATTCTACCTGTGTCATTGATACGCCATTCCATTTGCTTCTCAACTTTCTGTGAAATTCTAGCTTCACTAAATTGTCATTCACAAGCGAAATAAATAGCCACACAGAACACAGACCGTCAGGAAGACCATAACTGACACAGCTTAACACTGTCTTAGCTCATTGTATTAGCTCCAACAGTCCTGCTAATCTCTAACAATCATTCTTTCTACAAAGTGTCCCATTCATCACTTCCAGTGAGGAAACCAGGTACAGAAATAGTACAGCAGAGAGCCCCAAGAATTAAATAAATATACAATTTTTATTTACTACTCATAATCAGAAGTATGAGCAGCTCAATGCAGAAGGAAGGCCCAATACAGAGGGAACAAAAAAGTACACACATCTGTCAGTGACGAATTCAAAGCTCATACAGACAGCTATATTCCCATAGCTTGATGAGTTGCTAATCAACTGAGCAGCAGTCCCAGTGTCTGTGCATGATTTCGGCCAGCTACATAGGAAAACTCTTAGCTCAAACAACAAAGACATTTAAATCTGCACTTGTATTGTACTGCAAATGTGCAGGGAGTCAGTTACTACTGACTGAGCTGATGCGAGTGAAGTTATTAAGTTAAGCGTCTGAGCACTTAATAAGGGAAAAGACATACAAGACTAGGTCTACAAAGGAGAGCGCGCACTTAACAGCATAAGAGCAGGAAAAAAACCATCTGAGCTTACACGGCTAGCAGTGGATGTATTTTTTTTTCAGGACCCACAACGTGTTTATAAAATAAATCAAATCAAGGCTGTGCCAATGGTCCTTTTACAAGCTACTGGCCTAGTCAGACATTGTTATTTGTAGTCGTGGCTGAAAGACTTGTCTTAATCTGTTCATTTAAAAGTTCTACATTGGCATACTCGTCTCGATTTTAAGATTAAATTCTTCAACATTTATGGGGTGCATTTCAAATCAAAATTATTCAATTATCTTCAACATAATTTAATTTTCTTTACAGAAAACTAGCCATAAAGAACAGAACTGGTTACTTATTTTGAATATCATTTTTAACATTTCTTTTTAATAAAATGCCTGTTTCATCTTTGCATTCTCACTCCTCACTTTAAGATCTCTTCAAGGATGAAAAGATTTCCCAAACATTCCATGTGCACTCAGAGCACACCTGGCTTAGGGGACAACAACTGCTCAGGGAGATGGCTTACTGCTGGAAAGAATTTTAGGTCGGTCTGATTACAAAAGGAAAAGGACTACACAAAAGCAAGACATTATATTGGTTTATATTTGCTTGCTCAAACTAAATACTTATACTCAGTTTCTATAAATACTTGGCCTATTAGTGAAGCCTAGTAGATTACTGCAGTTTCACTGGCACACATTGTGAGCTCAGCAAGCGGAGATACTACTCTGCCCCTTCGAAGCACTGGCAGGCTGCGAGGCAGACTGCCATACCCGCACTCAGACCAAGCATCTGGTACTGTGTGCAGCCCCACAACAGCCAACAGGGCCGCTTACGAGATACAACTCAATCTGGTGAACAGGTCAGTGAATGAAGAGTGCAAGTTGAAAATGCATTATTGAAGAGCTTCTTTCCTTTTTGTTTTTTTTCAAACAGTGGGGGTAATTATCACTTGGGACAACACCCAGTTGATCCAATTGGTTTCCCATCAATTAATGTCTAAGAGTCAAGTATAGATTTCTTCCTAAAACATACATTCTAACTCAACTAGAAATTTGTTATAATACAAGAATTTGGGGTCAGAATCCTGTTATCTATGACCACATATCCAGTAAAATGTTCCCTGGAATTAACTTGAATATTATTTTGAAGTGGTTTAAGCAAGAGTGACGTGAACCTCTGAGCATACAAGTTCTAGGTGATCTTAAACGCCACATGAGCTAAACTGAAAGGTTATTAATTCAAAATAACAGTTTTAAGGACTTCAGGAGAGGTCTCTCTGTAATGAACATCTTAGATGAAATTCACATTTCAGGATAAATCCATGTAAATTTAACACAGATGAACTCTTACGAAGAAGATAGAACAATGAAGATGTCCCTTTCAAGACTTAAAATCTATCAGAATGTTACTTTTCACCTCCATCTTGGGCAAAAATCCCATAGTCAATCAATGCAAAAAAAAAGCTGCCTGCAATAGCTTTTTAGCAGTTCACTTAATAAAAATTAGTATCTTCTCAAGTAATGTAAAATATTTTTCTAATGGCTTAAGCACGTATTTTAAAATACAGGGACCTCCTACTGCTCACGCACACAAGCTATAACATAGTGACATGTTAGATTGTGATAGTTATGCTATCACACCACTACATTTAGAAACAGTATCACCAACATCTGTGATTCCTTTATTTGACAAAAAGCCATGGATGAAATAGTGGCTATGTAAAATTGCAAACCGTGCAAGAACTCATAGATAGAGCAGGATTAGCAGACATGCTACATCAGTCATACCTGCCACAAAAGGGGCAATGTAGAACCACACCATCACTGTCACTGCCACCCAGAGTGAGGAGTCCAGAGAGACTGAACTGTGCTGCAAGTTCTTTAACTCAGTAGGAAAGAAGCAATATAGCAACTGGCAATAGCTTCTACAAGCGCTCAGCCTTTCCTTACACATTCCTACTAGAAAGCTACCAGGCTTCCTGCTTCCTTCCTCTTCAGACAGGTGCTAGGAATACCTGTCTTCCCTTTGGATACACTAAAGTGTTGAGGCAAAGGACACTATATCCCTACATCACCAAGAATGGACTCTGCTTTCAGGCTTCCTTACAGGCTTCCGCTGAAGCTTATGGCCAGTTCCAGCAAAAGAGGTCACAGCTGTGGAGTATAGACCCCCTCTCTGTTACTCATACCCATGCTGGCCCCACCAACACTACTCCCATGCAGCTGATACCTACAGCTGCCTGTCACTCTCACCACCAAAGCCAAAGGAGGCAATCGAAACCTTAAAGCTTGTTCTCTCACGCTAGCCAGACGCATCCCTCTTTCCCTCTCCCAGCAACCACTTCATACAAAGTGTGCACACTGTTTCACAGCAGCCAAACATCAAATTTCTCTTGAACATGACATCTTTTGATCTCCTGAAGCCTTTCATGCAAGCTGGGATTTAGGCACACAGGTACAGTGGGAGCAGAGAAGTTATCCCATTACTGCCTACATCGTGTCTGCGAATAAACGGCTCCATGCTCCAGGCCTTCTCTTTTAACCAAAAAAGCCAGCTTGCAAAAGGTTGTGGTAGATTCTCTACCAAAAGAATTCCCATTTAGACAGATCTACAATGAACTTTCCTGCATTAGACTGTTAACCTGTAGAACGTTCTGGCTGCAGCTTTTATCAATTCCACCCAAGAGTATTTTGAGAAACAAGTTTAACATTGAAACCTACAGTTGCAATTTGGCAGCCAGGAGTTTTCTCCCCTTCATTTTAATAATGTTTCTGCCAGCACTTACTGTTCTTGTTATTCAAGGTACAGCAGCCGTAACTCATGTCTGCTGGGGCATTATTGTATGTATACTTTGGAGTAAAGAGAGCTCTTCGGATGTCTAATATGATGTCCTTTGCAATCTGTTATTACAGTGTGAATCACCTTGCCAGTTAATCACATCATTATGAATGCTGAAGACATGAAAACCAAGAGGGATTGAAATGCGTATATTCGCAGATTAAGAAAAACTATTTGAAAAATACAGGCAGACTAGCAAAGATGGGTTTTGAACTGTGTTGGATTGGTGCACAAAACTGAAAAATTTTAATCAACAAGGGCTTTTTGCCTTAGTTGCTTGCAATGATACTGGAAAAGAAAGCGAAAGAACATGCAAACTTCCACCTTCTGCTAAGAATGGAGATGTAAAAGGAGAAATTCAGTGCATTTGGATGAAACCCGATATAATTAAAAACCAATAGATAAATACATCAGCTCTCTATTTACCTGCACTGTCATTTTAAGCTAGAAGAGGCTGATGCATGTAGTCAGAGTCCTGATCAGTACTGCAGAGCATCATTAATCTCTGGCTTGTTTATGCCTTAGTGTTCATTGTACTTTCCTGGCGCGTACTTTGCTGCCACCTCCAGGATGCTGCGGTTTTAAGACTGGAACTTTAAAAACTTCTAATCGACAGAGTTACTTGGCTCTGAGGTGCAAGATTTCAAATTGTAAGCATGGCTTTAGCTTAAGTTTTAAAAATCACCAAAAATCCGTTTGCAGACATCATGCACAAGCATGGGTGTCACGATGACTTACAGATGCAAAAGCTGCAGGCTGCTTGTTAGAAAAGTAAAATGGTGCTTTAAAATAATAGCCTATTTAGCACAACGCTAAATTACAGAGCAAACCCTGTAAAAACATATTTATGGCATGCATTCCAAATGAGTCTTTTGTGATTATTATTCCACCGAATTCCAGGAAATGAAACAGTAAACAGACGCTTCCTAAATCAAATTCTTTTACAAGGTTGGGATTTTTTTTTCTTTTTTTGAACTGTTTTAAGTCTTTCAATGCATGTTGCTAGCCCCTTAGAAGCAGGCAATAATTGTAGTGGAGAAAAAGGTTCTAAATCCTCTAGAATGAGAAGGTACTAGCAGTATCTTTCTTCCTCTTTTACTAATGAGGGATCAAGTTCAAGTGGATGGAATATCAGGTATCATTAAAGAATTCATTTTTCCAAAAACTGTAACGAGGTGTTAAGTCTCACAGTGCACAGTTGTACACAATGGACTATAGAAAATTTGTCCTAAAAGTAAGACTAACAGGAGACTAGAGCGAAATTTTTTAAGATGCTGTACAATCAGTAATATCTACTTAATATGTCATGTACAACAGCCGAGGTTTTTATCATACATCAATCTTTTCACCACTCTCATATTTTCTGTTACCTTCCTTCGGATATTTCCTGACATTACATCAACGTATTAATTCTGTACTGTACTTTACTCTCCTGACTGCATACAATGCACCTTCACTTGATCACAATCCCAAAGCTACACCCACATTGATAATACACAGGTAAGAGTTCTTTACCTCTCTGTCTGAACATCAAGCCGTTTCCAAAACATATCACTTGCCTCTTCTACTTTCACTTTCGATGATCCCTTATTTGCCTAACCACCTTTTGGGCCATTCACACAATAATGCAGCCTTCATTAGCTAACTGAATTTGACCAGCACCAAGCCAGTGTCCTAACCGGCCATGACATAATACTAATTAAATCCTGCTATATCTCATTATCATCCTTGTAAAAGGATTCAGAACTTGCTAAGACTAACAGTATGTTCTGGCTGTAGACATGCTACATACTTTGTTTTGGTATCTCCAAAACGTAAGATCTTGAAGTCATAATTTACAACAGTGAAGGAAAGCTCACCAAAGATATGCTACTAGAATCAGTTTTTATTAAAAAATATGATTCAGTGAAAACTAGGTTGTATCTTACTAGGACTTCGATTTTTATTATGAATCTTCCTATCGCAAAAGTATAGGATGGAGCCTAGTTCCACTGTCTAGAATCTACACTCAAGATTTTTCAGTCCCTGACCAACTGTAAAAACAGACAAATGAGCACCTCACACACCACTGCGGAAATGGTCTGTACCGCCGGATTAGGCATTGTCACACTCTTTCTCTGCAGAGAAGATCAGCATAGGTAACATATAGCACAGAATCAACATGTTCAGTGGCATTTAAGCAAGGTCTTTAATTTGTTTGACTTTTGCAGAGTTTATCCTACTGCCAAATGTTTCTGTACAAATCATATAGATGGCAAGCTACAATGGAAACACATATAAACATCTTTCCATGTTATAGCTGAAATGCTTTGCCAAAAATCATTCCAATTTCTGCATGCAGAGTAAGTTATTTGGCTCCATTTTTATTTATACTCTTGCAGTTATTTAAATAAATACTTAGGTTGCTAAGATTAAGTGTGTGTTCACTGGGGCCTTCTAAAATCACTTGGCCATAATCTTGCCGGAAAAAGTGGAAAGTCATACTACTTTCATTGATTTCCTGCACTAAAATCATTGCAAAAGTATCAGAATCACAAAAAAGTATAGAATAGGTGCTCACTGTCTCTACAAAAATACTGAACTACACTTACCTTTTGGAATTCAAAAGGCTCAATTACTTTTCCTGTATTTTAGACAGAATTCACCTGCTTTCCAATCTGATCAGAATTTGAAGTAGTTATTAATTTGAACACAGTAAATGTAATACTTCTTTATAGAAGTAGTATGAGTTTGAGAGGAAGACAAAAACTTCAGTAGAATGTTTTCATGTAACCTGATATTTGACCCACAAACCAGAAAACAGTGCATTATATGTCAATATTTCAGAATACTTCAGACTTACTAAATAAATTATACCAAAGTAAAAGCATTGCACTCAGAATAAGGGCTCAGCTGCCTGGAAAATTCATCCACAGTAGCCTGAATTGAAACAGCCAACTAGTCTGGGACCTGGGACTAACATGATCGTTTCCTGAAAATCCCTTTAAAAAGACATCATGACACAGACTTTTTTTTTGTATTAGCCATTCCGAAGAACTAAAGTTTAACATGAATTTATTTTATTCAAAAGGGAAACCTGCGGTAATTCACAGCATATCAGCACCTCATCAACATGGCATATTTGTGGTTATTATTTGGACAAGGGTGTAAGTGTCTGCTAAAAGAAATTCAATCACTCAGTAATTGGATTTTTTGGATCGTTTTCCTCTGGCTTTTTTGTTTGCTTTTTACATGCTCTGTAAATCCTAGGATTTATTTTAAAAAACATCTGTAATCCAAGGAAGGCTATAAATTAAAATTAAAATAGTAAATAAACTGAGAATTCCTGAGAAGAGAAAATATTCTGTTATTCACACCTTCTTTCTTATACAGAAGAGAAATAAAAGGCTCATACAGCCTGTATGTCTGAAATTAAGTTTTAAAACATGTTTCTAGACCACATTATTAACTCCATTACTGTTATAATACTTCATAGTTTTTTCATAGCAGAAAGCTGAATCACATTTTTCTCGCTATTATTAACTTGCTATAGTTCCATGTAAACATAATCCCAATTAGCTGTCAATACATATAGACTTATGCTGTCAATATCCAGCATGGTTCTTCCCCAGAAGCCATCGATATGACCCACACACTATTTTCTAACTGACAGGCCATGCATCAGCCACACGCTGTTTATTTGTTAGCTTCATTGATTGAAACACTTTCTTATGCTTTCACTTGCATATCCAGGAGGGGAATGATATTAGCAGAGGCCCCACAACACAGAAGCAATGAACCACTCAAAGCGAACGCACCATGAGATGAGTGTCCATGTCTTGAAGAGCAAGAGAAAATTAAATACTGTAAGTATATCAAGCTGCTTTTGTGATCTTGATTAAAGGCTAACAAGCTTTCAGGCGTGTTATGTCCCTAACAGAGGGTATGCACTCCACTTACCATGTGGTATCATCAATGTCTTTTTCAGCTAAGCCTTGCCTCACTTTTTAAAATACAAAAATGCAAACTTTTTTATTAAAGTTTACAGTGCCATCATGACAGCTAGTATAGACAGGAGAAAGAAATGAAGTCTCCAGTGTGGAGAATGAATAACAACTTCTATTGACACCTTTAAATCAGACAGAACTAAGCCTCTTCCTCAGCACATGAGGATGAGTGAAAACAGTACTGCTTAGTTCTAAAAGAGGGACATAAGGCTCCCTTAGTCTTGCTTTATCGTCTTCATAAGATTACAGCAACTACAAAAAAAACTAAGAAGGTGTAATTCACCCCACAACAGCAAAGGGGTAAGAATCCCTTATTCTCTGAACATAGGCAGAAAATTCACGAATTTAAAGAACACAGGAAAACAATTTTGATCAAGACAATCCACAAAGGAAAAAAATAAATAAGTGACCACAGTGGCCATGGTGTGACTTCTATTTCAGGCTAAATCTTATTGAGATGAGAGTCCCAAGACAGTCCCATTTAAACTAATTTAGCATAAAATGCCACTCAATATAATGGTGGCAATGTCTAGCCTGAACTGTCTCCTGTAATTTACTTTTCATCTATAACGTTCCACACCTTCTGTGCAATTTCATGGCAGAAAAATAAAACTTATAAAGGCTACTTTAAAATACTGTTTCTGGTTAGAGACCATTAGTTGTAAAGACACTGAAGTACTTTAGTGCTTCCATTCAAATGTAAATATTTGTAATTTTTAACATCTTACTATTCAAAGCAAAACAAGCAATTCATTTAGCACACTTTTTTATTCAGAACACTTTGAATAATATTTACAGTCAACATCTTATTCTTTCAAGGAAAGAATTTTTTTCCCCTAGTTCAATAATCATTGTCTTTTAAATGTTGCTATTACTATTGCTACTAAATACCATGGCATCTTTTTTTGAAATTATAACAACCGCAGGAAAAGGTAACATATTTGAATTACAAAAGCACATTGTAAATAATAAATTGGGCAGTTCATAACTGCTGTGCCTCAGGAGGAACTGAAGGCAGGATCTTTGAAATACTTATTTCTTTGCTGCCTTTTGTCTCAAGACCTTTATCAGTAACAGTTTAGTTCTTCCTAATTCCCACCCTCTCTCCATGTCCACCCTCCTCAACCTGAGTTAGAAAGGCCAGTACAGCAAAGGCTAAAATATAAGTGCTGGCCATTCCCCATTTCTCTCAACTCACCTCGTTCAGCAAAAGCAACAGACACAACAGAGAGCAGGAAAGAGGCAGCAGAGAAAAACAATCACGCAGAAGAGTGCACTGAAGATCACTTACCCACTTGTTCCCAGGCATCCCGGCCCTCAGCAACCATGGCAGTCAATGCTGAATATTCCAGTAAGACCACACTGTTTGAGTAAACAATTGTGTATAACCTTTACTTTAGCTGATAGAAAATGATGCAGTATTCTATTATCTACTCTGACAAGTGATTTATTGGTGTACTTTTTACTCCTCAAAACTGTTTTAGGTATTACACTTCATGACTGTACTGAATTTCTAACTCTATGTGCAAATCGATGTCTGAACAGTAGTGCTGGAGATCCTTAATTGTAACGGATATATTCGAGCAGTCCATTTTCTCCCCAGCACATACTTCCTTTGGAATATTTTTACAGCTACTTTGCTACAATATTTGAAGGCTTATCTCAAAGTCCTGAAATTCGTTCCTCACGGTAGATGTTTTACTTGTGTCTTGGCCCCCCTCCAAGATGACGTACAATCGAACGAAACAGAAATACTTCTCTGTTAATATTTTGGTTTGCTACCATGCAGTGTAGCGTATTTTACACCAAAGCATTTCAGATGGCCTCCAGATTGCACCTTGCTGAATACTAGTAACCAACTTTAGAGATTCAAGATCATTCCAACCCATTTCCCAGTTGTTTTGGAAAGGATCAATGAGACTGCATTTTTCAAAAGTTCTCAGCAATTCTCCTCTCATTGTACTCCAGAAAGTCTAATGATTTGCATAGAAATAATTAGTGAAGGGGCAAATGGTTTAAATCCAAGTATTGTTAATGCACTGCACAAGCTGCACTGCCTAGAATCATTCTATCCTCACAGATATTGCAAAGGCATTTTTTCTACCTACCTGCAATTAAACAATAATCTCATACTTATGAAATTAAAAAATCTAAATTTATTACAAAACAGAATTCAAGAACTGAACTACTTTCATGGGGATTTTCAAATATTAACAAGAGAAAAACAATTCCAAAGTGCGAAATAATGTAAGCTGGTTTCCCTCAAAATCTATTTGTGATATATACAGAACATCTATGCATTTGTGCTTCATATTTACATCTAGGTAGTCATGAATGGAATATATGTGGCCTAAGCCCCAGCCTCTCAGTAAATCAGCTATCACTAAGTCGCAGCAGAAACATTAAAATTCACAGTTGACTGTTTTAACAGTAGTTAGAGACAATATCCTCAAGCTTCTAGCAGTAACCTGGAGCGCAAAGTTACCAAAGTCACTTTTGTAGTGTTTAAGAACCTCGTTCTTTCTTTAATACTACTTGCATGACTACTAGCACAGTTGCCTCTTCAGAAAAGACATTTAAGTAATGCTTCTCAGTGCCAGCTATTAAAAAGGGTAATTCTAAATGTAATTGCCAGATTAATGCAGTATCTCACTACATTTAATTTATATCTCTTAGCTTATGCTCAGATTTGCCTGTACCTGTTCAATCACAGGACTTCTCATTCTGTAAGATCATTTCTAGGGACTTCATTCAACTTCCTTAATACACAGCATGGTGTCTCTTCTTTCATCTGCTCTGAGCTCAGGCTATTCTGAGTCTGGAAAAAATTCTAGTGAAGATAAATGGTGCAGAACCTAAAAAAACTTAAAAAAAAGAAAAAAAAAGTAAGAATGTCCCCGAAAACCCTGTTATCATCATTATTACTCCTTATGCCTCTGCCTTCTATGTCTTTCCTGTTCCCTCCCCTCTTACTTCAGGAGAAACTAAGGGACTTTTGATCACAACCTTTTTCAGTCCAGCCATTAAAGTCAGGTTGCCCCCAGAAACAGAAACACACGGTAAACAATATCCTGCTTTCAGTCACAACTCCCTCTTCAGCTCTAGAGCAGGGTATCTGCCCACGATCTCTTGCACATATCTCATTCAAAAAAATATTAAAGCTGGAGATGGCAGGGGGTGGGAAAGCAGCACTGATTTTTTTTTAAAGAGAATAAAATACTAGAGAACACCAAAAAGTTAAATAACCGTCAAGCACAATCTCCTCTTCACTGCATCATATACCTAAAAAGGTAATGTCTGAAGAGTTTTAAAAGGCAAATTTTGGTATTTTAGACTATTTCAGTTCTTAAGGGATGATATTAAAGGAAATTGAAGTTTCATTTTATTTACGTAAGCTTTCAAAAATTGCTGAAAAACACATCAACTTATAAAAAAAAAGTGAAGCTTTCCAATCTTCAGTCTACCAAAAACACCAGAACATCATGCAGTTGGGGTAAACAAGCTCTCCATAAACTAAAAATCCCATTTCTTGCTTAGCTTTGCTCAATGATTTTGTATGAACTCTTGTTTTTCTGCACTGCAGGACTTAGCTAGTGTTACAAGTCCTGAGCCTTAGCTGTTTGCACCAGAATAAAACCTGTGCAATGTTCCAATAGAGCTTCTGAACCAGCTTTTGCCTTGGCCTAGATAATTCACATGACTGCATCACATGGGACTTTTGTGAAGACTATACTGTGTGAACAGGTTACTAAATTCTTAAGTCACATATTCCATTCACTCAGTTTAACTGAAGAGTTTGCCAAGTCTGTTCCCCTCTTGCTTGGTCTAGGAATACATATATCCACAAACATATAACCTACAGAAAGACACCATAGCACATTCTGTTTTCTATTATAATGAATCCATTCTGCCTTAGAGAAGAACCAGCGAAGTACCTGAGTTCTTGTGAATTTTTCATTAAGCAAGGTATGTGGCCTTTGTTGCTCGTGAACTGTTTCTAGAATCTAATTACAGTCAGCTTGTTCATGCAGCCTTCAGAAAAGTTTAGGTTTGAGACAAGTTACATAATTTTCTTGAAAAAAGATAAAACATGAGAAGGAATAATCTAATCGAAAAGAGTAAACACCTCAAAAAGTTTTGGTTTCATTTTCTAATGTGTTCTATTTTCTTTAAACAACAGGTATATTCACAGAGTGATTAATTTTCAAAGAATGGGCAAGATCAAAATTTGTTGATGGTACTGTGATAGTTATGGATGAACCAGCTTTCAGCCCAGAAAATAGTTATAGGTGCATTTATACTTAAAAACAATGCTGCACGCTAATTTTGGATAATCATTTTCACAAGTTTCACAAAACTACCTCATACATTGTTTCAAACTTAGGGCAAAGCTCATGAGATCTCAACTCTTCCGTGTTCTCGTCTAACAGAAGGCCAAGATACAAAATTAAGAGACAGCTTGATGACACCCAAGGTCCCCCTAAGGAAAAGCAAGTTATTTTGTTGCTTACGTTCACAGCAGCATGCCATAAAGCGTTTACGAACTTGGATACCCTTCTTAAAAACTGCGGTTTTGCAGTTAATGAGCCATTGATATACACACTTCAGAGATGGATAACATTAGGACTGAGGTAGACTGCTGACCTAATAAACTTTTCATTAGAACTTTTTTAGGTATTATTTTTACTAAAGCCATAATGAAACTAAGACCTACGGAAGGCCCAGTGATTCCAAGGCGCAGTCCCGCTCCATTCCATAGTGACCCTACTGACTTCAGCAGGATAAGTGATGCTATGAGAGCATGAATTCAGACTCTGCACTTGACAACAGTCTGAGCAGGCATCAAGACAGAATCACTGCTTCACCCTCTGCAGCCAGGGTTACAGTGTGTTCCTGAGGAACGCAAGGGAACTGGCAATAAAGCTGCTCTTTATACAAAAGACAAGTGAAGTAAAATACTGACCTTGGATCGCCAGATATTTTCAAGGATATCATGTTGGCATTTTTCAGGAGCACTAAATTCAGTGAAATGGAATGGGGTTTATTAGATTAACGGGTAATTATTAAATTAGCAGTGAAGTGATGATAGTACCCGAGAGCCTTGCCTTCAGGGCCCTACCTAAGCAGCAATGAAGGGTTTAGCTACAGTCTAGTTTAGTGTGAACTTCCAAATAAAATAAGTTTACTGATAATGAAAAAAGCCCAAAGATTTATTTTCTTACCAAATATATTTACAGGACTTCCTGAGAATGGACAACTTCAATGCTATTTCAAAGTGCTATGGATTGGTTGCATTATGCAAGTTGAAAATAAATCCTGAGGGATATCCTATAACAATTGTCAATATTGATGTGATATTCCTGCAAGAAAGAATAATTAATGGAATTAAATGTCCGCTCACTGTTGTGCCAGAAAAGCAAGATTCTCTCCCACACACCCTCCTCCCCTTATTAAAGCGAGAAAGAGAACATCATGTACAGGACCACTAGGACGAAAATTCAGTCTTTTGGTGAATTTAAAGACAACTAAACACTGCATCCAACAAAGATCCTTTTGACCTTTTTCACTGATACAGGCACAAACCTAACAACCAACTATGGAGCTCATCTAGGAGTATAAGACATAACAATACAAGTTATTTTCTCACTTGAGAATAACCAGCCACGAAGCAAAATTCCTTAATTTTGAATTTTGAGTCACTATAAAAATATTTCATTCTATTGTAAAAGAACCAACATTATTTATCATGACTCAATGAATATTGTAAATCACTAAGAATAATGGCATCTATTCTCTGCTAATTTTTCTGGGAAATAAGCAAGAAATGTACATCCCTACTTAGAGAGATGTCTCACATGAAACAGCTCTGCACACATGAAGACTCAGAAGAGGACAAATAAATTCAAAGTGAGAGTTTTGGAAGCCTATAAAGTCTGGCTTTATTTTAGTATCTTCTATGCTACTCAAGTTCAACTAATTTAATAAACTCAACAGCTTAAAGCTTAAACGATTAAAGAAAGGACATATAGTAAGGAAAGACATAGTAAAAGATGTACACAGATGTAGCCATGTTAAAAAACAGAAAAATTGTAATGAGTCCTATGCTTAGGAGAGAGCATCGTGCAGTTAACGTAAGTAATGAACCTTTCATGTGAAATGATGTAGTGTCACAACTCATTTGCATCCCACTTAAAGTGTAATTAAGTTTCCCTGACAGCATGGCTTATGGCTCAAAGAACAGACCTGGCTGCTAAATTAATCCAGAATCCCTCTAGTTAATAACACTCTGCAAAGAAATCTTAACACACTTCCATTTAAAGTTCCTAAACTTACATTTAAAGAGCCAATATAAGGAATTTCAGAGAATGTTTTTTAAGACTTCAAGCCACACTCAATCACATAGTTGACTTGAAGATAGGTGTACTGAATCCAAGACAAGATTTGACCCAAAGCACAGCACACAAGATAATGCAACGTGTCTAAACACATTTCCATTTTTTGTTGCTCTCAGAAAACTGACCTATGCATTGCAGGAACGCCGTCACCAGGGGAATGTTCTCAACTGCAGAGAGAGATAAAAGGTCACAGTGAAACTACAGCAAAACAGATGATCATCAGCTGGTTCATTATTTGTAATGATACCAATGTCGGATTTTTTGATAGAACAATAACATCCAGCAATGCTCAGTAACAGACAACAGTTGTTTTGTTTTTAATGGAAAGAATCCCTACTATTAACCATTCTTTTCAGCGACCTATAAAAATCCATGCTCTATAAAGGAGTTACTAAACATATTACAGAAGGATTATCTATATAAAGCAGTCATGCTTTTATTTTTTGGGGGGTAACATTTCACGGTTTATGAAGCAGTTCATTCTTTACTGAGTTTCACCTTCTATCTATCTAGAGCAAAGAAGCTTGAAACACTCCAGAATACACATTCCTGTAAAATCGACACACGATCTAAGAAAAGTTAACTCATTACCACGAAGCATAAGCCATGGACTGTCTGGAATAAACAGCTCGCAAACAGTCACCTTATCTACCATCATATTCCCAAATGCACATTACAAATCGTGAGGAACCCAGGCAGTCTCTCTATTCTTCTGAAAATCTCATTAGAGAGAATTCTGTTTCTGCCACTGGAAAGAATTCAATTTTAGCAGCTCCACAAGAGCATTCCCAAGAGTCACTCTGAAACACATTACATGAAAATCTGCAAAGTCAGAATCTGGATCCAAAAGAAACAGGTACAGGGTGGCTGTAATTAAACTGTAGCTGTTACAAAGGGCTTATTCCTTCCCTACAAGAGGATTAGTTATAACAGCATTTGTGACTACCAAGGATGACTAACTGAAAAACAAAAATCGTGTTTTGCAAAGTGTTTCAATGTTCTGGAAAACAATTTTACTCTACAGGTGAAGAAAATGAAAGCTGGTAGCAGTTATTTTTTATATAAATAACTTCCAACTAGTCACAAAACCCATGGTTTTACAGTGGTGGTAATAGAACACAAACAACCAAGTCTCCCTCGATTTCAGAGATTAATCTATAGCTTTATAATATGAATATCACCATACTTAGATGACTGGTCAAAATAATTTCAAATATTTTCTGTTAAGGGGATGTTACAGGAAAGCACACTGTGCCCAGGAAGAGAAGTTTAAAGCACCAATCATCCTTCCACAGTCATAATTTATAATAATGAATGAAAAAACTAAGAAGTACTCGAAGTGTAGCCCCTTGGATGACAAAACTTGCTCATTTGCCTGAACGTGACTTTCAACATAAGACAACAGAGTTTTAGTGATCTGGACCCAATGCTTGTTTTCAAGTAGTTTTAGATACTGACAGTAGGAACTGATGCACATATATCCACAATAGTAAGGCAGCTGGTTCCCAGATCTCTCCCAGATTACATTTTTGACTTAACATTTTGAAATGGTAACTAACTGAGAAAATAAGGGACAGGAAACAGTGTGCAAGTAAATGCTATGAGTTCTGCTAATAATTTACAACTAAAAATTAAATTCCCTTAGATGTGATGAAACCAGAATTCATAGTTTCTGGCTTTCACATGGAGCCACTTGCATGTGCATATGTTACTGAAGGCCACACATGTATCTCATCAGATACAACTGTGTCTTGGCCACACATTTCAGTGCAACAAAATTCCATTTTGCTTTAAATGCAATGAGGCTTTGAGTTGATTTTGCAAGTAATTATTAAGAGCTGATTGGCATTAACTGAACTACTATTGTATAATAACAGTATAGTAAAATCATATAATATTAAGAATATGAATACTACTATATTCCCAACAGTCAAGTAGTTAGATATCAAAATATTGACTTTTTTAAAGCAGCAAATAAATAGGTTTTTTTGGCAGGGACAGAGCAATTTCCACTTCCTTTGCCACAATAGTGAGCAGGAAAACATGCGCTAACAGAGTTAAACAGAGACCACTCAGGATCTTTCAGGAAGCCAGAAAATTCTGATGTACTGCAGAACCACCAAGTCTGATATGAAGGAAAAGCTGCTACAGTAGTTTTTTTCCACTAACAAAATCCTGCTTAAGTTCTGAAATCAGGGCCACTGGGCACTATAAATTAGCCTGGTGCTCGTGTATGGAAGGAATACAGCCAACTATATTCTCTGCAACTTGTTTGCATATGGCTGTTACATTTCTTCTAGAACATTCATTTCTTGTAATTGTATGCAAATAATCAGCTTACATAGGATGCTCCGTATTATCATTAGCTGAAAAGTCTCATTGCAGGTGACAGTCCAGATGACATTCCATCCTGGATTTAATCCAAAACCCATTAAAGTCAAAAGGAAAAAACTTATTTCCCAACTTTGGAGGCCTCAGAGCCCAATACTACTTTACTGGCAAAATGAAACTCTTCATACTCACAAATCAGGCTCCTGATCCAGTTCAATTTCTTCTTTAAGTGTTGGATAAAATGCTCATATATCCTTCCAATCATATATCCATGGATAACATTGAGTTCATTATTCTCAGGTGGCAAATACTTTCAATGAATAAATGACACACCATTCCAACTGCTCCAGCTTATACCCACTTTTATAGCAGATCGATCCCTTTGCAGGGCATCTAAAAGAAAGTCATTAAAATTTCAATCTCACTTGTAATGTGATATTGGCAAAGTACTTTGAAATAAAGCATTTTCAAATACTCCAAAATATTTTCTTTTTCTACAGGATTCAGACAAGGATCTCCAAGTTTCTCTACTATTTCACAATTATTTATTATTTAAGGATTATTAAACTGATTCCC
The DNA here is from genome assembly GCF_009769465.1 of Tauraco erythrolophus. Classification (NCBI taxonomy): domain Eukaryota; kingdom Metazoa; phylum Chordata; class Aves; order Musophagiformes; family Musophagidae; genus Tauraco; species Tauraco erythrolophus. The sequence continues at coordinate 9,560,340 of NC_141469.1, read as the reverse complement.
AAACAAAAGTTTCAACATACAAATTAAGAACTACAGAAGACTACCTACAGAAAAGAATTACTGAATGTTATCGTTGCAAGCATTACAGTGCACATGTTGAAATATAGACATGGATTTTGATTACTTTGTAATGTTTAATAGTATTCTTTCTTCAAACTGCCATACCAATAGTACGCTTAGAGATATGCAATGTTTTTGTTAAAGAGACCAAACTCCACTAAATTAACTGAGTAGTAATTCCTGCTGGATTCAACAGATTGTTGGGAATTTTTTCCAAACTAGCGTCATTCCTATATACCTCCTCCTCTCCCATTTGAGATTGCGCATGGAGACTGACAGCACAAGAACTTTTGTCATGCTTGCTGTTAAAATAGTTGTGGTAACTTCAGTAATTCCTTAACTGAGAAAAATATAAACAAAGTCATTTTTAGCTGTCTTAATGCAACTGGGCAATGGCAAACGAAATAGCAGTTGAGACTACACATCTAGCTACATCATCAGAGACCGTTCTGTTCTACAGGCAAAAGTTTGTGAACACAATAAGGATCACCTTTTGAGACAAACAGATTTACAGGTGCTATTGAATGGAGCACCACATTATCTTACACGTTACAGTGAAATTAATTTCTGAACATTTCTGTTACTTGTACGTGCCAGTAATAAGTACTTCATAAAGTCTCTATATACGCTGAAGAGTGCAGGCCTTCTATCAAAGCCCTCAGTGGTACCATCAATTTTTCCATTTTTTATTTCCATTTGAAGTTTTCAATTTGAAATTTTCAATTTGAAAACCACCAAATTTTCAATTCAGCATTGAGGTAAGGGCATAAATTTGTTTCTAATTAATCTCATAAAACAGTATGTACGGACATTTAGGATTAAAACAGCTATGTCTAAACCACCACCATGGTGAAAGATAACTGCTTTTCAGTGTTAAATCCACTCTTACTGTGGACAGTACCGATAGAAGCACTACCTTCTTCCTCTACAGCTTTTTCAAAGACTCATTAAAAATAAAAGAACAATCAAGAAGTTGTTCTACCATGTTGTCTAACTACAGACAAATATAAAAAATTAAGACAAATCAGAAGAATGACTCTTTTCTTTAGCCTTGGTAACTGCACAATTAGGTGTTACGATACCTGCAACAACACACATGCTCCCCACTAGGACAGAAAGTGATGGATGACAAAGAATATTTGTGTGCATTTCAAAACAGCAGGCTCCCTATTTTACTCACGTTGCATACACACAAGCTGCTGCAAATATGCACGAGAGTATCTCCACACTACCTATGGTTGGAGGATATCATAAAAAGCTTTAGATGCAATCAAACACCGAGTTGGAATGGCAAAGACCACCTGCAGAAGTCTAGTATACTTTTCCTTTCTCACAGATTCTCTGTGCCCACTTCCTTCTATATTCTGCAGAGAGTAGGTTCTTGGATGAAAAAAATTTACCCTAGCTTATTGGCAGAAATTTTACTTCTGAAGACTGTTCTTCTGCCACAATACTGCAATTGGCCCTATGAATTGTGACTGCATATCTTGTACTCCTAAGCTGTGGTAATTAAAAAAAATCTCCCCTCTATTTGCAAGAAAAACAACATACTCAAGTCAGTCAAACTGGCATTTTCAGGAAAATTCTGGTTTGGTCCTGACCAGATGACTGGATACACTACAGCATAAATTCCAATCCCTACTCATAATTCAGCCAATCATGGAGGGAACTGTTGCTTATCTTCCAAATCAGAGGAAAACAGCTAAGCAAGACTCCGACGAGCCTGAGATCACAATATTGCAACTAATTCACCTGCCCAACTGAAGACAAGAACTTTTGTTACATTGCAAAAGAAAGCATCAAGTAAGTAAGTCACCCTGGGATAGCCACCATGCCAAATTCTTACCGAAACAGCAGAAGCAGTGTACTTGTATTAACAGCAGTAGTATAAAAACAAAAAACAAACACACCAACCCAAACCTAGGAAAGGAGCTGCTTAAGTACAAGAAACATTTTGATCACATAGGCTGAAATCCTATGAGTTTTGTCATTTAATTCAACAGGAGCCAGATTACAACTTTAAAAGTATAATGAAAGACTATAACCAACTAAAGTTTCTGCAGTCTAGATGAAACACTATAACGACTCTCACAACTTTTGTTTTAAAGTAATACTCTTCATTAAAGTACACAAACATCCTAAGAGCTACCCGCCAAAGTTTCCACACATTACAGAAATCCTATAACTCTAAAAACATTAAGTGTGCAGTTAACTGGAAGCGTGAGCTACCGAAAAAAATGTATTTGTATTCTGCACAATGTGTTAAAGTGAGGCTGGACTTTCTGACAGTTAATAGGGAAAAATGGCTTTGGTCTTCTTAGAGCTTCCATAAAGCTTAAGTATAAACTTGAATATAAAGAGATATCCATAGAACAATTCTTTGATTAACTGGATAACCTGAGCCAACTTACAAGGGATACAGAGGTATCCTGTCATTGCTTAAAATGCATTATTTCAATTATTTGTTTTAGGACACTAAAACAAATGAAGTGAAATGTACAGGTTTCAGGAACCAGAAGAAAAAAAAAAATCATAAAGGGGAAGATGGTAAAAAGAGCAACAATAGTAGAGAAACTGATTTTACCATGACGGTTCTCATCTATTTTTATATCATTAAAGAATTACTTGCATTTAAATAAGGACAAGGTGTGAATTTATTAGCAAAAATCAGAAATATTTTACATATTCCTGGATCTTATGCTCTAATGTTCTTGAACAAAGGTACTCTTAAAAATAGCTCAAATAACTCCTTATCCACTTAAAACAGAGCACCATGTGTAAGTAAGCATTTCTTGATTTAAAAGGCTTCTTTTGTCTAGTGCTGTTACATATAAAGTAATTCAGAAAAATATTTCTAAATCCTACTTTTAAAAAATCCTCGTTCTTACTAGGCACCTAAATCGACTAAACAAATCTGTTTTAAAAGTGATCTACCAAGGAAAATATTTTAGACCCGATTTTCTTATTCTAGAAGTTCTTTTTAATGTGAAAAAGTACACGTGTGGGCAGAATGGTTAAGATATAGATACGAAATCATGTACTGTTATTTCTCTACCGTTAACATTAGAATACTAGAGGATCTTATCAATCCATATACTCACCTGTTTATTCACAACTCATCACTGTGACATTTTAGTGTCTGCATGAACACCTATAACCATCAACTTTCTGCTTACTGGCCAAGAAACTAGAACAGGAAATTGCTGGGAACCACTCTCATCACTGTGGCTAACAATGAGAAAGGACAGGGGCTTGGTTTTCTCCTGTGAATTTACAAGGCTCAATCTAATCCCAATTCTCAGGCAAGTTTTACAGAGAAATGCTGTACTTCCAGAAATAACTATGAAGTCAGTGACATTGTACCCAATTAGCTGTATCCAACTTACTTATAATCTAATTATTGTCCCCTATTAATGGAGAATTTTGTCAGTATTTGGGAAATTTACAATCTGTTGTCCTGAACAGAACTCTCTTCACACAGATCTCAATTGCTTCTAAGCACTGAACACACCTAGAACTCGCTAAGACTTCCTTACTCATTGTTTTCTCCATGCAAATAACTACCTGTTTTTCCACACATGTAGTGGAAAATTATAGGAGAGGGGAGCATTGTCTGCAGAAAACTTTCTCCATCAGGATGCCTTTAATCCAGTAAAAGTTCAAGAATGCAGTCTGGTTTTATTGTATGAATTAAAGGGAAATGCAGTTCCTGATTAAGGTTATGAAGACATCAAAACAACGTGAATTTTGTCTTTCCAAAAACCTGATCATCGTGAAGTTTTTTTCCCTGAAAATTCTTTGATCTCATTGATAAGAACACAAGTAAGAAGTCCTTTAACTCTTAAGAAAAAGAAATAAAAATAATAATGCCAAGAAAGGAAACAAGAAATAGTTTCAGACAGCATTTCATTATCCTTTTAGGATACTACTCACTGCAAAGCAGTCTCCTCCAGAAAGGATTCCTCCATATGCCATCAAAAAAAATTCACCTCAAACCAGAATTTCAATTATAATGATAAAAAAAGCTCATTCACCATTCATTAAATACTGAATTCAACTTCACATCTAACCTCTTCTTCAGTCAGCAACTGGGATGATCTACCCTAATTTTCCATCAAGAACAAAATACACAGGCATATGCAGCCACATAAAAGATGGCAGTCTTTTATCCTCATGCAAACCATTGCAATAGTTACCAGTTCAAATTAAAATGGTATCTGAATCTAAATTATGCACAGACACACAAAGCACAATTCAAAACTTCATCAGCTAACTTTTTAGCTCCATCAGAATTTAATTACTAAACAGGAAAACAAATTTAAGGACCAGATGTTTGTATTCATTTTATTAATTGCTTACCGTACTGTATAGAACTGATAAAGAACTCCATATACAAATTTCAAGGCAAGTGAAGATTCAGCAATCAACAACCTCACCATCAGTGCGACGTCTGTCAGAGAAACTAAGCAGTTAACTTTACTTACTCAAAACTGAAGCGAATGATAGTTTCCATCAATTCCTATCAACAGAACTAGTGAAGGTGTTTTAACCCTGGAGGTTTTGTCATGCCCCTGTCTTCTGGTAGCGACATGAACGTTTGTCTAGTTACCCAGAAGTGAAGCTCATGTGATGGCCCTACTGGTGTATCCGCCCTGTTCTTACTACTTTTGAATCCCTGGAGCAACTTCATCTAAAAAGGGGAGCAGGAGAAGCAGAATGCACTAACAATAAACAAACTTTCATAATTTTTGTGGCAAAAAAGCGAATAGATAGATGGAGGCTCAAGTTATTGCCCCTATGAAGTAAAGAGGGGTACAATTTTCAGTTATTTGCATTTCGTTTAATAAGTAGTTGCTAGTCAATCGGCTGATGCATGCACCCAGCATATCAAGCAGATTACCTGCTGGCCCAAACAGTGTGTGCGTAGCTCCAGGAATCAACTATTTTCTCCTTAGGATAGGCATCAAAGGACAGAAAGGCACAGGGAGCACAGAAAACAAAACTATAAGAAACCACACACTGGGAAACTGTTTGTCAGCAATATGTTCTAATTGTGTGACAAATGATTCTTGGTTCATAATAAAGACTGGTATGTGCAAATTGCATGTTTGTGACCTTTTTTTGAATAACATGGCTCTGTAACTGTCACAGGCTCTGATCCTATCAGAAAGGAAGCATCCACAATTCCTAGAATACTACATTGGACTTCTTGCTAATCACAAGCCTGCAGATGCTGCTCAGCACATCTCAGAATTAGGCCTAAATCTGAATCAGACTACAGATGCTTATATGCTTTAAATCCTAGCAATATGACAATCATTACAGCAAGGCAATTCCAGCAGTTTTCTGGGAACAACAGAGTTGATTTAACAAAGCTGGAACAGACATTTGTAGTTACAACCTCATCATCTACCACAGATTCCCCCCCGCGCCCCATGTGAACTTTGGCATGAGTTTTCTGGTTTCAGTTCTCAAATATACTCGCACTGAAGACTGCTTAATTCCAAACAGGCATTCTGTGCTGCACTGCAACTTATGGCCTGACATAGCTCATCATAAATATTAATATTCCGAGTGGGTAACAAGTGACATCAGCGGATTTCTTAAAAATATAGCTCTTCCAGAGTGCAATGCCTCCTAACACCCAGCTTTTCAGATTCACACACCACTTCAGATTCTGCCAATTTGTAACCATTAGAGGTAAAAATAACCTTCAATACCAGTGCTAATGGAGCTTAAACAAATGCTTCAAAAAACCCTCCTAAAATGTCAAATGCAAGTTCGTAGATCTTACTGAAAGCTGACAACATACATGTAAGCAAAGAAAGAGTTAAATCTTTTCACAAAAAAAAAAAACCTCTCAACATCTTCCTGTTGTCTCCTGTTTGTGAGAAACAGATGACTGATGCTCAGCTCAATCAGAGCCTGACAGCAATTACAAGCTCCTTAACTGTCACTCTTCTAACAAGACCTTAGATTGTTAAGCGATTTCTAACACAGATAGAAGGGCTCAGGGAACACAGAACACAAATCCAATGGAAACCAGGCTTCACAAAACAGCTTGTAATTAGTATGTTCTAATTAGATGCTGAAAGACACACAACCATCCACAATTAATTCTGTTCGTGATATGGCTTAGGGAACATCACAACTCAGTTAGAAAAGATCAGAAGTGCCAAAAAACGTGAAAGCAATGCTACGTGGCTCCCATTGCGTGGCTTACCGAAAAACAAAAAATTCATCTTGCATAATACCTGGAATTTATTTTAAACAATCCAGTCCTTAGGACCATAATTAGTTACATTACGGCTGCTGAAAAAACTAGACAATTAGTAGTTCTAATAAACTAGCCATTAACTTGTACCTATAAATGCCTGATTTTAAGAGCAGTATATCTAATAGCTTAAAAGAATCATTATATTTGTCAATTAGCACCATTTTTTTAAAATTAAATCATCTTTCCATGAGTGGAGAAAAAAAAATACAAGAGAGATTTCATGAAGTTTAAACACAGCAGACAATTCTTCTGTCTAAAATTCAATTTTTAAGGGATTAATGGCTAAACCAATGTTTTGAGCTGTAAATGTTGATACACAAGCTAAACAGAGGAAGGAGAGAAGTTACACAGATCTTTGGAGAAGGTTCTATTTTAAGGAGGTTTTCTGGTCTTGCTAATCAGGAAAAAAATGGATTTCAGAAAAAAAAAAAACCACAAAACAGACATTGTTAAAAACTATAGAGAGCTTTCAGAACACATTTAAGAATCATGGAAGGTGAAGGTGTTAATAACCGAAGAGGGGAATTCAGCATTTCACATTACAGCAAAAGCAAAAATTAGGTGAATACAGTCAATGCTTTTGATGTAATCTGTGCAACCGTCCCCATTTTAACAGATAAATTACACACCTTATAAGCAATGCTATCATGATTTTAAGCACTTCAGGCATTGTAGACTCAGGAGGATGAAAATAAAGACTTGGCACTGTGATACTAACACATGCAGAATGTGATTACTTTTCCCTATATCATTTACTAAACCTGCTAATTAATCTGGAGAGCCTCACCCGCACATCAAAACCATAGATTAACTGAGATGGAAAGCAGTCAATTTACTTCTCTACTAAAACTAACTAAACAGGTGCAGAAATAAAAAAAAAAAAAAATTTCCCCTTCTCATTAACTCAGATATTCTTTTCCAATCCTGAATGCTAAATCTCAGTAAGTTTTGACACCACAGAGATGCAACATGTGGAAATGGACTCATGTCTGAAGGAACTTTCAGAATGTAAAAAAAAAAAATCTCCTTCCTTCAAAGGATGCAAGTGCCTTACATTTGCCAATACCTTAAACTGTAGTAGCTATCCCTTTTCCCTGACCCAATGTCCATGTCTATGTTATTTTCTTTATGTTGGTACTCATTCAACTGAAGTCTATTTTGGTTTAGGGTTTTTGCAGGTGTCTCTCTCAGTGAGAGGACCTGGGTTCAGAGTTGGGTGGGGAAAGGGCTTATTTGCTTCTTTATAGGCAGAGTTGCTGTCTATACCGACTCACCTCGTGGCTAGAAACCTTCCACTGCAAGCACAAAAGGGATATCAAGCCAGAGGCACTAGCAAAGCAAAGCTGCCCCCTTTTAAGTAGCAGCCTGCACTCAACTTTCCAAACCATCCTAATCTCTAAGACTTCACTAATGACCATCTCATCAATAGTACTGAAGAGATACCATACTGTCACCATTTCCTATCCAAAGAACAGTATTACTACATGACCTGACAGTCTGAAGTATGAGATGCCTTAAAAGATGATTTTACTCTCTTCCTTGCAACACAGATTATATCAACAATTTAAAAATTCAAATAAGAGAGCCGGATCCATTTAACAATATCACAAAAACATGATTAACACTAGTTTGAACAGTGACTTGTGACATACAGACTGCTCTCACTTCACCTGTTGTCCTCAAGGTAAAAGAGCCTGTTGAAATGGTTGAAGGGATCCATTAAACAATAAAAAAAGGAGCACAGAAGCCACTGTGGCACAAAGTACTCGAGTTCAGAAGTGACCACGTACTCTGCAGCCTTATATATTTCACATTTAGTTTCTTGTCTGTGACTACATGATACTACACCACACTGAACTACATATACCACATGAACTACCACATTTATTCTGTACTCCCGTTTCACACGAGGGACATCACGCAGCGAATGAATCTGTCACCAGCAAGATTTCTGCATTTATTGCAGAAGCTGGGAAGAATATCCAGAAAGAACAAATAAACAAACAAAAAACTCAAACAAAAAGGAAAGAATCACAGTTCAGTAACTTGAGCGATATTCTGGTAAATGGAATTCTATTTCTTCCTCTGACACAGAATTTTATGGGATACTTGCAAAGTCATTGAAACCTAACTTTTCACAACCGACCAATAAACGTAATCCCACCTTGCCCCACATTCCACCTCCACCATTTTATTCATGAGGTTAAAATCTCCAGTACAAGTTAAAAGCAATAGCAATGAGAGGTTAGTTATGTTCTTCATGGTCCACTGGACCACAAAAGACAAATTTAGCACTTGGCTTTCATGGTGGTCTGCTAACAGCAATGGAAGGTGAAAGTATTGCTGGGTCTAGAGAGAATATCCTGTAAAGTCACTGAACTTTTTTCTGGGTTTTGTTGTTTGTTTGTTTGTTTTCCTAGCCCCATCTTCATTTCCTCTTCCCTCAAAGCTCTTTCCCTTGATTCTCCTGGACTTTTTGCCAGGCCAAGTCTACTCTCTCCTATCTTCCCTTAGTTCTTCGATCATGTATCCCCAGCCATCTCCTTCTGTTGTTTTGTCCAGTTACTTTTACATTTTATATCCTTTTCCCAGAATTAGTCTTCCTTCATAGCTCCATGTCCCACCTTGTGTTTTCCATCCCCTCTTCATTTCATGGTTCACACTCAGCCCACAATAGCTAAGACTGAGCTTCCCAATTTCCTGAATTCTAGCAGCTTTCTTCTTCCACTTCTCAGTACCTTGGTTCAGCAAGAAGAGTTGCTTTGCCTCTCAGTTGTAATACGCAGTTCTAGTATAACTTATACGTAATGAGAAACTGCAGGGAATCACAAAAAATTCTTTCAGTTAGGTTTCCAGATAAATAGATAGCGTTTCAGACCATGAATCCATCTAGCACAGTGACCTTTATCCATAAGCAGATGCCTAAGGAAGAGTAAGAATAGGAATTAAAGAAAGCATATGCTTATCTTCTTACACTCCCAACCTCCAATTATTTTCAGCTGAGGGGATTTCTTGAACCTGATTTTATATACTTAAAAACCTCCACTTTACCTTTCTTCCAAGTACCTTTCCCAGTCTCCCACTGAGTCCATAGAAACTTTCCAAACAGAGTGGCATTACAATGTTATGAAAAGTACCACCTTTCTCTGCTATGATCATGGAACACACTAGCTTCATATGATGGTCCATCCTCCTCATATCAGAAGTCAATACTCATCCAGCTTCTCTTTGCCGTTACACGCATCCAAACTCTATACAGTAATTTGCAGCCCTCTACCACATCCTCAAATTACCTCTTTTTCAGGCTAAAGACAGCCCAAACCTAACCAGTGGATGCTCATAAAAAAAAAGAGAAAAGAGCATTCCCCATCACATAACCTGTCACTGGGAGGCAGAAAGACCACTCAACACTGAACAAGTTAAAGCCTGGCAATTCTACCTGCCATTGGTGTTTTCCCACTCCCTGCAGAGTCTTCAGTGAATTCACCTGTCAAGATGCAAAAAGCTCTTTTGAAAACGTACAGAATAGCTTCTGAAAAGCTGTTTCACAGAGATTACAAAAGACTCCCCCTGACAATAACACAGACCTCTCACCAAGTCTCAAGATTTCATTCTAGAAGTCGTAAGAATTTAAGGAGGTACAAGACCACATTTTTGTCTTCTGACATCATGAACTACCTTCCTATGAAACAGCTAAGTATTTTGCTGAAAGTAAAAAAGGTTTGAAGTAGATACCTGGCGTTAAGAGGTTACAGACCACTCTGTTAACATTTAGGAAAGGAATGTACAACTTGAGAACAAGAGCCAACTATTTAAAGTGGCAGGCACAATTAAATATAAATACCATGGCTTGTATAAGCCATAAAGCACTGAGAAAGAGAAAGTACCAGTTTCCAAAATGTTTAATTTGCTGATGGAAGCAAACTCAGCAGTGAGAAGGAAGTGAACCAATTACATTGCCTGGAATTAAAGAGATGAATAATTTTATGACAGCTACTACTGACACCAAGATATAAACTTCATTGCCTGCGGTGACTGAGTTGAAGAGAGTGAACTCATGAAATGAAAGACAAGCCTAAACTGGCTAAAATGTGTTCTACAGAGGGGAGTTCTGTATTTTAAAAAGATGACATCTGAAAATTATTTTCATTTTTTTTTCCCCTCAAGAATCTGTTGCATATTCCAAGAAAGCCACCAAACTAGTGTGGCTAGGTTGGTTTTAAAACAGCTGTGAAGGCACAGTAATTCAGATTTTATTTCAGTGCTATTTTAACACAATTTAGTTAGTTCTAGTTTAGCACATGTGTGAGAACACATTTTTATTTGCAAATAAATCACATAACTGGCAGGGGATATTTACACACATACTCAGTGGTCGTCTATAGTGTTATTTCTGACAAACGTACTTTGGTGTGTTCATTGCTAGTGCAGATACAAACAGTGCCTCCTGAACCATCACTTAAAACCCTCCCACGGACCCTGCAGATAAGCCTTTTGCTTGTGTTAAACCAAAGGAAAGAAAATGAGCAGTGCCAAGCAGTATGCTGGGATAGAACTAGCTTCTAGAATGGAATTCTCCTGATAATACTGATACTAATTTCAACAGATAGACAAGTAGATGGAAAAAGGCATAATTGCAATACACTGTATGTTTAAACTGTTGCATTGATCTCACTGGGACTATGGGTATGAGCGTGTGTATAGCTGTTTATACAACCAGTGTAAATAAGGGTTCCATAATCAGGCTTAAAGCACTTCCCAGTATCTTTGCTGAAGCACTGTTCATAGACACTGTAGTAAACTGAAGTACTCACGGAAAGCTAAAGGAAGGAATCATCAATAAAATAAATGCAGGTTAACAATCAAACTTCACAGCAATATTATAAATGTACTATAATTAAATGCAATGAAGTCCACTTTAGAGATGGCTTTGGCAGTGTGAAATAACAGTTTTAAATTTTATGTGCAGCAAATTATACACTGTGCTGTTCATATTTTGAAAGTATTTTACATTATCAGAATTTAAAACACAACAAACATTCTGTGCTGTGCCCTTCGGAGGCACAAAACACCTCAGCCTGGGAAAAAGGAACAGCAAGCAACATAGTACTTAACATCACATTGATCAGTACTGTATCATCACAGTGCTGGGCAGCACAAATATTAACTGACTCGCATTTCTAATGAGTTAACTAGAACAGGTAAGGCAGCAGCTGTGGCAAACAAAACACATACACCCAGTAGGAAGTTAGAGTTTACTAGCTCTAACATCTGACCTGGCATATTAGAGAAAATTATTAAAAAGTACGCAATGACATCAGGAAAATTTTACTCCCATTCAGAGCTTTTGCATAAAAAAAAGCCTTGTGCAGTGTCAGTACATGCAGTGTTAGATTTTCTCACCTACCACACCCGACAGCCTAAGTTGCTCCATCTTTGCAGTTAAGACACAAATCACTTCTGCCAACAGGACGCATTACCACTCCAGTTTTTTTTAAAGAACACCTTCTTTCTGCATTTTTGTATTGAAGAACTACAATTTTCTGTCCCTCTCAAGCTACAGTTTTCACATTGTTTCACATTCTTCTCTAAGCATCGCTCCAGAGTGTTCACACCACTCAAGCCTCACCCTTGAAGCGGTGCACCATCTCTTACCAATCAGACTGTATTTAAAAAAAAACATTCTTTCAGAATTAAATATAGCCTTTTTGGAAAGTTTGCAAGAGACTACTCAAAACATTTGTCAAAAAAAAAAAAAAAACACAACAAAACCAACAAAAGAATATTCAAATAATTTGTGTATCACAACACTACCTTTTATATTACAGACTGACACCTCACGGAATTTATCTTAATTTTGGCTCAAAATTATTTATAGAAATGCTATTGCAGGAAAAGAAACACTAGAACTGTAACTACACAGCATGGCACAGTATTTCCTTTCATAAAGATGTCTCAAAAAATCAAAATAAGCCATTATCAGCTCGACTGAAACATGTTTTCTCTAAAATCAAGGATTTCGTAAGAAGAAAGGGATCTAGTTAAGGATAACTAGGCTGGTAGCACCAAGGCACAGTTTTGATAACCTTCTTCTTCCACCTAGTGGCAAGAAGTAAAAAAACAAGGTCTTTGGGAGTGCAATCATCAGATGTTTTCAAACACCAGCTGTATAAAAATTCACTGACATCATAAGGAGGACTGAGTCATTTAGAGTCCTGGTTTTCATGTTGAAGTTCACAAGTAATAAACATACTATCACAAGGAGCTTAGAAATGCACTTACGAGATAGAATTGTTGAAACAAACCTAAGTTCTCTTTACAAGCAAATTTTTCATTCATGAAGCTCAGTATTTTTGTTTTCCACGTTATTCAGTCTGATCATCTTGTAAGTAAGAGGCTGCAACTATACAAATCTGCATTCTGTCTCGACTGCTCAAGTACTTACTAAGAAGACTTGAAAAAAAAAACAAAAAACAAACAAACAAAAAAAACAATTAAAATACATTACAGCAAAACTACTCAGTGTTTTCATTAAACTTAGTAAATCGAATACCACAATAACACAAACTAAGACAGATAATTTTATTGCCCTATAGACAGGGGAGTGGTTGTAGCAGAATATGAGAACTAATTAAAAGTTTCTGCTGAATTACCCGGCCGCAGTGGAAAAAACACACCGGTTAGAACTGAGCACAATGTAAGCAATAGAAATATACTCATTGTTTCAACTGGAATTTTAAGCAAGAGCAGTATTTTCAAGCTCGCATTCTGCTTCACTTTAGGATCAACATTCTCGCAACAGAACCTATTCAATTAGAAAATGGATTAAACCAGAAGTGTATTTTCAGAAGCAATGACCGGTTGATACTATGTCCTTGTGTTTTCATCTAACCCTGGCATTAAACTTGGGGAAACTCCACCCCTGATCCTTTGTTGGGATCTTCTTCTGAAAAATGACAGGATCGAGGGAATTATTTCCTTAAGTTTCAAACAAAAAACAAATAAAATGGAGCACTGAAAACATGCTTGGATATTTACCTTGTCTAGTATCTGTCAGCAGCAAGACTAACAACACATGGTTTCTCATACATTCATATTCCATACCTACGCTGTCTCCTAAGCTTCTTTCCTCAAGGTAACACTAGGCCTACGGAATCTGAGCTCACCTCTGTGACAACACCGCATATCACAGGAGTTCCACACACTCCCTAGTTTCCTAATCAAAGTCCAAAGGTAAGGGGCTATATGTAATACAGCTGAAGTCAAGCACACACCAACTGCTTCAAGTGTTTGGCACTACAACTACAGAATACGGGCTAAGAGATGATCTCTCCTCCTCAATTTGGAGTGCCATAGTGAGGAACTTCCTCCAGCTGTTCATGCCCAAACATTTTGCATCAATCCAATATCTTTTGAGGCTGTCTTTTCCTCTGATCCAGCTGAAGTTGGCTAACAGATTTAAAAATTGTTGTGGTAGTGGGGGAAAAGGAGATGACAGCATTGCCAGAAAGACAAGAAGGTAGTGATAACCCAACAGCCTCATTTCCTTAGGAATTCTGTCTAAATATGGTAAAATAATTAAAAATTGCCAAGACATTGACATTTTCACATGTGAAAATGTCACACTTGAGGTTATCTAAAGCCCTTCCACAGCTAAAAAATAATCAAATACTTTGCACTCCCCAGTTGTGCTTATTTGCGGGCTCAGGCTAAACCACAACATCTATGTTTTCTATCATGCAGCTCCACGTTTCATCAAATTGATATCCTACATAAAGTATATCCAGTGTGATAATTTAGAGAATTTTTCTATATTATTCTTGAAACAAGTCTGACACACAAAACCAGCACAATGCTGAATGCCTAGATATATGCATGCATGTATATACGCACATACACTGAGGTAGACTGGACTGAATCAAATTCCTTCTAAATCAGGATTAACAGTTAATGAGCACGTACTTAAATGGAAGTCACGCAGAACAGAGTTTGTTTTGTCTTTTCCTCGTGTTTGCATGTCATCAAAAAAGACAGGCAATTCAGGAAAGACAGTCTACAACTGGTCTCCACAGTGCAGAACAAGGCCTGGTTAAAAAGCAGATCAGAGCAAGAAAGACACAAACTAGCGAGTCATCTCAGTGAACATGGATACCCATCCCTGCAAAGTCCTGGGAGCTTTTAAGTGATGCTGGCAAGTATTGCATTGTCCATGGACGAGCAATGAATTCACTACCATGTGCCAAGACTCTGTGCTTCCATCTAACATATGCCTTATGCAGACACTCCCTCCCACAGTAAGTTTCTACCAAGGGATTAATTTCACTTCAAACCTCTAGAAACAAGTCAGTGCACAGGTTCTAACTCTGCACTCCAAGAACCCATATGGAAACCTTCTGATGAAAGCCAGCACTTACAGTTCAAACAGTCTCTTAAAGATTATTAGAAACATACAAGTGAACCATCTGACAGCAGTGTGGAGTAGCATGTGCCTTGAATAAAGTCTGTATGATAATTCCCATTTTCAGAATCATCTAGCACTGCATTTTGTACTGCAGAGACAATTTTACTTAAAATTATTTAGGGAAAGTAATCTATTTCCCTCAAAGTTTATCATTTGCATCAAAAGTCAAATCTGAAGTAGCTAGTTTGAAGCGGGAATGAATAAGAGACGAAGTGTCTGAATAAATTTGATTCACTGTCCTCTACACATAAAACATCATTCATCGCATGAAAACAACCTTTGTGAGAGAAACAGTCAACTCACTTTGAACCTTTGCACACACTTTTTTGACAAAGTGTTTAAAATGAAGTTTAAGAGTTTAGTGATATGGTTTTGCTTTTGACTGAAATTTCAAAAGCAGCTTTGAAAGATCAGTATCTAGAAGATGTTTTTAATCAACATGTATTGGATTATTCAGTATTTCAGACTGATGCCATTCTTTAGAAAACTACATGGATTGAGGGTAGAAAAGCAGCAAAACAATTGAATGTACGATACTTATAATTTTCAACAGATGGCACTTTATAGCAAGGAATCTACAGTGTCTAATTAAAAGACAGCAAAAACAATCGGACAGCCAAGTGCGTTGACATGCCAAAGTCTGCACCTGAAAAAGCGTCATATCCTTGCACTTGAAAGTACAGCTCTGTACAACTGAAAGTACAAAGAGGGAATGTAAAGCCAAACAAAAACTCTGAAGTAACATTCTATCTCAGATATTAATCACACCAAGATGTTCTTCACAAAGGCAGGATATTCACATCTTCTTTTCTTCTCAGGCAGAATTTACACGTAGAGTTAAGTTTAAAGATAGCAAAGAAAACATAACCATCAGACTATGGTTATTACTGCACAGAAGCTCAGAAGAGAATAGAGAATCCTTTTACTAGTATGAAAACTTGCACAAAACTTTACAGGCATTTTGATGTCTAAAGCTGCACAAGGTTTTTAGAAACATTTATGAGCTAAATAAACAAGAAATGCCTGGGAGCATTGCTGCCTCTGAGTTACAACCCCAGTTACACTTTCAAGTTGTCTGCCAGTTTTAACTGAGCGGAAGGTGCTTACTAATTAGAGTCACAAAAGGCAAACTGAAAATGACAACATTTCAAGAAATCCATGAGGAGCTAACAGTTCTCTTCAGATACCTAACCAGTAGCTCTAAAGAAAAAGTCACTCTTCTTGGAGATGCAGAGAAAGGACAAAAGGCCATGGACACAAGTTGCAGCATGGGAAATGGCAATAGAGAAGTTTTTGTAACAGAACTAGTTGAGATTGAAACAGGCTACCCAGAGCATTCGAACCTCCATCTCTGGAGTTACTCAAAACTCCACAAGGCCCTGAGCAAACTCATCTAGCTTCAAGAACAGCCCTGCTTTGAGCAGGATGTTAGACTACGAGAACACCAATCCCTTCCAGGAACTTGGAAGATTCTAAATTGTTCAGTAGAAAACGCTATACGAAAAGTTGAGACCCACCATCGCATCCTCAGGGCATAACTTCTGAAAGATACTCCCTCAATTACGACTGTGCTATATTGTTTCAGACTCCCAAACAATTCGTCTCACAAAACTAGAGAACCTGGCCACCTTTTACTCTGTGATGATGACATTTCAACAGGATGAAGGAAGTCTTCTTTCTAGTAAAGGACTGAGGACCATGTCTTGGTCTGATTCTTCATTCTGAACTAAACCAAATAAGTTTGATGTTTAAGTCACTTATTTTTCAAATGTAGCTTCCCATTCTCTAAGTTAATTTATACAGGATCAAGTCAGCAGCCACAATCAAGCAGCGCTCACTATACTAGACAAAAAAGGAACATCTCAGTTGTAAATCCTGTGAGAGTTTACAGATTAGATGTTACCATCTAACAGCATTCAGTGCTGTTAATAGTATTCATGCTCATACGTAGAAAATGTAGGCACATACAATTACAGTATTTCCAACGTTAGGTGGCATGCAAACAAAACTCCTACGTCTGAGCTGAGTCCTTAAGGTCACACGACAAGGCCTCAGAACAAACAAGCTTTTGTAGGCATACAACTAAATCAAAAGGTTTTACTAAACACTCTTTCTCGCAGAATTTTTCCCTGAAATACATAAAACCTTTTGTAAGTCTATTCTCTGTATACAAATATCACTAGAGATTCCACACTAAATTTAAAGCAGAGAGGTCTGCTAATAAAGGAACACAGATAAGTTCTCCTTCGGCACTGTGCAAGGGAAAACTTCAGGCACAGGAAGGTATGGGGAAGGGCAGCGTTACACCTCCACGGCATCTTGCAACGCAAGTACTGGGGCACAAAACACCGTGACAGCTATATTCTTTTCTGTTCCTGAAGGAGACATTCTTTCTCCTGATTGCAATCAAAAAAATTAGGCACATAATATCATTCAACAGCCAAGAAACAAACAAGCAGCAGTGCAAATACAGCAGAAATGCAGCAACTAGAGGAAACGCAAAGATTCCAAGCCAGATATCGGCCTCGTCAGCCTTAGAGCTCCCGTGAAAACACAGCTGTAATTTTAGCACGTTTCTTCCCATTCACTAGTAGGAACAGATTCATCTCTTCCACAGTGTCATCGTTTAAGCCCAACCAGCAGCTAAGCACCACGCAGCCGCTCACGCACTTCTCTCCTCCAGTGGGATACGGAGCAGAAAATATAATGAAAGGCTCGTGGGTCAAGACAAAGACAAGGAGGGATCACTCGCCATTATGGTCACAGGCAAAACAGACTCAACTTGGGGAAAAAAATCAATTTAATTTATTACCATTCAAATCAGAGAGGATAATGAGAAATAAAAGTAAACCTTCCCCCCCTCTCCGCTGCAGGTTCCGCAGCAGGTTTCTTCCCTTCTGAAACATGTTACCACAGAGGCGCTACCACTGCCGCTGATGGGCTCAGCCCTGCCAGCAGCAGGTCCGACTTGGAGCCGGGCAAGTTCCTGGCAGCTTCTCAAAGGTGCCACCCCTGTAGCCCCTCCCCTGCTGCCAAAAGCCCAACACACAAACCCAACACACACAGATGAAAAATTCCATAGCCAGACGAACTGAAACACAAGCCGTTGCAACTTCATGCATTTACAATCAACTGGCCTGGATATTTTACAGTTGATTTTAAGATTGATCAATAGTTTTGGTGTCAAGGAAAGCTCTACTTATCTGATCTTTACAAACTCTGCTCAGAATGAAGTTGTTTCCACACAACTTCATCCAACCTTAGTGCTATAGAAATGTATGCCTCAACCCATTTAGTAAGTGAGAGACTTCCATATATCTGATTCAGGCTGCTTCCAGTCTTCTCCCATTAGTTCTTTCAGGTTCAAATCTTCAAAAAATTCCAGGCGATGACTGCAAAGAGAAGAGAAATAAACAAAAAATTAAGTCTTGTAATATGTCTCTTAATAAAAGGCAGTATCCTCAAAAGGTTTAATTAATTTTTATTTTCAGATTTTCTTAGACAGGGATGCAACCAGCATTCCATGTGTTCTTTTACCAAAACTTGAGTTTATAAATAAAAACTACTATTGTGTTTCTGAAAATCTTGTACTGGAAAACACAGGGCAAAATCCTCAGCTATGAACAAGTCTCACACAGCATAAAGTGAAGCTAACAAAGTGCTCCCCTTTTAAACTCTTTCAACTTACGTTGCCTGGAAATGCAGCCAGAGCAAGAACACGGTGATATCCTGCTTTATGACTTACCCACACTCCAACAACGTAAAAACTTACAACTCTTGACCAACTGAAAAATCCTGTCACAGAAATATCCTTTCCTTACAGAAAAGAGGAAGACTGGACAGAATAATGAAGCTAGTAAATATCATTTTTCTGTTAGACTAGAAGTCTTGTTTTCTTTTCAACATTATGAATTGGTTCTTGCTACAAATTTCTCCTTTAGACTACCATACAGAAACAACAGAAGGAAGACACTGAAGCCAACTGCTAATTAATACTTCCATTAAACAATTGCCAAATAGTAGACATAACATCTGACACTACACTAATCATGTAAAAAGGTAAATGGAATTCTCTTATTAGGAAGTAATCTGTAAGAGTAAAGACTAACTACAAGCAATGGAAGTATCAAGGAAGTGACCTCTTCACATGATTGCATCTGCTACAAATGTCTAAAAAAGTCAAGGGTTTTTTTGGAAGGGGTACTATAGAAAGAATAAAAAGAATCTCTCTTGAAAAATATTCCATGCATTCTCCAGTTTACCACATAAAAATAAAAGTTTCTATTTCTTACAAAACATTGATAAAGAGGATGTATTTTATTAGCAATAGCTTAGAATTTTTTTAAGCAAACAGTTGCAGAAGCTAAGTTTTTCTTGAATAGAGGCAAAAACGGGTAACTTACCTGAAATTTGCCTTACATGGGTATCGCTGTATGTTGAGTAACGAGTTTGCATAAGAACTACAGTGTACTCTCTAGAGCTAGCTCATTTATACAAAATGCCCAGAAGTAGCAGTTTTGATCAAGGAAAAATAAAATAGGCCCAAAGCACAATTTCAAAATCAAGATATTCTAGTTCTTCTATTGATACTGGGTATCCTTTTATTACACCTTTTAGTTTTGTCTGCCTTTTCAAATTTTTCCATAATATGGAGCCACCTGTAGAGGTAGGGTTGTTTACAACAGTAGGGGAGAAGCAAAAACACTTCCAAAAAATCTTATCTGGTGAAATTAACACAAAAAGGCATTTCATGAGGTGCTGGAGGCAAGGGAAAAACAGAAAAATCTATGTATGATTTAGCTGAGGAAGGTGATAAAACAGATGCCAATGGTGTTGAATGCATCATTTTCTACGCACCTAGGGGATAACACAGAAATCAAGCACTAATTACAGTTATTTGCCACAGTGCCTTACACAAAGTATAGTGCCAGTGGATTTGGGGCTAAGCAGTGTAATTAAAGTACTAGTGGCACTCAATATGAAAAGCAGATTAGCTTTCTTTAAGCATTCCAAGAAGAGTACAATTATATTATAGAAGACCTGATTTTATGCTTACAAATCTGGTTTCTGCCCTTCCCATAGTTCATGTCGAGGCACAGGATAAAGTGCTTCGTATTTTCTCTCTTCCCCTGAGCCATGAATTGCGAACGCATTGAACTTGTCAGTGCATGGTGGAAAATAACTCCAAGGAAGACGGGCTTTACCCTCCCATTTGGTTTTCATTCTGGTCACTTCAAACTCTAAAGGAAGTTCTTCCTGTTAAAGGAGGAAAAAAAGAGGCAATGTCATCTTCCAGTCAGGCAACGCGTACCTAAAAACAATTGGGGATTTCTTGTACATTAGGAATGTTCTTGACAACTTACTTTCCATACTTTTCTTTTGCCAGAAAGCAGTAGCAACAAGTGTTGTCCATGGCTGTCAAAAAATCAGAGTACAATTTTCTTAAAATGATATCAAGCTATTAGTGTACTGTTCTGCCACAAATACATATATTCCCATATTGGAACAATTTTTGTACCCAGTCTTCCTCATACATGTATCTTACAAGCATTAGAACTGGACATGCAAATCAACATTGGTGACTACAGGGTGCTGTACTTACGGACACAGTTCAACTTCTAAATACTGTTCGGTTCTGTCATTCAGGAAAAATGCTTCTACAACTAAAAAAAAACAGGCTGTCAGTATTTTATATTAACTATTTTGTAATATCCTGAGACCTTCATATCCCACTTAAACAGTTCTGTTTCCAAGATTTTTGGCCTGTGCTATGCCAGAGCTTGACTAGCTGTGTACATGCTACTGACTATTCAAAACACCATGCCATAATTGTAACTTCAAGAGCTTTTATTTTTAATGCCTATCATCATAAAGAGTTTTACAAAGCACTGTACTCATTTTATTTACTTGACCAATTCCAGCTTTGGAAACACTCATCTTGATGCAGCAGAAAAATATGGCAAGTCTACTAACTAATGTTAGCTGCTCATGGAGTAAGAAAAGCATCGGCACAGAGCTCTTTCACCTAGTATGCTTGCTGTGAACAAAGCTGACCAAAACAGAGTGATCCCAGTCGATCATACTCACAGCAGGCACTCCAGGTAGAGCACTTAAGTGCAGAAGTCTTGTGTTTGCTGGCAGCCTGAGGATTCAGATCACCAGAGACCAGAAAAAAAAAAAAAAAAAAAAAAAGAAAAGAGAAAAAGAAAAGAACACACACTCACAGCAGAGCACACACCCCATTACTACGACTCCTAAATTTCAGAAATATTCAGAAAGTGTTTAGCTCTTAAATGTTTTTTCCCTGTACATGGCCGATAGTTTGGACAGGGGATTACTGTTCCAGGAGTACCTGAAAGCTATGTGTGACTGTTGATATCACCTTTCAGGAACACAAAGTAGAACTATAATGGTGTTTCTCACAGCAATGACATTATTAGAAAGCTTTAGTTAGAATTATGATTAGATATCATTAATAACTTTATTTTATTTTTACATCAGCCTATTTAATATAATAATATCAAAGAGGTGCTAATACTGTTTCAGTAGAGCTTTAAGCAGAATAGGTCAATAATCAGGAAGCGGAGAACTGCTGGAAACATTAAATTCTTGCATTATTCAAAGCAGCAGGTAAAAGTGACAATATTGACAGAAAAGGAGAAAGAAAAGCCTTACCATGAGAATATTCCCCATTTCATTTGGGTGCAATTTTGAAACACATTCTATGAGCTGTTATTTCTTTGTTTCACACCTTCCTATTCCTCAAATAGACTTTGGAAAAGTAATTAAAATAGACATCTATTTTAGCTAATGCTCTCTACTTCTTAAAGCAAAGTAGAACCTATTTTTAGGATTTCAGTGCTATTTATCTACTGCAAATGCATTTATATATATATGCCACAAAATTATTTTACATTCACGTATGCCTCTGTCATTCCACAAGTTATATCAGTAACCCAGAAACTAAGTTTGACTGCCTATACTACTGATAGGATCAGGAAGAGTCAATCTCATCCGTTTTTGAAATCAATCCAGCTCACTAGACTCCATTTCTTTATGGCCACCGAGTGACACAATGTATTTGCTCCTTCTCCAAGTCATTTGCATTGTTGTACTACTATAAAACGACCACTCACCTTATGGTCAGCAGTGCTAGTGATGAAAATCAATTCACCACCTAGAAATAGAGCATCACTCGATACAGTTTGGGGTAGTTGTCAGCAGAATATAGCATGAGGCTTACAGTTACTTAAGGAGCTGTTGAAGGGTAAGGCAGTGTTTACAACTAAATTCTTTCCCAGACTGCTCGGGATATAACAGCAAGGAAAACTTTCACTTTACATTTTTGGTATGACCTTTAAAAGCAGTACTGTGACCAAAGAAACCAAACTGAATTAGATGTCATACACTCGCAACAGTTAGATCAGTTTGAAAACATAACCATCATAGGCTCTTAAACAAAGATCAGGTATATTACCTACAGAGGAACATCAGTCTCTACACAAATCAGATATATTTTGCAGCAGAAAAGTTAGGCTTACCCTCATAGTCCCACAGTCTATTAAAAGGCTTCCCTGGCTCTCCAAGTGGTGCTGGAGGATCATTAAAGAAGGGAGCATTAACTTCCATTAGCAATCCTGCATTGTCCGACTTCAGCCCAATTGTTACTGGCTCATGGCTCACAGATAAACCATCCCACGTGTGTTTAATTGTAAATTCCATCTTCATCTACTACAGAAACAAGAAAAGAAGGTTCTGTCAAAGAAGATCTCACTTCTCACAAAGAAGATTCCACTTCAACACCAACTGCTCTGTTTGCTTGGCCAGGAAAAATTTTGTACAAAGTCAATCATCAAATCATGCTTTTAGATATCAGAACAGAAATAGTTTAGCTAAATAAAGTTACATGAATGCTTTTCATAGGTTTTTATACCTGCATGGTTACAAATCACTCTGAAGTCTTACCAAGCTTAAGGCGTTTCAATTATGCACCTAAATAAACAACTTCCAGAACCGTCACAAATATTCATAAAGAGAACATATAAAACAAAGGAAGTCTCCACTACATGATATTATGAGCACACATAAACTGTGTCTCATACCCTCTGCTACTGTCACACTAGACAGTTTCCATTCATGGATATTCATGCTGAAAAGCACCAGACATCCTCACTTTGAGTTTAAGTTGGTAAAACAGCTACAATGACATTAGGTAAGTAGATACGCTCACAACCAAGGAGATGATGATGTGACCAAAGAAGTGGGACAGATGAGTGAAAATGTGAAGCAATAGATTTAGTAATTAGACACCTTAATTTAAGAAGTCCAGTAAAAAAGCTAAGTCCAGTATCAGACTATCACTTTTGACTAAGTTGTATTTAAATAAACTGAAAACTAATTAAATTCTTACATCAGCCTTTTAACTGCATGATACGCTAGACAAGCATCAGATGTGCTTTATGCAAGAGGCCTGGGAGAGCCCTAGAAACTGTAAAGACTCTACCATCATTTGTGTTCACTCCAAGTTCACTCAAGTAGCAAGTTTCTGGAAGCAAGATGATGCAAGCTGAAAGAAACCAGTCAGTGTACAAAGCATGGGGAGGGAAGACAGCCAACAGTGTCCTAACAGCATTCTTAAGCCAGCAGAAACTGGCTCATGGTCCAGTACTGGCAGTAACTCAAACAGGCAAAGCTAAATCATCTTTACAGTTTAAAACAAAAAGAGAGAACTAGTAAGAAAAGGTATTCTAAGCAAGAACAGTGACAACTCTTCTGCAATAATTACAATGCACACCACCAAATAAAAGAGCAATATGTTAAATAACAAGTCCCTTTCACTACACAACAGAACCTTAAACTGAGCTAGAAAACATTAATACACAAGAAATGTAGACAAATCTTATATTCTTAATTTTCTAAGCTGCAAACAACATGGAGCAGCATGAACATGAAGCATCCATAGATTATAAGACCCTTCCTAGTGTCTTTTGAAATGAACAAGAGAATTCCTGTAAATGGAGTGCACATGCCTTGCACACACTTACTGTGAAAGGAAAAAAGTCAGAACTCCACAAGCAGGATCACTTACTCAACAGTAAGGCTTAAGAGTAGATGGGTGCACCCATCTACCCAAAAAGTTAATAAAGTGTTATGAACCCATTTTATTCTACACTATTAAACTAACATTACACACTTATAAGTCAACATTGCCTTCTATTATTCTGTTTGCAGTTTGTGCTAATATATTTAACTCATTGCGTTCACTGGTCAAGGCGAATATCCAAAACCTTTATTTAGGTTGGACTCGATGATCTCTAAGGTCTTTTCCAATCTAGAAATCTATGAATTTGAAAATACTGCCAGACTTCAATAGTGTTTTAAAATAATATAGTCTTCTAATAAAAGTAGCCTGGGAAGATCTTAAAATCCAGGGAGAATTATGGGACTAGCTACTACACTTTCTGACTGAAGTAAGGAATGTGAAGCTTCTTGTGCACAAGATTTGAGAGGTTGTCTCAGGAAAAGAGTCACAAAATACCAAGGTTGTTTTTTTTTAAATCAGTAAAATAACAGAACCTGCTAAAACTACTGCAACTAGAGTGTCTAAAATGAAGACACAAGATGCATCACACATTCCTATTTGTACCTGTATGAGAGACAGATTACTTGTTTTTTGTAAAAACCTTAACTCCTGCAGGGACAGTTTACAGGGTACTTAAATGAACATACTGAAGATCTAGCCCACTGTTGCAAACCAATACTACTCAGGAATAGAAGAACATGCAATTTTAAGACCATAATGTAATAAGGAACATTGCAAAACATTCACTAGCTTTCATTAGGAGTCCACCTAGTGCTAAGGTTGCTCAATTTACAGCAGATCTGAGATTTTCCAAGTTAACGGCCCTTGGTGCAAGTTTTAAGTTTATGACACTGCACAGGTACAGTGGTTGCTCGCGTGCTTTTCAACTACAATAAAAACAGCAACACATAGCACTAAAAGCAAGCTAAGACAGCAAGAGGAAAAGGAGACCATTTATTACGTTCTAACACCACACCTCAGGCCATTCTTAGTGCACTGCAAAGAGACGCAAACGCTGAACGAAACAGTTTTACAGCAGGTACCTCCTCAGCCCTTCGGAGCACCCGCACCGCGCAGCGCTCGGCCCGCGGCGCCGCTCCTCACGGCCGGGAGAGAGCCGCCGCCGCGTGCACCGCCTCGCGCCTGTCCTCCGCGAGGCATTCCCGCCCTCCACGCCCAGCCCGGCCGGCGTGGGTAACAAGAGCAAAAAACAAGCGGGAAGTAATTGCACTGGTGTTTTTGTTAATCGCTCCAAGAGAACACGGGGAAAGCTGGAAACCGCGTAAGAGACAGCAGCTTTTGCTGTAGCAGAAACGCCATTACTAGACACGAGCACGAGGTCCCCAGAGCGCTCGAAGCCGCCCCCGGTGCCGGTGACCCCTCAGCTACTCCCGTCACTAAAAGCAGCAGCGGCGGCATTTCCTGAACAGAAGTTTAAGGCGCAAGCGCCTATTTTAACTCGGAAGTTCCCTAAAGCAGTTTAACACGGGGTTTCTTACACTTCCAGGAACCCGCTGCCACTCCGAACGCAAACTCCGCTCCGCAGCCCGCCGCCTGCACAGCCTCCAGCCCCGGCGCGCACGCGCACAGCGCCGCCCCTCCCTGCCCGCCGCGTCCCCACCTTCGCGCGCTCGGCCGCGCGTCTGCCACGTGACCGACGTACCGCTAAGGGCCGGGCCGGTCGCTCAGGGAAGAGCGCGTGGGGCTGGTAGGTGGGCGCGCGCCGCGCGGGGAGGGTAACCGTCGCTGAGGCGCGCGGGCGGTCCGGTGCCATGTGCCTCTCGCGCGGCGGGGCTGGCGGGGCTGCCGCGGAGGGACCGGGGCGGAGGGGCCGCGGCGGAGGGGCCGCGGGGCCGCTTGCCGTTACCGACCCGCTTGCCGTTACCGACCCGCTTGCCGTTACCGACCCGCTTGCCGTTACCGACCCGCTTGCCGTTACCGACCCGCTTGCCGTTACCGACCCGCTTGCCGTTACCGACCCGCTTGCCGTTACCGACCCGCTTGCCGTTACCGACCCGCTTGCCGTTACCGACCCGCCCAGCTGCAGCCGCGGCTTTGCTGCCCGCAAGCAGCGCGTCCCCGGCGCCTGGAAGTTCCTGCCTCCGGCTTTTTCCCGAGCGGTTCTCACCGTTCCTTGTCTGCCGGGGAGGCGAAACGCCGTCGGGCACCGGGGGCGGCGAGCGGCTGACACAGCGCGCCGTTCCGTGGGCTTTTGCGGGTTTTCCTGGGGGGAGACTCTTCCGCGGCGGTGGCGCTTTCCGCTGGAAATACGGCCGCTGCGGTGGGGGAGAGGCGGGGGAGGGCTCCGCGAGCGGGCGGCGGCGGGTGCCTGCCGGCTGCCTGCCCGGCGCCGGTTGGCCCCGGGGCGGCCCCGCGCTGCTCGGAGGAGCCGAGGCCCCGGGCGCTGCCCCTCGGGAGCCGGGTGAGGTTCTACAGGGGGTAGACACCCTTTTGTCTATGGCTGTGGTAATAAAGATTTTTTTTCTGTAGCTCTTCTGGTGTTTGCTGTAGTGAATAGCATAAAAAGAATTTTTTTAGTGAGCTCGAGACTAATAATTAAAAGCGGCTAATGGGGGTAACAGCCAAAAAACATGCGCGTTTTTTCTTGTAGTGCCTCTTTCCTCTAGTTAAGAAACTACTGCGTTTCTTATGCTTGGTTTACACCTGAAAGGCAAAAAATTGTCTTGCCAGTTGCTCATAGAATTTGCTTTACAGACTAAAATAAATATTTTGAATTATGCGTTGTTACAATTGTGATGATTTTAATGGAAGCTTACTATGACGGAATCAGAGTGCACTTTAATTGCATACTAGCAAAATACTGGCTAAACTTGCCTCTGCAGTTTATGTTCCTGTAAATAGGGAATGGGTTGATGCATTGTCCCAAGAATGTTGCTGATTAATGTTGTGGGAAGATTTGATACCCTGGCAGGAAGTAGGACAAGATCACAGTGCATAAAGTGCAATGGCTGTGCATCACTCAAAAATCAAAATTTCAGTTGATACTAAACTTTGTATGACATTTTTGGATGGCCAAAAAGGGAAGGACCAACTCTTGATTCCTCAGACATAAGTCTGAGCCAACAGAGTCACCCCAGCTCAAAAGCCTGTATCTTTATCAAGCTCTAAGTGATTATTATACTGTGATGCAAACAAGTAGTGGCTTTTTTATATGTATTTATTTCGACTGTGTGTAGCTGCTTATTTTATAAATCTTCAGGCTCTAAATAGAGCTCAGACTAAATTCACTGTGAAGCAGTAAGAATTGTGTTTTCCATCAAGTTTAACTCTCTCTTTAAAAAATAAACTTAATAAGTTTTTTAAGGTGCCAAATGACCAATTTGAAGCTGGCTTGTATGCCGAGTGAGGCATAAGTTATTTGAGGCCTATTCTAGGTCTGATGCATGGATTGATGTTTTCTCTTGTTTCATCGATGTGGAATCAAAGTTCTAAAATGCTGAATGTGTGTAATAGACATGAAAAGAGATTCTCTAAGCACAAGTATATTTGGCTTTATAGACTATTTGTTGTGTTAAATATGTATCTGTAAGGAAGGTTGTCAGAATGAAATGGCAGTCTCTGGCCCTGATCAGTTTCCAATTGAGTTTCACCTGAATGCTTTTTACAGTACCAGCAGCCAACCCTACAAATAATAATTAATCTATTCCATTACCTGTTTTTGTGATAAGGTACTAAACACGTAGAACTTTAATCAATGTATGTAATGATTCACTGTTGAAGGTAAGCACACCTGTAAGAGGTGTTTAAGATTTGTTCCCTTTTGCACCTGTGGCCTCTCATGTTTGCAGACTGCTTTGGCTGGTGAGGGCAGCTAATTTCCCCTTCCTGTTCCTTGGCATCCTTTTACTATTACTTCCTTTCTGTCCCCTCTGTCTTTTCACTATATCCTGCTTTAAAAGATTAGAACCAGAAAAAGAACCATGGGATGTGTATCAAGAAAAATAGGCAAGAAGTTGTTTTAAATTGAAATGTATGCATTACCTTCCTGACTTCCTTTTTCTTCTTCTTTACCCATTCCAGTTACAAAGGTGTCACTCAGATTTGATAAAATGGAATAGAATGTTTCATTTGGAAGGGACCCACAATGATCATACAGTGCAACTGCCTGACCAGTTCAGGGCTAACCAGAAGTTAAAGCATGGTATCAAGGGCATGGTCCAAATGCCTCTTAAACACTGACAGGCTCGGGGCATGGACTGCCTGTCTAGGAAGCCCGTTCCAGTGTTTGACCACCCCCTCAGTCAAGTGCTTCCTAATGTCCAGTCTAAACTTCCTCTGGTGCAGCTTTGAATCCTTCCCACGTGTCCTGTCACTGGATACCTGGGAGAAGAGCTCAGCATCTCCCTCTCCACTTCCCCTCCTCAGGAAGCTGTGGAGAGCAATGAGGTCGCCCCTCAGCCTCCTGTTCTCCAAACCAGACAAGTCCAAAGTCCTCAGCTGCTCCTCTTAAGACATTCCTTCCAGCCCTTTCGCCAGCTTTGTTGCCCTCCTCTGGACGCATTCAAGGACATTCACATCCTTCTTAAACAAGCACACAGTACCTGAGGTGAGGTCGCACCAAGGCTGAATGCAGCAGGATAATCGCCTCTTTTGACCAGCTGGTTATACTGTGTTTTTGTTAGATCAAAGAACATGAACGAGTGCAAAGGGGTTACTTCTTCCTTCCAGCCTTCTGCTGGGTCTTTAATTTGTAGTCCAAGTAGTCTCTGAAGTCTCAATAGCCAAAGTTAAAAGAATAAGGAAGAGTGATGCCTTAGTTCATGTTCCCAGCTCAGCGGTGTGAGATCTCAATACTCATTGCTTTGCTTCTTTCAGAAATAATAGATACTGACAGACTGCATGTCTTTATTCTTGTCTGGATTTCTTCTGGATATGCTTGAGTCAGATCTGTTTATCAGTGAAGCTCCCTTGACCGAAGTTTGTTGCAAGTTTATTGAGAACCGCAGGGATGAGTTCCCAAAAAACAAGTTAATTGTCAAACATCCAGCTGATCGAATTGGACACACAATGTGATTTGTTGTACTTAGACCTCGGGAATCATTAAGATGTGAACGTGTGGGTTTTCTAGGCAGAAAGTTCCTTTTTTAAAATTACTGTAAGAAAACAGAAGGAATATGAAAGAAATTGAGTTCATTATTATTACAGTCTTTGTAGGCTTTTTCAGGTCCTATTTTCATTCAAATAGTTGTGCTAAGTAGAAGAATTTTATGAAGCACACTGTATGCCTTCAGAGCACTACACTGTTAAATGTATTTCTGACTGCCAGTCAGGTTTAGGTAGATAATGGCCCATGCTGCAGCTGAGACTCTCAAACTTTGTATTTTTCAGGTCAGAGGCTAAATATGGCACTTGGACAGTGTGAAACAGATGAGGTTTTGAGAGGTACTGCTGAACAGGTATGTGAACTTGGGGATGGAAGTAATATGAATTTTTGTGATGAGGTTTTGTGACAAATATCTTTGCATACATAGAGCACAGCCCACGTCAATGTGGCCTGCTTTGGGTCCGTTCATCACACAGCTCTAGAGTTGCTTGTTGTTTTTCCATGCAGCAACAGCAGAATAAAACTGTCATAACAAACAGTGAATTCTTGTATTTTTGGTGCTTTTTCAAAATTTTGTCATATGCAGAAGTACAAATGCCTGAAAGAATACTTGATTTCTACTTAGTAAACTTTTTCACTTTTTTAGAATTCTCTTTTCTGAGAGATTTGTCCCATGTTGAGATAACTTTTTGTGCTGGATACCATGAGCCTGTCTGAAAGTCTGTGCAGAAGACAAGGCATCAACACTTTCCTGATGTTGAGATGCATGGGAGTGAAATAAGCACTTACACAAACTTGATTGTTCTTTTAAGAGCAAGATGATTCCCTCTCAGATGCAGTTGTGCTTCATATCAGAGCATCTCCAAGGGAAAAAAAAAAAAGATAATCTTTTCAAATTGGGCCAGCACTCAGGGATTTTTGAACATAAACCTGGAAGTGATCATATGCGATATTGTGTGCTATTACTGTCCGGACAGAACAACAGCTTTGGGTTGCATGTAAAAAAATTAAAACTACATGCACTCATGTGCACGTACTAATATGTAAAGTATACCATTACAGACAAGTGCCCCCGGTGGTGATGGCATATCAGGATCCAGGACGATGGACCAAAGGTAACTGATTCCAAGTGACAGGTGGGAATACTACAAAATATTCTAAAGAAATTGACGTATGCTTTTAAAAGTGTAAATACCCAGGTGAACCTGGTACACCTGTTCACAGCTCTGAACTTGTGAAGGGACATCTGCAAAAGTGTTCCCATAGTTTGTTTTAGATACTATTCTGTTTATACATTAAATTAAATAATAACTTTTCTTCCACAATCTGTAAAATAAAGGGTGAGAGATAAAGGAAGGAATTCTGTTGTCTGAATTTTAAGATAATAAACAGAAGTGCAGGTAAGATGGTACTGATGTAGGTAGCACAGGTAATTGCTGTCTCTTGAGGTCAAGCGGATGTTTTTAAAGATGCTGATTTAACAATCTTCAACTAACAGTTGCCTGTTAGTAAACTGTTCAGTAATCATTGTAATTTCTTGTTATAAAAATAACCCATCCTTTCTCATTAGCTCATAAGGCATTATCACTCTAGACTAATATAGAATTTTCAGAGTATTACTATCAGTTACAAAAATACTAGGCGGGAAAAAGTATATAGGTAGAACTACATTATTTTACATTGCCTTATAGGCCACGTTACTGTTGTATGTGAAAGCAGTTACAAAGTCTAGTCTTTAATCATTTGGTATTCTATGTACGAAATATTACTGTTGTACTAGTGCTTGTTTATACTGTCCTATGACCTAGTTATGTTATGCAGGAAATCTGCTGTTAATGATTACGCTTTAAAAGTAGTAATTAAATTTGTTCATTTGATTCAGGTGAATTTCAAGCCTGGAAATTAAGTGACTGTTTTGTTCTGTTCTCTAGATTAAGAATTCTTTAAAAGTAGTTAATTATCAGAAGAGTGTTTCAGCATTTACAGATTAATTCTAAGCATATTTTTCAACTTTTTAGCTTGTCAACTCTAATCACAGAGTATGATAAATGCTTAGAAGAAATGAGAGAACAGCAGCAGTTTTATCAGGTATGGATGTTCCTAACATTTCAGACTGTACATTCTTAGGATTTTACAGTATTAATATCTAGGCCATTAGGGTTTTGTCACTAAAGGAAAGTATGCCTGCGCTACGCTGCACAAACTTGCCGGACTGCAGTCTGCCTCGAATGAACGGGGAGCTTGCTATGAAAAGGTTGGGAGATGTCCAAATTGCACAGTTCACTGTGCGTTTGGAGAAGTAGTGTTGTGAAATGAAACCTGGAGTTTATTTCTCTAGATGTTCGGATAGGGTTGCAGGTATTTTCCTAGGTGACATTCAGATGAAGCAGCTGTTTCCCTCTTTCCTTACAGGTCTGATCTTGGCCATGCCATCCAGCTCAGTCCTGCAAGTGTAGATACACCCAGCCTTCTCTATTCGTAATAATTCTTCAGATTTAAATAATCCTTTAAATGTTTATTGTCTTAGAGGCTGAGGTGGAGGGGGACTGTGCTCCTTTCAACCGCAGAAAAATGAAGCTTTTTAATGCAAAAGTGATACGTTTAATAATTAAAACCTGTGGCATACCGAAAGCAGTTTTTCCTTGAGATCTACATGCAGAAGTTTTGGTTTAATGCACTTAATTTGTTTCATCTGTCCATCACAAAGATTCTCCAAATACAGTCTTCAGGCTTGGTTGATTTCAGAAGGCAATAGAAGCACTATGGTTTTGTTGCACTATTTCATTAACGAAACAGTCCGCTTGACTTGTGTAACTGAAGTTTCTCCTCGGTTAAGTCCTAAACTCCTTTTTCAAATGCTTACTGCATAAAAGATGGGAGTTATCCACTGTATACTTAAAAGAACTTGAGTTAATTAAGAATCAGTCTGAGAGAGCTCTAAGAATTCCAAAAGGTAAGTTTGAGCAGCTGTTGAATTCAAGTGGCATCCTGTGACTTTCCTATAAAAAGAAAGCGACTTTCATTTCCTGGATTATGCTGAATTAAATTTTCCTCCTTTTACAATACCAGTCAGAATTAGAAGATGAAAGAATTACCAAGGTTTGTTTTAATTAAACTAGTGCTTACTCTTGCATGTGTTTGTGTTAGGCACAAATGAGCGAGATGAGACTAAAACTTGAAGAAGTCACCAAGGAAAATGAAAGGTAAATAATTGCACTGCCCTATTAGTACTGCTGGTTTTATTGATTTCTAAATCTTAAAAATCTTTTTTTAGGACCTTGAAATCTTTTTATCTACTTAATAGTTGAAGATGTCATACTCACGAGCTTAATGTTAGAGTCTTTAAGTGCTTACTATAGATTACAGCACCAGGTTTAGGAGATACAACCATATCTCTAGAACAACTCAATACTGAACTATTTCAAACTGTCTCTCATGTTTATAGAACATAACTTAATAGATTCAAATATGACTTAGAAGTAAATAGTATGTACAGATTGAAAGTGTGGTACACACTTCAGTTGTTTAAAAAACCATGCCTGTTAAAGAAACACTTTGCTGACCTTAGCGCTTTGAATTTCAGGCTGCACACAGAGTTGAAAGAGGCTCTTGAGAAGCAACTAGAGGGTCTTCCTTTCATGCCTCTGGGAACTGATATTCCTGCAGATGAAGGCATAGTGAGAGACCTTCAAGAGCAACTACAAGTGATGCACCAAGTGCGTGAGATGAAACATTTGTGCTCTTTTATTTCTCTTGTACCTTGTTGTACCTTGGCAGATTAGGAGATGCTGTTTTATTTCTTGGTTCAGAATTCATTTGTTCAGAGTTCCTTGAGAGTGTTTTGAGGCCTTCTTGACTTTCTGTAACTGAAAAAGCAAGTACTTACACTTTCAACTTAATGACCTGAAGGAACTTCTTTCTCAGATTCGTTTAAGAACTTCTTAATAGTAATTTGTGCCTGTCATTTCACGTAGTTGACTTGATCTTTATTGAATTCCTGTCAAGGAAATTAATGAAATACTTTGTTTAATTTGAGTTTTTGTAGTAACTTGTCATTTTAATCAAAAACATTGTAATGTGATACGAGGTGGCGAGTATGTGTGGGATATGGAAAATAATATTTAAATCTGAAAAGATAAGCAAACTTTGAACTTATTACAATGATGTATCAATCCTGTTGCATATGATTAAGTTAAAGTTGAATTAACAACTGAATTTGGTATTTGAATATTATATATACTGTAAGCCTACAATAAATACCTGTAAAAGTTTGAGCTGTAAAAAAATCTGGAAAACTTGCAGTTCATTTTTAGGTGGAATTTGAACTTCTAAGCATTTTTTTTTCTGCATCTGAATTTGGTAATTTGTCTGTGTAGTGGTAATGTATACAGAGAAGAGCACAGAAAATGGCATTTCTGCAAAATAGAAGTTAAGACCTCTCTTTCCAGAGAATGACAGATGAAGGTACATGTGCTGTAATAGAATATTCTATTCAAACCACTGATGTGTAACTTAGGAAAAAGAACAAGCAATGGAGCTCTATCAGACCGTATTACAGGAGCACGATCGACTCAAGCAGCAGTACCAGGAACGCATGACTGAAACGCAGATTCACGTGGCTGAAAGGCAAAAGCATAAAGTAATTTTAATTTCTATTTTTGTTACTTTTGGGGTGTCTTTCTATACTGTAGAGATTCTGGGTCTGTGTGTGTAGTCTAACTGAAGTGGGGGGGTTCTGCCAGTACTGTTAATTATTTTCCACAGTAGTCATCTAAAGTTGACTGATCAGATGTGGTCACTGATTCATCAACTAAATGCACCATTACGATTGGAAAAGTTCTTTATTTTAAATATCTGGGCCGGAACTTGAGGAATGCACTGAGTTTGAGTCTGAGGGCACATATATATGTGCGCAAGATATGCATGTGCATATAAATAATCATGTTTGAATTGCATGGTGGGAAATCTTCAGTAGAGTTCAACATTTGAAAAACCTGCTAAAGATTTCTGAATTCTAAGGTGGAAGTCTTTCATGTTTTTCCTGTATTTGAATCGCGATTTTTGTCTGCAAGTTCACAGTGGGACAGTGGGAAAAGTACTCTTCATTTCCTATTGTCATTCAGTAAAGAAGCATGTGTAAACAGACAAAAAATCAAGTTCAGCAGTGTTCTTCTAATGCTAGCTTGTGTTTAGCAGCCTGTTTGTCTTCTCCTGTTTCTGGGGAAGGCCTTTCAGGAAATCTTAGTTCAGAAAAGCTGTTTTGCTTACAGAAAAATATCTGTACAGCTGTTGTGCTACATCAAGTTTCGTAATTATTTCAAGTAATAGTTATGAGAACTCTCATATCTACATGTAGTTTCAACTTTTTGCCTCTGTTCCTTATATGACATTATTTCTCGTGTTGTGTTGTCAGTTACTGGTAACAAACACCTAGTAGAGCATACAGAGTCACTGGTAGCTGTTGGGAGTGTTTAGGGCTGTCAGATTCCACTTTTGGTTGGTAGCTAAATTGTTGGTGGATTTTAATGCCATTGTAACAAGAATGAGGTTGAGCTGCCTTTTGTTAAATGCTGCCAGTCTCCCACAGAAAATGGCTTTTCAGTTAAGTTTTTTTTATGTTAGGTTTTGCTTTTAATGGAGGAGTAGAAAATAGCTATCAGAGGTAAACAGAAATAGGTAACGCCAACTAGAACTTAAATTGACAGAAAGCAAAGATGAGAGAGGATATTGTTTTAAGGGTTGGGTGTAGTAAATGAGGGAGTTGTTGGAATAGGTTTCTTGCATATACTTGGCCTTGAGGCTGTTAGATAAACACAGCACAATTAGTAGATATTCCAGCTCAGGGATTTGAGTCTTCTCTATGTTCTGAAGACACTTGGCGTGCTGCAGATGATTTTTCTGTGTTATGCTAGTTTTCCTAGGATGACAGAGTTCACGTTCAGGGACTCAAAATTTCAATCTAACAGTATTTTGTATGGACACAAAACATCCTGTCTGGCAAAGAGCAAATTAAGCGTGTCCATACAGGCCTTTTTTAATTAAGGGGTACATGTCTGCTACTGCATTGAGCAAAAATGCTGATAGTAGCATCATAGCCTGCATAGCTCTTTAAAGGCACTACTCATGTATGCTTTCATAGTTTGATAGTGAGTGCATATGAGTTTTGGAATGAGGCAAGTTGTGACTGAGTAAAATTCAGAACCTTTTTCAGTAGTAAATCTAATTTTCCAGACTACTAGATCAACAGCTAAAAGCAATCTAATTAAAATCTACAAAGCCATGTTGCATTTCCTGCAGCATGTGTAGATTTTACGGAAAATATTTTCAGTTGACGATGAAACTCTCTAATTATACACTCTTTATGATGATAATGATTACAAGAAGCTTTGAATTCTCTTTTTAGGATCAACTGACTGGCTTTCAACAGTTGACTCGGCAACTGCATAGAACCAATGAGAAAATAGAGTTGGTAAGTAAAACATTCTGAGCAGTGACCTAGGAAATTATTTTTTTTCCTACTAGGGCCTCAAAGTATAAAAGAAAAGCAAAAAAATCCTTCATACATACCTGATTGAAAGAGAAATTGTGCCACTCAGATTTGCAAACTTCTCTAGGGACCAGTCAAAAATCAAGTAGTCATGGCTTTTTTCAAGAACTCCAAACACCAGGTGAGGGTTTTTGAGAGATGAGTCCTTAAGATTATGCGAGCTCTTTCTTAAAGAAGTCAGTGGTAAGTTTAGACTCAGAATTTTACTATGTGGTGAATGTGCTTCAGTAACACATTCAAAACCATCTTCACAAAGGAAAAAATTATTTAAATGATGACCTCTTATATAGGCTAGTTCTGCTGCACGTTTACCAATTCCTAGTTTGGCACTGCTGGCTTCAGTCTTTGTTGTTGACCTTTTTGGAGATTTTTCTGAGCTCTAATCATCTTCTTGTGCTTCATCCATATCCTTAGATTGTGGGACTTCGTAGTCTCTAAGTTTTAGCTTAGGACTTCCAGGATTGACTCACAATTTTAATATCGGAGAAAAATCGAGGTGAAAGACTTGGTGAAGTTTCTGGCTGAGCAGCTTCTCTGAAAGACATAATTCCTGTGTGATTTTTGATTAATGTTTATCTTGGATACTGGCAATGCAAAGAGACTCCTACTCGAGACAGTCTACTCTCTTCTGTCTTTATCACTGGAACCTTTTTTCACAACTGACCTCTTGTTAAAACAGAAGCCTGTTTTTTTGGTGTTGAGTATTGTAGGTATGAAGGAAAAATTACTACATTCATTGTCATGGTGCTTCTGTTATTGAAAACTTTTATATAGCCATCTTTTCCCTTTCCCTGCTTTTTCTATGCTGTTCAAAGCAAGTCAAGTCTTTAGATATTCTTTGACAATGTTTTTAAGATGTCTAATCATTCTTTCTGCTCACCTTCAAATTCCTTCTAGTTGTGCCATCATTCTTGAACTGTGGTGCTGGAAACAGTACAA
Source organism: Tauraco erythrolophus (assembly GCF_009769465.1). NCBI lineage: Eukaryota > Metazoa > Chordata > Aves > Musophagiformes > Musophagidae > Tauraco > Tauraco erythrolophus. The sequence goes on along the minus strand of NC_141469.1, from coordinate 9,523,909 downwards.
TACTTCAGTCAAGCCCTTACCAACATTGAGTAGTATATTGCATATTACTACAGAATTGTATCTTGCAAGCGGTTAGCCTGTTTACAAGCTATTTTGTTAGTATTGATACAAGCAAAATAATGCACTCAGAGAGGAACTGTTGCCTTATGTAGACAGTGATGGTCTCAAAATTAACTATTCTCTACAGATAGATATTTCAGAGTTACTAGGGGGTTGCTGTCTAAAAACAATCTCAAGCAACTACAATGATGAGCTTTTAAAGCAGTTTTGCTGAGGATTTGGAAGTTACAGACTATTTGATATGCTGTTACAAGCAGATAAGCAGTAGATACCTCAAAAAAAACGAAATCACTGAGCGCTTAAAATCATAAAAATGGGAAGAGATCATTTGGAGAGGAGAGAGTGAAATATGTGAACTCTTTGAAAGAGATGGAATAGATAATGTTAAGATAAAGGTAATCCATTTGTTCGCATTAACCAAAAAATATTTGGCAAGGTCTGTTGCCAAAGGCGTAAAGCAACCCTTTCTTGAACTAACAAACTGAAAAATAGGAAGTGAAGAGACAGTCATTTGTCAGGTCTTTTATTGTGGTAAACCATCTGTTTCCTAGATGTGCTCAGGTTAGAGTTGTTCAGCATATTTATAAATGTTTTAGAAATCAGATTTGTTATTGAGGCAACAGTGTTCACTACTGATGTTAAACTATTTAAGGTAGTGAAAGATGAAGTAAACTGCAGAAAGATCTTGCGATGCGGAGTATCTGAGTGAATTTTACCTGATATTTCATTGGTATTAATAAAAGCAAAAATAACGCATGAGGGCAAGAGGGAGCTTTCACCTTGGGTACTCTGTGAGGGTCTTGAAATTAACTGCTATTACTCATAATAGGTATTTTATAAGTAGGAAGGGTCTGATAACAGTTCTTAGCAACAGTCGAAAAAGCAAGAAGAATGCTAGCAATTATTACGAGAGGAGAGGGGAAAGAAATCTCTTGTGCTTAAGTCCACCGTAGAGTAGCATCTTGAATGCTGTGTGCAGTTGTGGTCATCTCTAATATCTCAGTGTATATTTACGTATATGTAAGGTCTAGAAAAGGCTAGTAGGGTAACAAAAACATGAAATGATTCTCACATGAGAAGACAGTTGAAGGAGAATGACACCTCCAGCACTATGGCTGGCATAGAAAAAAAAACGAAGGAGGAGCAATTGCTCATAGTTTCTTGTCTCTAGAACAAAGGACTTCTTTCCAGCAGTATGTGGTCTACTGTGATACTCATTGTGACAAGGTATTTTGGACATTGAAAGGAGATGAAAATGCAGATGGTAGGTCCTTGCTATTACAATTCTTATCTTGGGAAGTTTTTGCATAGCCAAAATATGGAGAAAGAAGGGGAGGATTAGGTAACATCATTCTGCATTTGTCTTTCTAAAATACTCTGCCTAAAGCTTGGCACTTGGAGACCAGTCGCAGTTTATTGGCTGTTTTTTATGGTATTATATTCTGTAGAAATGCCCTACAACAATTCTGATATATAACATTTTCAATACAATAAGGAACGTTACAAATATCTCCTTATTTTGCAGAGCAACCAACAGTTTCTGCAAACTGTAACAGAACAGAAAGCGGAACTAGAGCAGCTTCGAAAACAACTGAGGTAAAAACCAGACAATTTTAAAAATTAGAAAATACCTTTTCTATAGTTCTTTCTAACCTGTTGCTGTGTCATGGGCCTGTCCGTACTGCAAACTGACTTGACAGTGATGGTTGAAATGGTTTCAGTTAGTGCCTCTTAAGTTGGTACCAAATGTGCAGCATACCCTTGTGTTAGGATAGCGTATTTCCACTTGGTGTGTTGGGTTCAGCTGTTGCCTGAAATACTCGAGGTTTGACCTTTGATTTAAATTGAACACAGTGTCAGTATCACAGCAAAATTGACTCTGAAGATAGACAGGTTTTCTTTAGAATACAGTTTGCTCAAAATCCAGTTACATAATTACTCATTCCAGTTCTGAAATTTGAATGTTCAAAGCACTTTGAAGTTTTAATATTTTGAGTAAGATTTCCATTCAGTGTTTCTCCATAAAGAGCTCAAAGCCATAGGCTTTTTGGAAGTTGGAGGTACGAGAAACGTTAATTATAATCTTGAAGTATATCAAGGAAAATGAGAAAAATACTTGCAACATAATTTCGTGATTATTTGTGTTTACAGCCAAAGTCTGTTCAACGCCAGTTTACTGTCTGTTAACTCTTTTAATTGGTGATGACTGATGTCAAAATTTAATTTCAGGAAAGAGTGGGTTTGTGGACTGACAATAGAAAGGAATTGGATTTATTATCAACCACTGATAATTTTTTGTATAGCATTACCTAAAGCTTTAAATAAGCTTTTTAAAACAAACTTTTAAGTTTTTAAGCCTAAAATTTGTAATTACTTAAATTTTGAATTAATTATTGAATTTTCCTTTGCTTTTAGTTACTGCGATTTCCTTTGATGCTGTGATTAAACTACTTAATTTGGTTGAACCGCTATCATGTTTTAGTTAGTTGTATCTTTTAATTTTTGTAGAACATCACCCCAGAAATGGTAAAAATAATATCCATTTTTATGTAAATGGTTAAAGATGGCTCTGTGTGTTTGTACATCCACATGTGTTGATGCACTCAGTTTTGTAAGCAGCTTTTGCAGGAGATGCAGGTATACAGAAACCTAAGTTGACTGAACGTCTGCTGATACTGATTTTATCCCTCCAAAAAAGAATGGCTGCATCAGACATTCCTTCTCTCTTCCAAACCCATGTAAAATATTACATGAAGAGCAATTGGTATGTGTTGCAATGCTTAATGCTTATCACTGTAAAGATTGGGTGTTACGCAAATTGCAGCATCTGTTCAATGAGTGTCGTTGTACCATTTGTAGATATTGAATTCTCTATGTCCCAATACCCACAGTGCAAGACACGGGTTTAGAGTGAACAGATTCATTGATGTTCGATATTGGTCATCGTTGAATATTTATTAACCAATTTAAAAACTGGTCTTTTTTTCAAGATTGGTTGTATCCAAACTTTCTCACTGTTAGAACAATAAAAATTAGCTGTTTCCAGTAATAAACCTCCTGCTTGGTACATTATGGTTTACTTACTAGGAAAATTTTATTTGTTTTAAACAATGTTTATTTTGACATTTCCTTTGTATAATAAATTTAGGACCAGAACCTGCTTACAAATGCCAATTTAACTTAATCACTGAAGGTGTGCTTTTGAGGGGGAACTTGTTAGCACCTCTCATTTTAGTTAGCCAAGTTTTCCATGGAAAAAGTATTTGCAAAAATAGTTTGGTTTGGAGAAGGAAAATGTTGTGACAAGCAATCAAAGATTAATGTGGTATTCAGGGTATTTGGTAAAATGAACTATTTCCAAACTCAGTCATCACTTGCAATTTCCTTGTTCATGCTACTGTTGTGTTCTTGGAAAGAATGGTTTCATATTTTCTTTGGAATTTCTTTCCTTGCAGAGGGTATTAGTATTGAATTACTGTTTTGGTATCTCATTCATCTGTAAATCCTTGGTCTTGCATTGACATGCTTACATTGTCTCATGTAATAAGTGGGTATGAAAGTAGTTAGTGCTAACTGAACCTATTTTAGACATTCAATAGATGCTGTCAAAGTTCAGTTTGTTACTGCACTTCTAACACTCTCAATGGTTTTGTAAAAAAAAAAAAACAAAACACAAAAAAACCTACACACCAAAGCCTAAAAAAAAAAACCTAAACAAACAAACAACCACAAAAAAAACCACCCAAACTTTAAAATCATTCAGGTAGTGGCTGAGCAGCCAGCTGAGTGGTTTTGTCAAAATTACAGATGTCATAATTTCCTTTGGTCTCATCTTTATTTCATTTTTAAAAGGAAACTCCTTTTTAGGCTTGATCCTTGGAGTTATGTGAAATTCTTTAATGATACCGCTTGGATCAAATAATTTAGAATAGGGCATGACAACCCAAAGGGCCACGCTCTGTGATTCATAGCCATGCATACACACAAGGATCTGTGTAACTGTCTGTACAGCAACAAGCAGGGACGGTAGAAGGGAAGTGCCTGTTTTCTTCTTAAACTGCTCCTTCAGGAAGAAGGAATATTAAAAGGTAGAATTCCTTGGGACTGACTGAAAGCTAGTGGATCATCTTGCTCTGAACTTTTACTCACACGTGCCCCAATATATACGTGTATCTTTGAGTTGCTGTTTTACTAATAGTGAAATTGTGAGTGAATTGACTTACATGTAAGTATCCACAGGGCTGGAGTAGTCATCTTCCTTCTCAGCTCACAACACTAGACTTCTGGTTTAGTATGTTCTAGCTGGGCAAGACTGCTCAACACAAGTGGCTTAAGTCAATCAAAGCAGTTAACTGTGTGCCATTAAGGAATAAGCGAGCAATCAGTGGAGATTAATGATCAATATTAATAGTATAACAGGTAAACCATGATGCTAGACATTTGCAATATTTTAATAAACAAACACCCATCTATAAACAGCCTTCTGCAATTGATCCCATGAAGAACTGATCTCACATGCTCTTTCTTGCTTGCTCTGATATAGGTACACACACCCTCTCTCACAGGAAGCATGGCTTAAAGCATGTGCACAGATACTCCCTTTTTGGAAAATATGGATTCCCCCATCTGCAAACCCCTCCTCTTGGAAGTGTGGGTGCTCCAGCTTTATGTGTACTTGTGCTGCTTCCTGAAGCCTGCTAGCTGTGCCCTGCTGAGAAAGCACCCCAGGAGTTCCCATACACACACCTGATATGGTGGTCCCCATCTATTTCATCCTGGTGCAGCTGGGCGCAGGCTGCTCCTGTGGTCTGGTGGGGCAGCTGCTCGCAGGCTTGGGAAAAGGTGGCAATGCCCATGGAGTGACTCCTGTGGGATCAAACACAGTGTCACTGCTGGGCTGTCACTCTAAGGTCTGTCACTCACAATCACAAGTTTTCATGTTCCCTTTCAAGCTGTTGTTTTCTCTGAAATCTTTGTATCAATTTAATCTGGCTGGCGATGATCATGAGCAAACATTGTCATTGTTGCTCTCCTCGTAGCATTCTCAGTTTTGGGCAAAGAGGCTTTCAGAGGAATTTTGCATTTCTAATCATGGGCACTGATTATGCTCACGATCCTCTTGGATCACTAAAAGTTCTTGCAACCCTAGAAACAGTACTATGTTATACTCACAAAACTAATGACAGCAGTTCTGTATAGCTCTGAAGTAAGTGCTGTAGTGATTCTCAAAGAAGTCTGGAATATTTTCACCAGTTTTTTCTCTAACATGAAGTTATACAGACATAGTTTGCATGGATTATACAGCATATGTTGCAGACAATTCTAATCCTTTTGGCTTTTTTTAATAGATTTACACTGATTTATGGTGGTAGAGTAAGAAGTCTGGAGAGGAAAAGTAGATTTAAAAAAAGCCCAACTCATATAGGAGAATTTAGGTTTGTATGGCCTAAATTGAGTGTAATTTTGGAGCTTTTGATATTGGTAAGCTTATAAGCATGTGTTGCTGAATTTTACATATTTTAAGATTAATATATGGCAAAGTATACAATCTGACATGTGTAGCCATAAAACACTTTAAACATGTTCCTGACCTATTGTCATCCTGTATTTCCAGTATGTTGTACCTAAAGGAAAACTGCCAGATTAAGATTTGGCAAGTAATCTGGGAAAAGGAAGACAAAATTAAGAGTTCAGCTGGAAGTTACTTTCAGGATGAAAATAGTTTTTATTATTTAGATCAGAAGCTGACCTTACCTAAAATAAAAAAAAATGAAATTTGGAAAAAAACTCCCTAAGAAGTGTTTGAGAACAGAGTCATTGCTTTTCATCAGTGTTAATATAAACAAAATATTAAATGTACAGTTACACCGTACTATTTATATACTGTTTACATACTATTACGCTAGCTGTTAAAGGGTCAGAATCTGCCATGGATAGAGACAATGTAATAGTTGATGTATTTCTGTAGAGAACTGAGGTTTGAACAGATTCCACTTATTTGTATGCTAGAATCTTTATTAAAACATTTATTAGTGCTTCGAAGCTCTGTTGGCATTGCTAGGACGGAAACTTGGCATTACTAGGGCGGGTATCTGCATTTTAGAATCTAAAAGATTTTAAACAGAGATAACTTGCTAAGATTACATTAAAAATACGTTGCACAGTGAAGAATAAAAGCTGCATCTTTAGAATAAATTTCTTGCTTGTTAAACACACACCTAGGAATTGGATCTGAATCTGAATTTTGCCATTAAAATGCTTTTTTTAATACTTAAGCTGTTCTTTGTTTTATAAGCTCTTTATATTTTTTTTGTATTTTTCCCTTCTTATGCTGGGTTTTGAGTTTTTATTTTGTTCTGTTTTTACAGCACATTTTAAATATTTTAAAATGTTTTTGAGGAAGCAACTTAATGTCCTCATAAACCGAACAGTACTTCTTGTAGGAGATTCAGATGGAATAAGATGAAAGGTCTGGACCTGCAATGAAGAGGGAATCTCTCTGGGAATAATGTTTTTATCTTTGTTTTTGCTTTTTAACGAAATGATGACACAATTGTTTTTCCTCATTAAGGTGAAATTAAGCATTTCCTGTACAGTTGTTGAGATTATGTGTATCTTGCATAAGATTTTCATATAGGTATAACATTCTCTTGTCTCTTATGCCATTAAATCAAACTTAATATTTCTATAAGGAGTTTTTGCTTGAAGTTTATTCTTAACAGTATTAAATATTTTCTAGCTTCTTTCATGGCTATTAGTATTCTAGTTTGCATTAGTTTATCTAATATGTCTGCTCTTTTTTATTGTACATTCAATCATTGGGCTTTAAATCTGGCCTAATACGCAGCCTGAATAATTGGGTTACACCCCAGGTGAAGGAATCTGTATGTCTTTGTGTTCCCAAGTCAGAGGAGTAGAAGAGTTGCTCATTTCTAAGCTTTTCTACTGAGGAGGAAATCTGATTCATTAACTAGTCTTTCCCCCCCCCCCCCCTTTTCTGTTTCAGCTTGTCAAATTCTCTGCAGATGACAAAGCATATCAGTTAAATTCTTCAGAAGTGGTTAATGATTTATTTTTTTTTAATTTCTAGTCAAATTGCTTTAAAAATTGAAATCTAATTCTGAAAAAGATATCTCTATTAAGCATGTGTGGCCAATTATATTTAAGTTGTAGAATCACCTGAAGTTTTTGATTGCCTACTCCTCCCAAACATTTAATTAACACATACAAGTTCTTGTTAAGCTATTGTTAAGCAGTAATTTCCACAGGACAGTCGTTTAATGAATTTGGTATTCTTGTCTCACTGCCACATAGTACGAAGGAGAAGGGGGAAACCTTTTCTACCCTGTAGGAACAGAATTATGAAATCTGGCTGCCCTTCGCAGTGTTTATATTATTTATTCTGTTTCAGCTAAGTGGTAATGGAGTCGGGTTTTTTCCCCTGTCATAATTGAAATGTAATTGACAGGCTGTTTTCTGCATACAGGCAGGCCAAAATAGATGGGCGGACGGCAAACGCGAAGGTTCATGAAATGACCAGATTGACAGAGAAGCTTCAAGGCCAATTGGAGAGAAAGGTATTCTGGAGAAAAGAAACATGTTCTGTTGTAACTGAACGGCCTGTCAGCTATCTGAATGCTGACAAATTAATCGCAAGGTGTTCTCTAACTCGCTTTATGTTAGTATATATTTATTTTGTTCAGGGAAGCTAGATGATGTCTGGATAATACATATATTCTTCTAGGAAGAAGACATGTTATCTGCCCAGCAAAGAGAAACTGCGTCTGACAAACGCTTGCAGCAAGTGCAGTCTAGTATAAAACAATTAGAAACAAGGTAAAGACACTTCATTGGGCGTTAATGACAGGAAACATGCAAGTAAGATGAAATATTATGGGGTTTTCGGCCTCTGGGTTTTGTGTTTCTGAGCAGTTCTGTTTTCTCAAAATACAGATATCTTATGCTTGGCTGCTCTCTATCTTATTTGTTCTATTCTGCAACCTTTCAGAAGAGCTTCTGATTTCAATGTACTTAAAATTATAAAACAGACCACCTGATCTTATTGTCTGTAATGGAGAAAAAAATCAGGCATTTATTTTTCATTTTAGTGAATAAATTCTGCTCAACTCTTGTTAGCTTTAGGTCGAGTTCTAAAGAAAACATGCACACTGAAATTTGAAAATGTTTGTGTAAATGAGCTGTTTTTAAGGTGAATACAGATTTTTTTTTTTTCTTTCCATAAGATTTGGTTTCAGGTCTTAGTTCAGCAGTCTTTATACAAAAAAAGATTATTTAATAAAACTGTTAAAGCACACTTCTTAACTATAAATGCTAGTTACAAAAGAAGTTTGAATACCTGCAAAGGAGTAGAACTTTAATACCAGCACACTCTACTGGAATTGATCAGGTTCTTTTGTGTAAGTTTGTTGCTTTTTTTTTTCCCCTTGACTTTCCAAGGATATCACACTTAACTGAGTGCAGTGATTTTGATTCAATTATTAACATTAGTCAAATGACTTGATAGCTAAGAGGAACTGGTAAATTTCTTTTTGAATAATTGTGTGACTGTTCATCTTCCCTTCTTGGTCACAGCCTTGTGAGCGTGATTAGCTGACTCTTCAAGAACTCTAGAAACCAAGTAATTATTAGGGAAGGGACCTTGTGACCATGTGGTCACGTCCTGCCTCAAGGAGTTGCACAGACTTGTGTGGCTACTTGAAGAATTTCACTGGCCTAAGCATTGTGGAGTCTTTTCTTTCAGAATGTCTTAAGAAATTAGCTAGTTTTATTATTTTCTGTAGGTTTTTGGTTCTACAACAGTTGTGCTTTGGTTCTACAGAAGTAGAGTCGTTGTCTTTGTATGTTTTACTACAAACATGCTAGAAAGTAAAAGAGCGTGGCTGCTTGAAAAGGCAGCCCAAGTGTTGCCAAAGTGCTCACTATGGATATTTAGAACTGTGCACTTTTTCGAACTAGCAGCACTTGTGGAACTTTGAGATTTTTTTTTTTGAGGATACCTCTGAGACTCTCTTGCCCTTACTGACAATCAGAATTAAACAATAAGAATTTCTAAGCTGTTGTAAAATTACCAGAGGTTTTCTTGTTCTAATGGTATAGCTGCAACTTCTTTGCCCACATCCAATTATTCCATTTCCTCCACAGAGGAAAACTTTATTCCTTCTGGGGCTGTTCTATTCTGTTTTAATATGGCACATTTTCAGTGATGTATCCCAGGACAGCAATATTCTTCTAAGGGTCTGAGTTAACTCCTTCAATTCTGTTTATTTCTAGGACTTGATGAATATTAAACTCAAAGACTCTGTCCAAAAACAAGCAGAAAACCAGGAATGCCGTTTTGGCAACTTATGAATAAATATTTCCTAGTAGTTTAATTAGTGTCTTAATTAAGCATCTTATTGTTAAATGTGTAAAATTATTCATGTCTTGTAGATTACAGGTTACTGTCCAAGAAGCTGAACAGCTGAGAACAGAAAGGACAGCCCTGGAGAAACAAATCAGGGAGCTTCAGACAAAGTATGCTAATCTAGAAAGGGAGAAGTATGATGCTGTTGCAAAAGTCCAAGATTGCATACAGCTCTTAGAAGAAGCTAACCTACAAAAGAGTCAGGTAAGGCAATGGAGGAAGATATTTCTTAGATTTCAGAATATTTTCATCACTTACAGTGTGAAGTGCCCGATTATGTATACACAACCAAGCTTCTTTTATGTCTGTTGTACTAAAATTAGTAATGCACAAGACAGCAAACTGTGATACGACAATACATTGCTTAGACTTGTCATACAGTATAAATTTCAAAGAACATATTGAGTGCCTGGATAAAGGTGATCTAAGTGATAATACTGTACCTGAACTTGAATTTTAAAAAATGTTTGACAGAATTTCTTGTCAAATACTTACAAACAAATTGGGGTGTCAGAATAAAAAAGAAGGTCTTGTTATGAATTTATAACTTATTAATGGTTAGGAAAGAAGAGCTAAAACTAAAGGGACTTTTTTGTTATACGATGGACATAGGTCACCAAGAGAGTGAGTTCTATGTTCAGATCTTAATTAGTCAGAGAAATCTGGAAAAGTGGCTGAGTAATGAGTGGGTGACTCATTACTCCTGCACCAGTCAGAAAAAAACGGCAAAGGTGTTTATTAATGTATTATAGCAGAAGGAATTCAAATGTGCCATACTAGGTGCTGAATTTAGTCTTACAAATCAAAAACCAGTTCAGGAAATAGTATGCATGTGTCTTAAGGATACATTCACGCAACCCTCAGTGGTACTCAATACAATGAATAGAATGTTTAGAATAAGAGTTAAAAATAAAGATACCTTTAAACATAGTGCACCTTCATGAGCAGTTTTGATCAGCCCATTTCAGGCAAGACACGGGAGAATTAGGAAACTGCAGGAGGAGTCAATATGTGGGGAGGCCTTAAAACAAATTTTTATATGTGATTAAACTGTCATAGGATGATGTGTATGACAAAAGTGTAGATATGAAAACAGTAAAGTTCACGAGAGAACAATCTCCCAAACCTTCCTAAAGAACAGCAAGAATCTAATCCAGTAAGTCCTGACATGTCTATTGATCAAAAAATAGAGTCACTCTGTTTATCCAGTTCTTAACTTTCCTGAAGTATCTGCTGTTTGCCCCTTTAGGAGATAGGATACAGGGCATGGTAAACTTTTGTCTAAGATGGGCTCTTGGTGTTTTAATGCTAAACTTCAGTTTGAGTCAGACTTTTAGAAATCTAATGAATTGTGTTTGCTGGCAAGACAGAACCTTTATGCACATCTGATGACTGTGGCCATCAGTAAGTGAAACCCAGTTTAGTTAATGTCTGTGGGAATAAATGGAGACTCTGAGAATTTATTCTGTTTGGGCTAACATGTTGAACCGTTGAGTAGTTAAGGAGATAAATGCACCCTTTTTTAGTCTGAAGTTGCTTTTCAAACTTTAGGAGCCTCCTGAGTATCTAAACTAACTTTTTACTTTTAATGTTTGGAATCTTAAAGTTAGTGTTCCTCTTGGTTCTCTGACAAAGGAGGCAGACCTGCCTCCTTTTTTCTGACAGAAAAGGGAACTAACATCTTTAAAGAGATCCTGCTACCTTCTGGCCTGCTTCTAGAATAGATTAAAAGATTGACAAAGCTTAAGTTTCTAGTCATTACTGCAGTTAAACTTTTGTGATTGTTCTTGTTATACAAAAAAGGATTATCATTTTGTTATAGTCTTTCTTCCTATGTATTTATAGTCATTTAAGAAACCCTTTGGTGGCATCTTTTCCCTTTCATAATTTCCTCATAACTTTCTGCATCTCATTTGTTTTTTGAACTGATCTTCTGCAATTCCCTTTACCTGTTAGGCTCTGGTTCAGAAAGGGGTGAAAAATGAAGTTTTTCATCCTCCAGCTCTTGATGGCCGCCTTTGGACTTTTCAGTTCCTTTTTCGTAGTAAGATATTTTGATCCTTAACAGCATTCCCCTACAGCCCAATAGTGGAGAGAATACAAAGAATGAAAGGTAAAACTAAAATCTTTTTTTTTGCAGAGTTTAAAAACCAGAAAACGCTTTTTCATTTGAAAATTACTGGTAAGGAGTATAAATCACATTTCCAGTCTGCGAAGTATTAATACATCAGAGCAGTGTTAGAACACCATTTGTCATGCAAAAGTAGATCATTTGATGCCACCTGCTATGAACTCACATGAAATTGACAGAAGGAAGCAGCCCAGTAAACATGATCGTAATGTAAATTGTGTCTCTAAGACAGTAACTGAACAGTTACAGATAAGTAAGTGGCTTGTTATAAGTAATAGTTTAGATTAATGCGGTCATAAGAATAAACTGGAATTTGCAGACACTTGTTAATTTACTGCTCTGGCTAAAACATCCTGAATTTTTCGAACTGAGAAGTTTATTAATGAACAGGATAAAAAAATGCAGCATAATATACACATCAGTTAACTCTCTGTGTCGTAAACTGTGGCCACAGGGGTTTCTCCCGTCTCTGTAAGAGACTGAGAGGTGGAAGTAACAGGCTGTCACAATAGTGCTGCTCCTCTTCTGTTAACATTGTAAAGCACACCAAGATAAGCTTACAGAAAGACATCAGAAGGATTTTAAGAGTAGTTTGAGAAATAAAACACAAAGTTGAATTGAATGGGAGCAATAACAGGAAGTATGACCAGTGAAGTGGCGTGTTACTGCCTGAAGCGAGTAACTCCTATAGGCTGAATTTATATCACCTATTAGGGACGTTTTTATGTCTTTCTCCCTTTATGCACCTACATTTTCTCCATGTGCCACCTACAACTTTTCGTCTCACCCATCAAGAATTCTACATTCTGTCATCTTTTCAGACCAGCATCTCCTATTATACTTTAACATCAGTAGCTTTCTTGCATCCTCCAAAGGAACGATTCCTTGCTACACCTTTGTCTGTAATTCTTGCCATTCTTTCAGGCAAAGAGCTGTTTGATTCGTTGTTACCCACCATGAAAGGTACTGCATACACATTCCTTAGTTGCTTGTAATTTTTATTCCTTTACTCTTAGTTTCCTGGGAGATGAGTAATTTAGTCTATCAGCCATAAAAATTGCTTAGCTATATGTAGGAGCCCGTCTGTGTGTATATACGGATATTTTGTTTCCTAACAGAGAAATTTCTGTGTCATTGTCAACGTGTTTTATTACAGATCCTGGCCCCAGAGGAGAACATTGGGGAGCAGCCTAGCCTTTTGGTCTGAGTTCCTGTGCTTTCCTCTTTATAATTCTGTGCCCAGCCAAAATCTGAAAGTCCCAAGAATAAGTCCGAATAGAAAAAGGCATCTACCAACACTAACTTCTGTGTGGTTCTGATTTACAAGAATGTGCATTTAGGGCAAAATGTTCTCGCTCTTCTTGTCTTCCTGTTGGGTCTCGGTGTCAGCTAGTCCAAAGTAAAAAGGAAAAAAGGTTTTTTGAACAGTGACTGTGTGGTTTCTGCTCTCAGTGCTAGATACTATGTCACCACTGAAATACTATCAGTAGTATTACAAGTTGGGTTGTTGTTTTTTTCCCTAGGCACTCTTTGGGGAGAAGCAAAAGGAAGAGGAAATCCAAAAAATGAAAGAAGAAATGTCTCAATTTGCAGAAGATACTGCTGCAAGAATTAGAAAGGCAGTAAGTTATGATATTTAGAAAGAACGGGAAGATCTTTTTGTTTTCCTCAGCATGAAAGGCTATTGATGGTGCGTGGTTATCATAAGCAGTTTTCTTAGAAATGTTTTGATAACATAGGTAGCAAGGCAGCTGCTGTATGCTTCAGCTTTCTTATCTAGACATATATTCTTCCAAACTAAATGATATCCTTAAATCTCTCAAGAACCAGAAGTGTTGATGCCTGTGCAGACACTGGTATAGAGAAGGCTGCACTGTGAAGATGCAAAGAATGGCACTTTGATTTTGGAGATTCTGTTCAGTAGCATGTCAACAGACTGAGTGCTGTATTGGTATCAAGGTATTTAAGTTGTGATACATGGCCTTTTCTTGGAAGTTGATGGAAGCTTATCTTGTACGTTCAGATGAGGGGACCTCTTGAAAGTTCTAGTGTCAGGTTTTTGGCATCTCGGTACTTAAAAATACTCCCTTATTTAAGGGAGTGGTACTTAAAAATACTCCCCTATTTAAGGGTAGTAAGACTTTGGAATAAATTGCCCAGAGAAGTTGTGGATGCCCCCTCCCTGGAGGTGTTCAAGGCCAGGTTGGACGGAGCCTTGAGTAGCCTGGTCTAGTTGAGAGGCGTCCCTGCCTATGGCAGGGACATTGGATTAGATGATCTCTGAGGTCCTTTCCAGCCTATGCCATGCTGTGATTTAGGCAAATAGGCTCCTCTTCCAAGTACAGCTAACTATCAAAAGGCTCAATATCACAGCACACTTAGAAACTAGAATTTGGTAGAGAAATTCCTGAAAAAAAATGTTGTAGTCTGTCTATGATTTTTGTTATTGTTATGAGCATCTGAAAAATTGCAGCTCTTCTGATAAAAAGACTAGTCGCAGCATTAATTTTCTGTGTTGTGTCCTGTCTGCTGTTCAAATGCAGACTAACCTACCTGGAGGTTCTCAGTAATTATCTGCATGTCAAAGAGACTGGCTTTACTTCAGGGCAAACTCCAGAGGAAATAAAGGCTTGTTACAGGCAATGTCTTGTGTTGCAAGTGCACAACAGTGTCAAGCAATTACCTCATTTGTAAGTTTTCAGTGGTGTAATTGATTTTGCCTCCTTTCACTTTCTTCAGTATGACACCATGTGCATATGTACTCTATAGGGATGAAAGGATTCTTGTTCTTTCCAATGCTTTCAGTTGGAGAGGCTTCAGGAACATACTGCCTAAGTTTTCAGAGCCTTTAAGATGCAGATAAAGACTGTTTGTGCCTTCTTTTTGGTGATTACCTGAAAGAATCACAAAAATTGTGTGGATTACTTAAAACTGCAGTATTTAACATCATACATGGTTTGGAAAAGGTGCAAGAGCTAAAGAGCAACCAGGATAACCACCGTAGTTGTGGGAATGATTTACTAATCAGAATTTAGAAGTTTAAAAATGCCCTATTGCTTAACTTGAAATTACCTCAGTAAAAGTGAATCTATCAAAATAATAAAACGTAAAATTTTGAACTGCAAGTTGTCGTGTTTCTCCAGTTATTAACAAATACTTTTGTTATGTGATCTAAAAACACCTGTTAGGCATATTGCAAACATCTTGCAGCTTTCCTGATAGTCTTACTCTTCTTTTTGTAATGTGATGTCTTCTTTTCTGCTTTTTTTTCAAAACACCCTCATTTGATTGATAATAAACATTCTTCTAACATTTATGTAGTAAGATTTGTCAGTTATTGCAGTCCCAGATATTTTCATACTTATATACATGCACCACATTAGACTATATATGCATATATATTATATATATAAAACCAGGATGGAAACATAGTTCATGGGATTAATTTTTTAGTTTTACTCTGTTTTTTATCCCAGGTAGACTCTGCAAAGAAGCAGTATAATGTGCAGATTTCTCGACTAACAGAAGAACTTTCAGCTCTTCAGATGGTATGGCATTGACTGATGAAAGTATTTTTGATAGCAGAACATTTGAGGTTTCTGGTGTTTGTTGATCAAGTAAAATACTAAATTCGGGTAGAAGTAAGTCAGCTAAAAGTTGATGAACAGGTAATCATCTAGGACTATGCTTTTTTACTGTACAGCACTTTACATCCTGCATGTCTCCAGACATTAATGCAACACACACAACGTCTTCCATGTTACTTGACAAAAGCGACTGTGTGCAGTGTATTAACAGTCAGTGCAGAGTTTCAGATTTGGGTGTAAAGGATATTGGCTTTTAAAATTCCTTTTTATTGTACAGTTTTGCCTTATGTGTATACAGTTGTATCTTACTGACAACTTGCCTCGCTCTGCATGAATTAATACAGTTCTGCAAATCCACCCATTTCTTTGTGTAAGTTTCTTCCTTAATGGTGTAAGTTATATATATTCTTATCATAGTTCACAAGCATCTTGGTGGTGAGATTCTGTGCTCCAGAAAATATTTCCTATGTGATAGCATTTCTTAAGTATCCCTGTTTCTTTCAGGGATAAATAAAGCATGGAAAGCTGAGTATTGCATATCTATAGTGGTGTATAT
The DNA here is from genome assembly GCF_009769465.1 of Tauraco erythrolophus. NCBI lineage: Eukaryota > Metazoa > Chordata > Aves > Musophagiformes > Musophagidae > Tauraco > Tauraco erythrolophus. Next base: position 9,508,151 of record NC_141469.1, on the reverse strand, counting down.
AGAAATGAAGTATATGAAAGTTGATAAAGTATGCTAAGAGAAGCCTGTGCATCAAAATCATCATATTCTTGAATGAAGCAGGAACTTGTAACAAGTTATATGGGAGACCAAAAGAGCTCAGTGCATATACATCTACTTATGGATTAAATTTATTAAGAAAAGGTTTAATTCTAAGTATCTTTGTATATTGAATGAGACTGATTCTATAGAGAAAATGATAAGCGGGTAAATATAATCAAATGCATACATACCAGCAGCAAGAATGACATTTACATTGACGGATTTTTGGCTTTGGCACTTATTGAATTTTTATTTTGAGTTATTTTTCATTAGATTTATTTTTTAATTACTTTTTAAAATAGGAATGTGGAGAAAAACAGGGTCGAATTGAACGAGCCATTAGAGAAAAGAGAGCAGTGGAAGAAGAACTTGAAAAGGTAAGGCAATTGCATGCATTTTTACATCATGTTTAAGATTCTTTTCAGAAGGAAAAATTAGATTGATTTTTCCCATTTCTGATGTTTTTTTTTTCCCCTTAATTTTCTTATTTTATTTCTTGAGTAGAGTTCCTTAATTGTAAATTTTCAGGTAATTCTTTTAAGGTTGAGTGTCTTTTAATCCAGAAAGCGTTTTAAAGCTGTAATACTAAACTGAAAAAGAGGGTTCTTTGAAAAGTGTAAAAAGTAAAACGAGAGATGCTTGATATAATCTGAAAGAATGTTGGTACATATTCCAGTTAAAATTAAGCTCATAGATGAATGCCAGATCTTTGAAAACTTTTCCCAAGTAGCGGCAACAATGATCAAAATTCAGTTGTGTTTTAAATCACTGGCAAATAGGATGTAATGAGGAGTAAGTAGTCTCCTTGTCGGTACTGCACTGCCAATCACCAGTGCAAGGTAAAGATGATCTCAGATGTAAGTTTATTCTTCAGATTTACAGGGAAGACAGAGGACATGAATCTGACAATAGAAAACTAGAGCAACTGCATCAGAAATATTTACTTGCAGAAACGACAAAAGGTGACCTTCAGCTAAGCCTACAGACAACTCAAAATAAACTGAAACAACTGGAAATGAAGTAAGTAATGGATGCTACAGGAATTCGAATGGAAAACAGTGGAAATTATCTCTGACTATTTAAATTGTTGATTATGTGTTAGGATTTTGTCACTTCTTTTTAACCAGTAGCAGAAATAGTATCAAGATAACATTAATTCTGAAGCAAGGGCAATTATCACTGTAAAAGAATTAAAGGGGGTAACGTGCTATAGAATGAGAGATTTTCTTTAAAACATGAGAACTGCAAGCAGTTTTTTGACAAAAAAAAATGAAAATAGTATATTATTTGGAATCTTTGCATTTTTAAATACTGTTTGTAGGAAAAGTTACTCTGAAATATTCAGGCAGAATTTATTACTTCATAAATTCATCTTCAGGGCGGTGTCTCCTAGTCCGTGCAGAACGCTGTGTTTACATAGCAGACTGAATTTCAGGTCTGTGTTCAGAGCTAACAGACATCATTGCAGTTCCAGTCATACAGTGTCAAAAAGCACAATCTGGTACACGCTTTCAGACCAGGTTGTTTTCAGCACGAGAAGCGTAGGATTCTCTAGCTTCAGTCATGTCTGTACTCTGATGATGGTAAATCCTGTCACTTCACCAGAGCAATCCTCAGTTGGGCATCTGGAAATGCTATAAAACTTTTTGTTTCACGTTGTCATTTTACTGAGATTGCTACAATGTTAGATTGGTTTTGAGTTCATCATCTTGATAAAATTCTTTGCTGACTTGTGCATAGTTCTAGCTGTCAAACGCAGTCAAAATGCTGAGCTGATAAAAACTTTCAGGAAGAAGCAGGGGAACAGCTTTACTGGGTCAGACCAAAGATATGGCCCAGTGTATATTTTTTTCCACTGGTACAGTAGTTGTTCAACTCTTGAGTTCCAACAAGACTTTTCTCTTTCAGCTCTGAGGAAGAGAAATCTCGTTGCCAGGAAGCTATCTGTAAATTGCAAAGCATTCTGGATTCAGAAAGAGAAAAAAGTGCCTTTGTCAGTGAACAAAGGCTGAAACTTCAGCAAGAGAATGAACAATTGCAAAAAGAAATGGAGGGCTTGAGAAAACTGGCCATAGAGACTCAACAAAAAGCTAAAATAAAGGTATGGTTTGTATGTTGTTTTTATTTTAACGTAACACTGATATTTGCTTTGTAAGACAGCAGTTCTAAGAGAATATCATTGGAAGTTTGAATTAAGGATGAAAGGTTCAATGATGTCTCCTGGTTTCTGCTTAAAACTAATTTCATTGTAGCAGACACTCCTAGACTTCTGCATAGCACTTTCCTTTTCCTAAGGGAAAAAGAACATGAGTGTGAGCTAAGCCATCACACAACCCTCGTGCACAGATATATACACACATATATTGGAACAGGCTACCCAGGGAGGTGGTGGAGTCCCCATCCCTGGAGGTGTTTAAAAACCGTGTGGATTTGGTGTTGAGGAGCATGGTTTAGGGACCCTGACAGTGCAGGGTGAACGGTTGGACTCAATGATCTTGAGGGTCTCTTCCAACCAGACGGTTCTATGATTCTATGATTTTATGTCCTTATAATCTACTGGGTAACTCAATCTCTGTTAATTAAATTGTATTTTAATATGTTTTAAATTCTGCTTGATAAGAAGATCCCAAATGTTCTTTCCTTTTTATAAGATTAATAGATTAAATAATAACATATTTTCCTTCAAGTGATTTGACTTATACCAATTCCAGATCTTCGTTCATCCACTGTCTGTAACGCATTAGGAATCTCTGTATGACTTTCAGTCCAGAGTTCCTCCTCTTGTGTGTCTACTATGTTGTCAGAGCAGCGTGTAACTATTAAATAATTTAATATTGGGGTTGTCAAACATTGGTTCTGTGTTTTCTAGACAGAGAATGTTTTTCTATATGTATAGTTGCAAACAAGATAATGAGCTGAAAGATGGTGGTGGTTCTTTTTGAATGTGTTCTGTTAAATGCACCTGAACAGACTGCAGGTGGAATAATGAATTAATAGTAACCTCAGCAGATTCATGGTACCTTTGGCTTCTGGAGGGAGTAACAGCTTTGCTCCTTGATGTGCTTTCTAAACATATAAAGCTGGTACTTTCCCCTCTGCTCTTAACTCCAGGAGTGTAGAGATACTGAAAAGGGATCTAAGAATCTGCAGCAATGAAGAAGTCTTTAGTAAGCAGCTTTATAACTTGTGAATGGGGACTGTCTCAAATCCAGTTTCCACTTTGCAGCACAAGATAAAGGAAGCAGTTAAATTAAACAGGAAATCTTCCAACTCCACAGCCCTTTGCTCAGATGTAGTTTAAAACCAAAGGATCAGTCTTGTAACAGACAGGTAGTGGTTATAAAGCACATACCAGATCTTTGTCTGTCCCATTTGTAATCAGACAGGCTTCCATTATAGTCACAGATAAGATTTATTACTTGCTTTCTGTTCCTCTGATGTACAAAGGATTTCAGATGCAGTTAAGAAACTCCTAACGCATTTTAGCTAGATGAAAAAGAACGAACGTGTTTCTGTGGAGAAAACACAAGGGAGAAGGATAAAGATTATTTACCAAAATAAGCATACACAGCTCATTATCCTTTATTGTCAGTTGTACTATTTGCTTAAATTGGCTTTGGGAACATGTATCTCTTTGAGCATATAGTTCCAAGTTTATTTTATGTTACATGCTTTCAATGAATATTTATAAATTTGACTAAAGAGTGGTTAAAAAGAAAAAAGTGAGCGACTTTATTGTATCCAATTTGTATTTTTTTTCTAGATAAGCACGATGGAGCATGAGCATGCTGTGAAGGAACATGGGTATGAAGCTCGACTTAAGGAAATGGAAGACACCAGTCAAAAGTCTACTGCTGAACTTAGGCGTCTGTTAGTAGCTCAGCAAAAAACAACAAATCGGTGGAAAGAAGAAACAAAAAGTCTTGCTGAAACTACAGAGGCCAGGATCAGTAAGCTAAAGTAAGTGCAATTTTGTTCCTCTTCTGGAAGCTGTTATGGTGTTGGTTACTGTTTCATGTACATGAAGAGCAAACCATCCAGACTAGATGACGTGCTTCCAGCAAAATAAGAAAGAAGGTTCTAAAGACAACTTTGGATGCTCTTTGTGAAGTTAGCACTGAAGTAAAAATTTTGTGTCTTGTTGATATGTGTGAATTTTGTAATGACAAAAAGTAAATGGAATATATTACTTTTAATTTTCTCTTTCATGATACAGCACGCTCAATTTAGAGAATTTTAGCTTTGAATTATGAAAACCTCTATATTTATAGCTATTCAGAACAGTCGTCATAAAATCACTTGTGGAGTGAGTCTCCAGACTTCAAAAATAAGCTGGGAAGAAACCAATTGGGACGCATATCTAATGTTCTCTTCTGAGCAGTTGCTGTCACAAATGAGGATACAAAGGAGTTGTGTGATTGCCCTAAGCAAAAATATGATATAAACTTTACTTTTCTCTTAAATCATACAGGTTGCCAGGTAACTAGCTGATACTTGTATTCCCAGCACAGAACATAAGAATGCTTTCAGTTTTGAAAGGGCATAATGACAAGGGCATCTCACCAACAGATACAAATTACATACCATTCGTAGATGCTGTGGAATACAAGCACCTAATGGTGCCTGTGAGCCTATATGCAGACAGACATCAACTGGTTTAGAGAAGACAATGGCGTTACTGGAAATGGAGGAGTAGAGAAGGAAGTATCCCAGTGAGAAATTAGCCATTTGCAAGTTATGTCGGAAATCAATTCTACAAACTTATATTTGTTTTAAACGCCTACTGCTATAGATAGTGTTTGCTTCTACTTGAATCTTAATATCCATTAAAAACCATTAAGAATCCACACTGATCAGTTTAGGAAATAAGCAGCTTACGGCATCTACATTCATCTTGGTTTTCCTTTCCAGTGTATGGACACATTGCACGGTGTTAAAACATGAATGAATTGATCTGTGTACAGTGGATTTTGTAGTGCCTTTCCTTTTCTGGTACTGCCTTCCCCACCTCAGCTTCCCCAAATGTTTGGGTTTGGCTGGCAAGGAACAGCCAAACTGGCTAGTTGCAAGCTGACACACACACTCACACTGGTTAGCCAGCTAGCTGGTGCTTGTAGCACACCAAGTTTTAAATGGGTTTTCTCTCAACAGAGGCAAAGATACATGTTTGCCTCACTCTTTATTTGATTTCTGAGCTCAGGAAGCTCTGTCAGTTAGATCAGGTAGACTATAAATTAGAGATTAAATTAGCCTGATGTTTTTTGTAGAACTTCTTAGAAGTTTGTGTCCTGAAGATCTCTTCCTCTTCAAAACCACTTGAAAATTGGAGTTTGACAGACTGGTACATAGTAACTTTTAAACTAGGAAGCATGATTTCCTAAGTCTGATTTCTTAAAAATTAAAATAGTTAGAGAAGACTGTAACATTGCATATATCATTATCTTTTAGGAAGTGCATTCAGTGGATTTTAGAAGAAAAATGCAGGGTATGCAGCTCGGTTAATTTGAGAAATTGAAATGACCCTTTAACTTTAGTCACTTAAAGCACAGGATGCACTCTTGGATGGTTCTTTGCTCACATTGATTTTTAGAAGCTGCTTACTGTCACGTTAATAAGGAGGCAAAGCTTTTGTCCTATTAGAAATGGAAACCTGCCAATTCTAGCGTTTATTTCCTTTGGAGTAATCTGTGGGTTTTTCATGTTTTATTATGATAATGGTTTGCATGTTCTCAGCTTGAACCATAATATTTCCAGTATCCTCTGCCTTTTTTGGAGTCAAAATTTTTTAAGCACAGCTTGGCATTTCTTAGTTGTCAGAATGCCAATGGTGTGAGTGGAATTAGAACCCAAATTCCTAAACATGAGCAAGGAAAATAACTTCCTGAAAATGTGGCCTACAAACAATCTACTCTACCACAACTCTAACTTGGTTTTCCATCTTTTTTAGAGAAGTATGTGGATTTGACCTCTCGAGAAACTTCACAAATAGCAGTCTCGTATGTAGTAGTGCTTCCCCTTGAAACTACTTTCATTCCTCTTTAAAGGTGACACGGTGTCTATCGTGACTAGTTACACCTCTTGTCTGTCCAAAACCAGGAATGCTGTGAGTTCCATCCTGCTTGAAATACGAGAATGGTTGAGAAGACATTTATTGATGATCTTTGTTTTACTTGCAGCTTCACTGATGTGCTTTTCATTTTTTCAAGTGCTCCTTTTCTGAGTGTTTAGAACACTCTGTAGCAGTAGTGGATTTTTACCTATGATAACTAGTTCAGTTTAAATTTTTACGATAGTTCAAAAGAATACTAAATCTAATTAGAGGTAACATTTTTGCCCATTTTTCTAGAAAAGCAACTCCTACATAATCACTGTGGTCCTTTTTACCTCTCCTAAGTAAACAGTTTGGAGTTTTTTACCTTATCTGTCCAGATATAGGCTGGGTTTATTTTGCCTTAAAACGTACTGCATCTTGCAAAGATTTAAACAGTTCTTTACAAAGACAAAGCATCTCTTTCAGAAGTCATCACAGTGCTGAGCACATCTGCGAGACACTTGGAGCTGTGCTTATTCACGGACAGTTTTAGTGCTATAGCTGCACTGTATGTAATTAGCTGGGTCTTACTAATGCTTTTTTGACATCTTTGGTAAACACAGTAACTAGGGAAGAAAAATCTTTTGTAGTATTTCATGCTAAGGTAGATTTAAGCTGTTAAACATGTAGTTTATTTTCTGTAAATGAAGCTACAAAAACTCTTACAGTTGAGCATCTAGGTTCACAACTAGATCCTGACTGTAGTTCAACGTCCAATTAAAAGGGAAAAATTGCAGACTCCCAAAACAGTTAAAATTGTCTGGAAACAGCTGCTTTTCTTCTTAAAGCTTTCATGTTAAGTGTTAAAACATTGTTATAGTGGACCAAAAGCTTTAGACCTTATTTATCTGCAGCAAAATGCTGACACAGAAAATATAACAGACATGAGAGGAAGTCTGCTTTGTGAATCTGTATGAAAAATAGGTAGTAAATTTTGAAAATGTCCCTGGTTATGTGAGAGACTGCCTATGTGGCATCATCTGGAAAACTCCTGCAATAATTTAACATCCTGTATCAGAGAATGCTGCCTGATGAGCAGAACAGAAGAAATGTTCAACTCATATTGAAAATTTTAAGTCTACACTAAGTCCACGTGTTTCTCTGTGACTTCATTAGATATTTTGGTGCAAGTCTAAAAGCAAAGTCAGTCACTTTTTAAGATGATTTCATACGTGATGCTTTTCCATACTGTATAAGCTAGAAGCAGAAGTTTTTATCAGACATTTGCTCTACCCAACAAGGAAGCTGACAATAGAGACAAGTCTGTGCTCTGCTAGAAGGATGTAATTTAAACTAATATAAGGAATTTGATAATTAAATCTGTACAGTGCTGATCTGATGTTACAGTGACAAGTGGCTGTAACAGAACCCAGAAGTATTATCTAGAAAATTTAAAACCAGCTTATTTTTCACATTATATGCGTTACCAGACACCTAGCTATATAGTGCAGAATGAAGTTGGTATGAAAATTAGCTCGTGAGTTACACAGTAGTAGTTACTCAATGCATAGTCATAGTCATGGCTTATATTATAAATGAGTAATTATCATGTTTATTTTAATCTTATCACAATAAGGTTCTAAGTATTTTGAGTGCAAGGACAGAATGGCAAATCACTTATTACTTTGTTGTGAACTAAAATAAAGTTGTCAATTATTTAAAAAGCAAAACAATTTTCGAGCAAATGCATTTATCATGGAAATATCAGCCACATCACTAAATAATAGACTGATGCTGGGTAAGCGGATCCATTAAATTAAAGGCTCTGTTTGAAAGTCCTCTTGAGGCTAACGCAGGAAGTGTTATCACCAAGCCCTATAGCGGTGTCCAAGTAAAGGGCTGACGTTCACCCAGCCTTCCTATACACGTACGTTTTTATGTGGTTTTGAGCTGGTTAGTTAAGCTGTGAGCTTGGAAGGAAAACTTAACATCTTCCTCAAAATCTTCCATCTTGTCATGACTGGGCAGCAAGGCTATGAACTTAGATGAAGATATCAACATACCCTTTTTGGATTTAAATAGAGAGCTCTCCGAGTTTAGCAGCATATTGTGGTTATTTTGTATATTTTCAGGACAGTCTGAGACATTCCTTGGCACTCATGAAGATACTGTTTGATGTTCCGGATCCCTGTAAATACATGAGCAAAAAACAGAGATCGTGTTGGCGACGTGTAGCGGAATTTCAGTTTTTAATGAGAATTGTTACTCTTACAGCATAGTAATGTGCTTTATAAGTGAATGCTTTACAGGAAGTTGTAAATCTCCTAACAAAGTCATATCCATGTATACTGGGGAGGTAATTTACATAAAAGCATTTTATATTGCATTTCTCCAGAAGTCTGGTGTTTGCGCAGCTCTCATAAGCATGGAGTCAGTGTCCCACTTGCTAACGTAGGTGTTTCCCATTCCTTTGCCTTAAATTCATGATCTGTTGCTGTTTTTCAGTTCTATCCTCATTACTTTCATTTTCCATGTGAAGGTGTCCGAAACATTTTGGCTTCTGTACTAACTTACTAGGAGCAGCTGCTAACTTTTCCATGTTCTGTGCTGCTCGTTTGCCATCTTTTAAGTCTGCGGTGTTTTGTTTGTGAGGTGTAATCCATATGTATAAATGAAGTATTAAATAAATAATTTTATTAAATGAAGCAACATCAGTGACCATCAGGTGATTTTGAATTTTTTAAAAATGTAGAAGGAAAAGGAAATTTTGCAACCCGTAAGAACAGAGTGATGATTTTTTAAATAATATGAGAATCTAGTAGGTCAGTGAAAAACCTGTAGATAAAAATCTTGATAAACAAATTAATACTTTCAGGCTTCACTGAATATTATTATGTTGTGTTTTCTTGGACATTTAGGTCTCAGTTCAAGTTAATCATTGCCTGTAAAATTGAATTTGGAATTAAAAAACAGTGCTGAAACAGTAGGCAATATATTGAATACTTGTAGATTCAACTTCACCATTTTCTTCATAAAAATACATTACAGCCTTCATTTATGAGAAGTTTTCTTCCCTCTAAGCATCTTAAGATTCTGTAGGCTTTCAGAAAGATTTATTGGTAATAGACCTCACCTCACCTTGCAGGAGGACAAGGAACCAGTTTTGCTTCAATACACTTGTGCCAAAAGTCAATCTTGAAGGTAACTAAGAAGGTCAGTGCTTCTTGCGACATAGGTCATGGTTCCAAATAAAAACATTGCTTTTGGCAGCGTGACTGACCACTCATGACTAGTGTTTATTCTTTTGATTCCTGCAAAATGTCTAGTCTGGCAGACTATGAAACAAAGCTGTTCTGACTTTTCTGTCCACTTTAGATACACTTCGAGTTCTAACGACATTTACTGAAGTGAACTTAGCAAATATTTACAATTATAACAGTTATGCAAATGAATGATTACTGCTAAAGGTTGTAAAAAAGTGGTGTAGCACTCACATTTATTCAAAAATGAGTCTTCCCAAGGCTTTCCCATTCAATTTAGATTGTTTCTTTCTCTAAGAATATGTGTGTATGTAAAAAATTAATTTAATCTGTATCTGTTTATATGTGTTAATAAGCACACACAAAAACTATCACCCTCAGATTAAGTTTGGGGGAATTTTATGGTTTTACATGAAGGTGAATTTAATGCATCTTAAAGACCTGTAGTGGGTTTGGCTGAGATGGAGTTAATTTTCTGGTGCTGTGTTTGGTAGCGTTGATGGTACACAATGTTGGAGCTATTGCTGAGCAGGCCTTCTCGGCCTCTCACTCCGCCACCCCAGCGAGTAGGCTGGGAGGGGGTGCAGCCAGGACAGCGACCCCCAGCTGAACAAAGGGATATCCCATACAATATTTATTGTAACATAAATCCAGTATATTTGAACACCTATACAGAGTGGTTTAATTTTTTTAATACTCACTAGGATTTTAAGTGTCAATACTTACAAAAAGAGAATCGTTGCCATACTGTTATTAAATTTACAAACACTTTGCTTAGCTGAAGTCATCTGATGGCAGCTATTTTGGGTGTCTTTGTTCCAGTTGCTGCTTCTGAAACATTTCTGTGTCATAGTTAAGAGTCCCTGACTCATCAGTAGCCATGTGCATTTTTTTGAGTTGTTTTATCTTTTTTATGATTGAAAAGACTCTGTCTCTGAAATATGACCTTTTCTGGTGCCTGCACATGAAGGGTTGGCCAGGACTGTCTTCTCCTTCTCCCTACGTCCTGTAGAGTACACTGAGTGAACTGCACAGCATCTTGAGATGAAGAAGTTTCTTCCATTTCTAAAACATTATTCTTGGCTGCACTTCTGTAATGTTTGGCAGCCATAGCTGCTTATTTTAAGATGTTCATTATAGAAAAAAATTAACAGGATGAGAGACAGCTGCAGGTACTGGCAGTATACAAAATTCCTAATTACTAAGAGTAACTGAAGCATATTATAGTATAATTCAACCGCAAAAACAGCTGGCACATGCTGTATTTGTCATCTGAGAGCTTTGCAGAATGTACTTGCTACAGCTGGCGGATTTATCACCCGTCTGCCAAAATGCTAGAAGCTCACCTTTTGTTTCCTGCTCACTTAACAAAGACAATATGGAGTAGGGACTGATTTGATTATTCAGCAGTTGGAGTTACTGCTCTATTTTAATATTAAAATCTCATAATGTGAGTTTGGGAGAGAGTTAACGGTCAGAATGAATCACTGTCTAGGCTCAATAGCCATCATGTTTCCTTATGCTTACAAGGTTAAACTGTTTTCTTTAAATACATGTTCAGTGTGATCTAATTATAAAAATAATATACAGCTGTATATGAGCATGTAAACTCTGTTTATGGCCTGTGCTACTAAGAATGCTAATTCCACACCTCAGTACAAGTATAGAGGACAGATTGTTTTCAGTGACTAAGAATTTTTAATTTAGAAAATCAATCTATTTGTTCTAAGATTATGTAACAATAAAGATGCTTTGTCAGAATTTAAGAATTTCCTTATTTTCAAAGCCTATTTTACTAGCGTAGTTGAACATAAGCAGTCTACATATTGTGAGGAGTAGCATTTAAATAGTTTTCTAGGGAGTTTTATTTCAAAAAGGTATGTGTGAAGAGATACAACAGGAATTGTATAAAATTTGTTTTGCTATAAAACAGTTTATAAAAACTGAACTTTGAAAAAACAGCCATTCATTAGGGCTCCTGTATTGAAAATGCTTCATCTTCATGCTTGATATTGATTACAGAGGACAAATTGCAATAATAGTTTTTAAGTATTAACATACTATCTTGATCCTGCAATTTTAATCCACGTTTAGTTCTTATTTTGTACAAAAATGTTCACATGTGGTAACACAGGTATAATCTATATATAATTTTAACTGTTTAACATTGTTTAAATATCTGCCTGTGTACTCTCATTTGTATAGCAGCTAGTCAAAAGATGTTGAACTTTTTATGATATCTACCTGGGATTGGTTATAGGGGTTGGTTGGGAGTGGAAACTACCAGCCAGATTTACTCACAACCTTATGTTAACAGAGACATTGCAACCTTGTATTTCAACTGCCACATAGCAGTTTTCAGTCAAACTTTCATGAAATACTAAGTTTAAAAGTTTCTAAGAGTAAATTATTGTTGAGAACTAAATGCCATCATTAAAATAGCAGAGGCTTTTTAAGATGGAGATCTGAAGTTAAAGTAGCTCCGACCTTGCCTCTGTTCCCCCAGAAACAATAAAAGCTTTAGCTTCCTTGACAGTAGATGTAGTTACAGTAATAGGCAGAGCACCTAAAGGTTAGGTCTCAGCTTTCGGAGCATTGTCAGTGTGCTACATATTCATGAAGGTGATTCCATTTCAGCGTACTTTCAAGTTGGGAAAGGAAGGTAAAGTGAGAATAGATTGGAAAATCCTTCTTCACAAATATGTTTGAACCTCAACGTAGAAGGTGAAACTGGTGGCAAGAATCTTGATCACACCATTTTTTGTGATGGCTGTTGCTAGTGGAGAGTAGAGACTGGTCAAAGGGTTAGAGCAGCTCATTTAGTTTTGCATCTTCCTCTAGCTAAAATTACCAAAGTTCAGAGATTTTTTTTTTCCATCTCTGGTCATCCTCCTCCTTCAGTGGTTTGCGATGACAGGAGGCAAGAACAGTTTCCTTTGAGCACCAACTCACAGATGTCTACCATAACCCAGCACTTTTTGTCTTCAATACGATACAAATTTAGGATCACTAAAACTCAGTATAAAAGTAAAAAGACTGCTTTGAAGAAGGTGGCATTCTCCGTTTCCTCATGAAGTGTTACATTGTTGTCTGTCTCAGTAGGATAGAATGATTTGGGTTTAGGTACTTGGAAGCACCTTCAAAAATGTCCACATTGGAATCTGGTTATGGGACAGTAATTAGAATGTTAATCTAAAAATTAAAGGCCCTGTGCATATGCGGCTTATATTTCTAGCATATTTGATAACATGCCTGTAAAATAAGAATCACTGAATACAGAAAACCTCTGTAAAATGTCAAATACTCTTGGCAAAGTCCTATTGTTTCGAACAAATCCATCTCATTCCTCTGCTGTTTTAGTTGTGAATACATATCATGAAGTGCTAGCTGTGTAGTGCTTTTGAAATGTTTTAAGAGCAACTCTGTTATTAGAAATATGCCACGAGTCCCTACAATGCAAGGAAGTACCTATGGAATTATATTCCAATAACTGATCCACTACTGTGTGTTAATCAGCATCTTTTCTTCTGATTAATAGAAGCGAGCTGAGTCAACAAAAACTTCGTAGCCAGGAGCTTATTTCTCAGCTGGAAATGGCAAATGAAAAGGTAACTGAGGTAAGATAATGACTGATATGACAACTACTTTCAGTTACCACCTGATGCACGCACACTAGGATCTTAAGAGAAGTCTATTTAGATGAGTTATGTTGCTGGTTTAGAAAAAAATTAAGGAATTTTGACAGCAATAGTCGTAAGTGGAAAACCAACCCCACTGTTTCTGCTGACTGACATGTTCAAATGGCAGGAAGACAAATTAACCTCACTCTCAAATTACAAGAAAAGGTAAAGGAGAGATCATCTTTCAAGGTTACTAATCCAGCAGTTTTAGACTATTCAGGAAATGTTTCTGAAGTCTCTTATGCCTACGCATATCTCTAGAAAGGAACAGGCATTGTGTTGTGGATAATGTAGCATATGCAGAGGTATCAAATTCTCAGCATATGTTATGTATATAGTAGAATTTATACTGTATGTGCATATATGCATGGAGATAAAAGCATTATCCATTAAAGACTAAGGGCAGGGTTGTTTTGGAATGTGCATTGTTCAATAATTAATGGCCACTTTAGAAAACAGCTATCCCATCAGCCTCATACATCTGGGATAATGTCCAGTTCTATCTAGGATAAGTCCTTTGGTGTTGTTTTTTGTAGTGCAATATTATTCAGCGGAGAAAAAGGGGGCTGATGTGAGAATAGATTTCTGTAAGTAAAGGATAGTTAAGAAAGACTTTATGGTGTACCCTTTGATGAAGAGAACAGAAGGAACCTGTGGCAAGTTTATCATCTCATTTGTATATCTAGTATATTCTTTTTCCCTCTGAGTATAGCTAAAACATTTATATTGTAAGATTGTGTAAATTTAATTACCTGGATTAAAATGTCAGCTTTTATGCATCTTCCTTTGAGATGGTGAAATAAGTAAAACCTCCTCTGCAGATTACTCTGATTGGAAAAGTCATATGTTCCCATATTTGAGCTGGAAATTCTCTATAATGTGTCAGCAATATGTCTTCAGTCTTATTCGAAGTGGTAAACAGTTCCACTTCTCAAGTTCCTCTTGTTTTAAGCTTTTTCGCAACAGTGTGTATGGACCCAGTAAAAAGAACTCTGCATTTGTAATGAGTTATTTAATTTACACAGGATGAAAAATTAATGATGGAATATCGAGAATACATCGATAGGCTTCAAAGGCGACTAAGCCAGGCAGAACAGAGGGCAGCTACAGCATCTCAAAAGGTACAAAACTAACAGAAAACATGTTATCTACTGCATTTTAAAAATCCCATTGAATATTACAAAAATACTCACTTTGTATCATTCCTGAGGCAGAGGTGATCAGTTATGTGCAGTATTTCTAATATAATTTTAACAACAAGCTTGTATTTTGGATGTGTCATCACAAAACTGATGCATATTCAAATAAATGCCATCTTCTGGCAGGATGCTTAAGTGTTATGGAAACAACTTTGATGCAAATTAAACTTGTGTGGTTCAAAATACGTGAATGAAGGTGTACGATTGTTTCCACCCTCAGAAATGGCAGCAAATTAACAAAGAGGAAAAAAACCTCCTTAAATAACTGCAGCTCCTGTTTGCGAGTTGTTTTAGCTTGGTGTAACCTACTGCAGCAGTCACAAACGATGGCTTCACGTGACAGAGCAAATGCTGTGCTGATTCCTACACCTGTCTCCTGGGGAGTCTGATTTAAAGCATCATGTCTTCAGTTGATGGCTAGAAGACTGCCTTTATAAAAACTGCTTGGCAGCATAGCTGGTTTGTGGCCATTCGGTTTGTGGTTTGTGTGTTTTTCAGCCAAGTTTGTTCCCTGGTCTAATTCACTGTGTGGCTGCAGAAAGAGCATGGGGAAACGGTGTGCAGTGCTTGCAGGACAGACTGATAGGGTGGACCAGTCTGGTGTTCATCAAATTGCAACCTTGTGTACTTTCTGCCATGTCATATGAACTCCTGAAGTTGTTAACTTCCTGTCTGTCCACCTGCACTTCCAGTAGTGGCTTCCAGTAGCTGTGTCCCCAGAGACTGTTGGAGAAGCACCCCTCACCGCAGTTATCATCAGTTGGGTGTAAGAGACACAATAAGTGCTGTAATGTCAAAAAGACCGAAAATGCTGCAGACACAATAGGACATCTTTCTTTCGCCCAGGCCGGGGGAAGTGCAGCAGGGAGAGATGGTCTATGTCTCTCGCTACCATAGTAAACATGCCTAGTGCATGTTTCAGTGGTTCTGAAAACTGCACACAAGGTGTGTTAGAGCCATTTAGATGCCCAAGACCTCCTTCTGCACCACTGCCATCACTTAACGAGCTGAACTGCTGCTGCCTTCTTTTTCCAGTTTTTTTACAACTCAGTTCCAACTTTGAGCAGTACAAGTCAGTACGTCTATACGTTAAGGATATTGGGAGGGAAGGTATTCTTCCCTACAGAGAAACTTCAGGCTTTAATTGTCTAAACCCCATGCTACCTATAATTCTGTATTTTCTCTGCTGGACAGTGGGTGGGTTTTTTTTTTTCCATCCAACATTCTTTTTTCCATACTATTCAAGCTATACATCTGGAAGCTAATCCCATGGGGGGTTTGCATGCTGGCTTCACTTACTTGCCAAGCAAATTTGTTACTCAAGTTGGTCTCCTGTTAAGTAAAGGTGGTCTTTCTGCCTCCTGATTTTTTACAGTGATGTAAGAAAGCCATTTGCAAATTACAGCTTTTTAATGTGTGTGATCTCATGTGAGTTGCAGAGAAGAAATGTTTGGTTGATCTAAATTGTCCAGTCAGGACAAAGGGCTTCTTTTTTTTTCCCAACAGCAGTGAATAAATGGGCATAGCTGCCAAGCTATCATAACATAAGCTGTGATTCCTGGCTGTAAATGCTCTCTGTCATGACATGGTCTACCCAGCTGGTGAAACTTTGCTCTGAAAGAGATTTTTTTTTTTTTTTTTTTACCTCCTGTTATATGGATCTGTTCAGCTCTAATACTTCTGAGGTGCTATCTTCCTTTAAAAAACACAGTCACGTCACCCTTCAAGGGAGTAAATTCCTGGCCTCAGTGCCCATAAAGGAAGAAGTCTTGCGGTTTCTGTAAACATCAATAATTAACTGTTCCTCATCAGTCTCACTCTGAAAGGTAAAAAAGAGATTGGATAAGATGTTTAGCAGCTAAATTGTTGTCCAGATCTTATTGCCTGTTTTCAGAACTGCCTTGCCCTCTTCAGGCTTGGCAGAAGTTACTGCTGCCCGCTGTCAGGCATAGCTTCATTGTAGTGACTTTAAGAACTTCTGTGCCAAGCCCCTTCCTCTCCACCCCCACCATCTCACCCCAAAAGAGACGTACCAGCACTGTTCCTGCTAAAGGCTGGAAAAAGTGGTCTCCAGGAGTACTGCTACAAGAATGTGTACTCTTCTGAATCTGAAGAAACAAGGTGTTTGTTCTCTTCCAGCTCTCACAAGACAGGTTGTGTGTGTGTGCTCGCTCAGATTCAGAATGGTAACTCTCTCTATATTCTGAATCTGTAGGTTGAGAGCTACTTTCTGACTTAATTGGGTATTGTCATTACATTATCCAGCTTATATATAAAATCAAATCCAGTATAGGCTAGAGCTGGACTATTAGGGAGTCTAGAAATTACATTTTTTTTACTGTGGTTAGTTCAATGACTGTAAATCTTAGGTTATTAAATAACAGTAATTCAGTTAAGAAACATAAAGAATACAGGATATTGTTTGTACAGGTTTAAAATGGATGTATTCAGTGTAGATGTCTTTGAAGTGTACTCCTGCTACCTTATCTTTCATAATCTTGAATTCTTTGGCATCTGAAATAAGACAAAAGCAGTAATCATCTATAGAATGCATTGTAAATTCTACTTTTTACCCCAAATTCCCACTTATCTATGCTTGTTCCCTCTCTTCTTCATGACACCTTCCACATTGAAGTTCTACTGATACTTTGGTCTTACAAAAAAATATTTAAGAAACTATCTGCTTGTTTTTAATTACAGCTCAGCCTGATAACTACACAGAAGAAAAAAGCTGCTTCCCTAAAGGATCTGGAAAATATCTAAACATACATATTGTTCATTCACACCATGTTGGAGTTAAGACGACTGCTGTAGAAACTTCATATTGGAGCATTAAAGTCAAATGCATAGCAAGACTTGTAAAACGTAGATAAACGTTTTGTTTTATTCAGGTAAGAAGGGGGGTGGATGAAGATGCTGTATCTGTATGCATCGTGAAGACTGGAAGAAGACTGCAAAATGATTTAATTAGAAGTCCTTTAATGTAGCAGATGGAACAATCTGATACACTGCTGTAGCATATTGGTCTTTTTTGGTCTAAAAAACACCAGCTCCAACTATGACAAGATTGTGTACAGGGAAAAGACAACATGACATTGAAATTCTTGAACAGCTTTGCTCACATACACTCGATACCTTTAATTTTTCTTTGTAGTGCACTAACTTGGGAACCTTTTGAAGATCTTTCTTTTATGCATTGTAGTAAGACGCTAATTACATCATGAATGTCAAATAGTTGCTGGTTTTATGGTAGGCGTGACAGCTGTGAAATGCTTCCATTGCCTTCCAGTTTTAAGACTTCAGTTCAGTTTGTTCTGATGCCCCTGGGAAAGAGTTAATAAATAAAAACGCTGCTCTGGCTATTCAGACAGCTCATTTCTAAGGACCATAATCTTTCTTCAGTTGTGCTTGTTCTTCTTAATCAGTATTTTACAATTGTTCCTTGCTTTTTGTTGGTCTGCTCTCTTGGTTTGTATGTGTCTGGAAACTTCAGTTCTCTATTACTTCAGTTTGCACAAAGCTGGTGAAGTCATCCAGTCATTCCACCTTTACGCATTCTGAAATAACGTGTCTGAATTCTGCAGATGCCAGTATGTGGGAATCCTCTTGTGTACATGTTTTTGGTTGATAGTTGAGAAACTTCATATATAGATCATTCTAAAATTAGAGCTGAACTCTGTCTTCTCTTTCAGCCTATATTATAAACATTTGGTAGGTGTTAACTGATTTTTGAAGTGCTCCCATCTTGGACTTAAGTGACATAATTTCTTGTCCTTCCTCTTAAATGTGAAGAGTATAATTCTGGTTTATAACTCGATTCAGTTGATGGATACTGCTTACCCGATGCTTGATGAAAACTGTTGTTTTGGACTAACAAACCCATACGTCTGTCGCCGTGGATCTTCACCAGATTTGCATTTTAGAGGACAGACCTGGGTCGATCACCACATGGAAGCAAGAATTTGTGCCACCTCCTGAAAACCTGGCTGTTCAAGTAGAGCCTTCAAGATGGATGCAACCTCAAGAAAAATTTCTGCTTACCCCAGAAGTTACTGTTTCCTACAGTTGTACACCCTTCTTTACTAGTGCTTGCTGAGTTTGATAAATGCCTGTATCCATTGCAATCTCTAATTTTGCTAAAAGACTTAAAAAGATTTTTTCAAAGCAACATGGATAGATTGTCCAGAAGCTCCAAACGTCTGTTGCAGTGAGATTTTCATCCATCAACCATGTATATGATGCAGAGGGAGGTAAGTACCAAGCACCTTATTTTCATTTGCATAATGCACATCTGAGATGATGATGACAGACCACCTGGAAGATTTTGTGAGCTATTAATCCCATTCACTCCTTAAAGAGAGGCTGTAGCTGTGAAATGAAACCTGTCTGAAAATGGCAGGTAAGTTTTTGAGTATTTGTGTAATTGTTCCTTGAGGCACAGAAGGCCACCTGCTGGGTTCCTTTTTAAGTATGGGTAGATCCGTTTCAGCTTGTAGTCTAGCTCTTGTGTAGTGGTTATTTGCCAGAATATGAATTGCAGTGATGACACAAACACCCCATAGTAAAGTTAAGGGGCAGCAGAGCAATTGCAGGAGATCACACAGGAAAGAAAAGAGATTTCCCCCTTTCCTCTGTCTGCCTAATCCTGAGCAGCTAAAAATTGACCAAATACATCTATCTGAACCACAAAAGGGATCGTGGTCAAATGAAGCTCATCATCCTACCACTACCTTTCATTTCCGTTTGGGTTCTACAGGAGGCTGCTGTCATGTTGCTCACAAACTGGACTTTGAGAGGACGGGCACTTGCTGAGGCAATTAAAATTTGAGGCTTGCTGGTTAGGTTAAGTTTTGCTCTTTCCCTCATATTAGATTGTTTCATGGAATTGAGCAGCAGGTTTTTCAACCATCTGTCTTGGTGGTTTTACATTTGTTTCTATGTATTTCTTGTCACTCTTCCACGAAAAAGTTTTTGTTCCCCCTACCTTCCTTTCCCACCCCACCAGTTCTCCGGTGTTTTAAAGATTCCCTAGTGTGATATTAATGTTTCCCATTAAGTGAAACTTTGTTCTTGACTATGTTTATTTAAGAAGTTTATAGGTGAATAGTTACTTCCATTCAAAAGGTCAGAGAAACTTGACTATGAAGGTAGCGGAAGTTTCAGTTTGGGTCTTCACAAGAGCCCTCTATATCTTCTGGCATAGGCCAGATCTTGCAAGACTTGTCACTGCATACAAGAAGCTTTTTCATAGTCTATTTTAGGTGGTTAGCAAGCTGCCCTCAACTCTGACCCAGTCTTCCTCTGCTAACCCCAGCAGTGCAGTGCCTTTCAGAGAAGCTGCTGCAAGCAAGATCTACAAAGCAGGTGCAAGAACCTCTTTCAGACTTTTATTCACACCTTGAAGAGCTTGTACTAGTAACTCTTAGGAGAGCCATCCTTTAGCCTTCACTCTTTGAAGCATGTTTTTGAGGGGTGCCACTCAGTTGCCCACAATGTGAATGCATGTGATACAAGTACAAATCTGAGAAAAATTACTTAACCCATAGCTGTTTTTCAAGATGTATTGGTAGACACACACCTTCACAGGCTTGTCCTTCTCTTGCTCTGCTCCAAGTCCCTTCCATGTTTCCACATCTTGAGTTTAGAGGAAGCAGGAGGAAAGGACCTACTGTGCCCTTCACACCTCGTCTCCTAGAGATCCTGCTATGGCAGCAAACGCTGTCGGCACTGGCTTGACTACAAGCAGTTTATAGTGCAGGTGTATATTCAGCTTGCTTACCTTGAAGATCTACAGGTAAGAAACCTCACGTTCCTCTTGCAGTGGAACATATATGACGATTATGGACTTTGGAAGGACATCACATATCAACAAATGTAAACTAGCTGAGGTAAGCAACACCTCTTTGAAGATCTCAAGGAAAAAAAGCGTACGGTTTTCTGTTGATGGGATAGGCACAGCTGTCAGTAACAAGACCCAGTACTATTCCTCAAAAAAAAAACCAATCTTGCAACTGCAGTGTGCACTTTGATACCTGTAATAATCCAAATTAAATGCTTTTTTTAAACCATGAAATTGTTCAGATCATTGCAGTGAAGCATTTATGTAAAATTTCAAACAAAGTAACTGCTGCAAATCCTAAAACACTGCTGGCAAGGAAACTGCAAAAATGTACAGCATTTATTCACATACAGACAAAAAGGCACAAAATTCTACTGAATATTTTAACAAAAAATACAGCCGTCTTCAACTAGGTCTTTATAAATACTTCAAAAAAGGGAGAAAATAAATACAGGATTGGGCCATGTAATATAAAATAGTCATCTCTACATATACTTTTTATTTCTATCTGTTTCTCTTCATGCACCTTTTTTAATTGATTTCAGCTGAATGGACACCAAAGCTAGGCACATAGTGAAAAATCTTCTGTACAAGATTTTACAAACGTAATGACAATTATCTCAAATTTCTGAACTTCAGATTTATACACAACACGTATAACCCTTCATTTAGATTTGTGTGAGTTTGTAACCTAACAAACGGCATTCCAGGCAACTTGACAGAAGTTCAACTAACCTACAGCTGGACAGAACACACCGATCATAATCAAAGATCTCTTGGTCAGTCTGCACAAGGAAAGGTTATGCTTAAAAACAGAAATTCAGCAAATGGTTCTATCCCGGTAAAATACAGGGGAGGGTTTGTATCGTCACTGCTGTACTTACGACACCTCTTCTGCTGAGCGCTAAGCACGGGAGACACAACTAACCTACAGAGCTGGTCATACTGCGGTCTTCCTAACAGCTTTTTTGGTTTTGGTTCAGCTGAACTTGAAACATTAGAAAGCTTATTAACCTAAATGTCGGGGAGCAAAACAGGTAAGGCATTAACTCTGCACAATGTTAGCATTCAGAATAGTGCAAATTAACAAGGTACCTCTTCCAAAATGGTGCGAGGTTAAATGCTTACTAGAATCAAAATTTAGATTATTCCATTTATGGCTTGACAAACGGTTCCCTATATGGTCATGAGCTTCTTTTATACAGAAAATAACAGTGCCTGTCTGGAAGACACTGTGGTATGCTGAGTAGAACTTACCTGCATTTACCTTTTGTCTGTCTGTTGTTGTTTGATCAAATAAGTACTTGTCTTTTAACACATCCCAAAAGTGACTACATCATTTCAGGTTCACCAGTGCTCTGTTTGACTTTCACCTCTGTAAGTACTGAAGTTCATCTAATGTCTTGGGACTAGCAATAGTGTTTTAAAAGTACATTAAAAGTACATTAACTTACACAACAGTCCCCCTTCTCAACATCATCCCAAAAGGTTAAGACTTCCGAGTTGTTTTAAAACAAATGATAGGGATGCATTCTGTTGAAATATTTAATTAAGGAATAACTTGCATAGCAAAATGGCATGGGTTTTTTTGATTGAATCCTCTGGAAGACTCACGGTAGAGTTCTACTGTGTTTTAAATGTTCCCTGCTCAAGAGGCAAGGGTCTAACATTAAAAAGTGAGTGGATGTAGTAACAGCAGGCTAGGAGTGGAGGTGGAGGGTGGAAAGGGGGTTCTTTATGCCCGTCTGTCTTAACACATCACTGCTGCAACTTTTTCACCAGTACATACCTGACTTACATCTATGCAGAATTCCAAAACGTACAGGCTCCTACCACTCCACTGTTATATGTGCACTCTACATGGTACTAAACAGTATCCTAACAATCTGTTAATATTATTGCTCATAACTTACTAGTTATTGCCATTTGCAATTATTAAAAAAGTACACAATCAGAATACGAGTTCCCTCTTCCATCAAATCTAGTCCAGAATAGAATGAAATATTTTTTTCTTTGACTGTAAAGAGCTAATCACAATTTATTGCCTTTCCATTTTATTCTATTTAAAAATATATATTCATATCCATTTTAAAGCAACCCTTTAGTGTCATAAGCCTGGCTTTCCCAATACATACCATTAGTGCATATGCGGTGGGCTTTGGGAAATCCTACTGACTAGTGCTTTAGAAATTTTTTTCTTACTTTGTCATCACATTCCTGGAGGCAGGTACCTGTCTGAACAGTGAGGGGTTGTTCCATGGGGTGCAGTAACCCACAAGCCTGTCCCCTCGCTCAGAACTGAGCCATCTGAGAGCGTCCTCCGTGCTTCTTTTTTCAAGCTGTTGCACTGTAAGGCAGCTGCAGCCCTGACCTGTCCCGTCCTCCTTCTCCAGTGTAACGTCATGGTTAAATCTCATCATCTCACAGGTGTATTTACATGTAAACTCTGGAGCTTGTGGAGGGTTTTGAGCTGCCGTCTATGCTCAAACTGAATAAAACAGAAAACATTCCGCAAACAGGAGAAAGACCTACCACCATCCAAGGCAAGTGGCCATTTGTCATGGGGTTTAGCAGTGCAGCATGGTTAAACAACCATCGTCTGTTCAGTACCCACTAGTTAAATTGAGAGCTTGTGCTTTTCCAGAAGGTAGGGGGAGGGAGTAAAATTTTATCAGTGCTTTTTAGCTAAAAGGGATGAATGCAGTCTAGTTCCCCCTACCCACCCTAGCCCCTTCTAACAGGTTTTTGTGAGTTATTTTAGTTTTCCTCACAAATCCTATTTTAGTAGTAATGTTAATTCTCTGCTTACTCAGGAAAGTTGCAAATAAAGGAGATTCAGACTTCTCAGAGAAACTAGGGGGAGATGTCAAAAAAAAACCCAGCTTTTAAGTGCATGTAAACATGTTTATACAACTCAGGAATAATGGGTGATCAATTTGTCAAGTCTGTAGCCACGTCTTAAGAACTCTCCTCTCTCACACCAATAAATAATGTGGAGTTGGCTTGTGGGCAGTGACTCTACTGAGCACGGTGCTGACACCGTGTCTCTGTGTCCAGTCAGGATGCCAGGATGCTCCTCCTGATAATGTCCGTCCTTCCACTGATAGGGCTGTTCGGACTGAGTCTCTGCTGCCTGCACTTTTTTTCAGCTACTTCAGTCTCGGAGTCGCTCATTTCAGCATCAGGGATGTACCCATCATTCTCACTGTCAGGCTTTAGCTTGCTTTTTGCCCTGTCCTTCGGTGTAACTCTGCCCATGCCCAGGTAGGGGTAGCTGGAGTTCTGGCGGCAGGTGTCCTCCAGGCTCTCGCCCTGCTGTTGCCTCTCCCTCTTCTTTGGAATTCGGAATCCGCCCCAGTTTTTCACTGGGCTTGTGGGCGTTGTAGGCACTTTAACTACTGTCTGATTAGAGTTTACTTTGACAAGACCTCCGTTGCATTTAGGCACTATATCCCTCCGTGTGCCAGGTGCTGACCTACCACTGGAGTGGTTCACAGCCCTTTTATTTTCCAGTTGCCTCTGAGAGAGTTCTGTGGGTCTCAGTGGTTTGTGGTTGTGTTTAGAAGTCTTTTCCTTTAGTTCTGCCTTGATCGCCTCACACTGTGGACGATTGTCTCTTCTTTTTCTGTGGTCTGGTATAACTATGCCATTTTTCTGCTGGGCTGATACAATCCGTGTTTCTGCAAAGGTCTTGTCAAAATTTAAAAAGCCCCCTGGAGCTGCACCACCTTCCCTTTGGCTGGGCTGCCTCAGCATGGATTTGCTGTCATTCCCAGAGCTGTTTCTTACTCTGTCTCTCTTGTGTGGTTTTTTCAAAGGGTGGGTTAGAGATGTGCCCATTTGTTTCCTGAAGAATGCAGAATGCCATTTCAAATCCTCTATCTTAGGGGCATTAGGGCTCAAAGATGGACTATTGAACAACACCGTGTTTTCCACTGAGGAGACGGAGGAAGGCACACCTAAATGTAAGCAAATCAAGTTAAAGTTAAGCAGTTCTGTGTCTGGGTAAAAACCACTTTTGAATGTACCTGTTTTACCTCTGTTCCTTAGGCCTGACGTTCTTCAGCATAAATGGGTATTTGGCTGCCTCTCCATCACCTTTACACCACCATTACACGGCTATGCTGTGGTTTCACAACATACTGCTGTAGTTTACTTTCCTGTAGCCGTGCTGCACCTAATTACCTAATTACACACGTAGCAAAGACAAATCCTAGCATGACTGTATCCAGCAAGACAGAGAGACTCCTCTGGGGGGAGAGGGGGGGCAGCAACCAGCAAGTGGATCTGATTTCTTCTGTCTAAAATATGGTTTATGGGTTACTGAATACTTTGATAATCTAGTTAATGCAGGAACTTTGTTCATCCTTCTGAGAAACGACTACTGTCAATGAGATTAGGCAGAAAAAAACATGTTGTTTTAAAACCAGTGTGCTACTTTTTCAAAATTCATTTTCTTTAATCTGCCATCTATGGTGCAAAGCAGCACATATAGAACACTAATGCAGCAGCACTAATACACCACAGACTTACTGGGTACCATATGGCACCTCGATGTAAGTCAGGGTCTTTCTGTCACAAGGAGTCAAAGAATCACACCAGAAACATCTGAAGCAGCAAGCCATCCAGTGCCCCGTGGATAAGAACGCAGACTTACCCATCTCTATAGCAATGTGCCCACTATTAGAGCTACACAGATTCTCATTTGTTTCTTCCAATCTGCTGATACGTGGTGGACTACACAAGATCTTAACAAGAGTAACTGAGGTCCTGTTTGTCCTTCAAAATTACTCATTGGCCTGTAACCAAACCCTCATTGCTTATGCCTGTGGTCTTAGGTGACAAAGATAACACCAAAGCATACCTGAAACTCTGTCTTGTTCCAGCTGCTTTGCGCAAACATTAAATATCTGTTCTTGAACTTTGCAAACAGATCTCTTGATTTTTTCCCTTCGGGTCACCATGTAAGTGAGATTACGCACCTAGAACACATTAAGTTGATTAGTTTCACAAGAATTATGTTTCTATTATGTTGTCAATCTGTGCTTTGAATTAATTCAGTTTAAGTTCCAGACACCATTTAAACAAGTTAGTAAGGTATTTAAATTTAACCATCTTCAACATGCTTAGAAAAGAGTCTAAAATAACATTTAATTAACAGATCACTCCATCACATTTGGGAGGCCTACAGCACAAAAGTCCTGTGAACACCTGCATGATGTGTGCGTGTATATGTAAACACACATATACACAGAGGAAATCTATAGAAGTGGTGGAAATGCTTAAATATACTCAGTATTAAATAGCCTAGCACCATTTGCTGCTTACTGTTTGAGACACAACAGAAAATTATACTTAATTAATAGCATGAAAATGCAGAGAGCTGTTCAACAGCACCAGTCTTTCTGATGACCCTGCCACTGCAGTATGATTGATCAAAGGAAGGCAGGCCAGTCTGTTCCTGCCACAGCACAATGAAGGTAGCAGGAACTGGAAACAATAATAAAATAATTTCCACTATCAATCAGGTCTTTTTAGAAGAAAAGTACATTTCTACCCTTAAAATGTGACTGTCTAATCTAGACAGCTGTTTAAGTTTCACAACAACCGCTCTTGTAGAGCTTAGAAGTTACTTCTCTCCCAGATGAGAGAAGTATACGAGGGTATTTCCAAGGCTCCTCTCCCAGTTCAGTGTGGCTGCATACAGCATGGTGCTCTGTGGATTACAACCTTGCAGGCTGATCTCACAACCATTAAGGAGGAGAAGTTCAAGAAGTGTGACTGGTTTTGCTGAGATCCTACTCTATTTCAGGCTTCCAGTCCCAGAACAGCCAGTACTTTAACTGTCACTACTCTGTGGATGTGAATTAGACGGGATCCATCTAGCCTGGTACCCTTTCTGATACAGTCCACAGCCTTTTGCTCTTTGCCTCGTCTGATCCAAGCTGCCCAACAGATGTGTCATGTCCACAGAAGTACCTGTTTCATTAGTTGAACTGGATGACACAATTTCAAAATCTGTTTCTAGATGGATGACACATGTCATTCATAATCAATAAACAGGAGAAAAAAAAAAAACATAGGCCTCATTTTTTATTTTTTTTCACCCCAGTTACCCTGGAGGTACAATCAGTGGGAACAACGAAGTAGTAAATATTAAAAAATATTACTAGAATCATGTATCCTGTTTTGACATCACACTTAAAAATGGAAAGGATACATACAGAACAGTTTAAGATCCAGTGAACATGGTGACAAACAACTTATTTAGCTCACCAAAGAGAAGATTAAAAAATCTTGAGCACACGGAGCAGAACCAAAAGATACTAGGTAACAGCTATCCCACCGAGCTAGAAAAGGCTAAAAAAGCTGCAGCTGGAGGTTGCAGTACAGTCCACAGCCATCCATGTTGATAAGTAAAAAAGCCTAAGCAGAAATACAACCATCCAGTTATAAGGAGATTGGATGCTACACACCAAGACCTGCTGGGCCTGTGGACTAACCCTCCATTTGAAAAAGGTAATGGATGTAACCGCTGTGCTCTGTAGAAATTTAGTGTTAACCATCTTCTCTGAAAACACAACTTTGGGTTAAGACGCAGCGTGGAACGCCTGTGTGCAAGAGCGGTACCGGGGAGCGCGGTTTGGAAACTCGCTAAGGAAGGCCAGCGCACCTCGCGCAGGCACAGGCAGTGCAGTGGCTTACCCGCTCTAGATCCTGCCGCAGGTGTGTGAAGAGCTGCAATCTTCTGAACAGAACGTCCTGTTCCCGTTTAGCCAGATTGTCCTCTTCATCCTTCTTTGGGGTAATCAAAGGCTTATTGAAGTTGGCTTTTCTCTTCAGCTTCCAGTACTCGTAAAGGAATCCCACCAGCTCCTCAGGCAGCCGCAGCGCTTTAGCCACTTCCAAAGACTCAACAAACGTATAGAACTCATCCTCTAGCTGCTGGAGCTTTTGCTTGCGGAGGCTGACTCTGTGGGCCTCCTCCTGGTTTTGATCCATGCTGTGAAAAGGGTCGACGTGGGCAGGAAGAGAGCTGTCCTGAATCCCGTTCCCATTCTCCTGGCTTGGGCTTTCGTTGAAAGTCTCGTCGTCTGCTTTCTTTGTGGAGCTGTGCTTGGGACAGTACGACTTAAATTTCACCTCATCGTTCTCCGCCAGTATGGTCTTCATCTCCAAGCCACGGTCAAACGCACAGGTGACGTGAAAGGCTGTTCTGCAGTTCTTCACAGAACACTACAGAAATTAAGTTAAAATTAATCACATATAAATTTCAGAAGCCACACTGCCTAGAACTATTCAAGCAGCCAGGACTGCTTTGGAAGAACCACCCTGTTACTGCACGCTGCTTCGAAGATGCATGTGCTTTCTTGCTCTCTTTTAATTAGGTTTATGATTTGGTGCTTTCAGGCCAGACAGCGATCCAGGGGGACAGGAGTGGTTAACCCTCCCACGCCCAGTCACGCTATTCAAAAACCAGCAAATCCACACGGAGCGAACTTAACCGTCACTGGGGCCACCAAAGGAAAATGTTGCCCCTTTGAGCATGAGGGAGGGAGGAAAACATCTTGGTGGCTCCAGGCCAGGCTGGTACTTTTTGGCTGGTACTTTTTAATTAAAAGTCTTTCTCAGCACCTGGACTCCTGCTACCCAAAAGGCCTCAACCAAGCAGAATTTTTTTTTCCTGTTATCCCAGTTTTGTAATGTCAAATATTAAATCCTTGTCAATCACTACTTCACTGACTACAGCCTTCACTTCACCCGGGGCACGAGGAGAACAGGAAATTCAATTTTTTTGTCATTTTTCTTCCCTCCCAGTGAACCCAGCTGTCACAGAGCACTGGGCACTAGTTCAGCTGATTTAGCACTTCATTTCAATTATATGTAACTTCCTCTTGCAAAATGCTGTCATAGCTACTACCAGCCACAAACTGGAAGATTTAAATATATATATAGGTATGTATAGGCTCACACACATACACATGCATTTGTATCAGCTCACACCTCTACCTCCAGTGGAAAGAATGTGGAGTGGAAATGAGCATTAGTGCTATTAACTAGGAGGAAACAAAACTATGCTTAACCCGAGTCACCTAACCTTAAAGAGAAATGCCTTGCACTGGGATGTTTATACAGTACTTTGTAAAGAAGCCAAATATCTTTCTCCTCTGGGTTTTCCAGCTCAGGTTGACTCAGCAGCCAGATGGCATATAAAAGTACACCACGGTTTTAAACTGCACAAGTTTGAAATGAACATTCTTTAATAAAATCAACATATTAAAAGAAAGAAAAAGATACCAAAGCATCTTTTTCCTGTTCCTGTCTTACTAACAAACAGGGCAAACACAGCCCAGTACTTTAGCCATGGTTTCCAGGCTGCTATCATTTAGAATAATAGCTCTTAGTGTGGTTAATGTTTTATTGGGAGAAGAAGGGGAAAGCCTGTCTCATCAGAAGGAAATCTGCTGAACCTGGGAGAATCATACAGTCCCCCTTTTCCCAGCTTACTGCAGCTGTTCTCTGCCCAGTCTGACACATACTTCCAGCTGCTGGATTTTCTAATTGTGGTGCACATCTCGTAACATCTCTGGAGGATCTCTCTCTCTCTCAGTTCATCCAGTTAATGCTAATTCCTTTCTATTACGGTGGTTTTTTATAATGTTCTTCTCTGCTGTATAGAATTTCACAACACAAATCTAAATATTTCTCACTGCTAGCTTTAATGACACCAAGATTTACACAACTCCTATAAAATGTCAGGCACAACTAGTTTTTTGGTCTCTCCCCTGTCATTTCAAATGTAGAACTGTCTGAAGTGGCAGCCAACGTGCCTGCATGTCATCCTGTGTCATCACTAGAAGGGGAGAGGTGCTATCAGAAGAAATATGGAAGGATGCTCCCCGCTCCCCTGCACACCAACATACATAAATACTCAAATGTTCAACTTAAAACTACAGTAAGCTGCCCCTCAGAACAGGCCTGGAGAATGCACAAAACAGTTTCAACTACAAAACAGCGGCCAAGAGGAAGGGGACAGCTCTGCAAGGAGGTATTACAATTGCAAATTTATATGCTATGGACAGATTTATTTTCTCTACTTAACAGTTACTATTTTACACATTCCTTAAATGGAAACGGACTGATAGGTTTCACTGGAACTACTGCTGCATTGCTGTTTCACAACTTTCTCCGGCAACCTCATCAAATGACTCAGAGCAGAGGAAAAACGGAAATGCATAAACCCTAATTTTAAAAAAATGTAAGACTTTAGAAATTCCTGTGCCTTAATGCTGGTCTTACCATCACAGACCCTGTAACTAGGCTAGCCACAGAACAGAAAGAGCTCTACTTCTTCTGACTTCTCATGAGACAGTAATATCTTCCTGTCTGTTGCAGGGAGCTTTCTGAATATCACTTCACTGAGGTACACAAAGCACTTTGAAGGTGAAGAACATTACCACAACAGTAAGCTACACTTTACTGTCTTTTTCTACACAATCACAACACTGCCCCAAGTGGGTCACCTGTCCGTGCTCTTGTCATTTGTTCTCAAGTAAAGTACATCAAAGTTTTGTCTCGTGTCTCAGGAAACCAAGTATTGCCTCTTTCCAAAATCTGCAGCTTGGTAATGGGTTTTCTCAGTCTCTCTAGGTTTTGAAATTGTCCTTGAAATTATTTAACATTTCTGAGTGATTTTGCACTGTAAAGGATCTGCAAGTGCTTTACAGCTAACAACACAATAAAATATGCACGTGACACCACACTGCCCAGTCTGAAACACTCTGGTGCAGATCAACTCAGTTTTTAACAGCGACAATTCACAGGCTACGGTGAGAAAGGCTGAATCCACATCCAATTGAGACTGCAGAGAGAATTTCGCAAGTATGTAATGAGACAAACTGGCACTGACCCAAGAATGTGAGTTGCTGGTATGGAACAAATGGCTTTACAGCGCTGCCTTTATTGTTTCATTATTTATTGCATACGGAAATCATTCTTTTTCAAACTATGAAGACTAGACATTTGTTTTGATTCTTCCCCATCTTGCTGGTTTGGGCAATCGTCATCCCTGAGCTCAAGCGAGTACCAGAAGCCAGAACGATAACGTGGCACTGCTTCTACAGCAATTGTGAACTGGGAAACTCACACCCAGGAAATGCTCTTCCCTTTAGAAACACCAAGAGCTCCAGAATCTACGCACAACCAATGGGAGAAATAGGGCACATTTCCTCAGCTTGTGGCTTGCTTGAATCTCAGGGCAGACTGGTCAAACAATCTGGTTCTTTCCTATTGCTCAAAAAGCCTAATATTAAATGGTCAGATACTGTCCTCAGCAACTTAAAAACTGGACCAAGAATAGAACAGTTACAGAAAAACCAGTTACAGCCAGAACAGTCCACTGTTAAGTAGTACCTAAAATTAGAAACTCAAAGGTACAACTAGCTTTATCAAAGTGGAGGTGTTCACTTCCACTGACTTCACCAAGAGCTGGGCAAGCTCAGGACATTCAAAATTTCAATGTAATTAAGCATTATCAGTGTATCTAGAAATTAGGAAGTCTTATGGGATGACCTGGCTATTATTATTAAAATTGTACTAGAAAGTAAGAGCACACTAACATTCAAAAGCACTTTGTGTGCAATTAATCCATAGTAACGAACAGGTAATCAAAGAAAGTTTCCTGCAGATACACATTTTGTCTATCTGCTAAAAACCAACAAAACAAAACACACGGACATTTGTGTGATTGTATTACCTGTATAGAAGCTCCAACTTTTTCATTACAAAGGCTGCACACCAGTGCCCATCTACTGCTGGGAATGTGAGATACCTTTGTAATGGGCTCCATTTTTTCTGGGCTTCCAATGCTCACCTAAGAGAAAAAAGGTTAGAAAAACACAGAGTGACTATTACACTGTTAACTGAAAAGGGAAACTATTTCATCCAAGAAATCAAATTCCTTGAGTGCATACACAAAATTACCGTGTTCCAAGTTCCTCAGTTTATACGAAACTAAAAAAATTCCTTTTTTAAAAAATCAGTTTCTCGCTGCATGAACAAAACAGTTTCACGGTGAAGCCCTCCAGTTTATCATTCAGGACAAATATTTCGATTATGAGAACCCACAGGAATTCTCACTGTCACATACAAACCTCCCTGATACACCTTTAACATTCCATTTACAAAATAAAACAGTACTTTGTGTGCTTGTTCAATGAGCTTTGCCAGCAGCAAAGGCCTAATTTTTTGAGGCCTAATTTTGGTTGACAAACGTAACGTAATTACTTTCTTTACAGATGATGCTTCATGCTGCCAGACTGTAGATCTAATTGAAAATCTTTTATACTGTCTTCCTAAGAACTACCATATATATGCTACTCTCAGTGTAGCAGCACACACTAGGCTGAGCAATGGTTTTAATGGATTTCTTCTCTCCTAGAATCACTGCTGCCCTGAACTCCCAGAGGATCGGCACCTACCTCTGGAATCCACAGAGCACAGCTAACGTGGACCCACTTGGTGCCACTCCGGGTCGGCTTCATGGCACCACCCTTCTTGGGACACAGCAAACACTTGGGCTGAACGCCAAGCGCGCAGGTCCTGCACAGCCAGCTGCCCTCTGGCACCTTCAGGATCCCGTAACATGCCTGTATTCCCATTTACAGAAACGGGAAAGAAAACAAAGGAAACAACACGTGTTTCTGTTACTTTTTAGCTGTTTACACGTAGCCTCTCACAACTCTCAAAATATTTTCTATGGAATTACTAACACTATAGAAATGATAGCTTGTGGAGGATCTCGGGACGCTTTCATAAACTTAGCCAAGAGCATTACCCATTCTTTCCCCAGAAAGATCTTTCAGTGAAAGGAGCAGAAGTCATGACCAGCGGTTATGCAACAAACCACTGCCCACTTCAACCGGGAAAACGAATGTGTTTACCAGCGCAAGGGAACTTCCAGCAGACAACCCTGCCATCGGTGAGCCAGGACAAAGTTCGGTATCACAGAGACTACACGTAACAGGAACTAATTCAAAAGGCAGGAACGACAAGTTCAAGAGCTCTGCTGTGCAACGCTCAATGTTATTCCAAAGCATTGGAGGTTACTTCTTATTCAGAGGGAAAAGTGCAGAACAGCAACTAACAAAGATCACTTTTTTCAGAAGATTGCATCTCTATGGAGACCTCTGTCCAAATTACTGTCAATT
Source organism: Tauraco erythrolophus (assembly GCF_009769465.1). Classification (NCBI taxonomy): domain Eukaryota; kingdom Metazoa; phylum Chordata; class Aves; order Musophagiformes; family Musophagidae; genus Tauraco; species Tauraco erythrolophus. The sequence goes on along the minus strand of NC_141469.1, from coordinate 9,475,873 downwards.
TTAACCTGCTTAAGTTTCAGATTTGATGTGATCAGAGAGTAAGAATCAGAGAACTGCTACAGGTCTAAAAACGTCCACTTCACTCTGAGTATCTTGCAAGATAGCCACCTGTACTTTACAGCCATCACAGGTGTATTTCTTTATCATTAACACCAAGGCATTTAAGTAACACGTGCAAGAAAATGCCATTCTCACTCATCGGACAACAGTTTTCCGAACACTCAATGACAAAGCAAACTTCTTAAAGCTGGGAAGGAAGGACAGGCTGATAGGAAGGCATCTGCCACAGTCAGAAGCATCCACAGAAACACATAAGCTAAAATTGCATCTGTTCTTTCACACTAAGACTTCTCAACTGCCACAAAAAGGTGGCATGTAATGGTGCTTCATTAGCTCAGCTCAGGTCGGTAGGTTCTCCATTAAATTAAAATAACTGTAACAAATCCTACCTGTGTCCCTACTGATTGCCTGAAAGTTCTTTTTTCCCTCTCTGCTGAGCCCAGGTGGCTGATACTAAAGGTGTGTTAGCCCCAGAAGCGTGCAGAAAGAGGAAAAGAATATAGCAAGAGAAGTAAGCAGGTGAGAATGTACAACAAGACACGAGTATGCTTTGAGGAGGCTATTCCTCACCCTCTAACTTCCTCCACACAGACACAATACCACGTTTAACCCTCTTAGCATGACATTTCTAGAGTAGCATGTAACAATACTTCTCAATTACATAATTTCTAAATTCATCCCACCACTCAATGGTGAACTCTGGCAGAACTTAACAGATCAATGTCTGTCACTGGAAAAAATCCAACCTGTTATCTTTAATGGTTTGGAAAAGTTTCCATCACCACTCATACACTCTCCCATTGTGCCCTGGCCGCCATACCTGGTGCACACAGATATTGCATTTGTCACAAAACACCATTTCGTTGCCATCTTCACCATCTGGCGACTGACAGACGTCACAGACAACATCTTCGTCATATTCAATCCCAAGGCCTTCTTCCGTCTCGATGGCATGATTCATGTTATCGTAGCATCGTTGTTCAAACTCCTCTACGACCCTTTCCATCGTGTACTCGTCCAGCTCAGGCATCCCTGGGAAACAGGAGTTGTTACTTTTTTAAACATAAGAGCGACAACCATCACCACGCAAAAGTCAGCTTCTTTTTTAACACTGAGTAGATAGAGCTGACCCACTCACGTACATATGCCATTTCTAAAAATCATGCCTATTCCAGCATAAAGTAGGTAAACTGTAAAAAAAAAAAAAAAGTCAAGTCTTTTAATTGTATTAAACTAACAGAAGCAGAGTATCCACCAAACTGATCTTTCAAAATCCTGAGAAAAACTTTCATAAACTGATTTTGGCTTCCTCATGTTGTTCTCATTTTTCTTTCTGGGACGGCATTGTCTATGGCTTTTGCTTCAATTTTGAAACCTAGATAAAAGGTAAAAAGATTTGAGAGTGCTTTGAACCAAAAGTGATGGGGGTAGAGGGGGGAAATCAAGACAAAATCTGCTACGATACTTGCAGCAAACACAGTTTCTAACAACAGTTGTTGGTTTTTACAAGTTCCAACCCAAAACGGTGCAACCCCAACTGAGGTCTCCATCAGACTCTGCTACACCAATAAGTTAAGTTTGTTTTACAAAGCAAAAAACACAGCTGTAATAAAAGCAACTACAAATCTGGGACAATAAATAAACGCAACATCTAATCTGGGATTTGGTCTTTTCAAACAGCATCCATTACAAAACAATTCATGACACCACAGCTACAGGCTGATGACTTTATAGTATTCAATAATCCAAATTTGTTAATTACATTAAACTACTATTACAGACCTAAAAGAATATCTATCATAGAAGCAGCGAGAAATATATCAAACAAGAGCACAGTGCTTCCCCCTCTGGCTTCATCTCTCACTTGCCATGCCAATGAGGTGACTGTAACACTTAAAGATTGGTGTAGCACCAACTTCTAACTACAACATCATACCACACAAACACCCATGAAACCAAGAAAGCTATACCACTGCAAACAGCCATCTTCCTCTTGCCAAGTCAGTTTAGCACAAGAATATCCACATACTTAAATCGCTACAATGAAGCACAGGCTTAGGAGGTCCTGCTTTTGGTCTGATTCCCAACACCTAACATTTTCTGTGACATACAGAAGGTGGCAACCTCACGATGTATGTTTTAACAAGAGAATCCTCCCTTTGGCTCTCCCTGTGGATAACTGAGGCATAAATTCCACAAAAGGAAGAAGAAAAAAACCTCTCTAGCTCCCTCAGATCGGAAGACACACACTCTACAGAAACACTTCCAGCTTCCCTTACTGACAGGTAAACCCTTGCAGCAGAGATCAATGCATCCCATACTAACCCAAACCGAGCAGCTGAAAAGTAGTAGGAGGGAACATCCAAAATCCTGCTGATGAAAGCGAGTGAATTTTGCCCTGCGGTCCAGAAATACTGCACCATCAAAGCAGATGATGTCAGATTTTAGACCGTTTTGCAGCTAAATTCTAACCTCACAATCGCTATCACTTTATTAAAAAAAAAAAAAACACGAGATATGTCATTGACTGTGCATTTGTAAGGGTTAAAAAAGGGAATTAAGGGGCTGTGGCTTCAGTTCAAAAGTTTACATTTGTTCTTTTGAAGACAGAATATACATTTTTCAGTACCTGAAGAACTCCAACAGGTATCAAAGAAAACACAGGGAATTCACAGCTGCAGGGACACCATAAAGAAAGTGCTACAGCTGCAGATCAGGAAACAGTTCACTTTTCAAATGCCCATTAATAGCACCTGTAGAGCACGGTGGCTGACAGAGCACCCAGGTACATGTTTCAAAACTCCCAACACTGCCTGGCACTGGCAGGAGCATTTCCTTCCCTCTGTGTAAAGCCAAACTGAGTGGATAAAGACTTGGAGCAAACGAACTACAAGAAACCATGCCAAAACACAACATCTAAGATCAGGTCTGTCAAATTCTAGCTGTTCATTGTTTCAGGTGCGAGATGTTCTTTTGAAGGTTATGTTGGTGCAGCAAAACAGCTACCACAGGGCTTCCTGCACAGGTACGCATCTGCACAGTCAAGAGCCCCTCTTGTGCGCTTTATCACTAACGCTATTCACACCCCAGCGTGGTAGCCCTCCTCTGGTTTTGGCAAAAGAGACAGACAGAGGGGATTATCTACACTGGATAGATGGATATCAATTATAAATCGTAAGAAGTATTTTTAATTTTTCTTTGAAGCGAGCTAAGGGGACTTGCTGCTGCTGTTTTGCTGAAGGTAACTGCAAAGGTAACCTAACCTCTTGAATCATCAACTGTTTTGAAATCATCCAAGCCCAACAGTAAACCTGAGCAGGCCTGACTCAAGATCTAGAAAAAAGGCCTGGGTAGCAGACCAGGTCAAGGCTGGGTCATCTGTTTCTTCCATATGTGGGTTTAAAAAGGAGAATCTGTTACAAATGGTCAGTTTGTGGTTTACCAGGTCTGGAGCCATGCCACACATGGGGCTACTGCCAGGTAAAACCCGTATGACTAAACTGTAACCCAAAGCAGGGAACTGCCACAGTGCTAAAAGAGGAATCAAGTGTTCACCAACATGTCCAAACCTCTTCCATCTGGCACAGCATCTTTTCCCTTACCTAAACAACGTGGTAAAAGTTCCTCTGCAATTCCATTGAACTCCTCTCCTGAAGCACACACCTTACCAAATAAATGTTCCTGTTCTTGCCCTCCTCCCGTCCTCCTTCCCACACACAAGCTATCCTGTAGAAAGGGGAACAGTTGCTCCCCTTGCGACAGCTCCTCTTCCTGCTTCACAACTGGAGCACACAGTCACAGTAAGGTTTGGGAGGTTCCTCCAATAAATTACTGCAGGAATTCCTTACTATCTCATTCCCTGCACAATTCAGCTGGGATACGTTCTCTAAAACTCCCAAGACTCCTTGTCTACCTTCTTCGCACTGACCACCACTATCTAAAACAATGATACAGACATGTGACACAGAGAAAAAGAAATAAATAAAACCAGAACTAACTGGAAAAACTACCTGAATGGTCTATCATGTTCTTTTCAAGGACCTTGATCGCAAAATGGGAACTTTGTAAGAATTCCCTTTTGAAATGGAAAGCAGCAGAGAACCACATGGCCAGATTCTGACCTGGTCTAAGTACATACAACATACAAGTTATGAAAACATGTAACTTATGGCTTAATCTGGTTTCCCGTGGCTACCCCAACTCATGTGATTACTCATAACTCTTATCACCTCTTCCCACTGTTGTCCTCCCTAAAATTATTCCTAAGATTGTCAGCTTAAAAAAAAAAAAAAAAAAAAGGCAACAAAACCACAACTGCTCATTGCTCACCCATTTCCTTGAATTCTTCATTGGCAAGTTGCAGCCACGCTACATCCACATCATTGAGATCGTAGCGACACACGCTGTCTGCTAAGGTTCGAATGTCAACGTAGCCCAGCTCGGGAGGCTCCGAACCTGACGAAACGATGTACTTCCTGGGACGGGTAAACGTGACAGCTTTAGTCTCGGACACAATCCTAAAACAAACAGACAGGCAGACGTCAGGTATGCTGGATTGCTGACAGACTTGTTTCTAGAGAATTCAAAATGCCTCATTCTAAGTGACTAACCATCCTCAGCAATCATCTAACCATCTAAGCCATCACCTTGCACCACTGAGATGGGAAAGCAGTACAGTGCACTTTCATAATGGATTGGCGATACTGTAAGAAATTAGAGTTGTCCAGAAACCAAATTCATTACCAGAATTCTAAATAAAATGGAAATATTAGAGGATAGAGCTGTGCTTACTCGTACCTGAAATTCACATGTTTAAAGCTCGAGCAGGGACACTATTTATGTAGTGATGGCTGTTATATACACAGATGTTAAACTCTGTTTTAAGACTTTTTAAAAATCAATCTGTTTAACTACAATACCAAGATCAAGAAAATTCAAGGAAAAAAGTAGTATTTCCTGCTACATTTGAAGTTTTCTTTCTTAAAGTATATTTCTTCTGAACTTTTTGGGGGAGCTTGTGTAGCTACAGAATTGCCATCTTTGTGGAATTCAGGAGACCCTTCCACAGAGAATCAGTACTTTGCACTAGCTTCACCTTCACTTACCCAAGCAGATCCAAGCTCTGACATTCTGAGTCTGCATTTCCCCTGTCACAATCACTACTGCCATGCTGGACCAAGCGCAAATATTAATGAGCTGCTGCTGAAACTCGCTTTTCTCAGGTTTTGGAGGCTCCAGTTGGCCAACAACCACCATGAAAGTCTATTTTAGCTGCAAGCCAACTGGAATTTTGTTCGACCACAAGTATCAGTTCAGGAAACGGTAAAGTACCTACAGCATATAACTTGTTCTAGGTCAGACTTCTACAATGCTGCAACTTTGCAAAGCCAGGAGCTAAGGACCAAACCACCCAATTCACAAAGGACAGCAGCCATTCTACCAGCAAGCTGGTGACTTGCCTCCGAACAGAAAGATAACTGTCATTCCACCTACAGGGCAGTTCTTTCAATAGAGGACATCGCACCTTCTCTTAGTTAACTGCACAAACTGAAATTCAGTTTGGATGAAACCCACTTCACGACGTAACGCTGGTACCTTCAGGAGTGACAGGCCATGCCGCCAAACGACTGCCTCCAGCAGCACCAGTGTTGAGGATTTTTTGGTGCTCTAGTGCTAAAAGGAAGGAGACAGCACCACCCCATGTAGACACAACTTCCTGCTGGGAACAGCCTAAGCTCCACAACAAGCAGGACATTCTCCATCATATTTTGCCCCCATCTGAGTTAACTGAGACTCCAACATGTTAACTAACTCCTCCTGTGAGGAGACCCTGATCTGCCACTACTGCATGTGCACATAGATCTCAGGGTCCTGCACAGCTCTAAATCTTCCCCTCACCTAGCTTACTTCAGACAACAATCTGAGAAATGGTGGGCAAGAGACAAACGCTGAATTTGGGGCTTCTGAGGTACAGATGGGCACTGTGGAAAAATACAAACCTGAATGACCTTGCCAGCCTAACTGCATTACCCAAACTGTTCCCGGCCGTACTGCACACAACTAAAATATTACAGACTACTACATCTCACAAAGAATGTACTTTAAACTGGGCACTGCGCTCCGAAATCTTCTGCACCATAAATTCCTTCCTGAGTACCTCTCTATGTGGAAATCACAACCTCTGGGCAGCGCCCTGCACATGCTGTCTAAATACCACTGTAGTGGCACAGAAGAAATAAGCACAGGTAGTTTGGCTTCAAAACAAACCACCTTCATCTCTTTACTTCTGTGACAGAAAGAAGAAAAAAAAAGCAATGCTTACTACATACCAAAAACCACATTCAACTGAATTATCCATCCAACTGCAGGCTTACGCTGAATCTTGACACAGACTTGCTCCTTTCCCCACCCCCCTGAACCTCTCTTGCTGCCCTGACCAGTCACTACAAGGCCAAAACCTTTTATTCTCTATTATGTACCTCATTAGCATCAGCTATGTGTACTGTATTTTGCTTCTGTTCTACACCAGCGACTGTTTGACTATTGCTGATTTAATTTACAAAACATCTCTCTCCCCTCCCAAAGTCAGGCACAGAACAGTTCTAGCACTCCAACACCACCACAGCAGGACTCTTCAAATGTTTTGTGAGGGATGAAACAGGATAATAATCAGGCATCAGAGAGTCTCTCCAACCAGCAGGTGCTCTCCAGTAGGACCATAAGACAGCTCAGCAACTAAAAAAGTGATGCCTCCTGTGCTGATACCTACAACTCTGGGTGCCTTCTTTCCCTATCACCTTTAACATCTTAAATTTGGAGCAACCTCTCTGTTGGCCATTGCCAGAGAAAAGCTCTTGCTCCTAAGCGAGTACCTGGATCCACTATAGCCACAAACCACCTTCCTGAAAGATATGGGGTGGGAATCCCCTGGAAGGTCTCCCTCTGCTAAAGCCCACAGGTCTTGTGGCCCTCCTGCAGCCTTGGGAGATGCCTGAAATAGAAAGCAGTGAGGAGAAGACCAGGTGAGCACACATGCACAATGTGTGTGCATTTATGCAGGGACTGGGTGAGGTCAGCATGGAGAAGGCAACGAGCACTGCAGGGAAACAGTATGCTCCCATGTTCTAAACTGCACAGCATGGAGGAAAATGCCAAGTTCTCCTTGGAGCTCCAGGTCCAGTCCTTTAGAAGGAAGGAGCGGGTTTACCTGATGTGCAGCTAAGTTCCTCATCATCCAGACCTAGTGGGGCTGTGCAGTGGGCTGCAGGTTTCTGCACAGAACACAAAGTGCTAACAAACATTCCTGTAGTCCCCCTACTCCAAGGTTAAAGCTGGCAGATGCAGACCTAACAGCAGCAGTGTAGCATCCCTCAGAATGTTTTGCTGTGTATCAGAGACTGGGCTCTTCTGGCCCCACCAGCACTGGTGGGTCATTTGGTAACGCCTTATGGGCCAGCCTGGACTTACTGAAAGAGATCTAGTGTGATTAAATGGCAATAATCCTTGTTCTTGTCACTTTCTCCAACTCCAATCCCAACTAAGCATAGGATAGATGGGCTGCAGCACACTCCTGCTTTTACAACTGTACTGTTTAATTTGAAACAGAAAACAGTATCTAAGTGTAAGAAACAAGGTAAGGAAAATAAGGGTTTCTTAGATGAGAGCTAGAAAATCTCACATCAACGTATTTATTTACTTAAAACAGCTGAACTGTTGTACAACAAACAACTTCCTAAGTTAGTAAATGAAACAACTCAAAAAATAACATGAAACCAAAATAAATGCTGTATTTTCCCTAGCCCTTAAATCTGGCTTGTCTAACTGTTCCTTGAAAGGAACCTACAGCTTGGAACTAAGCACAAGAAGCATCAGACATGGGCTCTCCCAGCAATGCTGAGTGAGGTCAAGTCTGGGCTTAAATATAGAAGCTATTTTTAAGGTTCCTGTCATCACGCTCCATCCTAATGTAATGCCAAAAACGATTCTCCGACACTCGTATTTCAACACACAGGCAGAACAGGCCTGACTCTGGACCTCTCCAACCATTCAGAAAGCTGAGGCAGGTTGCACTTAAGCTGAAGACCAAGACCTTTCTAGCTAGACACTGTGGAACAAAGCTCAAGAAGCCAAGGCAATGTAGACACAAGCTGCTAGCACAGACGTATATGTATTTGTTTATATTCCTCCAAACTATACCTGGCTACTGGTTCTGGGATGGTCCCTGGGCTAACTGGCACCTGAACTCCCTTTTCCCACTCCTGCCTCCAAGGGTCTGCCAGCACATAGTATTCATCAGGGTTCAGCTGGAAGGAGTCATGTAACTTCATGGCAGTGATCAGGTCCGTTCTGAACACCTGCAAAGAGAGTGACCAAGAGAGAAAAATAGAGACACTGACATTTGATATTTACACTCTATGATTCACAGCTTCAGGGTAACCATGGAGCACAGTGTGTAACAAGGTCACTGTACCAACAGGGAACTAACCCGGCCCACTGCAGGACACAAGTTTTAGCTTCATCACAGACAAAAGGGGTAGCTGAAGGTGCAAATACTGACAGAATGACTTCCAGCTAACTCCACTACAAGTCCTGGCACTCGTCCTGCACTAGAGACATGATGCTAAAAGGTGCCACCCACTTTCACCTCCGTTTTGGCAGCAATAAAAGCTGCAGGAGCTTTACATCTTAAAAGAGCAGCATGAGGAAGGTTTAATTTTGCTAAAAGTTTTTTTTTAAGTTTTTTTAAATTATTGGAGCTCTGACTAATCCAAAGACATTCTAGAAATTCCCTGTGGTAGAAATCAAGGCGTAACTCTACCATGACCAGCCACAAGAGGAAATTCTAAGGAGATGACTCTTTGTGCAAGTATTTAAAATAATAACCCAAAAGATCAAATAAAATAAGACCTAAACTGGAATTCTGGTGGCAGCTTCATGTTCAGCACAGGTGCTTGTCATTCGATCAGCGAGACACTTCTGCATCACAGCTGTAATTTTACTTTGCCTTTGTAAAAGCATCCACCTCTAAAATAAACAGGATGTTGGGTAATTCTGGGGTCAGTAGCCATAACCAAGCAGCGATGCTTTCTTCAACAAGTCACAGAATGAAATAAAAAGGGATTCATTCACTCTTGTGGCGGGCGTGCTGTGGAACCGTTGCGGCAGCTTCAGCTGGGTTTGCCACTGCCTGTCAGCACTGCAGAAAGCAAAGGGTGCTATCACAGGCACCAGAACTACAAGCCTGCACTTGTTTATGCATATTCCAGCTCTCCCCACCCAGCTCTCCCTGTAAAGTAAGGCTGCTGTAGACTACAGCAATTGCACTCAGCAATCCTCACCTCCACAACTGCAAATTTTTAACTCCTCAATACCACATCCAAAGGAAAGGGTTAAAAAGCAACCAGGTGACAGAAAATAAGCACCACCAGGACAAGAAAAGATAGGTAACATCTTAAGAAAAGTTCCCCTGCAGAATTTTCAGTCCGCAGTCAACATCCACCCAGCCCCACGTTGCAGAGTTACAAAGGAAAAGACAGATTATCATAGAATCACAGAATGATTTGGGCTGGGAGAGACCTTAGAGATCATGTAGTTCCAACCCCCTGCCATGGTCAAGCACACACACACAATGGTTTGGGTTGGAAAGGACCTCAAAGATCATCTAGTTCCAAATCCCCTGCCATGGGCAGGGACACCTTCCACTAGATCAGGTTGCTCAAACCTCATCCAACCTGGCCTTGAGCACCTCAAGGGATGGGGCAACCACAACCACTCTGGGCAACCTGTTCCAGTGTTTCACCATCCTCATTGCAAAAAACTTCTTCCTTATCAGGGCAGTGCTTACTCTTCTGGGGCTGCTAATGGGGCAAAGTGACACAACCTCCCTGTCTCCTACCCAGTCCCAAACCACTGGTGACACTGGCTGTTTGACATTAGCTCCAGCCGACTGCTGCATATGGCCGAGGAGGCACCAGATCTATACCAGGTGCTAACTAGGCAGGCCTCCCCAGGACAGTGATTTCTGTCATACGCTGTTCACACACCTGAAATCTCGACAGATTCCCTACGATTTCTGGGAAGTATTTTAGGGAAACAGTGAACCTGATGGTTAATTATACTTCTGAGAATATTTCAGAGTGTGATTTGCCTTACCACACTGCACATCTTGAAACCTCTCTTCCCTCCCAACACACATACTATCCCACTTCTGTCTCAGTATGTTTCTGTTTCCACTCTGGTTTTGTCACAAAAATAGTATAAATCATGACGTTTTTCTTAACACTTGTCTTGACGTGTTCAGAAAAACTGCCAATGTTAAAAAATAAAGAATAATATTACTATATGAAGGAAAGGGTGAATGCAGGTAATGAAATATAATGAATGTTTTAAACAATCAAATTACAAGTCCTGGGAGGCTCCAATCAAGAAATGAAAACAAGCCACAAAGTAAACCGGCTCACAAAACAAACAAGCACAGCTGGCCAGGGGATTCTGCACTTTGAAGGGATTTGAATTAAAGCAGTTAAATGTCAAATGGAAAGAAAACTAAAAACATAAAATGGGATGAAAAACTTGCTCTATCTGAGAGTCAAAGTAACTCAGGCTCTCAGATAAATCTGTTGCAAAACTCCCTCAAAAGCAAAGCTAATGAAGCACCTGACAGCCAAGAAACTCCTTCCCAGGCCAGTGGCCCTGTGACACCATTCTTTCTGCTCTAATTTCTGATGCAATCAGACTGCCTGGAGCAAAGCAGGGCTTACAGAAGTGCTGGCTCTCAGAAGCACTGAACACTTCAAAGCTAAAGGGTGAAGCCCTGGCCACGCTGAAGTCAATGGGAATTTTGCCACCAACTTCTATGAGACCAGGATTTTACCCGGGGAGTTTAGCAAGTGTCACTTTTCTGCCAGCACACATCACCAGAACAGCGTGCTGTGGCTAGCAGAGACAACGCACAGGGAGGGAGGGATGGGGGGAGAGGGGGGGGAAAGACTGTGGAACAGAGTTAAAGGGAAGTACATGAGAAGTCAATCCAGGCTGAGAAAACAGGAGAGAACAGCACAAAACTGCAAAGATTCTGACAACAACTACAAGAAAAGGGAGAAAAGAAAACAGAAGAACACAAAACAAGAACAAACTGCAAGATTCATAATTATCTCAGATTATTTCTTGATAGCCTTTCATGAGGTAGTTCTCAAAACTGGGCCTAAGGGCCTACTTCTATGGGATGTACAAAAGATAACTAGGGAAAACAAGCCTGCCATCAGCAAGAATAAATTCACCGAAGAAAAAAAAGTCTTTAACAGCCAACAATCAAAAAAGAAGACTGGAAAACACCAGTACTAGCTGTAGTTCACACTGAACTATGAATGGGATTCTTCATGTGAAGACTCTCCTCTGGGCCTTAGGTATCCCATCACTGGGGAGATTATGCATGTCTTTTCTCTCAGCATCAATCACTCACTCATGCATCAGAAATACACGTATTGGGCAATTAAGTTAAATGAAGAAATTCCATCTCCCAAAGCTAATGCTTTCTTTGTAGCCTCTACAAAGTCTGCAGTATAAGTATTTGCCTGAAGATAGGGAGATTTAGCAAGAATATTTCCAAAGAATTGGATTGCATTTATATGTTACTAACAGTTGATCCATTCTGGAAAGTTGGAAGATTTGGATCTCCCTTGATAGGATTTCCTCAAAGCAGTACACAAGACAGAACTATCAGGCATCGGATTTCTAGTTTGACAAGCACTTTAACAAAGATCACACACCAAGACCCAACACCAACTACGAAATAAATGCACCTAATGTAAATTTTCACTGTTCACAAATCAAGCTACAAATAAAGCCTGATGCCTAAAATACTAGAAGAAAGACTCCACAGCTGTGTTGAATGGGTGTCAGACTATAACCAAATTCAGGGACAGAAACTGGTGCTGGCAGTGGCTGCGTGAACAGCTAAACTTTCTTACCTCCTAGTAAATGTAAAAAAAAGAAAACGGGGTGGGGAGTGGGAGGGCACGTGCCAGCTAAAATGTAGCAAAAAGAAAATGTAAATCAGAAGAAATGGATCCATTACCAGAACATGTGTACAGCTTTGTATTTGATAGATGTAATGAAATGCAAATCAAATTCACCTCAGAAGGTTTCCGATCTTCTTGTCTGGAACATGAAGTCCTCCGATGTCGAGATCTGGAATGCTGGGACCAAGTGGACAGACCTAGGATACAGAAATGGTCATTTGCAGACACTGCTGCCATCTCTCAATAAAAGGCTGTGCTCTCCCCGCACACCCATAGCGGCCAATTGACTTGACTAAACGAGCAAGGCAAGCCAGAGTCAGGCTTCTATGACAAACCTCAAAAGACTCTTTCAAAATTAGCCAGAAAATAAAAGTTACTCAGTCGTAAGCTTCTGTGATCACTCTCCTGGTTTTGTTTTGTTCATAATTTTCTACTGATACATGCATGTATCGGTGCACTGCACTCACTGGCTTTCTACCCAGTATTTGAAGAAACCTACCTCATAATATGCTTTCCCCTGAGTATCAATAAACGACTTTCTGCAGATTAATAACTGACCAGGAAGTCTGCTGATAGCCTGAGATGTACTCTTTGAAGCTAATGTAGTCATGTCCTAAGTATCTGTATCGGTTACCCAATTTTTACCAGAGCAAGCCTTTTCAAAATGAAGCACACTGCCATGCACACAGAGCAGAGCCCACAAAACAAGCTGTGGTCTCTTCTCTTGAGCAAATCTTTCGGTGTGGTTGTACAATTTGGTCTGCATAATCATTCATTATATTCCAAACAAATTATACCTTTTTGCCTTGAAGCCTTTTGACAGACTATCTGTCAGCTTTCAGAAATATTTTAACAGAAGAAAAGGCAAAAGAGAAAAAACCTACACTCTGCTAACAAGGTAGTACTTTGATATGGGAGTACATCACACCCGTGCAAATCAACGAATTTAATTCAGTAAGATTTACAGGTACGGCAGGTATTTTCCATTGCCAACTACACAGCAGTGACGAAAAAAAACGCCGGTCAATCCTTATGGGTTGGAGAGATGGAGGACTTGTAATAAGGTCTGTATGACAGGGACACTAGGACCTACGCGTTGAACTCTGAAGGACGAACACAGATTTTGCAACTCTGGGCATTAATTGTAGACAAATAAAACGGAACAAGGCAAAGGCCTTCCCACACTGCTCTGTGCACAGAGATGCCAGGAGTAAAAAGTTTAAAGTTACAGTTCGTAAGAGTAGCATCACCTCACATCAGCCAGCAGAAACCCCTTGGGGATCAGAAAGCACTGTTCAAATACAGATTGCACAGGATAGGTCAAGTTCTCTATTAAAAACAGAAATCATTTTCAAAGTGAAGTGACTGTCCAAGACTTTCATTGGAAAGATACGACTGAGTAACACATCGTCATCACAATTTGTTATGTTGTAGTTACACTTTTGACTTCTCTTTTCAGTTAGGAGTATGTTAAGGAATCTGTCCCAACAAAAATCACTCTGTAACACAGCAATGATAACAGATGGTACGCAGAATGTGCATAATGGTCAAAATTGAGGCAAGGTACACAGCAAACAGCTAAAAACCTTATCTTCTTAGGTAAGAATACAGAAAACATTATTTTAAGTAAACATTAGTGTTTTATATTAGACGTTGATGATTTGAAAGATTTTTGAAGTGTCCTGGGCACGTTCCTAAGCCTCTCTATTTTACAATTACAATTTTCTATTTTTATGAAGGGGAGAAAAAAAAAAAAAGGAAAAAAGTGATCAAATGCTATTTACTAATCTGTGTAGAAAGCCAGATTCCCAAGACCATTCCACTTAGACGTTCTCTTGAAAACTAAAGAAAAAACACAAGCAGCAGTATAAACTCCTTCTGAGCATCCTATCAGCCTGTAACTAAACTCAATCTAAAAAAGTCAGAGGAATAAGTGTCAGATATACAGCTAAAATTCATGACAGATTTTTTCCTGCAATATAACAATTATTAACATTTTAACATTCAGACAGATGTGATTTCTTTAATCAGCAGCCTCACTAGAAGACACAGACCACATACATACTGGCACAGATTAGTATTCAGTTCTCATGGGTTCTGATACTCCCCATCAGCAAGACATTAATATCCGACCAACTATCTGCCACTGAGGCATGCAGCCAGTTAGACCACTGCACCAGCAAGTCAGACGCTTTGAAATTCCCTATTTGTTTGTGGATCTGAGTGTTTTGCACACTGTTGGACCTAGGGGACGGAGCCTGCCTACAAGGTAATTTGTCCCGTCAAAGTGGTGTTTGATTCCGAAGTTTCTGCGGGAGAAGAGCTGGTGAGTCTGGAGGCTTTAATACAGTTGTTCCCAAGTAATGAATGCATCCAGCAAAATTAGAGCAGTAGCAGCATGATGTACTTCTGGATCTTTACCCGTATGCTTTAATTCAGCTCTGATGACAACTTATCAGAAACTGGAAACAAGTAAGCAAGTGGATGGGCCTCTTTTTTTTTTTTTTTTTTTTTTGTAATGTGAGTATTAAAAGATGGATTTCCAGGTGTCCCTTGTGCCACAGAAAAGCTACTAAGGCCAGGAGTAAAATAATCCCTACCATATATTCCATCTCCATTTCTTTACTGTGACCTCTGCAGATGCTACACATCAAAACAGTGTCTTAAATGTGTACTTCTATTTTAGATGCCGTCCATGTACAAAAGGGTTAGGCCACTGGATTAATTAACTATTCCACGCAACAGGAAAGGTCAACTCTTAGCCACAGAACTACAGAATCTTCATTTTAAATTACTTTTTTAAAGGGCTATACGAAAGTATGCTACATAATATTTCCATGCACAAGGGACAACTCAAACACAGCCAGCCTTCCTCAGGATGTATTACAATGAGTATTTTTTCCATGCCAACTAACTTACTACAATGAATAAGGGAATAAATAGTTTCTTACATAGTTCTGTAGTAGCTGTTTCCTTGCACATAAAATTGGTGAATGAACAGTGAAAACAAAAAATGTTTTTACTAAGTTATTGAAGAGACTATTGTATTTTTCTGAGCAGTGTAAACTGACTGTACATTATACCAGGAGAAAAAGGTGGAAGAATTTCTCATGGGACTGAGATTTACTACCCACTAAGATCTGTAACTGTAGCTAACAGATGACCTTTGGCAAGGGCTTCACTTCAATAGAAAAAACATTTACTCACTGAATAAACAAAACCCAACTGTAAGGCACACATTCACAGATTCAGACAAAAACAACCACCACCACTTACACACAAAAGTGCAAGAAATCAAGAAGCCAGACAAATGATAGTAAAATATCCAGCCCATAACAGTATTAAATTTAACTACTTTTGAAATCTCAAATAAGAGTTTCAACCCTGCTTCCATTGAAGTTAATGACAAAGTATGACTGCCTTTAACAGTGCCAAGGCCAGGTCACTGAATTACCCACAGCTGCTTTCATTAATAAGCAATCCACCCACTCTGAGTATACCAATAAAAGGGCAGGAGGAAAAGGATGGATGTTGTTTGACTTTTAAGCATCCTTTCCATATTTTCATACCTAATCCAGAAGAAGGACCTCACTGAAAGGAAAACTTCACAGGCAATTACAGCTACTTCAGTAATTAATGATCTGATTTTTACGTCTAAATACACGAAGTAAGAACCATTCCTGGATTACGCAAAAGGAACAATCTACCTTGGTCAAAATAAACACAGGATTCAAACCAGCTCTTCTGTATCATAAAAGCACACAAACCTAATTCAGTTATTCTAGAAAGATTCCAGACACTTTTCACCAAAACTAGCCTCTTGCATTAAGTATCCAAAATTACCATATTCATCAACCGTTTTCTGAATACCAGCCTTAGTCCTAAACTGGATTAGGATCACCAAGATTAGAACAACAACTAAAGATCCAGACAGAGTTAAACTCAGTTTTCACAAAATAACAAAAAAAAAAAAAAAAAAGGGAAGTATGAATCACTGGGATTTGGAAGATGCAAAACTTTTGTAAGATAACATCAGATACCTCATGGGAGAAATGAGAAATGAGTTCTACAGCAGATGGAAAATTAATGAGAAGTTAAGAGACCCCATACTACCAAAAGCCATGTGAGTAACAGTGAATATGAAACATACACAACTCCAAAGCACGAAGCTAAATAAACACATCCAAAACATGCATCACTATCATCATTAGACATCAAAGATAAAAGGAGCCTCATTAAGTGCCTTCACTGCTACATGACTGCGCAAGTTAAGGATTAAAACAGAAGCCTACATAGCACCATCACTCCAGGAGATACACCAAGACCATTCTGATTCCTTTACAGCCAGGACCCTTTCAGATGTCCTAAGTGTTCATATGTTTTAAAAGGTTTTCATCACTGAGAACCATGGAGGAGGATCATAGTCTTACTATATAGCTCAGTTTTCCCTTTGCATTTATCCACTTAGAGACAAAAATCAAAAGAAATCCCAAACAACTAATGAGGCTGAATTCAGAGCAAGACAGGCAAAGCTCTAGCACACTACTGGTGCTGGAAAGGTGACTTCCACGACTCGAGTAGGGAAGCTTTCTGTTGCTCTAGGCTCTTATATACACCTTACACTGTAAATACAGTGTTTTTGTAATACTGCCACGGGGTGTATATAACACATAAACCTCCCGATAATAAAAGAAAACAATCAGGGAGTGTGAATTCTTTTCCGTATTTATGAAGAACAAACACTTCCAAAAGGAAAAACATTATCAATTCTAACTGTATCCATTTATTACATGATCTGTGAAGAACAGGTTTAAATTCAAAAAACGCCCATGAAAACAGAAAAATCCTCACAATCAATAAAGCAATTCAAGCCCTTGGGGAATTCTACCCCACAATACACTACCCAGCAGGAGCAGAAAAGGCTCAGCTGTTCTGTATCATGCACAAGGCTGTTGTAAAGCCACCTGCAAGGCACCCAGCTGTGTCCCCAGAGAACTACCTGCTGCTACAGCCTCTGAACACTTCAAAGCCTTAGATCACCAGGCGTCTGGAGCACTTCTCCCACTGTAAATACACTCCCACTACACCACTACGCCAGGCGGCACAACAGAGCAAAACATCCCCGACAAGGATGTATGTCTGGCTGTCACTTCTGCTTAACGCTGGCATTTCAAGATGCCGATGCTGCTCCTCAGCTCGCTCTGAGACCAACTAGGTGCTGCTGCCAACACTCTTGTCAGAAAGATCTGCAGCCTGAAGAGAAAATATAGATGCTCAGTCTCCCCATTTACTACCTGGCCCACAACTCTCTACAGTACGCCTTTATGTCACTTAGACGTAACTCCACATGTCAGACTCAAATTCCAGCACAAACAGAAGAGAAGCAGACTATTCTAAGGGCAGTTTTCCATTATAGGAGATTATACCTGTAATGGTATGCGTATAGAAAGAACTGTCTGTGCAGAAGTCTTCAGGCCTTATCACAGAGCAAGCAGCATGTATGCAAACACAACCTATGACATCGTTTCACATAGCCAAATTTCCCTTCTCATGCTTCTGTTGCCGGAGGATTTGTCCATCTATCTTCCTTATTTTTACATAATAGTGGATTATTATACAATAATCTCATTCAAGATCAAAACAGAAAAAGGAGCAGCCTTTTATCTTTTGTCAACATCAATCCTACTCAAAATTTAGCGTCATTTGACATGTTTCACCGTAACAGTATACAAAATATTAGCCCAAGTTTAATACAGGTTACCGAATCAGTTTGAGTACCTCCCAGGACGGCATTCATAGGTTGATAATGTGATGCTGTCAGGCCTTTCAAAACTCCAGAGGAGTCAGATGTACTCAATATTAGCAGCTTGTGCCTCTCTAGAAATGACAGTCACGGTTATGTGATGTCCCTTCCTCAGGTGCGATATCCTGCCAGCCCAGATAAGTCCTTCAAGTCACTCTTCCAGATTGCTCAAAAGCGTAACGATTTCACCAAAAGCCACCCTGTCCCAGTGACCATTTGTCGTCACTCCGAATGCCACAACCCTTTTCCAAAAGCACAGCAGTGACTGCTAAACTTGCTGCTTAGCCCAAATTCCAGCCCTGTAACTTCGTTACATTCTGCTGTTTAATCCCCATCCCTTACCTACCAGCCAGTTCAACTGAAAACCAAAAATGTTCTTTCCTTCCTTTTCATAAAATGCCACACAGCATTACGCGCACTGCTACGTAATCGCCGCGTTTCAGGCCAGCAGCGGCTGCAGTTCTGTGGTAACTGACGTACACACCTACGGCTATGAACTTGGCAACCTCTGTGAAGGCACTCTGGGATCCATCTCAAACAGCGGGAATCCACTGGGATGAAAAGCCCTTTCTAAACTTAAGATCCTTATCGTTCAGTCGGAGCAATGGATCTTGGCAAAATACATTTAACTTTAAAATAACATTTTAGCAATTGTAGAATAAGAGTCCATCTAAAACACAGAACTATATTCCATAATCTATAAGCATTACATCTTACATTTCTGAAAACCGATGTGAAACCCTGTAAATCTTAGAAGTACTTTTCATCTGCAAGTGTCTTCAGCTCCTCTCCCAGACACTCCGCTGTACGAGTATGATGATAACTCCTCCAAGAATAAACAAAGAAGCATCGTGGCACTAAGTAAAGTGTGAAGAAAATCATGCTGTGAATTCCTTGCTCATGGAAAACAGCAACCAAACTCCTTGACATCAAGGAGGGCCTGGATTTCACCCAAGCTCTCTACAATACAACTGTCTGCGCTTCAGATCTTGTCTCAAACACGACCTGTCCAGGTGTCCAAGCAATATGAGCAAAAGGAATGCCCTGAAGCCATAAATGGAAACTACTCCACTGCACAACTTTATCTCACCAGCAAACAGAGCACATGGACTATTCAGCACAAACCACCTTTGCAGATTTGCAGATCAAAGAGGCTAAAAAGTCAGGACAAACACTGAGCAGGAAAGATAAAACGGCTTCAGTATCTAACATTTAATTAGAGTAGGACTTGGAATCATAAGGAGACTAACTTTTTGCCATGGAGGAGCAACCTGAAACAGAACGTAACAAAAATTGCTTTAAAACTATCAAAGTTCCAGCCAGCCATGCAGATAATAAGGACGTAATTGAGTTTGAGGTAAACATTACTAATTTACTTAATACAGGTTTAGAAGAAGACAGCATGTACATCACAAGGCTTTATGATGGGCCTGGCTAATATTAACATCTATTATAGTTGCTGTAATACATTATAGGGAAAGGGACAGAAACTAACGAGCTGCCAGACAACAAAAAAAGGATTACTTTGAGGTGCCAGCAATTTTAAATCCTTCCCCAAGCCTCTTCCCCAACACCATTCCTCTGCATTTAGACAAAAGTTCAAAATCCAGAACTATGCCTGCATCCATTTTTCATTCAACTAGATTTCACGGATAAAATGTTCAAAAGTGACCTATAATTTCAGTAAACTAAATCCCTGAGAACACACTCAGATATCCAGGGACTAACTGCAGAACTGCTGTGCGCAGCTTTCACTGACATCTCTTGCTCAGTGCTTCAAACACGCTATTTTGGCCTCACATCTAAATAAGGATTCAGAACTCTGATTTTTAAGGTGACACAGCTCCATGATTTTCAGTAGGTAGGCTGAAGGACGTAAAATAACACTTTTGGGGGCTTGAAGTCTGCACTGAGCTTTTGGGAAAGAATCAAGTCAGAGGGCAGAAGAGAAGTGATGAGAAAGGCAAAGATTGTCTTTAAGCTGCAAGGCTTCAAAATACTGCAAATAACATGTAACCACCCACACTAAAATACCTTACCTAAGTCAGTGCATACATGCATGTACGCTAGGGCTGCAGCCATGTTGTTAAGCATTCTTCTGTTCTGTACTCACCCCTAAATAAAAACGATTCTTCCTCCCTTCATCTCATAAAAGGAGAGCACCTCTTTCTTCCTCTGAAGAACTACAGATAGGCTTACTCTTCAGTATAACACATTTTTAGTGCTTGGGGTATAAGGCTTGTTTTTCTATCACCTTGTGACTACCAAGCAAACTGATTCAGTTAAGTGATCTAACAGAAAACAATCTCTGTATGTGCATTTATTTTTTTAGATAAATTCCATTATTAGCAGTATCATTATTATTACCTTATAAACATTCAGGTTCCTGAGTTCAATAAATAAAATCTGTATTTCTTCATGCCAAAACGTTTTCCAGGTGGCACTAGTCTACACGGTGGAGTCTACCCCAGACAAGCATCATCATTCAGGTTACTCCAACAACATTTATTCAGCGACACTCATGATGAATCTGAGACGCCTGATCACACAGTCTACCAAGGCACAGTATGAAAACTCAACTGCAGAACTCAAGAAACCCAACAGCTGGAGGCCAAATCCTCACCTTGTGAGATGAGGGAGAGCAGTGCTGAGCTCTAAGCTGAAGGACTATCGAGTTCAGTACGATTGGAGTGCAAGAAGCACACTGGAGGGTCAAGAGGTGCCACTGAGTGAAGGGAAGCAGATGTTTGGCAATAGGATTCCAACTAAGTGTTGATTAAAATTTCAACTTTTCAATTAGAAGACGGCTGTTGGAAATGCTCAGAATAGTCTATTTAATTGTTTTCTGCCTCTGGAAACTCTGAGAAAGAAAAATAGCTAGGGAAAAACTTAGAGCTTTCTACACAGAGCCCAGAAATTCACAGAAATTTTTACCTTTATTTTTTTTTTTAGGTGACAAAATTTGCTTACACTTTTAACACCAGCATCAGTACAGTGAATCAGAGATGCTACTGGCAAGGTAATAATACAGAAATTAACATAGTCAGAGTAATCAGTAATTCTACTAAAGACACTAAAAGATTAAATGAAGGTGAAACCTGTAAGGGGAGACCCTTGACATTCAAACATAGCTGCAAGGAACTACTGGTATCTCCTAGAACACGAAAAGTGGAGAGAAAGGGCCTGAGCTCAGACATTGTTCTCAGGGAAGTGTGAATGACAAAAAGCCTTGGAGACGCTGACCCTACATTAATCGTTATCTCAGCTTCTGATTATTAACCCTTGATTTTTTTGAGCATGTGCTCAGTAATAGAATGAATATGCAGGAACCTGTACCTGAATTTGCCCAGTAACTTCACAAGGGGAAAAAACAATAATGAATTCAAGGGAAAAAAGGTGTAGTGAAAGGGAAGTGGTATGTATTTCAAACAATACTTGAAAACACTTCTAAAATTTCACTGCCTTTTGCCATTTATTCGACAAATAGTTATTCATATTGATTAGGCTTTAAAATAGAGAGATCATAACAGGGCAAGGGTTTTTATTCTTTTCCTAACTCATTTTTTAGATCTTGACCTCCGGAACAGATGAAAACACAGTTTTTTGGAAAACACAACCCAGTAAGTCGACAACTCTACTGCAGATAGTTATATATCAAATGATATTACAAATAAGCATTATAATCAGCAACAGATCCATCAACTGTATCTGTTTCAGAACTTCAAGATTATCTGCTCCATATTTGATTTGGTAAAGCCTGTAACACAAGGCACATGAAGGGATCAAAGAGTCAAAAAAAAAAAAAAAAAACCCACCACCAAAAAAAACCACCACAGATAAGAGAGTAAAAATAAACACTATTATCAAAATGAAACACTATTATATGAAGCTGCTAGCGAATGAAAAAAGGGTAAGGAAAAATGCTAATGAAAGACATCCCATTTGCTGCTACTTGTCTATTTTACTGGTAAAAACACATATTTGTTTTGGGAAAGCACATGTCGCCTTTGAAGAAATACACCAACTTTAATTTTTACAACTCCAAGTAAACTTCTAACCAAGAAAAAACAGGTCTGATTCAGGATTTTTCTTCTTCCAAAATCCCCCAGCTGCAGGTAGTTCTCCAAAACCAAGCCAAACCCCACATCTTTAATATATTTCACTCAATCCTTATTTGGACTAGCTCCTAATCAGCTTGCTAGTCCTCACCTCCTTCAATCCTTTTACCACTCCTCCATTTTAGCACCAGTTTGCCTAAGGTTGTTTTAAGGCACAGATTTGGCCATACCTGAGCAGACTGCCATGCAACACAGACACCCCTAAGAAATGTATGCAGATGAAGTAGTGGTCTATGCAGGGCCACAGTGCAGCACCCAGTAAAGCTTTCAAAAGCACCTGGAAAATCTCCCTGATCATTTTCTGTTACATTTCACTCTGAAGTCTCACAAAAGACTTCAGATTTGAAGATGTGCACTCAGACAGATCAAATTAAAACCAGGAAAATCTGACAACTGGCTAAACTGTGCTATTGTCAAGTACAATCAACTTGCTTGTTTGGGCAAATAAAATACCTTGGCTCATTTCCCAACCTGTCATTTTATCTCCCTCCCCCCCTTTCTTTTTTTTTCTGCTTAAATGAAAGATTATCAATCCCTGGAATCCAAACAGAAGATATATATATACACCATGCACAGCTCAGTGTTAGTTACATTAGTACAGAAACAGCTAAAAATAAAATTACATTCTGTATCCAAATTACTGATTTACTGAATTCAAATTCTTGTAAGTTATTCCTCAAATAAGATCATGTTCAAACAAAGTAAGGAACAACTTTTATGCACCATCAATCTTTTCTACTGAAGTTTGAAGCAATATGCCTTTCCATTGCGTAAGAGTATGAGAACACTGAAGCAAATTTAAAATCCTCATGTAAACTTCTACTAAACAGCACGCTGTGGACAACGTCAGCAGATGTCTCCGTGCAAGTTCTGTCCTTGTAATGATAAACTGTGTTGCCTGTAAAGATTTTAAAGACGACGACTAATTTCTTCTCGTTTTATCTTATTAAGTAACACTGTACAGTCAATACAGTGGAGGGGTCCTGAATGTAGTGTCCACCTGTGCTCAGAACAACTGAGTTCAAAACTACATCCTTGTAATACCCATTTCTACCAGTCCACCCAATATGCAAAATGCTTCTGTCACATAAATAACTGCATTAAAATGTGTTTTCAAACTCATAACCTACTGCACTCTACAACAAAAAAGCACTTACTGCCATTGTCGTCAGAATCCTCGCTGCTGCTAGGAAGCTGACGCCGTTTCATGATCTCCACGGGAAACAGCAGGCAGCCTGCAAAGCAATGAGACAGCACTTAACCCAAGATGATAATACACAGTCATCAAGTTGTGTTTCTGATGGCATCCGAGGATTTACAGCAAGCAAAGGAAAACAAACAACTTTAAACAGCATCTGAAATATGAACAGCAAACATCTCAAGGATGCTTAATTAGGCAGTCATCATACGAGCAGGTGAACAAAACTGGAGAGTATCAGCAACAACCCTATCAACACTTTCACCCCAAAACAAAAGCATATTTTGTTCTGAGAGGTCTTAAAATCACTAAATATCTGCAGTCAATCTACTTAACTTCCCTGCCCATTCTGACACCAGCATTGCAATACAGTAACATTTTTACTGCTTCTGTAAATATTTACTTTGGCTAGTATGTTTTTGGAACCATTTTATTCCTGTTTAAAGTGCCAGATTTACAAAATCAAATATTAAAGTCATCCACTTATATACAAAAAAAAAGAAACATCAGCAGTAGCAAGCCAAGTTTTCCCAGATGAACTAAACATGCATCATTTATGCCCGTGAAGGCACCTCCCTCCCTCTAAAGTAAGAGAGTTACTTCTCCCTGCAGGCACATTTCTAGTGCCTAACCTTAACTGTTCTTCAGGAATCAGACCACCAATTGATTACACGGAAGCTCCTCCAAACTGCCAGACTCCTACCAACACTGCGTTCAACTGCACATGAACCAGTGATGTAAAGGCAAAAAGTTCCGTATCTTTCTAACTGCTATTCACAGAGCGCTGGTATTTTTGCACATATTCTCTGTGGAATGAAACCAAATTCGGAAAAATTAAGGAAGCTGTAAATAGCTAGTCAGCATTTACATGTAAAAAGCTATTAAAAAGTGCAAGTTGAGGAGCAGAAAAAACACAACAAGACAAGTGCAGAAAGGCACATCCACCCTAAGCTAAACTGACAAGAACTCTAGGATGCACATCAAATCCCCGAGCCATTGCTTCCCACATTATCAATCATGGTATCAACAAGGTCTGGGTGTTCTGCAAGCAGCAAAGCCCTCACACATACCTCTGGGGTGCACATTTGGAAATCAGATGCCAAAATGCTTTTTTGCTTCTAGGTAGGTGCAGAAAATCTGATCTCTGCATTTTCATGTGAGTTGGGATTTCCTACAAACCACTCAACAAAACTCTTTTTATCGACCCTGCATTATACAGGTTACTACTTCAATTTTGTCCACTGACACACGTCTCATTGTAATAGACTCAACAATGCTTTCAACTTTTCTAAGACTAATTCCCAAAATAAGAAAAGCCAAAATGCCTAACCAAAGCCTGACACTACTTCCAAAAGAGCACAAAAATATCTTCTCTTCCCAAAGTGATTCATATAAAAAGAAATAAGCACTTTTTTGAGGAAATTCCTTTTATCATCACTAGCAAATCACAAGCAACTGAACCTGAGACTCTATTTTGCACTTCCAGTGAACTGAACACAGTTGCACGAGCCTGAGCACTGCAAGGTTGCCTCCTTTTTCATGTTATACATGCAGACAGAGAGGGGGGGAAGCCGCCCTCCCAGAGTGACTTTTCAGAGTGGGACTTAATATGGCTGTCCTTGAATCTTGTAAGAGTTTTGAGCTGCAAACTTTACTCACTAAAGGTGAAGAGAAACTGAATGGGTCACTTCACCAAGACCTTTTGTCACTGTTTCAAGAGTATAAGTTCACATATAATGTCTGATGCCAGAGAATAAAGAGCCATAGATGACAGGCTCTTAAAGTGATAGAAGAATTCTCTCCAGAAGAATTGCTTTGAAGCAGACCAGAACTTTGTGCATATTGCTCATGGAAATGCTGCCAATGAATAAATACACAGACCAGCCTGGACCATCAAAATCACCTGAATGCAGACCTGGTATAAATGTAGTAGATGCAGAGCCAAGTTCTGATACAGCCACTTATAAAGACAGAAAGCCAATATTCAGACCCTAAACAGGCCAGGACAGAACTAAAAAATCCATTAGCTGCTACAAGGCCAAAACCAGGGGAATAAATATCTATTTTGTAAAGTACTTCTTCTACCAGTTCACATACTTTTCCTCTAATTGAAAGCAATATTAAGAATAACAATCTGCAAGAACATAGTCACTTAGAACGGAAATATGTCCCACAAAGTAAAGAGGATATGGAAGAAAATAAAGAAAAAATGTTATCTCAGAAATGTAGCTTGTTTATTCTTGGTCAAAATCCTCACTTCTTGGTTCGTTCTCACATGATCTGAAAAGTACTATGCACCATCAAGCAAAATAACACGGCGTATATACACTGAGACACATTCATGAGCTTGCAATGAACAGGAAAATTTGAAATTCTGCTCCTCCACATCTTTTTGGATAAGTGTATTTTGAGTTCATCTTCTCCTAGCCCTTCTTTCAGCAAATTCAGAAAATAAGGGAAGACTTAGAAGCTTCTCCATCCTACCACGTGTCTTTAAAAAACAAACTAAACGTCTTTTTGTTGTTGTTTAAAGG
The DNA here is from genome assembly GCF_009769465.1 of Tauraco erythrolophus. Classification (NCBI taxonomy): domain Eukaryota; kingdom Metazoa; phylum Chordata; class Aves; order Musophagiformes; family Musophagidae; genus Tauraco; species Tauraco erythrolophus. Next base: position 9,450,140 of record NC_141469.1, on the reverse strand, counting down.
AAAGAGTGGTATTCACACCTCCCAATTCAAGCGTTCTCCACAGTTCTTCAGGAAATAAGAGAAGTCAGAACAGAAGCCACTTTAGTCCTAGCGTTTAAGAGTGTTAGATAAGGCAGCTAATTTCCTTATCCATTCAGAAACCTGACAGAAGTTGGCCATGGTGTTCTCAACAGTGACATTAAAAGAAATATCTCATTTGATGAAGCTTCTGTGAGATTCCTTTATAGATCATGTGAAGAAAAAAAAAGAATTAAAATCCAGATATCTCATTTTACCATCTTTGAACATAACCTGAGTTTACAGGGAGCTAAATCACAGATGGTAAAGCAGCTTTTGGCTTCTAAGAGCAAGTCTCAAACCTCATAAGATTAACCCCCTATAATTTTTGTCATTAGAAGTAATAAAACAGCTTTTTTCAACTTCTAAAATCATTTTAAATCGTTTCCACCAGATGTTCATATCTGCAGTTCAGAACAAGCGTTCTAGAGATAACACTAGAACAGCTAATAAGAATTACAACCACACAGATTGAAATGCTGCTGCTCTTAAGGGTATCACAGTGCCTCTGCTCAAAGACTATCAGTTTCTATCAGGTGACGGTGACCTCGAAGTCACGCAAGAACTGCATTAAAAATAAACACGGATTATGGATAGTGATGGTTAGGTGCAGATGGAAGGCGCAGGCTTTCCCTGTTCAACCACAGACATACACATTTTCCCAGCATGTTTACAGAATACTGTAAATTCAAGCAATGCTTTTTTAATCTTCGAGGAAAAAAAGAAACCGAACTACAACAACTCGTTCTTCATGGGACATCCTTAACGAGGTATTAGGGAGGTATTTTTACACTGAAAAAGGCAGAATGGAAAAACTATCAAACTTTTCAGTAAAATCACTTATCTCATTCTCTTTCCTTTCCTAATCTGAGATTTAAGTGTCAGCAATATTACTTTTCTTTGAAATACTCACTCCTTGCAGTCATGAAAATGCTGGTATTTTTCACTTGACTTTATTTTGACATACACTGAATATACTCAGGTGCATGTATAATGCATCTGATTCAACTCTCATCTCATTAAAATATATTCCGAAACTGAAGTAGGTCTGTCACTTTCAACAGGTCAGAAGAGCGAGCAAGTTCATCGAGACTGATTGCACCACAACCAGTTTAATGATACAAATTGGCTATGATCCCTGTGCCTGCAAGCAAAGGGACTTCACATGGAAGCATTAAAAGGGTGAAATATTTAAGCCAAGCTTTAAGATTTATACCAATAATAAGTAAAAACTATGCACTCAGCCTGCCACACTTGCAGGACAGGAAGAGATCACCCAGGTTACTGAGCTCAATTCCCAACCACGTAATTGCTGTTTAGTCCAGAAGTTTCCACAAAACATTCACTGCACCCACACACGCCACAAAGCAACTTCCCAAGCCCCTTCACAAAATGAATGCTTCTCTGCAGCAAGGAAGCAGCCAACCAAGCAGTGCCCTTGAACGCTGTATCTTCCATCCCAAACATTTCTACAGGCATTTCCGCCAAATTCTTACATCAGCCCCAAAAGGGCATTTGCTCACATGCTCTTCACGTGCAGAGTAAGCCCAATACTTGAGAACCTTACCACTGAGTCCATCAGCCCTAACGTAACAAAGGGTGCCGCATCCCCAAGCCAAACATTCCCTGAGCTTTCAGTGACTTGCAAATTCCTAAAAACCCAGCAACTTTTGTAAAGCATTTCCATTTCAGTTTCATTTCCTTGAAAGATAATTGTTTCTTCATGTTAAAACCATCCTTTCAGAACTCAGACCAACACACAGCATGCTGATAGCTATTCCTCCTGAGGACTCTATTATAACATTTACCTTTTTCTTTTTTGGGGGGAGGAGGAAGGGAGGAGGAGGCGACAGGGTGGGAATGTGGACTCAAGCAAATGCCAGCCTTCAACCAAACACAGCTTTACAGAAACAGATGTGACTCTGCTGGCAACGTTACTCCATTTCCAAGGGCGGTCAAAGCATCTAAGAGCACTTTGTGCAATCACGCCACCACAATATGGCACAGATGGGGCAGAGGTCGTGACTTTTTAGCCACCACGCACCTGCAGCTGAGATTGCCATGCCAGGGCAGGACTGGTCAGGCTGGCACAGCTCCCAGCGCACTCTGCCGCACTGCCCCAGAGCCTGAAGGCACTGTGCTTTAGAGAGACACATCACCAGTGGCTTTTCCATCCTTTTGCATCACGCTAGCTCTGAGAGCTAAGCTCCGAGTTTTACTCATTGATTAGGTACAAACTTCAAACATACAAAAGCGACCTGACTCACACGGTACAATCGCACAGATCATTTTTAAAGGCAAGATCACAACACCTTAAACATTTCTCTTGGCTACTGTATTTCGCAGAGAGCACTAAGCCTTCTTCAAAATACTTGTAAAATGCTATGCAAATTAAACTACTAGATCATAATTCAAAATAACAAATGTCAGGCCACTAAACAACATTTGGATTTACATGTCCTTGTGGAAACGAGCAACAAACATCTAACTCTACACAAATAACTAGATACAGTTAGGAATACAGACATTTCTGCCTACTTCCCAGTACTTGCTGGCAGATGTAGTGCAATAGGTTGGAATCAGCAACACGAAACAGTACAGCAAATTCACTATTTTTACCAGCATGCATTATCACACTCCTCTGTTCTTAGCTCTGCATGAGATTAACTTAAAAGAAACAACAAAACCCATGCTGGACAGCAATGTCAATATCCTTCCTTTTACTTTTTTCCTTCCACACTTAAGTCCTAGGAGTTACACGCGTAAGAGTGAAAAAAATCCTAATCCTTTTTCCTGGCTTCCTCAGAGCAGAAATCCAGACATTACCCCATAAAACTGGCATGGTAGTGTGCACACACGTACACCCTTGTGCAACACACCACAGAACTTTTCATGCTACTACTGTGCGGTTAAGAACACCGAATACTTTTTCACTCAGTTTGACCCCAAGTAGAGAGACGATCAAAGAGAAAGATGTAAAGTGTGTCAGTCTTTGTTATGCAAATAGCTACACAGAACCAGATTTAAAAAAATAATTATACATGAAAAAAATCTACATCCTCAGGTCAAAGGTTTTACATAGCACAAATCCTACTCAAGTATTTTAAGGGCTGTATAAACCTCTGGGTAAAAAAAGTGTATAATTCAAACTCTGACAGACAATTAAGTGTAACCGTGTTAACGGGTGTCACTATAATAAACTGCACTGAACAGCTGCAGTGACAGTATGGGAAGAAAGCAGAATTATGACAGATGTACACCCTGAAGACAAACTGAAAAACCAGCTTTTCCTGAACATAACTCACTAACTGCAATGAAACTAGGACCCAATTATCTCTAGGGCACAAGAAATTGCTTCAAAACACTTATTGTATAAATGGATGCAAAGTGTGACATAGTCTTAATGAAGGGGACAGTAGGTGAAGACATTTGGCTTCTACTACTGTATTCTTTTTAAGTAGCTTGTTTATGACACCACCCCCGTCTTCACCAACTGACACCGGACATCGCAAGGAAAAAAACCTGTTTTTTCCCCTCTATGCTCAGACAAACAAACAAACGAAAAAGAAAAGGAACTATATCAAAAATGTTATACTATTCAAATCCACCTAAAGCTTTGTAATTCCTCTTTATCATCCATGAAAGCTTTGATAAAGGCATTTTACAGTCACGATGATACAAGAAGAGTTCTTAAATTAAATACTACAGTAATATATAGCATAGTCCACAGTACAAAAAAAGCCACAGACCTTGTATTTGGAGAAAAGATCCTCCAAGTCTCATGGAACAAAAAAGTATGTTCCAATGCCAAGAGCATTCTCCACAAGGAATATTTCTACTGACTTCAGCACACCTATTCAAAATTTCACAAGTAAAGGCAGAAGCACAATTTGGACATATCAGCCCAACACTTCTTAGCAATTCACGTGCTCCTTCATGCACCTGTGCAAGTCAGCTCATAACATTACTTTACAATCTAGGCAGTGGCAGCAAATTATTCCCCAACTGTGCTGATGAAACTGACCGCCCAAAATCTTAAGCAATGACAAATGGGGCTCCGTGAATTAATTCAACCTACCCTGCACCCATTGCAGTTCATCTCTTCCATCTAGGAAAAGCTGTCAGCTTGGTCAGCTCCAGCTGAAAACAGGAGCGCAAAGCAGAACTACCAACCACATGGAGAAAACGTTTGAGGAAAGACTTCAGGTTTTTTTTACTATATTCTGTGAATTGGGAATGAAACCAGAGAAGCTGGAAGGGAAATCTGCAGCTGTGAGGGGAAAGGGAAGTTTATTATTATTATTTTATTTTAAACATATGTATTAAACATAGCTCAAAAGCAGGGAGCGAGTGGTATCTGAAGCCAGAGGGAAAAGCCTGCCACTAAAACATACAACCCTTGCTGTTTCAACAATATCCCACTGAGTGTGAGAAACCTCTAGAAATAGAATCATAACAAGCATATTTTGGCATAACTTTAATGAAGGTTTGCAAGTGTGGGCAGCTTTTGACTTACTTAAAAGTCAGCGCCTGCTTAAAAAGGAAATGATTCCAAATCACAGCTAAGTCTTTCTGTAAAAAGAAAAAAATACGGGCTAGCATAAAAGCATCTTCCTGCTTTAACATTAAAATGTCAACTGAAATGTGTCGCTAAACGCTATTATGATTTCTAATAGTACCTAACAGCTACTCAAGGAGAAGCAATCTATTTTTAACGCTCGTGTGCAGCCGCACAAACCAGTCGTTCGCATGTCACACACCGCCGGGTCTGTACCGGACCACTGACAGGTCTCGGGATCCCACGGACTTCACCACGGGTGAATCCAAAGAACTTTATTAGAATAAAGCTGTCGGCTGAAGGAAAAGAACGAGAGCGAGGGAGCGGGCAGTCGGAGCCGCGCACTCCGCCCGGGAAGCGCGGCTTTTTGAAATGGCCCCGCAGGTGAGCAGCGCCTCCGCCGATCCCGACGGGCGGCCGCCGCCCGCCGCGCCAACGGCTGCCGCCTCAGGGCCGCCCTTCCAGCGGGCGGGAGCCGAGGCTGGAAGAGTAAATTCAAAAGCGGCGCCTCACGCCCGCCGCTCGCCGGCTCCGGGCCGGCCGGGTGCCGCTCGGGGCGGCTCTCCTCCTCCTCCTCACGCAGCGATCCCACCTCGGCTCCCGGCCGGGGCGGGCGGCAGCTGCCCCGCCCGCCGGCCGTTAACGCCCGCGCCGAGGGCTCCCGGCGCCGAGCAGACGGTGCCGCCGGGCTAAACCTCCCCCGCAGGGGTGGCACCTTCCCGGGCAGCGCCACGGCCGCCGGTTGCCATTTGAAACGGCCCGGCTCGCCCCCCCTCCTCCTCCCGGCTCCCTCTCCTGCTCCTCCCCGCCGCCGGCCGCACCAATCCGCTCGGCCCCGCCTGCAAATCAAACTTGGTGCCCCCGGCTCCGCTCCCTCTCTCCCAAACCCCCGTCACTGCCGACAACGGCCGAAGCACCTTCCTCCCTCCCAGCCCCCGCCATCCCCACGCTGCGAGGGAGGGAGCGGGGAGGGGAGGCGGCGGGACGGCCGTTTGGCGGATTGAGCAGCAGCAGCACGGCGGAGACTTGAGCTCATTTTCTGTGTCTGTCTCTCCTCCCACTCCCAGACAGTTCTGGAAACTGTGTATCACCTCTTGTCACAGGAAACCAACCAGCAGGCGGTGCAAACAAACAAACACCCTTTGCCTCCACCCTCCCCAAAATAACGAACACCCACCGCCTACCGTTAATGAACGGGTGGGCGCGAACGGGAAGGGAAAATCAGGAGAGGAGGAAAAAAAATTTAAAAAATCATCCTCCGAGCAGACAACCACCCGAGCCCAGGGCCAGGCAGGGTGGCAGCGGCAGGGCGGCTTTGTCTAATTTCAGCAAGTGGAATAATCGCTGGAGCCGCACTCGCCTCCTCGGAGAGGCCGAGGGGGGACCGTTACACAGACACGGCGGTTATACGGCGCACCGCAGCCCAGACCCATGTCGCTTGCCAAGCCCCGGGGGAAGAGCGAAATCGCGGAGCTACCCTGACTGGCGCCCGAGCAACTTCAGGCGTTTGCCGCCGCTCCCCCGCGCTTGTTGTTCTGCTACGTTACGTTACGTTCGCCTCTCAACACCGCCGGTGATGTTCCGTTCCCCCGTAAACAAACTCCGGCACGGCAACGTCCTGTCCCGAGGCACCCGCCGAGCCGCGGGCGGGGGGCCCGCCCCCCCCGCGTCGTCCCGAAGTTTGCACCGCGCCCCTCTCCGTGCCTGCTCCTGACAGCGTCCCGCTCTCGCACTTCCAACTCCCCGACTCGGGGCAGGAGCACGGCGCTGCGAGGCCGCCGTGCACCTGCTGGCCGCTGCCCCGGCCCGACGGCAGGGATGCCGTCCCCCTCAGCGGCGGGCCCGGGCTGCTCCGCACGCCTCCGCCGCGCACAAGCTCTCACACACGTGCACTTCGGGGCTCTCGCAAGTCGCTCTCCAGCAGGAGACACCGTGCGCTCGCCTGGGGGAGCGGGCGGGCAGGCGGTGACCGGAGCACCTCTGACAGCCGCCGCTCTCCACCGCCGGCAGAACACCCGCCGGTGCCCCAGAGCGCACCTTCCTGCGCCCATCGAGGACGCGACTAACTGGCTGCGGCTCTCCCGCTCCGCAGGGCAACTTCTACTTAATTTCACCGATGAGCAGTTTTTATGCTTTCCAAGCATTTTTTTTTTACCCCCTGTGAGCAAAAGACAAGTGCGACCAGGCGGGTCGGCGTAACTACAAAGCTGCTCCTGCACATAAACACCTCCTCCCCCCACGCACGCTCCCGCCCTCGGCGAGAGAGACATGTGGGTGACACGGTGACAGACACTGGCCATGGTTCCCCCCGCCTTCTCCCTGCGCATCAGGATCCGAGCAGGACCTGCGCTCTGCCATTGCCATCTGTCTACCAAGTTGCTCCAACGCTTCCTACTTTCCGCGGAGGGTGATGCCCAGCGATGCGCCCGAGGCGCCCTCCCCGCCGCAGCCTGCAGCGATGCCCGAGGCGCGGGGCCGGGAGCGCGGCACGCCGTCAGCTCACTCGGCCGCGGCACCTTCCAGGCTGCGCGCTCCTTACTTGCCGGCGCCGGAGCCCGCAGCGCAACAAAAAGCCGCCCGCCGCTGCCGGCACCGGCCCGCCGCGCCCAGCAGCAGCGCAACCTCCGCTCCCTCCTCCCACCGCCCCGTCCCTCCCGCCCGCCCCAGCCCGGCACAAGTTGCTTGTGGGATAGCGGAGCCGCAACTCGGCCGCCTCCCCTCGCCCCGTACCGAGCCGCACGGCTCTTGGCGCCATGTTAATGACGTACTATCTTATTTCCACTAGGCAGCGACCTTCGGCACGAAACTGCTCTCTCGCCGCCTCCAGAGCGACAAAAAAAACATCAAATATGGCTGTGCTGGCGGCTCCCCCGGCTGGCGCTGCGGCGGGGCGGCGGCGGGCACGGTTACCTGCTGGCGGCGGCGGCGGCGGCGGGGCGGCGGCGAGGACGGGCGGCGCGGCCGGGCTCCCCCTGCGCGGAGGGCTCGGGGCCGCCTCATGAGTTCGGCGCGGCGCCGGGGAGCGGGCGCGGAGAGCGGCTCCCTGCGCCACACACACACACGCGCCCGCGCTCCCTCTCGCACACACAGAGACTCCCTCTGACTGACGTTTGTACTTGTTATGGAGGAAGGACTCCGTGAATCAAACTCGTTTCTGGGTCACTGCTGCCACAGGGGGGAGCTGCTTTAATCCCCTGCCAAAACGGGAAGGCGAGGGAAGGGGGGGGAATAGTAATAACGTAGCGCCGGCGTGGGGAGGCGGCGGCGGCGGCCCGGGGGGAGCCGCCGTTAACTCTTGGCGGGCCCGGGCGGAGCAGCGCAGCAGCGCGGGGGGGTCCCGCCTGCCGGGGAGGCTCTCGCCGCCGTCTCCCCCTCTCCCTCGGCGGCGGGCGGCTTCCCGCGGGGCTCCGCGCTCCCTGTGCGCCGACCTGGCCGGAGCCCGGCGGTGCGCGCTCGCCCGGCTCCTGCCGCCTCCGCGCCTGTTTCCAAGCGGGCTCGGAAGTGAAGCCAGGAGGCAACGTTGCAAGGCTGGCAGCTGGGAAACGGTTCGTGTCTGCACCCGGATCCCGCCTGTGGCACTGCTGGCGTTATCCTGCAACAATTAACTCTCCTCTCCGAAAAATTTAAGCCGATTTCACAACCAGGAATTAGAACGCTGCACAGGCTCCCTGTGCGTAACGCATAATTCACTATTTTTCAGGCAGAGAAACTGAGGCACGTAAGAGTTAAACGCTGTGGCCACATACATAGCGCATAATTGCCAGGGCAAGAATAAAACTGCAGGCTCCCTATTCTCAGCCCCCGGCGTTATCCCTCCAGCTCCCTAACTTTGATACTCCTCAAAGACTAGAAAGAGCTAACACATACCGCGGTTCAGTTCACATCTTTCTAGCAGGAAACGAAATTATCCTAAATTGGCACCAAATTACACACTAAATTTCCCATTATCAAAAAGTATGTTTGAATGCAGATTTCTTTATTTTCCACAGAAAACGTTTTACCTCACACCACGCACCTGCGCTCCCTCAGTGAAGGAGAACTCCCCCTTTGGAGCAGAATTCCTGAGCAAATACAGGATGAGGTAATAAACACTACGGAAAAGATTCATCATAATCTCGGCAACAGAATTAAGGTGATCTGTGGAAAGTAATCCCCGTAGTATGCAAATACAAATTAATGCAGCCCCCACAGCAATATTAGTCAGCCAAAGAATCACACCTTAGTTCAAAAGAGGAATTGGGTCGTTACTCATCCATGCAAACCAAGGCATTTATCCTGATGTCTCACCCACCTACCTAGCCAATAATGAAACAGTACTTACATTGCTACACATCCTAAAGAGTTGTAGTTTACTATAAAAATATCCTTTCCTCCACCCAAGATATTTTTTTCACTGTGAAAATAAGACAGTTGTGGTTTTTTCATAGAACACCCTGAACTATCTTCAGGGTTTTAGAGCCTAAACTAAGACTTTGATTCCCCTTGTTTTCATCTCCATTAAAATAAAAAAACACACGCACATTCTCTACGTTCTCACACGCTTACCTTGGCATCCAGACCTGTGAGGATACCTGACGGAGTAGCTTTGCACACATCAGCAGTCTAACTAGAAGTAGCTCCACTGATGTCATTCACGTTCGCAGGATCAGGGCCTTCGCTTTTTGCCATTCGTGGTACAGCCATCAGGCATCTGTGATCATCTGTGCGACACACCAGATGGTATTATCTGATAAAATAGTCCACTCATTGCCAGAATTGCATTCGTGCACCCATCATCTTAACCTCCAAGGTTCCAGGAACCTACTCCAAGCACTCATGTTCAATACTTCCAGAGGAGTCAGTGACTGGCGACTCTGTTGGTCTGTATTATCTGCAGAGCATGTGCCCGCTGCTGTACTATGGCATCAACCCCGTCATAGATTAGGTCAGAGCTTTTTCACTCAGTGGTCTGCAGGTCCCTTGGGAGCTCATGGACGACTACTCATAGATCCATAAAAAGTAATCAAGATTAGCAAAGCTACTGTCAGTTGGCATTTACTCTACAGAGGTACGCACCTCTACTAGATAAATATGATTTTTTTTTAATATTGCCCATTGTAAAAGACTGAAGAGTAGCAGGAAATGCTCTTTGTCCCACTTTTCTGAATTCTTTCCAAAAAAGTTGAGAACTGGCTTCTGAGAAAACCTTAAATGTGAATGCGTCTAATTTCTAAAGACAAGTAATAGAAACTTTGCTGTCTCAAACTCCTTAGATTTGAGGCAATATTTTTGGGTTTTTTTTTCTGTAATTAGTTTTCCTTTACATATACAGCCAAGTTTAAGTTACATCTTGTATTTTAGGAAACATTTCTCTTGGAAGCCATGCAAGGCCATACATGTACGAACAGAATATGAATGTTTGCAAAACGGTGGGCTGTGTTTTAGAAAGTAGTGCCTAAAAATGCTGTCTAAATTACTGTAGAAAACTCACCAAATGTGAGCCCTCTGTGATGTAAAAACAGCCAGTCCAGCCTGTATGAGGAAGGTAATGCAACTGGAACAAAGATGGTCTTTCATCTCTGTGTGCAGCACATCACTGAGACTGTTCTGGAAAATATTTTAAAAGGAAATATTGAAAAATTGAAGGGCTAGTAGCTGAAAGAATAATTTTGGAAATTAATGGAAAACACTTCACAAATAAAAGGTTATACCTTGTACTGCTTCAACACTACAGGTATGAAGTTGTATACTAGCATAGCTATGGTCAAACAGGAAAGAACATGATAGAACACACCAGAGTAAGCCACTGGCATCATTATTACAACAGTGCTAAAAAAAAAAAAAAAATAATCTACATATGGTCTAAATAAAGTGATGAGTTGTTCACTGCAGAATCAGCTTTAGCAGCTTACGACACCATTACGACTCCTGCCTGAGAACACCAGCAGCACACACCGCAACGGACTGTATCAGTGATCCTCACGTGCTTCCCTGCGAACAGTGCCAGAGCCCGCAGGCTCCCTACGATGGAACAGAGGAGGATGGTAAAAGGAAGCCACGCGGGGCAAAGAAAGGGAGTCTTAATTCTGTGTTAAACATCTGATCGCAGTCGGACTCTATAAAAACTGGGACTCAAAACAGTGAGGGATGACCTCACAGTAGTCTTCTGCTGCTGCCTGGTAAAATTCAAGGTGATGGGTACAGCTTTGCTGCAGGTAGAGTCAGTAAAAGTTTTGCTATGGGAATCAGTGGGGCCAGAATTTCACTCGTCATCTCTACTAGATATTTATTCTCTCAGCAAAGCAGGCATTTTGTTGTAATAAATAACGCCATTAGACTGTGCCTCACTCGGCCATCTTTGTATCAGCATTAACACTCATTCCAGGAGCATTCAAAGAATTTGTCTCAGACTTGGAGTCAGGCTTTGTGCTAACACACAGAACTTCTGGTCCCATCTTCATCAGATATAGTCACTTATATATTCAATTTTATTTAAATTTTTTGATCTTTTGTATGGTTTCTTAATGTCTCCCTTTTCAGTGTCATTTCTGAGCAGATGCACAAAGCCAAGGAAATAATATGTGGCTTTTTAGCACTTTTTTCCCCAGCCTTTCATGGAAACCTGTTGCTGCAGCAGTGTCTGATAAAATATTTTTACTTACTTCTTTCTTCTTTTTAAAAAAAAAAAAACTTGATAATACTCCTTTTACACTTGGAATCTTTTCTACTAATTCTTGCAGAGTCTCTGCACATGAAGGTGGAGCTAATGAAGTTGGGTTTCTCCCCACTGTTAAACTTAACCCAGGTATCATTCAGAACTCAAAACTGTTCTTTTGCTCTTTTGGCTCCAGTTTTTAAGACCTTCCACTTCCATTTTCTTCTCCTTTATTTTTAAGATTAGAAACTTCAGGGGAGGAACACAGTATGGATCCAAACCAGCACTGTCAAGACTTTAGCTGGTACGTGAAATCTTCAAGAGTAAGAACTTCGGAAAGCTTTCACATCTCCTGTGAGAGATGTATGTACTGCAGAGAGATAAGACAGATGCACAGTTGGGCCAAATCCTGTTGAGGTCCATTTTGTCTCTAGTTGGTCTACTCACATGAGCAAGGGAAAAAAAAGATTTTGACTCATGCGTATGTAAATCTATGCCACTTAGGAATTACCTAAGTGCAATATTTTTAACTCCTGCAGAAATAAAACTTGCTCACGCGGCTTACGTATAGACCATAGAGCAACACGGTTGTCAGTTTTGTCTAATTCAAATACATCATTTATGGCAACGTGGCACCTGACCATTTCACAAAATTATGCACAAAAAAGTTAATTTGTGCTCTGGCTTTTTCTTCCTTCTCCTTATCTACAAGCACTGAATTTTTGATGTGTCTGGATTAGGGGGGGGTCAAAAAGACTAAGCTCAGGTGGTATGTTATTTCCTTTTACTTTGAAGCTGAGGTTTACAGCTACCAGGATGGCTTGTGGGAGTGATTTGCAGATTCACAGGCCATGCTCGGAAGATATGCTTTCTCCTGCGCTCACAAGCCGTATTCTTCTAGTTTATAGTTCCTTTCTTTTATTGAAATGTAGTTGTTGTGAGAGGTCATTAACTGGGTGTATGAGCCAGTAACCCAGTAAGCAGAAGCTGTGCCATTAGGGGATGAGGATGGAGACGGAAATTAATCTTAGAGCTGAACTTCGTGTTTAACATGCTATCAGACTGGATGCTTGCAACAGAGAGACTAGTGTAGTCTTTTAAATGACAAAACTTGAGAAGTAGAGATTATCGTATTCATTTTATGTGTGGGTAGGCAGGGGCATACAAAGGTTAAATCACTTGCACAAGTCACATGTTAAGTCAGCATTAAAACTGAGAATAGAAATCTGAAGTCATGCCTCTCAGTCCAAGGTTTCTAATGATTAAACTATACCCTCTCCTTTGGCCTGGTCTGTAGCACATACCACGGTACAAAGTATACCTCCATGACATTTTGCACATAGATAGCTTAAAATATTTTTGTGAGTCAAACACCAGCATTGCACAAATATGCGGCCGCTGACGTTGTATATTCAGGGGAACAGGGAATTGGGAACAGGTATGCCCAGTAGGTAAAATTTCCTAAATTCCAAAATCTAAAAGCACAGCTACTGAAATCAAGTGTTTCTGAATTATTCTAATTGAAAACAGAAGCTGACAGGAAACCAGTAGAACAAAACCTCAAGGGGAGAACTAGAAGCAGGCAGTTGACTTGCAGGTCTGCGAGTTAAGCAGGATGAAGCTGGTGCATCACCTTGAAGGTAAACACCACAATCTTCTACACGACAAGTGAAGCAATTAGCAGCCAAGGTAATGCCCTAAGTACAGGAAGAATGGATTGTGAAAACCCCGGGCAGGTGAGAGTTTAGCAGCAACAGATCCAGTCTCAGTTGAAGTATATACATGTGCCTATCTGGCAGCTCATCAAGCAACATTACACTGGCTAATCTAAATGAACTTCGATATTAAATTGTGTTTGTGCAGGCAGAAATCATGTAGTGAGAGAAAGGTGCTGTGAAAAGACTCATAGAAGCGTTCAAAAGAATCTGATTACGAATTTTCCGATTGCAGAGTGTGTCCTGATAACCGGTTGCTCAAAGTGGAGGAGAGGTACCAGTTTATTGGGGAAGTACAAGAAAAATCAATTTCTTTTTTCAGTAACAACCTAGTGCCAAAATGATTTTAAAAAATAATAATTTAAAAAGGCAACTTAAAATCTGAATCCTTAAGATCAGAAAAATATTAAATAAAAAAAAAATCAGCTGTTGAAATTGCACTGAGCAGCTTGTAGTAACATTTCTGGAAAGAGCAGAAACCTTGGAAGTAGCTTCCCCTGTGGTCCTTCTGGGTTCCACTCGGTACTTTATGGAATTGTCCCAGAGTTGCTTTTATTTGTGGTCTCTCCTTGGAGAGCGTCTTCCAAACGTGATGACTCACAGTTCATTGAATGTAAAGCTGTTTCCAGACCATGAAACTGAGGTCTGCCACAAGGGCCAAGAGATCATACACCCTCTGTGCAGAAAACGGACCTAGGACAATTATACATAAGTTACAACGCAGAGGAGATACTCTGTTTATCCTTAGTGGACATAGCTCTCTCTCCTCAGTTTACCACTTTATCAGTTTCCATGCTTGAAATCCCCCGTGGGGGATGTCTCAATCACAGTTTTGACAAAGGGCAAATTTTCTCCCTTAATAGTTAAGAGGTCCACTGATTTCAGATGCAGTTGTCCTGAAACCTACTTCAAATATGAGTAACTTTAGCTCCATAGTACACACAGACAAGGCAACAAGGGTATAAAGAAGCCATCACTTCTAAATAAAGAAAATGCTAGTCAAACAAATAGGCAACTGTTGTTTACTTCAGCTATTTTACTTAACCAATTATATGTTTTAGAAATTAAGTCGTCCAATGTTTTAACACACAGGAAAAATGATTAATAAAAAATGATTAACTAAATTAAATGTCTTTTTCTTGTGGCAGTATCGATCGCTGAGCTTTTCTACAAGCTTCATGGCATAAGTAAGCACTTCATTTTTTAAGTTTAGAAAGTTTTAATCAGCATAAATGTAATATAAGGTGCCTCACGTACTTCCGTTTCACTACCATATATGTATTCAGAGGTTCAACACTAGCAAACAGGACTCGGAACAAGAGGCTCAGAATATCCAGGACAAAAGAACCTTTACACAGGAAGGGAAGTTGAGTCCTTCTCTAACCTCCCTCCCTCCATCTTTCACCCCCGAAAAAGGGCGGGGGGATACTGGGATAACCAGGGCAGCTTATCCCGTGTATCAATGGGCCACACAACCTCGCAGCACCCAGCCCTAGCTGACTGCCTCTGTCTCTGGCTGGCATTAATACAGACCCAAAACAGAGTCCACACTGTCATGCTTCCGCTTTGCTAAGAGCTTATCGGAAACACAAGCTCAGTAAAAAGTTCACAAACGTAAGAAAAAGCCACGGCACCCTTATCAAGTAGAGCTTTATTATCTGTTTTGCAAATAAGACATTGAGACATAATGGTAGAGAGATACAAATGAAAACGCCCCTGGCAAAGCAAAGAGACTCGATCTGGTGATTCAGCCCTAACATATGACAATAGCATAATCCTTCAGTGCTGTGTGGAACATACACAACACAAAAGGTCAACTATCCTTAACGCGGCATTTGCACACTGGATGTGTCTAACTCCAAATTTCTGCCTCAGACTTTAGGGGAGCAATGAGAGTTGTAGGAGGTGGCAGAGCCTTTGCACATGAGGATGTTCAGAGGCAGAACCTCAAATAGCTGCATAGTAAATTTTTAGTGCACATAATGTAAGCATACAGGATGCAAAGAGCCCTCAAGTCATTTCATACCATTTATAACAGTAATTCTGAAGTTCCTTTTTTTTTTGTGGACAAAGGAGTTTATTGTTTAGTTAGAAGTTACATCTTCTTCGTTACTGCTCAAAGCCGAGTCTGCCACAAATCTGTTTAACTAAGCACACAGTGAAGAATGAAGAAAACTTGGAAATCAAATCATTACTGTGGCTCCTGTGAACTTTGCTTCACTAAGCAAGAAAACCTGCAGCAAACAAAATAGTCTCTGACCTTCCAGAACAGCATTTAAAAAAAAAAAAAAGTCTGATCTGCTTACATGGGCAGATTTTGGCACAGGGTAAACATCTATGTTTGCTCCTCAAATTGCACAAGTCGGGAAAGAAAACCTCTCTCTCTTTTACCCAGGACATGCTTTTAAACTTTTGTACATTTATGTTTCTTCGACAATCTGAGGCTGGTTACGTTCTTCACATGGAAGGGCACGTACTGGGGCAAAGCAAACGTGCCAACTGCCTGTAATCTGGTATCTCTAAAGGAGGAACGGGCACATCCTGCAGCACACATATCCTTACGTAACTGCCAAAACCACCGCTCCAGCCGACGCGGCTTCTCAAATATTCAGGCAGCCGTAGCAGCATCTCTGCCCTCGGCCAAAGCTAAAGGTGAGCCCACAGTGTCTCAGATCTCTTCTGGAAACGGGCCCAGCTACTTAAGGGAGCCAGGCAGAGTCTTCAGCCACAGCACACGAAAGGGGAAAAAAGTTTACAGAAGATAAGTTCAGAAAGCCTGAAAGAGCACCTGCCGTGTAGCAGGCAGTCCCATGCAGAGTACAGCTCGTACCGGCACTCTGGTGTAGTGCTTTGGGTCAAAAACATCTGTAATAAAGCACATATTGACTGATAGGCTGGACAGACGCACGGAGGGAGCGAAGGGATTTTTCCTCTCCCAACATACCCTGAAAGAGGGCAGATTTAGATTAGATCTAAGGAAGAAATTTTTCACTCTGAGGTTGGCGAGGCACTGGAACAGGTTGCCCAGAGAAGTTGCAGATGCCCCATCCCTGGAAGTGTTCAAGACCAGGCTGGATGGAGCTTTGAGCAACCTGATCTAGAGTAAGGTGTTCCTGCCCATGGCAGAGGGGTTGGAACTAGATGATCTTTGAAGTCCCTTCCAACCCAAACCATTCTATGATTCTAACTGGCACGAGAGCCTAGAGCAATGATTTGGCTCTATCTTTACATGTTTATATTTATTTCCTGCTTTTCAAAGAGCTGCTCCTGTGGGTTCTCTGGGGTCTGCCCGTTTTTAAGGAAATTAAGCATCTTTCATGACTGCCTTAATGAAACCTTGCAAGCATTGTGCACTCAGTAGTGCCTGACACATGCCTCAGACATCCTAGTTATCTTGTTTGCAGAACTTCCATTTCAGTGAAGGAAATCAGTGACCAAACCTTGGGCAACATAATGAGAGCCCAAGATCACCCACCGACTGTGTAAGCCCTGTCGTTTCCTGCGAGCAGAATGAGTAAGTACTGAAAATGCGTACTTCTGTCACGTACTGTCCCCAGCGAAGGAGCACCATTGACTGAGTAAGCTTTTTACCCTTCAGAATACAATTAACATCAGCTGGTTAAATGTTTTAAATCCTTTTAAATTTGCCAAAGA
Source organism: Tauraco erythrolophus (assembly GCF_009769465.1). Taxonomy (NCBI): domain Eukaryota; kingdom Metazoa; phylum Chordata; class Aves; order Musophagiformes; family Musophagidae; genus Tauraco; species Tauraco erythrolophus. The sequence goes on along the minus strand of NC_141469.1, from coordinate 9,433,522 downwards.
TATGCTAATACCCTGAATTCTGTATTTTTCCATGAAAAACTAGCAGTCCAGAAAATCAAGCTAAAGCAAACACACAAAATCCTTTTCTACTACATGCACACATGCACGCTTTGTTTTTGTGAGTTCATCTCGAAGTCAGGAGATCTCAAAGCCCACCTAAGGGAAGAAGACACTGATACTCATCTTATTTTAAAAATTCCTTCCACGTACCTGCAGTTTGTAAGCAACTATTGAAACCAAAAGCATGAGTTGAAATTCTCATTTCACTGGGAATGAGTGTTTATGCCACTAGCTTCCCAGGAGTTAGGATTTTTCCTGAGCCTATGTTTTGTAATTACAGAGAATTCTATATAGCAATTGCCATTCAAAGTGTATGATAATATTAGTAAGTTCATGTATCAAACACAACACATTGTACTCTGATTGAGGACCACCATCTCAGCCTGAACATTGCACCAGGAATTAGTTGACAGAGGGTTCAAAAGCTGCACGTCATTTCCAGCATATGCACCAAATGAAATCATACTTAGCAAGATGTCTGCCACACTAACCCTGTTTACTTTTCATAGCACAAAAATAGACACATTTAACCCCATGAAAATTTAGGCCAGGTCTGAGAGCATTAAGCACAAGTAAAGCAAAAATGTGCTAGGTTACTGAGATGAGGTTCAAAGGACTTTGATGTCCAAGGCTAAAAACATAGTTCAGCAAATTCTTGCTCATTTGTCTGGCTCTGGAATAGTCTAAACTTACTTAGTACCTCCCTGCATGATTGCAACATTCCTTGAAGATCTCCAGCTCTTACTTTTTTTGGCATGATCTGAACTGCTTGAGTTTGCATAACGAGGTCATGGCTTCAGTCTCAGCCCAAGGAAGCCAGATGGGCTGATCTAGGGCTACCTATTGGTTAGATGCTTCCACTTTCTTAAAGCTGAATTTCGCAACTCTCTGCTGGAGAGCCAAAGGGCCTGCTTGTTCTCATGCTGCTGCATGGCTCCTATGTGCTTCATTGCACAACTTTAATAAAAGGGATGGAGAACACACATTTCAGCCCAAGTTTTGGACTAAATCATTATATCTCATATCTCTGTACTTACTGGTTTTGCTCTGTCTACACTATTTTTTTTAAAACTGCAGGAAAAAACTCTTAATGCTTGACTCATTTTTTAAAATTACACTAATATTTTAGGTCTGAGACTTACATAAGACTTTTGCTAGATATGCTACAAACATAGGACACCAGCTGAAAATATCTTAACATTTTTTATATTTTTAACATCTATTAATAAAGCCAGTACGTTCAGTTTACACTTCCCTATTGAGAAATCATTTTGTTCCAGATACAGGAAAATCTCCTGTATTTTTGCAAGGCCACAGCTTGCAAAAATTAACAAACAATACTTTTTCTAAGAGATTAGGTTCATAAGTATGTTACACTGCTTGACAGTGACAACAAACCACATTAATTTCCTCAAGAAAAAAAACACTTTTGCAAGAAACAAGTTTTTTTTCTTTGCACTAAGGTTACGTCACTTATCTCTTGGGTACAGATGACACTAATAACCATGTGCCTGTACTCCAGCTAAATTATCAGTTTCCTTTAAATAGTTTGAGGGAAGAAAAACAGCAAGAATGCTGTTTAGGAAAGAAGGAAGGCTTGGTCTTGAATCTAATTTCAAAAATTCTTTCGGTTTAGACTCCAAATTTTGTTCTACAGGTTTCACATTCAAAAATGTATCATTTGTGCATGCAGACTCAGTAGCTGCATATGTAGCTACCCAAACTGCACACGCTGTTGGCACAGTGCCTGCGCGCACTACAGCTGTCTCTAGACAAATTCTAGCCATTCACCCCAAGCATTTCAAATAATCTCCACCCTTTAGGAGACCACTCTTTGCCTTTGTGGGAGATACATATTTTAATCCTGAAGTCACTGGTCCTCATGAGTAGCATTATGTTTTCAAATGACATTACACAGAAGCATGCATACCCAAATGTTTGTAAATCAAGTTCTGAAGAGGACACCTTAATCCCTTGAGTCCCATAAAATGCATCACAGTTCAAAAATTGTCTCATATAGTTGCTGTGTAGAAGACTTGAGAAAGATCAGGTAGGTGAGGCTTTAAAAAACAAAAAAAAGGGTAATTCTGTTCAATTTCAGGTTGCAGAATGTCCTGTACCACTGAATTAACTGCTGATGCTTCAGCTGAGTCCTCCACATCTCTACAAACACCCTCTAAAGCTAAAAGAGTATTTATCTCCCCATAACAGAGGGTTCTGTCCACCAGGATTCAGCTAAACATTCAGGTCCTGTTCACGATCAGAATTTCACAGCCAAATACAGGTAGTACCAAGAGCATTCTAAGATTTCTACAGCAAAATGTAATGACTTCATTTTAATAGGTAAACACGATGAGCTCCACAATCGACTGCTGAGGCATTAGAGATCATTAAGCCCCACAGAGAAAGCACTAACATCCTGCAGTATCAAATTGTTTATCACTAATTTACAGAGACTGAATCCACAAATACATTTCTATCAATTTGTAGTTGCTTAATTAATTACCTATATTAAGCAAATTAAACTGAAGTATGCAGCGAGTACTCCCAGGACAACCAATGGCTATGTCACCAGCAATTCCTTCTTTTCTATTCAGAGAAATCCTCCCAGTTTTCTTTTTCTTTTAGTGGCAAAGACAATCATAAAAGGATGAAAGCTGCGATCTCACCAGCACAGTGGAAATCAAGAGTGACTTCTATTGCCCTGAGATTAGCAAGATAACTCCAAGAGAAGAACTTCATAAACGTGCATGAGTGAATAAGCAACCCAAACTTTGAGGAATCTTCAAATCGCAGTCAGAATACCCCTGCGCAGCTTTTCGTTACGGTAAGACCAGAAGAAGCCCACAGATAGCAATAAAGCACATTGGTGTTTGCAAATTCACTCTAAACTTCATATGTTGAGTCTTCTAGAAAAGTATGATTTATAAAAACTAACGTTTAAATAGCTTAATTGTTTTAACATATCAGATTAACACTAATGACTAATATTTACTGATTTGTTCTCTTTATATAAAATGTTGTTAGAAGCAATTGTAACCTGGCAGTTAATAACTTTTTGGATAAAGCTGTTCTGCTAATTCATTTTCCTCTTTTCATAGATTGATAGATTTCTAGGTTGGAAAAGACCTTGTAGATCATCGAGTCCAACTGTCCCTAATCCCCATTAAACCATATCCTCAAGTAGATCATCCACCCTATTCTTAAACACATCCAGGGATGGGGACTCAACCACCTCCCTGGGCAGCCTATTCCAGTGGCTGACAACCCTTTCAGAGAAGAAATACTTCCTAACATCCAACCTTTTCTTGTGTAAAATAATGCAATAGAAAAATCAACACTCAGATCTCAAGTGGTTACAAAAATACAACGTTCTTTTGCTTGAAAACAAAGCAAAACCACCAACAACAAAATTTTTGTCCACTATTTTCAATACCACGCAGGCTGCAATGAAGAAAGTTAACTGCCTGCCAGGTAGACCCAGTAACTCCGCAAACACTGTTTTACACATATTTAGGCCCAGAGACATCAACTGGACTATTATCATACCCCAAATTAGACAATTTCTTAAATCAGACTGGGTGCTAAGGTGCCCCAGGCAATTAACAATTTACTTTTTTAAAAAATAAAGCAATATACAGATTTAGATGCTTAGGATATAGTTCTCCTTCTGATACTATTCCTTAATCCACATTCAGTCCTTGTGCCGTGTTATCCCTATTGTGTGTACATACAGATTTTTAGTCACACTGGCAACAGAACCTGTACATGAAATATCACCACAGTCAGTTTATTTTAAATGTGTGCCTATTTTTGTTAATTTAAAAAATACAGATTTTTCTTGATAATCCAAAATCATCTTATAAAAATATTTGCTGATATTTGTGAAACTCAATTTGGATTTTGAAAAGAGGGTTGTTGCCATTCATTTTTCCTGTACTATAAGAATACAGACATTTGAGCATCATGTCTTCCCCTCTCATACAAAAACAAAACAAGCAAACCAAAAAACAACAACAAAAAAACCCAAAACCACCCAAACCAGAAGAGAACATATATGAAGGGCAATTCCACAGCTATTTTGTGGTAAATGAGAAACCACAAAGTGTCCCTTAGTGAATGTGCCAAATGTATGATCCAGAGTTGGGAATGTCCTCATTTCCTGACACTTTTCTTTTTTTTTTATCTGTTAGAACTGCTGATTGCTACATTCCATAGGGAGAGGCAGCCTTATTCTTCACTGCTTTAGGTGCCAGACTTAGAAATCACTAATTCTTCTGTTCTAGTATTACAGTAGCAGTTCTGAAAGGAAAAAGACATAAAATCTACAATTTGAGGGTTAATGCCTCTCCCCATCTTTTTCACCCCAATTTTGGGACATGATTTTTAGAATCTTCTTGGAATACTCTGCGAAATGTTAATTTTTCCCATGATCAAGGTCAAAGCACTTCTTCCATACTCGTAGATACCAACCTTCATACTTTGAATTAAAGGTCAAATTAATCAAACAACTTAAAGCCTACGCAAGTAAAAGGAAAACAGAAGAGAAGCTGATGACCAGAACAGCAAAACACTTGAACTCTCCAGACATTTGTAATGGTTTTAATGTCCAAATCTATGCCATAATTACTCTAAATCTGTCTTGAATCAACAGATTCCTCTGACAAACAGCAAAAACAGTAGATGAACTAAAGAATTTCATTGATACCACAGCAATAACATTTTCAGGAGAAAATTGCTTGTTAGATATACCAAGCTCCAACTGTCTAAGAAAACAATCTGCAATTTGGTTTCTTACTTCAAAGCAGGAGCTGGACATACAAATTTTCCTGGAAAATGCACTAGCTTGAACCCTAAATCTGACGAGCCATCCCTTCCTATGAGTAAGTAATGAACGCATAACATTTTACTAATATATTTATAATCTGCATGGTGAAAGTGAATAGCACTTTTCAAAGTATCTCTTCACTGGAAATCAGCGGCTAGATCTGGCTTCCCAAACACAAATTATACATTCCCTCAACAGTTACTCTGCTTCAGTCAATATAAAGTTTCCTCATCAAAATTCTTCCATTAATTGAGGAGAACCCGTCTTGTGTCTTTTCTTTCATTTTAATGCTTCTTATTTCCTCTTCTCCTGTTCTTCATGGATATTCTTTATGTTGTTTCCATTCTTGGCAGCTGTTCCTCCCAGAAGGTGCAACAGCAGCAAGAGACAGGAGTCATTTGGGCTCCGTTGGCCACGCAAAAGCATCGCACTGGTGGTCCCCTGGTTACTAAATGCAGCAAGAGCACCCTCTTTCTGAAGCAATTTTTGTGCCAGAAAGCCTTGCTAGTTTTCACAGTGGGCGAGTATCCTGTGACTGAATGAAATTTGGACTTCTCTATGCAGCTCAGTGGTATAAACACGTCACAATCTGAAACAGCTGTCTAGACATTCATCAAGCTGTTGGGTTTCAGCCCTCCATATTTAGACTTCGTGTGTCTAGTCTTGTTTGGACTGAAAAGGCTTAAGTATTCTCTCTTTCTTTGGCATCTTTGGTGCCTTTCCAGAGCGCTCACTAGCTCTCTATCAGTCACTCTTTCATGAGACTTTCTAAGTCCAATTGCTGTTCTGAATAAACCAATACTGACCTTCCTCAAAATGGGCCTTTTTCTGTGCCTCAGGACACTTCGATTTTCAGCTCATTTCTTCAGAGGGCACATGGCTCTTGAAGCAAACTGATCCTTCACTCTGTGTGCAACACAATGCCCACGAATCTCCATTTTAGCAAATACAAGCAGTTTGTAGATAGAGCTTTTAAAAGTGTCTATATACTAAATATCCCCATGTACATACTGATTCTCAAAATAGTCTAAAAAGTGTCCAAGACTAAGGCTAAAGTCCTCTAAGAGGTATACAGTTCTCCCTATTATACACACAGCTGTTCTCTGAAACAAAAGGCCCACCAAACATGAGCTTTTCCTCACTTCTCAGTGTACTTGTTCTCTCCATTCCAAACACAGCTACCAAAAGATCTCTAAATCCAGTTTTCTTTTCGTGGTATTACACAGACAAGCTTTGAAGTTCTTTAATCTGCCAGATGAGCCCTTACTTGCTTACTGGGCAGAATGGTTAGGGTTTTTTTCTGACCACTTCTTCTAGCATGTTTGTTAAATTGTACTCCTAATTCAAATTCCACCGAGTTATAATAGTCCAAGCACCTAATACATAGTAGTCAATGCAGAGGTAGTTGACTCTTTTCTTCTGCCACTCCCAGGAATCATTTCTTTAGGTAAGGCCATATGCTCATCTGAATCAACAAAGCTACACAGAAAAAAATGGTTGCCTAAGAGTAGGGGAACACTTCATAGAAATAACACAGAAGTGGCCTTATTCTTTGCCTCGTAAAACTGATGTTTCTTGGAGTGCATTTTCTCAATTATTGTACACTTTGTAATAATCAAAGAGAATTCAGAAAGTAAATGAGTTTACTAATTTATCAGTAAGTATGGAGGTCTATACTTCAGGACTGCCTCCACAGTAAAAGCGATCTGCAGAATGAGAAAAAAAAGCAGCAGGAATAATTTTTATTTCATTTGATTGGCTTTAATAACAAACATTCAGAGAAAAATCATGATGGCAATTTTTTTAAAAGCATCCATGTCATGGTTTGAGCTGTGGCAGGAGTTATGCTATCTATATTCTTGCAGTTTAGAAGGAAAGCCACCATGTAAAAACAAACAGCCCAAGATTTTAAACAGGAAAGCTTTTCTCTGGAGTTTTGTGGTGCCAATGAGTGACATTCAGGTCTGCAGGTACAGTTCCATTCAAGTCACCATCATTAAGAAACAGCTCTCCTGCACTTCAGAAACATGACCTCTCAATACAGACAAGAGTTCTTTGCGTTTATTTTAGTGATGAAAATAAGAACTACTAGCCTTTTAACTCAGCAAAGTATATCTATAAAAGAACAGAATACTATTTCACTCTGGTAACCATCAATAGAATTCCCTACTAAATTTCTGTCACATACATCTGATAACATCAGGATTAAACAAACGCTAAGTATGACACATCTGCTTTAAAGACTAAAACACCAAACTACTGTGCTGACGACCTGTATTTGCCAGTAGGCTTTATTAGTGATGGTAGGGACTAAACTGAGCTTGCAGGCTATTATTTATTAAAATGCTATCTTGTTGAAAACAGCACCAAAATGCTAATATTTAAGCCTATTTTTAGGACTCGCACCTCACTTTAAATACTTTTGTAGGTTGATGAGAATACAGCATAATTGTGGCTACGCTTTCATTAGCAGGTTGTGCAGCACAATCAGAGCAAGTCTGAAGAGCAAAATTGGCGTTGCTGGAAACCAAAAACCCTTGCTACAGGTGTTTCTGGAGGGAAGGGGAAATGCCTTATACTGGTTCTACCCCAGTCTCCTGCACTGAATGACCATTAGCAGTTTAAACACTTTAAATATGCTCCTGTAGCCTGCCTTTTGTCTTAGTTTAATCTAAAAGGAACTCAGTTTGTGTTCTCCAAGACAATTTGACAACACAAACCAATGCGAGGCAAGGAAGGAGGATGGAAAGATGCATGTTGCCAGGACATCCTCTCTCTGACCTAATACTTTAACATATATGCAGCCTGTGATGATCAGCAGAAATACTTGAGACAGAAAGCATTTAATATAGACGAAAAGGATAGAGAAACAGCATGTTTTCCATGAGAGTTCTGTTCTTAAAATCTTTGCCTGATTTAATAACCTAGTACCTTTTCAGGAACGTTACAAAGCCTGCTAACTTTGGAGTAACCATTTAGGAAGGGCAAAAAAGTTACAGCCAAGATGTCTGTTTAGTATTAATGTACCTTAAGGAAACTTAAATGAGACTGTGGTAGGAAAAGTAAAATTAGACGAAAAAGTTGCACTGCTCAGACATTTTTTTCTTTGAAAGAAAAGCAATTGTCTGTAGCCATATGGACAGAGATGTTTTCAGATACAGGAATAAAATACAGATGCTGGAGACTAAGTGAATTTCATATCTGTATATGGGTCTAGATTGTCTCAAGAAGAATGAGAATCAGATTTTGCTCTTCATTTCATGTGTGCACAATCACTAAAGCACCAAGGAGTTCTCCAAGTTGTAAATTAATTCATCATTACGTCTAAGAGTGGGACATCTCCTGGTTAAGTCTGGCCTTTAAACATTCATCTCCACTAAATGTAAAGGATATAACAAGTCAGTGTAATTAAACAGGAATTCTGACATACTGATCCATTGCCATCTCTTCTCTGTAAATTGAACGCAGACCCATTGTCCAGGAGTTCAGATTTCTGTGGTCTGAGGCTGAGTTCTGCAAAGCACAGAGGTATGACCTTGGCTTAGCTTTATGGAAAAATTATTGTTGAGCTGTGAGAGAGTAGGCAAGCTAAAGCAATGCAAGATAAGAAGAAAAAGTAGTAAGAAGTAAAATAAGTAAAAACAAAGATGAAAGTGAAATTTTTTACTTGGAAGCAGTGACTCAAGGACTCGAGAGACAAATACTGCCATGAAAAGGTAAAAAACCTCAAAGAAGTAATAGTCAAAAGTCAGCAAGATCAAGGAACAGTTTGTTCCAAGAAGCAGCAGAGGCCAATGCCTCTCCACCCGACTGACCAGCAGAGACTCATTAGATGTTTGCATTAGGAGTGGTGCACACGTTTCAGGTTGACCTAACAGAATGTTGTTCCTACCAATGTGCTAGCCAATGAATAATTACTGGGTACACAGTAGTTGTATGTACTCCCACTTGCAAGTCTCTGCGCATAGTAAAGACATCGATACTATCAATTTTGATACCTATTTTGACACCAGGAGGCATTGCTACTTACTGATGTCAATGTCCATTGGCATCACTACCCACTGATGCCTATTGACTTCAAAACTGCGATATGGACAGGCATTGATACTCACATGCTTCGTTGCCTTTTGATATCAATAGGCATCAACCGGCACCAACACCTATCAATATCAACACTGTTCAATACTGATAAGCATCAATACCTGTCATTTTTAATACTGATTTCAATATCTATCAAAAAGCGTTGCTACCTACCAATAAGTAGATTTATCAGTACATCTTGATTTTGAAACCAAATTTCAATATTGGTATGCATCAAAACCTATTTCACTACTAATTTTGATAACAAAAAGGCACTGAAAGAGTATGGTATCTCTTGAAAGGAACTGACATCTCTTAATATCCATGTCTGTCAATACCAATCTCTGTATCAGTAGGCATCGAAAGCTTTCAGTATCAATAGGCATCCATACCTATTGACACAATTTCAATATTGATTTTGATATGGTTAGACATTGATCCTTCCTGATATCAATAGGTATCAAAAGGGAGGCATTGATACCCATCAGTTTGTATACTGATTTTGAAATCAATAGGCATCAATAAACATTGATAGGCATCAATATCTATCGATTTCAATAGCTACTTATTTCATTAGTCATCGATACCTATTGATTTTGATGCTAATTTCAATATCAATAGGCATCTATACCTATGGATATTGATACTTTTCAACAGCAATAGCCCTTAATACCTATCATTTTCAGTATCTATTGATAGGTAGGTATTGATAGACTGATTTAGATACACACTGATACCTATCAATACCTTTTGACAGACATAGATAGTTATGGTTACGGTAATCATCAGTAGACATCAATACCAATTGATAGGCATCAATAACTATGAATTTTAATACCAATTTATTTTTATACCTATCAATACCAATCAATTTCAATACCTGGGTATATTAAGAGGCATCAATTCATATGGATGTTCACATTCTGGCCAAAGAGCCACATGAAGTTTTGGTATGTAGGTGATAGGAGGTATTATCTGTTATGGAGCTCGTTCACTTCTGCTATGCCTCCCAGAGCAAAATATTGAAGATAAAGCACATTATCCAATAAGATATTTTTCATTCAGAATCAAGTGTGCAAAATCCTGCATTGCAAGGGTCAGTGAGCATGTGCAAAATCAGAGGCATGGATGCAGGGGTCATTTGTTAATAACTGGCTCTTGATATTTAGACAGAGGACAAAAATATAATGGTCTTGTTATTTCATTCTTTCCAGGAATCCTGAGTACTCACATATTGCTCAAATTCATTTGGTTTTCTTGGAAGACAGTTCTCTTTAAAACAGGTACGTTTCCCTTAAGCATCTCTCCAGATAGCTCAGTTTCAAACGCTAGAGATGTAGTCCCTTCTTTCAGGTTTCGCAGAGTTATTAGTTCTATTTAGATTTCTCTCTGCAGTACTGGGTCCTCTGATATGCCCACGGTTTTATTTCTGAAGGCTGACAACACAGCCAGCTATCTCAGCTTTTTTACTTTCAGCTGCAAACATCATTTCCCAGGCCCACACACATACCTTCAAACCCAGCCGGGTGAGACAGACACACTCCCACAGAGCTGCCTGAGAAGCGACAGGGCTACGTGGAAAGACAGTTGGATTTACTGGCATTGTTTCTCACTTTCAACATTTTGTCAGCTCTGGATTTTGGGTTTAAATTTGCTTATGTGACTAAAGGAAAACTGATAGCTACAAAAGATATTGCTTCCTCATGTCATCCTAACACGGATCAGTGTTGCATGTGTGGTGTCACTGGCACCTCCTGAAGAGGCAAGTTTTCAAAGTTCACCTCTTGCCTGCTGCAGAAGGCTAGGATCCCCAGACTAATGCTTCTTGCTGATGGTAAATGTCACCATGGTATCACATTACCACAACTAGTTTAAAAAAGTCTGACATTTAAAAGATACCAACTTGGAAATCGCCTCCCAACTACACCACCGATGAATTACTGAGCAGCAAGGAAAAAACACTACATGGCATTTCAGACAACCTTCGTTCAGCACTTTTGTTTTTTCCAAGGATGTTTCCCATGCAAATAGTGACTCTGCCCAAATCCCGTTACCTGAAAAGCACTAACAAGAGCACAACCTTAAGGAGCATGGCCGATGGCACGTACTGGATCGGGTAAGGCAGGGTGGATACAACACACTACAGCAACACCTGCCACACAACACCTCAGAATTAAAACTAAGACTGGTCTCCACCCATCAGTGATGTATACCGGTATAAATGGTATCCCAACATCTGTGCAGCTGCTTCGTTAGCAAAACAGTCACAAAGCGTGACAGGGATTTTTAATAAAAACTGGCATGGTTTTCACGAGTTGTAACAGATCCCTTTGTGAGTATTTAGCTGCAGAAACAGGGTGAGGCACTGTGCAAACGAAATGAGTGAAAGATTAAATGGCTAAAAGGACTGCAGGAGAACACCTTGGCTTTTAGGTTTTCCACATCGGGAAGTCCCTTAGCCCAAAGCAAGCGTTTGAGCCGATCTGTGAGGTTGGCGCTGAAACACTTCATATCTCCATCATATTTGGTTTAGGAAGGTTACTTTGGATCAGAGTCCAGCCTAGGGCCAAAACATTGTCATAAAACTGTTCAAAACTTTCTGCAGGGAAGTTACCCCCAGGCTTCACGACCAAAACTGCAGGCCTCTCCAAGAAGCACTGCACTGTCTTCCCATTTCTTACAAATGTTTCAGTACCACATTAACGCTTACAAATGCAGTGAGACACAAAGAAGACAGAGGATCACTGGCAGCGTTTGGGTGCCCATTTACACTGTGGGACGTGCTGTAGACCCGCTGTGACACTGGGCTCTTGTACTGGGTCTGTCTGGGATGGAGGTAACTTTTTTCACAGCAGCACATACGGTGCTGTGCTTCACGTTTGTGACTAAAACAGTCTGGATAACACAGCAGTGTTTTGGCTGTGGCTGAACAGTGCTTGCAAAGGGTCACGGGCACCTTTTTTTTTTTTTTCCTCACTCCGCGCCCTTGGCCCCACCCTCCTGGAAAGTAGGCTGGGAGCGGGCAAGAAATTGGGATGGGGCACAGTCAGGACAGGTGACTCGAATCATCCAAAGGGATATCCCACAACATATAACGTCCTGCTTAGCAATAAAAACTGGGAGGTTTTGTCTTCCAAAGTAGCCGTTGCTCAGAGCCTAGTTGGTCATCGGTGTGATGGTGGGAAGAGGTGAGTGATTGCCCTTGCATCACTTATGGATTTTTTCCCTCCTCCTTTCCATCACTTATGGGACTGTCTTTATCTTGACCTACGATTTTTGTTTTGCATTTGGTGTTCCTATTCGCTCCCTTGTCTCACTGAGGGAAGGACCAAGTGAGCTGCTCTGTGGGTGCTTAGCTGCTGGTTGGCATCAATCCACAACAGTCAAAGCCTCTACCGTCAAGCTACAGAGAGAAAGGACAGGTGAAGGAAAGCTTGATAAGAGCTGTTAAAGCAGCAGCCTTAGCACAGCACAGGAAAAATTAATAACAGTTAGAGAATCAGATGGCAGAGCCAGCTTGGGTGGGAGGGGTGGCACCCTCTCAGCAAGAAAACCTCCTCTTTCCCTCTTTTATTGAGATATGAATTTCTGTCTCATCCTGCACCCCTCTTTTTGTAGCCTGTGCCATAAAGAAAGGAGGTAGAAAATCTACTGTTCCCCAAGAGTAATGGATAAGTGATCTCAGGACAGCAGAGGCCTCTTATGAGCATTTGCTGGGAATCTACTTGATTCCCTGCAGACTCACATGCTAGGGAGCTGTGAAGAATGCTGTGGGCTGCCCTCTCTGGCATTCCTGCTGATGCACAAGCCTGCCTACATCTCCATCCCATACTGGTAACAGTATGGCACTACATGAACTCAACATGCTGTACAGGCAACAATAGCCCTTGCTCTCTTTCCAACGCCACGAGACTCTAACTGATGCTGTCTGCAAGCTGTTCGCTGAAACTAGGAACCAGCACAGCTCCCAGCCTCCTGAAATGAGAGGGATGAGTCTGCGCTGCACAGCATTTCTGCAGAGGGACTCACGACTACAGACAGTCACAGCAGCAGGAGTGCATCCTTGCAGCTCCCGTTCAGGGGCTGGCTGAGGACGGGAAAAAGAACTGAGAAGTTGACACAGCAACTTCTGCTTGTTGAGACACACGAGGGAGAGAGGGGTTACTGCAATCAACCAGCACCTCTGCCAGGAACTGCTTTGTATTTCAGATAAACAGAAACCTCCAAAAGGTACTTACTGTTGTGTTTGTGTGTCAAGTAGAGGTTCCACAAAGTTACTGCCCTGTAAGCAAGGTAATCCATGGCAGTAGTGTGAGAAAGGGGCTGCATTGTAGGTTCTCAGGACCGAAGCCTGGGAGAGCGGCGCTTTCACGGCATGCGTTACACACAGCTCCCCAGTGCTGGGGCTGAGCTAGGCACTCACACAGAGTTGGGACTGGAGAGGTAATTTCTGAGATAGCTGTTCCATGGAAGAATTTTTCCACAGCTGATGACTCTGTAGAAAGCGTTATAAAGGTGAGACCAGCAGTGAGCACAGTTTCACTGTGGCTCTGCGCCCGGTGCTGTAAGCCTACCAGAAAGGTCAGGCACGGACTCCCCCTGCCCCAGAGCAACATACAGAAAAAGCAGCACGCTTTGTGGGGCTGGAATCCAGAGCATTGGCACAAGCGGTTGTTGATGCCAGGGCTGGCTGGAAACTCAGGAGGAGGTATTTCTTGGCCTGCCCCTGCAGGAGCCTTCTATGGGGAACAGGGAATGCCAGAATGGGCGCTCGTCTCTGGATTCTCCTACATGATGTTTCTGTCCCAAGGGGTTCTGGCATTCAGACATGACACCAGCTTGCTGGCATGCTCTCGAGCAAAGATGCTTTCGGGCTCCACATAAACAGTGCATGTCTGCTCTGGTGTTCCTAAGCATGGATGTTTTTCCTGACTTTCAAAGACTCTACCTTTACTTTTTTATCTGGTTGAATTCCTCATTGCTTGTCAATCTCCTCTATCAGCAACCATCATGAGATTAATGACTTCCAGGTAGGCAGCAGGATTATTTGATGGCACTAAAATCTCAACCCTTGCACAACTCAAAGACTGCCACTTCCTTGAGGCTCTGAGTTGCAGGTGTCTGAATTTTATGAGGTAAAACAGGTAACTATAAACTTGGCAGAAGATGGTAAATAAAGTAGAAAAGGCATTATAGAAAGTGGAAACAAAAAGAAATGGGAATTCAGCAAGGGAAGGCAGCAAGTGAAACATGGGTAGTTACAGGAGCACAAGGATTTCAAATCCAAATAGGTTCAGATGGATGAGGAAGGAGCACCAGAATTGCAAAAAAGAGCAGGGGGCTGGCAGCAGCAACAAACAGGAAAGGGTTCATGGCATTTAGCCCCTTATAGAGCGCCAAAAATAATTCAGGGTGCTGTAAGAGCCATCAGCATTTGAGATCCTTATCTTGACTCTTTTGTATTTGGTCTTCCCAGATGACCTCATGGTGGCAAACCGGAGGATGGAGCCTAATGAACTCCAACAAACACTGGAACATATTTGGACCTGAACTTCCAGTTTTGTTTTCTCCTAGAGGGATCTAGTTGATCCTAGACCACTCTGAGAACTGAATCAATATGCATGAAGTTGGGACAATCAAGGGCTTCACTTGAAAACCACACTCTTATTTAAAACCCAGCTGCTAATATAGACACAGCTTTAGTCTTCTCATTACTGCTCTAAACCTTAGCCAGGTATTTGTTCTCTTCTCTTTTTATTTATGAACTGGTAAACATTTTCTTGTACTTATATCTGGAGAATTCAGTATCTGACATTTACACACACTCTTGTCCACCACTAAATGAACTGGACCCATTGCCTAGCTAACAAACATCCCTCCTCCCCCATCACCACAGGTCTCCAAATACCAGTTTAACCTCATAGTCTAAGGATTAAATAAGATACAGGATCTGATGTAAAAATTATGCTGTCTATTGAAAAGCATCTAAAGATGAAAATCAGGGATTAGACTTCCTTTGTACTGATCACTGGATAAATATGGTATCCATTCCATTGAGTTCCTATGCTTTCAGAATAAAAAATGCCTGTAAAAATCGCAGGGTTTTGGATCACAGCACTTGAATTGTTTGTGAGTTGAGTGGAGTGTGTTAGTTTTTCACCTTGCTCAAAGAGTCGGGGTTGAAGGATGCATATTAGGCAGTGTAAGTAAACTTATAAAATCATTGCCAGTGCTATACACATTTTAGAAACAAGTTGAGACTATTGCACCTTTTGGGGAAAAAAAAAAAAGCATCTTCAAGTTTTATTACAAAAAATAAAAATCAATCACTGTAAATCCTAAGCACTGTGAAGTCTAACCTACATCTTCAGTTTTGCGGTGTTAAACTAGGAAGGGTCATGTGCAATGTCTGACCTACATAGTCACACCACACAGGCGTTTACGTAAGTGTTTCAAAGCTTTCCAAGGGCACAGGGTTCTAGAAAAAGAGCAAAGAGGGGGCATCCCCAATGCATTTCCCTGCCAAGTGCAAATCTTCCCAAAACCACATTATTGGCCACAACTCTTGTGCATGGTTCAGCTGAGAAAGCAAAGCACTGATGATCTTTCTAGTGGATTTAGGAGCCTCTGGAAAACGAAAATATCAAGTTGCAATTCAGCAGCTAATAAGAACACACAAAAATTCTTTCTCTGAATAGAGCCAAAAAGCTCACATAAATTTCAGTGTCCCTGAGATACTGTAACTGCACCCAAGGTCATTTCCAACTGATGCTGGTTCCACAGGGAATTTCTTTAACTACTGTTCACAAGGCTGTAGTCACTCCTACTTTTTATGCCAATAAATCATGGTATTCATGCAGTCAACCAGAAGTAGTTGTGGCCTGGTAGCCCAGTCTCATCACCATATTGGGATCTGATAAAAATCTAACCAGCATAGAACAGGCCAAAACATGCTAAGTGAGTCTTGCCTAATTCTTTTGCCCAGGATTTAGGCATGTGTTCACTCAAAACCAGTAAATTCATTTTTGATAGAATCTGCTCTAGCTACAATTAGATTCAAACCAGCATTTTCAAAGTTTTGTTGAAAGCCAAGGAGAGACTGACCCTAGTTCTAATACCTTTCTCCAATAGCTCACTTTAAATACATCTTCTCCATTGATCTAAGCAAGTCCTAGGAATCCTGAAGAAAGATTAAAGAATCAAAGAAATTAACCTCTTGGCCACCCCTGGACTCTTGATCTGCTTACCCACTCCTACTTCTAACTTCAGATCAGTGCATATCTTTGCAAATACGTTGCTTCCAGCACTGCTTGGGACTTCACTGTTACCATTGTACTTGCCCATTCATCTGCATCATGTTCCTAATCTGTTTGTCTTTCTTGTTGAATAACTCCTTTAAAAGGAAAGTTTAGATTTGCAATTGATACTTACAAAGACTTTATCTGTCAGAATACAGCTTACACCTTAAGATACTGTACTTATATTAAGCTCCCACTGTAAAAATGTTTAGTTCAGCACATAGGAAAAGATACGATACTGTACACACTACAACAAGCCCGTATCATTTACAAACGTCAGAACTGTGGGGTTTCACCCTGTGATGAGTTTACCACAAGAGCACTACTTAAAGATAATGTCTGGCTTATTTTGCAGCCTCTCAAACTTTTAGTGTGAAGCGCCACATCTTCTGCAATTCTTTATTTTTCTTCAACAATAGGCTGCGTCAAATAATCTTGAAATTTAAAAAAAAAAGAGACAAAAAGAAAAAACTTCTAGCTTTTGAAACACTGTATGTATTTAATATTAGAGTTACTTCAAATACTGTGAGCCATCTGGAACATTATGGCTCTATCCTGACTGCCAGAAATGGGTTTCTTTTGTTTATTCACTAGTAGAGACAGTTTCTAGTCTACAGAGAGTCTTTAGTCTTATCACAAAACAAACCAGATAGTCAGCCATGAGCAAATGAGTACAGTAAAACCTATCCTTAAATACCCCCCAGAAACAACCTGCTTCCCTTGGGATTTCACAGTAGGTAGTTCATCTGACACAGGTAGGCAAAGCCTGAAATCACATTATTGCTGGTGTTGCAAATTTTTCTCCTCTTTCTGAAAAGGCAAAGCCCAGGATTTGAGAACTTATCATCCCTAATTAATTTTCTGGATAAAATATAGACCCTGTATAGAATGAAAAAGATATCTTAATGCACGTGTACTTCAGCATAAAAATGTGTGATGCAACCAAGTCCTTTTCTCTTAACTCTCAAGAGAGCATCTAAAACTATATGCTAATATAACACATGATGCATACCTTTGTGTATGTGGTATGGGTGTAACATCTTTGTTACTCAAATTTAAAGCAAACGAAAGAGCCCCACAACCCCACAGCTTGTAAACTTATCACTTCTTTCATTATTAGAAAGCAAGTATAGAAGAAAATTCTCTGTAAAAAGCAAAAAAAAAAAACCCTAAACACACCACCTCAAAAGTACTCACCAAAGAAATAAAAAAACACAGCTGAGGCAGAACATTTTTGGTACCCTTAACCAGACACAAAACGGAGCTACCTCGTTTTACAAAGCCAGTTGACATCTGTTTGACTAAGACAAGCCTGTCCTGCCCTAACGCGTTCTCATGCTCGCAGTGCAACCTGGAGCTGCTGGCAGCATCCTCGAGGCCGGACCCGATAACTACGAGAGCAAGTCTGTCTCAGCACTGGAAAAGGAAATCACGCCATTTTAAAGCAGATGTATGTTCTTATCATTGTCTGCTTGCAAAGTAATAAAGTAACTTACTCTTGCCTAATTAATCTCAACTGTTAAGTTGCTTTAGACATGATCGTTATTGTTAGGCTACTGTAGTGCCTCCTTTTTTGAGGATATAAGGACGTTGCTCTGTTTTCACACTGTGGGGAAGATTCTGCTGAGAAAGATGGGTGAAAAAGACTAAACAAAGCCAAAAATCAAAACAACTTCTTTTTCCCTTTCCCTTCACTCCTGTCCAATAACAGCTACACAGTAAACGTTTGTAAATTTATTTCCTTTTCTCTTTAATCCTCACAACTTTGTACATTGAAATTTAATAAATTACTATATCTAAAAAACTGTGACGTTCTACTGAATATTAAACTTGCTCTGCAGGATAGAAAAGCAGCCGCCAATAGATTTCTGCCCCAAACCAGGAAGAGCTTAACAGCTACAACCTAATCAGTTTTTTTCTCTGCCATTAGATTACCAGTGGTTACATTTTGCAGCTCTCAGCACAGCATCTTCCTTCCAGATGAACTACTATGTGTCCAATTCAAAAGCCACCTATAAAGCAAGATAGCATCAGCATCCCGTTTCTTACCAAATACGTCTTGTCTTAACCCCTTCTGGACATGGCATTCAAGGATCTTATTTTTTTCTGGTTAAATTATTAAAGTATTTGGGAAATCTGCCTTAAAATATTTGGGAAAAGCGTGCATCTATAAAAACCAAACCAACAAACAACAACTTCTTTGTACCAGATCGCCAGCAGCTGAGCACTAGGGCAGGAATGCCTCTAAAAGAAGGCAGATGTGCACTCTCTGCTGTAGCCCCTCCAGTTGGGGAACTTGTACCCCACCCCCTACAAACTAGTTCTAGTTTATTGACTTTCAGGGCACACTAAAAGGCCCATTTGTTTTCCCTAGCTGCGAGAAGACTGGGAGGACCCTGGTGGGAGATCATAAAATTGGCTCCGTTCTCACTTACAACAGTAGTGATTTGTATGTTAATAATAGGAAAACTGAGGGAGAGGAGTCTCCAGAGAAGTCTGTGTGTAAAACTGTTCCCAAAGTGTGTCAGAAGCAAAGCCAGACACTTAGTTTCTAAACATTTAGTTAGAAAGAAAGAAATCCACGTTGGTGCCTAAAAAAAAAGTTCTCGTATTTTCAGGTGTGTAGCACATACAAAATCATGCTAGCCTAGCAGTCAGTTGTACAGAACATAAAACTTTGCTCAGCTTTTTGGATTTGGCCAGGCAGGAAGATAAAATGATTAAACTAATTTAATACATGTGCTCTCTTTAAGAGTACCATAGGTCTGCATTTGCCTACCCAAAGTTGTCCAGTGCTTCAGTCTCTCTCGCGACTGCTCCGCTCCTTCAGCCACATCAGGTTTTAAACGTGGCAACATGACTTACTTTTGCTAGTTCAAATCAGAGATCTTTTCTTCACTGCGAGCTAAACGTGGAGAATATTATACTGGAAGTGGGGGAGGGAGGAGGATGAAGCAAGACTTTCTATTTAAAAGCATTTCTCTGTATATCTAGCTGAACATGAGAAATTCTGAATGATGTATGCAATCAGTGAAAACTCTGGCTAACGTTCTAGCTGTAAGTGGGCAGGACTCCAACAATTTTGGTGAGAAACAGAAGTGGAATGGAAAGAATTAGTAACCGTACCGTTACTGAAGGGGTACATAAAAACCAGGTAGTGACAAAAGGAGTAGATGGACTTCAGCAGTTACCACTGGAAAGGAGGAGCTACCAGGGGCATTGTGGCAGGCAGTCTAACACACAATTTGGCATCATGGGCAAATTAACACACAAGATCACTATGCCTTCATGAATTAAAAAAAGCAGCATAAAATAAGATTTTAAATGCAACGGCATTAAGGGAAGAACCTGTGGGAAGTGAAAGTGCAAGGAAATAAAGGAATACGATTACCAGTGAAATAAATTTTGGTTTTGAAAACAAAGATTTTCAGAAGCTAACTTGTATATATTTTATTTTCCCCACAGTCCTTGGGACTCATTATTTTAAATATGCTTATTAGCTGGTATGCAGTTGAAAAAATCATGCACATATTATGCTCTAGAGAAAGAAGAGAATGAGCAGTAATTGCTGCAAACTTTCATCACAGATGAAGGTACAATAAAGACCTTCCCTCAAGGAGGCACATCAATGAGAGCCTAGGATAAAAGGTGTGGTAGGAAGACAGCAAAGACAGACACTTGTTCTGCCTGACAAAATGGCTAGAACAATTTGCAAAGCTAGCTGTACAGCCTTGTTTTCCACATTTAAATTAAAAATTGCAGTAGAAACTCCTTTTTCAGTTAAATCAGAATAAAAAAATATCTCATTTAACAATACAGTTCCTCTAGTGGTTTTCTGTTTAGATAGAAATGCAGATTATCTCTCCTGGGTCATTACCAAACTGAAAGCAACTGTATCATTGAAGAGGAACATGATATACTGAATAATTACAAACGCTCAGTTGACAGCACTAAACTACAGGTATAGGATT
This sequence comes from Tauraco erythrolophus, assembly GCF_009769465.1. NCBI lineage: Eukaryota > Metazoa > Chordata > Aves > Musophagiformes > Musophagidae > Tauraco > Tauraco erythrolophus. The sequence goes on along the minus strand of NC_141469.1, from coordinate 9,413,285 downwards.
TTTTAATTATTAAAGTAGACCAGCAAAATACATCTCCATGATAAACTAAACCTTTCCAAAGAGTCAAAACCATGACTGCGTGACGATAAGAGGCCGATGTGGAATTAGTCAGAGCTACAATGGCAATACCAAAATTTATCGTCAAGAGATGACGGCTGAACTTATCAAGTAATGACGAGCAAAGAGTTCCTTTCTGAGGGTAGATAAGTTCCACCTCTCCAAACCGTGTATTTTCTAATCTGCTTATACAGCATCTCATCCATACAGCTGTCCCTTCATTTTAAATCCACCTGCTGTTTTAGCTGCTTCTCGTGTGATAGTCAATGTGCAATAAAGTGCTGAATTGGGTCTTCGGGATAAAGAAGGGTGAAAAAGACACAAGACCTATTCTGAAATTAAAGGTAAAGCAAGGTGTCTGCTTTTTTTTTTAACTAAACGCTCTTACTTCGCACCCTACTTCGGAAACCTTGTGGCAGGAAAAGAGAGAGGCAAATTATTTGTAGTAGACGCATGATGCAATGTGCTGCATGATGTCACTTAAACTGCATTATATGTATGATGCTGCTAACCTCATCTCAATCTGGCAAACATCTCCATGTTAACAGGCCCCACCGGTACCCAGCTGGGCGCAAAGGTCAGGCTGAGAACATCCCATTGTAGAATCCATTGTCTTCCTATGAACTGTGCCTTGTCTATCAAATTAGTCACTTAAAGAAATGAAACAGTTACTCAGTTAAATGACTGTTTCCCCTGGCTATTAGACAAAATGTATTACATCTCCAGGCATGTGATCAAATGATTGAGAGTTTGACCTAAATTTACTTACTGAGCTAAACAATTGAAGGAACAAAAGGAATTACGCTTCGCTGCCTACTGTCAGCTACAAAGAATATCTATCAGTCGGTAACTGCAGATGAAATGCGGTTTTGTAGTTTTTTGTGCCGGCTTCTTGAAGCAGTTGCAGTTTAGGTGACAACAGACATTTCAGGGAGATTCGGGCTTTTTTTGTTGTTTGGTTGTGGGTTGTTTTTGTTTTTTTTCCCCTTGAAGCTTTATGTCAACTGGTTTTGCACTTTCGGAACCCTAAAATGATATGCTTTAGAGGTGCCTTGACATCAATATAGCTAAGCTTGTGTGGAATTTCCACTTAAGACAGATGCACTTTGAATCCTTACAGAAATACCCATCTCAAAACAGCAGAAGCACAAACAGATCATAGTCTCACACATTCGATAAACCAGACTAAAAACACATGCACTTTTTCAAAATAAGCTTTCTTTAGGGGGAGGGGGCGTTCTGAAATTTTGTAGACTCCCTTGATTTCTGGAGCACCTGCTAGAAGCTATTAACATGCAGCCATTTGAAAACAGGTTGAGTTCTTTTATCATGATGTCATTTAAAAGAAAGCTGGCAAAATAATACATTCAGTTAACAGGGCTGGATACTTCCAATTGAAATTCAAATGTTTTGGGCACCCGACTCCCTTTAATTCTTTTATAAATAGATTTTCGTATTCTGTTAACAATAGTTTTTCAGCCCATAACACCCCTGAATGTGTGGCTGGTGGCCATTTTGAGAAGCAGCAGGGAATGAGAAATAGGGCTAAGGGAGTGATCTACATCAACAAAGCAGTACTTATGTGCAAAGCAGAAAACGTACATGTGTGTCTACTCAGTCTCCTTCAACACCAAGTAACTTGCACTTTTACAGGGGAAAACAAGAACAACAGAATAAACACTCGTGTGTAACAAACCTAGATACCACAGTTCGGACAAGCCCAAAGACTAATACGAGTAGGGACTGACTCTACCAAAACTTGTGAACACGCAGCCCATACTGACACACCTGGATAACTGCATATACGAGTAGAAAACTTGTGAGCTTAAGTGACTGTGCTTGCAAAGGTCATTTTGCCTACTCTTTTTCCCAAGTGTAGCTCTGCTGTTCGGTCTGCTACATTTAAATTTACGAGTTGCATCCAGTGTTGAAGGTGTTTTAACTTGACAGAAACACAACATAAAATAAGTTTTATACACATTCCTCTCTTCACCTGCTCAACATCAAGCATCTCTCACCTCCAGCTTCCTCTTGACACCTCTCACCACACTCAACAAAAAGAGTTTATTCTTGGTTATTCCTCTAACCACTTTTCTCTCACAAAAACTGCTACCCAAAGCTTAGCATCAGTCCTTAAAGGTCTGTAGGATTTTTTTATTTTTTTTTTAAGATTTTTTTCCTTGTTTTTCTGTGAATGTACCTTTTTACAAACATAAATGTCTTTTTTTCCCCAAGATGTAAAGGGAAGAGATTGAGGAAGAAGCAAGTTTATTCCCAATTCTAGGCACAGCCCAGCTTTATTTTACAAGATCAAGCAACAGGACATTCAACAAAAGGCAGGGTGAGGGGAAGAGGCACACATTCTGACACAGTGACAGCGTGTTGACAAACTTCTTTCAGCATCAAAGGCTTCCTTCTTTTTGCAATTCATTTAAAGCTCTTGCTCAAGGTTTTTGAACAAATGGGCCATTGGCAGTCCCTCAAGGATTAATTTTCAAAAATTATAGCTCCCAAAAAAAACCACTGCTTACAGATAAACATTTACTTCTGTGAGTCAAATCAGCACCCTCAGCCCCCCTTCCACACACAGTCACATTTCAGATTCTGGAGAAGATGAGCATTGGAGCCAACATTTTAAAGGCACTTTGAATATACCTCTAGTGGCTCAAAAAATGTCTCAATCAAATCTTTTATCTTTCTAGAGAGCAACACGATGCAGTGAACATTTATCTGATGTTTCAGATTATTGAGCCTGGATAATAATTCCTTGCTGCCGGCACAGCGAAGTTCTCTCCACCTGCCCCAAGCCTCACATCCTCCCCACTCCCCCGCCCCGTAATGCAAATCTATGCTTTTCATATACCAAATAAAGAACTGCAATCAGAGACAAGGGAGTTGCCTGCAGCTGAGCTGACAGTGACAAACTTCAGGTTACACAAAAGATCTCCTTACAAGCTATGCCAAGCAGTATTACAAGCAAAGCCAGCAATCTGAACCATCAGCCCTCTAGTTCTCACTGCCTGTGCTATATTCCTACCTTCAGCAAAAAATCCTTCAGGGCAGCAAGAACAGCAGTAAACCTGTCATTAGCAGCCACAGTACTGTCACATCAGCGACTCTCCCATGTCAGCTACAATCTTTAGCTCAGCTATTTGCCTCTTTGGGGAGAACATTCCTTGGCTGTCAGGAAATAGAACACGTACATGGTCCTTTACAAGCACTCCTGGGCACAAATAAACAAAACAGTCCTATTCTTTGAGAAATCATGTTGATTTTTAAAAAGAACTTAAAAGATACCTCTGTGAATAGTCCTATATATGAACTAGCATGATAGGACTTACATGTAAATATGTCATGTAGAATAAGCCACTGTCACTCATTTCCTTTCCCTGCACCAACACTGGAAGAGAAATTGGTTTTACCACATGGTTGCTACAGAACTGTATTTTCAAAACACATAGCTGAAGTCCTTGAGTCACAGCCAAACAATTGGCTAAAATACTAGAAACCTACAGATCATTACCCTGGACACTGGCATCTAGAAGCACAAAAAAAAGTATCAGTCTTTGTGCCTCTGTCAACATCAATTGAAAACAACTACCACAAATAGGGGAGCATATCTGTGCAACAAACAATCGAAGGTGCTACCCATTAGATAACAGCATCTGAAGAGAGAAATTTTATAAAAGTAACTTTTTGGTACAGCCAAATCATTTATACCACAGCCAAGTTGTTGCAGTGGCAAACTAACGGCATTCTTAGTAACATAAGCTTCAGAGAAATTTGGAGCATTGAGACAAGTGTTTTGAGGCCACCAAAATTGGTGGAGCTTATACATGTCTCTGGCCACCTAAAATACAGCTGTTAAGACTTATCACATGGGAGCGAGCGAAGTAACAGCAGTATCAGAACATACTTGGTAGCACAGCGAGGAGGCAGAAGAAATGAAAAGTATAAACATCTTCAGGTTACAATCCTCCACAGTACTGAAGTCTGTAGGAAATTATTTCAGAGCATATGGTGGACTAAGTACACTCAGAAATCCAAATTAATCTAATGGAATATTTAATCCATTAAATCTTTGTGTGGGTACTCTCATTCAGAACTACAGTGGATTTAGTGTTGTTTATCTTGAATTCATTTTCAAGATTAACTACTTGAAGTGTAGACTTGTCATCAACTATAAGCCCCATTCTTACAATTCTTTACACAGCAAACCCAGGAGGAACCAAGGTGTGACTGAGACTACAACAGCACTGTGTACCTGAATGTAAAGCCCTTAAGAAACAGTAGATACAAACAAACGCTGCTGTTCATTTCCCAAACAGTAGAGGCGTAAGTGTCCCCCACTACGCATTCTGGCTTTCCATAGCTTAGCAAACCAAATTCAAAGCATCAGTCCTCAAGAGCAATCAATCATCTAAGCCCAGCACATACAAATAAGTGATGCACTGGAGAGGACGAAGCAAAAAAACCTTCCTTCCCAAAAGCAACTCATCTGTGCAGGAGACAGAGAGACACAAGAGCTGGCCAAGCCTATGGAAATAGCTTCTCATGGGTACCAAAGCCTATGGCAAGTAACAGCAACAAACTAAGACCAAGTTTGAATGCAAGTATATGCCAAGCAAGGCACTCCCGTCCTGCCTGTGGGAAAGACCTGAGGGTAAGACCTGAGGGTGTTGGTCGACAGCCAGCTGAATATGGGCCAGCAGTGTGCCCAGGTGGCCAAGAAGGCCAACAGCATCCTGGCTTGTATCAGAACTAGTGTGGTGAGCAGGACTGAGGAAGTGATTGTCTCTCTGTACTCAGCACTGGTGAGGCCACACCTCAAATACTGTGTTCAGTTTTGGGCCCCTCACTACAAGGGAGACATGGAGGTGCTGGAGCGTGTCCAAAGAAGGGCAACGAAGCTGGTGAAGGGTCTAGATCACAAGTCCTACGAGAAGCAGCTGAGGGAACTGGGCTGTACATCTTCACTAGTGTGACAAATTCACAAAAAAAAATCTGTACACTATATGCACTATATGCACAAATAAATTACAAATTAAAATCCACAAATAAGGTATGTATTTAATACAGTTTGTCAAGCATTAAATGTTTTTAAAAGGGTCTGAGCTTTGTCTGTTTCTTAAATTAGAACTGCTTTTAAATAATTTCTTTAGTAAAGCTTTAGTAGTGATGAGTTGCACAGAAGACAGAAAATTACAGAAAGCCTTAGAAAGACCTAAGATAGCTTTCCTGCTAACACCATTCCAAGAAATCCTACAAAAATTCAATAACGCTTCTGAGAAGTTACTTTCATTAGATTTGCTCAGTTTTACTTTATTTTGGTTAAATAGCTGAAAAGAAACCTTCTCCCATCAAAAACTTGTTCTCCAACACTGTTTGCAGGAACCTTCTCTCTGTGATAAAACCAGAACTGCAAGTCTGCATATGAACATGTCCTAAGATTCCTGTATCTGTCAGCAGGTATGAGATTCAACTCATTCAACACATTTGAAAGGAAGTTGAAAAATCACGCATAATTTTTAAACAAGGATTTCAACTCTCATTTTCTTCCTATTTTGTATCACAAACTCCTTCAAACACATCGCATAGTGCTTAGACATCCAACCACCTTATTTCTGAGCCATCTCACTTACAACTGGATTATTTTTTGCCAAGACACAACCCGAGCTTCTGGAATCCTGCTAAAAACACACTTGCTAAAGACTGCCTCTCCCACAACATAGAACATTTTACTCATGAATTAACTCGATGGTGCTAGCAGCAGGTTTTATGGGAGAAAATGAAAAGTCTAGGAGAAGATCCCCTGCTGTCCTTTGTATTCTTAAGGTCTCACTCAAGCATATGTCTGTAACAGCTTCAAACTATGCAAACTGAACAATACCCCATGTTGTTTGTTTGCTTTACAGATATTTCAAGACAGAACAAACAGTCATCTCAATGGGCAACTTCAGATAAATGAGTTTGCCAAGTTTTCTTGCCTCCTCCCATGATTATACACGAGACAATGAGTTTTGCTTAAACGACAATCTCTAGTTTCAATCACCTATGGAGAAATTTTCCACTTTTCCTCCCTCAAGAAAAATTTCCGAGATCCTTCTATGAAGAAACAGGTGTGACATGATTACTGCCAAAATAATCACATGCAAAAGAAGGCAAAAATGAATAGGAAGGAGTGGAAGTGGGGCCACTCCTTTTTGGAGCAGCTCAGGGTTGAAGATCTGCTAAGCTGCCCATCTGGCTGCATCATCGAACAGAAATAGGCATCTCTGCAGGACCATCCAAGTCCACCTAAAGTCCTTAGAAAAGCTGTAAGAAAACTGACTTTTTTTCCTCCACTGGGTGACTTGGAGTGAGGGGAGGTGGGAAGAGTCAAAATTAATACATTGGTTCCTATTATAATAATTCAGTTCCTTTGAGAGAAAACAAGAATCTTAAAAGAGGATCTTCTAGATGAAACAGTCTTTTTCAGAATTTTTTCAAGTTTCTTTCTGCACACTGAAACATCTCAATGTGCCAGACAAAAAAAATATGAAATGGTTCTGTTTGCCCAAAACAGGGCCTTTGGTAAAAAGTAATTCCAATGAAGAATTCGTTTAGTTGTAGAAAGCAGTTGATGCATGCCTGAAAAACAATTATACGAAGATCCACAAGAAAGTCGTGCCTGCTTTGTTAGATGGAAGTAAGAACCAAATTCTGAACTCACAAAACTCTTCCTCTGCATCTGGAGTTCCTCAAGAACTAAATGAAAATCAGGCTTTTAAATGCAAAGAGTACGGTAAGGATACTAGAGGTCAAATACCTACTGCCAGAAACAGGCAGCTGCTTTTATACTATACTAAAAGGTTTTGAAAATCGACAAAACTGAGGATTCTACCAAAGTACATTAGAAACTTGACTAGTATCCAAGACAAAATTACCTGAGGACAAAAGTAGATTATCTTCTGTTAAATGTGAGGCATGAGTCTGTAATCTTTTAGAGTAGGCCATTTCTTGAGCAGGAAAAAAATTCAGATGATGGCTTGTATCTCATTGCATACCGAGTTTGGGCCTCTTACGATACAACCTGGATCAACTATAAATGCTTTCTTTTATTTGCCTGTCAACAACTCCTCACTGCTTTATTGTCAGTCTCTTGATTTTCATTTTGCATGGATAGTTTGATTTGTACAAAAAATACAGTTTATATTGATCCAAAATGTTCACATCTGTAACATGATATTAATAGGATTATGCCAACACGGAGAACATGTAGAAAACACGGCAACCTAAAAAATGCTCTCTGATACCAAGCGAAAAATATGAAACCTGACACATTAAGGTTTGTGACGTAAAAATATTTTACAATATCATCCGTGGACTGATCATGGTAAGAAGCAATGAGAGACAGCAACTTTGTTTCAAAATGTAACTCTTAGTCAAAAAGAAACCTAAAAAACTACTTGCAGTCATCTGTAATGTATAATTCCACAGGCAGGTATATTTGCTCATGCGCCTATCAAGGAATTCAGAGTCAAATTTTATTAAAAGAAACAAACTGATAGAATCTGGAGGACAAGGCACAGACAGCATATAGACACAGAATAGATGTACAGCAGAAACAAAACTAATACAAGCTCTCACAGACTTCACTGAGTCCTTAAGACCTTATGTAATTGTAGTTCTGATTCTCATGCACCTGTATTGATTTCATACCCTGTCAGCAAAGTGAGCAAGGCTGCCCAGTTATCTATTTCTACCTCAATTAAAAATATAATATATACATAAAAATACATAATATATATGCAATATAAAATTACACCTTTTATAATTATATTAATGTGCACCAAACAACACGTGGCTTAGGTCTACATAAAATACTGATGCAGTGCATGCCATCTTTAAAATCCTCTTGCTAAGATTTGAAACAGTGAAGAAAATGGTAAGACCACTCTTTTTCTCAACTCCTTCCAATCAAGACAAGTCACTACAAATTATCACTAGAATCCTCATCTAAAGAAACTGAAGAGAAGCTGGGAAAAAAATGGGTTTCGAGATGAAAGGAATGAAGAGCTGACAGCCACGACATGGGACTAGCTGGAAAAAGGTGGTCATACTACTCTCCAGCAATTTTAAGGAGTATTTCACAGGAATGCTCCCTGTATGACACATGCTATCAAGAAGCCAGAATGGATACGATGCTATGAATCATGTATGGATGAAAATACTGGAGCTGTAGACAAAAATGCCAGAGCCTGTTAACTATTAATCTGTTCATTTGTAGCTCCACATCACCAAGAGACATGCTTAGGAAAGGTGAAGACTGAAGCCTATGATAATTTCTAATATCTAAGGTTAGCTTTTAAAGAAAAACTCACCGTGCCCCTTAGGAGGTATTCATTCTTTCGTTACAGCAGAGCAACATCAAGATACTATCCCAGTTGTTGCCCACAGAGAGCAAAACCACTAGAACCACGAAAGAAAGAGTTTGAAGGCTTAGAAAAAGGCCAGTCTATCTTGGATTGACTGCCAAAGGGAGGAAGAAAAATAGCACGGCTTATGAATCAGGTGCTCTCAAGTCAGCACTGGAAGAGTGAACCTATCCGTACCTGTAGGTGTTGTTCTGGTCATTTGCAGTTGACATTCAAGTTGTCAGAGTAGTGGTTTGTACGACAATGAAAAGTCCTCAACAAATACGCTGAGGTACACTGGCTTTACCTGAATCCTGATCAGGTAACTTGAAAAGCTAAGTAGGATTCTTGACTCAATACGTAACTCATGTTTAACATATACATGTATGACTTGTGTGTGCATGTGTGTAAGGTTATTTTAAGGAGAGAAAGAATCTCTGCATCTGGATTCATCCTTTGGATATTCTGTTCTTGTTTCTTTACAGGTCGCTTCAATATATATCTGTCTCTGAAGTGGGAAAAACACACGTATGGGAATTGGTAAGAAGGTCTGAAAACGTTAACGCAGCTTCATAATCTCACGGGATCAAAGCTGATTCTTCTCCAAGTCCAAGGAGCTTCTGTTTACTGTGATGGAGATTATGGACCAAGTTATGCTGACCATTCAAGGCTTACAAACCTTTCTAGTGTTAATCAGACAAGAAACCAAGAGAGCTGTTCTGTTGTTTTGTTATTTAAATAAGCAGATCTTTCCTGGATTATTGGTTCAGATATGCTTTTGGATATAAAGAGTCATATACATTCCTCATCTTCATGGAAATAAAATATAAAAGTAACTTCACCATTCTTTCTCTCTTCCCTAAACAAAATTTTAAAAGCTGGAGAATTTTTTTAACAAAAAAAACCCTAACTGAAGTAAATTCTGAGTTCCAATTCTCAGCTCCAGTACTGCCAGAGAAAGGAAGTTGAGACTTTGACCCCAAAAGCCAGATTCTTAATTAGTACAAATCTCAAAATTCCAAATTCATCTAACATGAATCATTGCTTCCAACTGCTGAAATAAATTTAGTATACATCAGCAGCACAGCATCCCTTCCTACAAATGAAGGGAGAACGAAGGAAAACTGGGTTTTGAATAAGGTTCCACACTATCATTTTTTGCTCATAGTTAGTCTTCAGAAGTAGAAACATTAGCATTGACTGACATAATCAACATCTAGTCAGGTTCACTACTGCAGGATAAATTAGGCTGTTATGATATACTGTTCCCACACAAAGCTGCATATTTCCTTTTTGCTCGATGGAGAAATTGGAATTGGCTAACATTAGGCTCTTAAACGGCAATTAACTTCAGCAAAGTCGAGAATGCCTTCATTCAGTTATTCACATTATTGAGATTGAAGGGGTTTTGTGGCGTAACTGTTGCTGTTCCAGATACATTATAACTAAAAAAAGAAATGTTTTCTATTCTTTCTTCTTCTTAAAAGACTTACTGAAGCAACATTTCAGTGAAAGATTAATGCAACTCTGGAGGAGGCAGGTTTCTAACAAACAGGAAAATGTCAGTGTTAATTATCAGCATGAATTGAAATAAAGTTCCTCTTTAGGAGGTTTCTATTCTGCATTTCCCGTGTAAAAGAGAAGAACTCGCCTTTCCTTCTGATCTTACCTATTATGCTAATTAATTTACTTTAAACAAAGAGAGAGACAGTACTTCCCCAGCCTTTCCTCTCCTTCTTGTATGTTTCCTTGTACAGATTTTAACTGAGAGCTACAAGTTTGGGAAGCATTTGGAAGGGAAGGTATAATTTGGCTGAGAGGTGGAGACTCAGTTTGTTTTGTTGTGATTTGGGACTGATTCAGTAGTACACTTCAATTACGATTCTTTAAGTATTTACTAAAAATGTGGAAAAGGCTCAAGAATGATAAGGAAAAAGCTCTGCAAAGCAACAGGCAAGGAGAAATGCATACATCGCATTTACGAAAAGTCACTTTAGGTTTCATAGTTCCTCACACCCCACAAAGGCAGAACAGTCTTATAATTGTGCTTTCTGGAGCTTCACCTTTGGGAACTTTTTAATTTTTTTTAAAGACAACTGAGGGAATGCTACACTAAAATAAATAGAAAAGCATGGATGCCTTAATACGCATTTTTTTTCTGTGATCTGAATACCATCATTATTTGGTGTACCTCCCTTCTTTTCTCCACCCTTCAGAAACTGCTGTAGCTGTATTCCATGGGTGTAACTTTTTTCCTTCACCTCAGGAGCTCATTTTCTCATGTAGTTTTGCTTCCTTCCTCTTCTATGTGCTTAATTGTCTATTTACCTTTCTATAGAGAGATATATATATCTATCCTGTATTCTCTTTCTCTCGGAAGAATATGTGCTGGTTGAAACATCCAGCAGAGGCTGCACAGGTCTGAGCCTCACCTGTAGAGCTGAACCTTATGAAGAGAATGTAAGCACATGATTTTTACACCACAGCCATACCCTGATGTATGTTACTGCTTCCAGTATATGCCAAACAATGTATTTTAAGGGCTATTTACAAATAAAAAGACCAGAACAGAAACCTAATACAAAAAAGCAAACCAAAACCAACCTTAATCATTTTGGACTTCCTTACATTATAAAGGAATGAATTAAAACAGAGTTCTTAAATAAGACCACAATAAAAATAATTATCTTGATATTGATCTTCACTGCCTTATAACTTTTTTATGTCAAGGTTTCCCAAAGAAATAATCCTCACATCCTCTCTCACTCTAGTAATTTCTGAATCAATAGGCTAATTTCCTCAAAGATAGTGATTTTCTTCAAACTTTATGATATTAGATAGTTAAGCTGAGGAGGGAGAGTATCAACACCTGCAGAAGGCTGTAAATTCTGTTCCAGCCGTACTAGACACCAGAAAAGGCATGCATAGCAGAAGTATTGAAGTTGTCCTATCTGCAAAAAAGCCTCAGCTGAATCTCACATCTTCCTAGACACCAAAAACTGCAGCTACTCAGGCAAATCTGTAAGAAACCAGGGTTTATTTGTTCTGCTGGTGGTGGAGTGACTTGATTGAGAACTGCTTTCACAGTTTTATAAGGGCAGTTCGATTAACTTACATACCTGATTAGCTGGTCTAATCATCTGATTTTGTGAATCTAGATTCCCTTTATTCCTCATCTTTTCCTACTGCAGCATTTATCTGTGTTTTGAAGACATAGGCAGCATTCATCACATCTGCAAGGCGACTGAGACAGGAAAAATTCCTCCTATGGAAAACTTATGAAACATTCCTCAAAACCATCCATGCATCATAACATAAAAGTTTATGGAAAAAAATTTACCATGTAATTATGATAGAGTGCATAAGGTGACACAGATGTCTCCCTTCAGGTTATCTTCTGCCAGATGTCTCAGCTAGCAGATTTGAGTGGTAAATGGTATGCAAAACTCTTATAAATACATTCAATAGTCACAGTCATTTTTCCCTCTGTCTGTTATTTTGTTACTAATCTTGGTAGAACTAAACAAACATGAAACATTTTTAGAATGGAAAGAAAAATTTACAATAGCCAAAGTAGCTGCTTGTCAACCACACTGTTCTAGTTTTGGCAACCAGATAAGAAGTTGTCTAAGAAATCACTTATTGTCTTGTTTGAGAAATAAGTTTAAAAGTAGAGCTGGACAATAACCCCCAGAAGTTGCTGCACAAAGGACAGTGTGATTCCATATGCCTTCTCCAGCACTGGAAATTTTTTCAGTGTGCAGAGTATAGAACCAGAGTTACGCTTTGGGTAAATAATTCTTACTGCACACTACATTAAGGGAATTGCATGCAACCCATTTTCCCCCATAACTGAGAGTATGGTTTAGCAAATGAATTAAAGCTTTCAGTCCTGATGTGCAGTTGTGCCAGAGAGCAACAATGAATTCACAATTAGGTGAAGGGTTTTTTTCTCACTTCTCCCCCGCCAGCCCACAGCCGAGCAGGAGTAAGCCATTTGTTGAGCTCAGTTTGGTTTTAGAACAGCTTTGATGACTCCAGTAACATTCAGCTCAAATTAGCATCGGAGTCGCTTATCCAGCTTTGTTGAACTAAAAATTGAACATTGGATTAGCAAACAGCAATACGATACATAGTCGGTCTGCTAAGTGTCACCTCCTGTATCAAACACCTAAAAGGTTCTCCTGTGATGTACTACCTAATTACAGCTACAATCATGCTGTAGAATCCTACTCTTGGTGTTTTTTCCTTATTTATGTGTATTTTTGAGAAAGTTTATTTTAAAATCAGGGTATGAATTAAAGCTGCCCTACCAGATTTGACAAGGAGGAAGCATTAGTCTATTGTATACCTGAAGCGTACAAAACCTGCGGGCAAAGTTCAGAAGCACAATTTATCACAATTTGTGAAAAGAACACAAACTCTGATTCCATTTTAAGATCAGCCGGTCACTTTTTAACTTTCAAGTACTTAATTTTTCAACCCTGTCTGTGCTAGCAGCCATACTAAACAATAGGAAAGTTTTTGTGGAGACTTTGGGAAACACAGTTGCCTCAATAAGCAACCGGAGGCCATGTCTTAAGGATTTCTCATGGATGTGCACCTGCAACTTCAAGTTCCCTTTGGGAGGTCGTTTGGGGCAGGAAAATTAAAAATGTATAGCTATGAGACATTCTCTCTTGAAATAATGATTCTAATTGTCATGCTCACTAGAAAGATATTAATTGACAAATTCCAGTATGAAGTTTTATATTTCCAAAGGGAAAAACTGAAAAGACAGACAAGACTCTACACTGACTAAGAACACGTGGGCACTGAATGGCTCTCATAGTTTCAGCTAATGGAAGACTGGATTTACCTTGTAAATTGATTTTTTTTCTCTCTTTTTCTGCTTACTACCATTGCATTTCCATTGTGCCAGGCTAAGCAACTGCAGGTAGCAATCACCTCCAAATTAACCTGACTGTACGTAATGAGAAGGAAAACGTAATAAACATTAATTGAATTGCAGGAAACAACTACTATTTAAGTGTTTGGAAAATACATGGAAGGAAGAGGTGTAAGTGCACCTTGCCACAAGCCCTGATTCCATTCCTGCCTCAAATCCTATTAAAATGAAGACACACCCACAGCAGGTTACACCTTACTCCTGTGATATGCATGTATGACATACGTTTCACAGAGGATTTCTCTCATTGTTCCTTCACTTTTGTCCCACTTGCTCCCCTAAAAAAAAAACCAAGCCTCACACATGTACTGAGGTTTATACTCCATTCCTCAGATGTGCCAGTGGTCACCCTCAGAACACGCATGGATCTGACCTACAACTTGTCCTATGTAACTGATTTACGTGCTCTTGTTTCTTGGAATCCTTCATGTTCTTCCTCTTTAATTTTGACATTTAAAGGCAGACAAACAAATAAACACCATATGTTCCTGTTCAATATCTACCTGAAATTCCCATGGCTGCTCATGGCCTGGGCATTAAGACAATAGATTTGAATATTTAACGCCGCAGACATTTCATCAACCCTGGCTTTCCAAGGTTTCATACTGCATCTTTTTCCTTACTTTACAGCAACCAAACACAACATAAGTGTTGTTTGGGTTTTTTTTTAAACACACACACAAAATTATAGGAGCTACTTGTTTTGAATTCTTCAGCTATCTCACATAGAGAGGAGGCTACGTGGCACCAGAGTGGAGTCAAAACACCAGCGTGGATTATCATGATACTGTGATCTCACAGTGCGCTGAATTGCACTCCATCACAGAACAGAATGTCCTATTCCAAAATATATTTGAAATATCTATTTTTCTCTACTAAAGCCAAACTTTCCCATGGTAGGTGGTGAACTACATGCATTCTGAATCTACGTTTGTCCTTATCGTTGCCTCAGTCAAGGCATTCTCTGCAGTTTCGGAAGTGGAAACAAATCCGCAAATATTTATACACCATGGACACATCCAAATGCCACCATTCTAACTGCCTAGTGCTTCAAATTTTGTCCTGTGTCTTTCACATTCTCTCTTCCCTCCCTCTGGCTTGTAGGGTTTTAATTTTAGATTCAGATAATTTAAGATTACTGCCCCTAATAGCAAATGGTTTAGGATGTTTTTCTCCTCTCCTCCCATGAAGAAACACTTGCATTACACACATTTCCAGTTCTGTGCACTGTATGCTGATGTCAGCTGAACTGTGGTGCGGAATTGCCATCTGCTACAACGGTGTATTTTTTAGTTATAAGGTAGAAAGATTTTCATTAAAACGTCCAATTACCACTGAGTTTCCTACTAGTTGGTAATTTAACTAATTTTTAAGGAAAGAAGGATTTTGTGATAGACCTGCAGAAGTGCACATAAGACATACAGTAGGAGTTCAAATAACTTCTGTAGCCATTGGGCAATTTTGCTCAAACTGAACTTGTCCATTATCAGAGGGAAGCCACAGGAGTGAGGCAAATTATGAATAATGCCATCCCAAGAGAAGCTTCAGACAGAGTTCACACCTTGTCAGATGGCAGAGGATCTAACCACTGAACACTATTGCCATGAGTAAGTCTTCCTGCTGCTCACAGAATTAATTCTGTGTGCCAGCACTGCAGTGAGAGGGGAAAAACAAGGGGTCAAGATCCCCTGGAGCAAATTTTCTTTTCTCCTGGTTATATCCACTCCCAGCTATCTGCTGAGGGCAAGGGAAGGAAGAGAAGGTGGAAGCAGGGAAGGGAGACTATTAAAACCAAACGCTGAAAGTTAGAGTAGGCGAGACAGAGTACAGTGAGTACAGTCTTACTCCAAAGAATCTCCTCTGGAAGATGGTTCCCAGCACAAAGTTCTGCAGGAGTCTCTCTCTCCACCAGCCTAGAGAGAAAGGTAACCTCTGAAATTAAGTGGCTATAGTTCCATGGTGTGAACACCATGATTTAAATTTGCAGAAATAACTTTTATCTGAGTCCAATCTCAGCATATAAACATGGGCACAGTCAAGTACTTCAGTGTATGGTAAACTGTCTATGCCAACAAAAAATCAGGTCCAAAGGTGAAGACATACTCAATGGCCCTATTTTATGCTCAAAACATATCGATGTAAAGCCAAAGAACAAGATTTTTAAAAGAAAAAGAAGTTGTTGAACTTCCTAAGGAGCCCAGAACTCTCACAGTAACTATGTCTGTCATTTTCTTGAACAACGAAACATCAGCTGTTAAGGGAGACTCCAGAACAAAAAGACTACACCTTTTCCTGCAACTACTCTACAGTTAGACTTCAGGGCAACGCAGCTTGCCACTGTTAGAACTAAACATGAATTAGGCAAAATACATATCCAGTGTGTTGAAGCAACAGCTGATGTTTGATATTAGCTTGTCTGAATCTCTGCCAGCATCTTAACATTTGGATACATATTTGAAGCTTACTTAGACATCAAATCAAACATGTGTATCATGCAGATTTTCATACATAACCTCCTTTTCAGCAATGATATTTTGTGTGAATAGCCTTAGATTTCAGTAATTGCTCTCTTACAGCTTAAAAGCAGAAAAGGTATGAGAAAAAGAGGCAAAACCACTTTGCTATTCAGCTGAATTCAAGTAGCATCCGAAGTATTTACACACCTTCAGAGATTCCAAAAGCAAATCTATACTGTCCCAAAGTGATTGTTTCATATGATATTTACTGTATACGACCTGCTATTCCACATGAACAGCCACACTTTCTGGGACAACAGCCGGTGGCAGGTATGTGGAGAAAGAGCACAAGAGCAGGAGAAGCACAAAGTGATATTATACCAGCATATTCCGCTGTTTTTCCGTAACTTTCTGAGCCACAGAGGATGTCTTTGCATTTAGAAGTCTCTCATGGGCTTTCATTTGTCTCATCAATCCTGAACCCAAGCATACCCCAGGCAGTCGTACTGCTGCATGGCAATGAGCTCCCCAGAGCTGTCGTCTGTCTTGTCCTTTTGCAGCCTGGCACCTGGCCGTTTGAGGCGCCCTAAGTCCTTACATTACAACAAAGTGTGGTTACTTGTTTCTTAGTCACCTTCTCCATGCCACCCAGGACTTCAGTCTTTTGTCACATCTTCTTCAGAGTCATGTTTTTCCCAGCATCAATCAGCTGGGTTTTGTGTGGAAGTCATTCCACATCTCTGAACATCCTTTCCACTTTTCACTGTACCTGTTGTAATGTGAAATCGGGAAGTGCACTGAGTTTCGGATGTGGGGCAAAGAGGTGTTTTAAATGGGTATGAGCCTATTCACTGTTTGTCAGTCAAGGCTAGAAACTTGGCAATCTCAGCCTGGAACTGGCTAACTCTAAATCAACTAGCCCAAAGACGGGAAGCAATTCAGCATATTAGAGCAGCATTTTGCAAGTGCTAATTAACGTAGTTTAAAATTTTTAAGCAGCAGTCTGAGCTAAGTAAAACAAACATGTTTCATGCACGTTCTTCTGGCCATCTTTTCTGCTAGTTTCCATGCTCCCAGAAAGCTGTCATAAAAGGCTCCCTCCCTGGAGTCGTGCCCTGTTTTAGCTCCACTCGTCTTCCCTCCCCCAGACTGCAACACACAGAGAAACAACTTCTGCAATTCCTCTTCTCTAGCTCTCATGCACCTGGCTTCTGCCCAATAATTTTACAGCAAGGAAAAACCCCCCTTAACTCTCTTCTGAGCCTCCAACTTCCAGATTTCGTCCTCTTGGAATGCCTTTTCCACTGTCTTAAAGTTGTTTTCAAATCTCAAAAATGAGGAATAACATGGGAGAAAGAAAGTAGAATTGAAGGGGGGGGGGGGGGGGGGGGGGGGGAGAGACATTTATGTAGTCAAAGATATCAGACAACAATTTATATGACCCCACAAATCAAAAATGACTGGGAAAAAAAAAGGTCTGTATCATACGGAGACATTTTGAAGAACATAAATCACTCCTAAGTAGTGTGAAAAAATGGGAATTGTGCTTGAAGTAAGCTGATGAGATCAATACTACCACTTCCCAGGTTCAGAATTAAGGACTACAAAAATTATCCTTATCTATTGAGAGCCAAGAACTTCTTAAACAAGTATTAGAGGCCATAAAACTGCTTCTCAGATCACACTCCTAACATACAACTTTCTTTATATTAAGGGAAGAATACATTTCAGAGTCAAATTTTCCAGTCAATATTTAATGGGACAAGATGGGAGAACTACAGTGCAAAGTTCACAAATTTTCATCAGACATATTCTGAAGGCAAGGATTCTACCAGAACGGTAGCTGTAAAATGCTAGCAAAGTTATCTAATTGTTTCATAAACGTGTGACCTTAGACAGCCTTACAAAAGGCTTCTGAAATGGTCATCTTGTTTCATTAGTAAGGAAATTATTTAATTGTCTCTCTCCTCCTCTACAGTTTTTAAATTCACCCTGCACTGCCTAATCTGAAGACACATGCACACGCAGGTGAAACAGAAAAGCTAAGCGTGTTTCTGAGCTCTGCTACAGTAACTAACTTTACAAAACCAAAACCCAACTCTGTTCATATATTGGAATTCTCTGAAAAATTTCTCCAAATTCTATCTGTAAGTCTGTAAAAACATGCAATAAGCTACGCATGCTTGGGTCATACGCAGAAAGAAAAGAACATGTGATCAATCTACAATGCTAAAGACGATCTTGCTAAGTCAGAAACACTCAAGTGCTTTCAGACACAGAGGAATTTGACCTGTACAATGTCACACTGATTTTGGACTTTTACGAAGACTTTATCCATATGATTTTGAGCTGAACAAATCAGCTTAAAAACTCTTTAACTATCCTTAAATATTGACGCTTTGGCTGTAGTAAAAATGCATCCAACTCCTCAGCGCTTGCTACCTTGATCCACATTCCTTAGACTGACCAAGATTATAAGAAATGATTTCTTGTACAGCTGAGTGAAATAAACAGAGATTGCTGCCTTTGGACCACTCTGCAGCACACAGTTTACTAACACAGACACACACATCTCCTGTCTTCACTTCATGCATGCTCGAGGCCTCAGAAAGTCCTCTTGTTCAACAAAACATGGTTCGGGCTTAAACAAGAGCACTGCCCTTGCTGCCCTGACATAGGTTTAAATCAGTGTTAAAGGCTCTGAAGATCCATTACCAGTTCTCCCACTCACTATTGACTGCACATCACTTAAACATGTTTCTCCCTCTCACATATGCAGGTAGCGAGAGGTGGTATATTCCATGTCGCACTTGCTGTAAGCTACACACACTGGGCACTGAACACTATGACCAGAAATCTTGCAGGATTTAATTTACAGTCTTGCATGTTGTAAGCCCCTTGGGACAGGAAACTCTCATGTTTATATATCTATAAAACAACATGCATACCTATGACACTGTATAAATAACAGAGGATCAGATTAAAAACATCTGTAGACACTCTGGCTGATCTATTGTCTTGCTGCCGGCTGTCTCTTCATAATTTTTGACGGCAGACAAGCCATTTCACACAACAGGATTGCTAGCAGCGCTGATGCAGCTACACATAGATCTGTAGCAACGTGTTAACAAGAGACCTGATGAAGAGAGAAATTAAAAATAATAATAATCTGTCCTTCAGGCATGACCTCCTGACAGGTTTCTGTTTGACTTTTGTTTATTTTTTGTCAAGAAAAGAGAGGAAACATGGACAACTCACTCAAAACGGTTTTGCAAATGTGGTAGGAGGCAGTAAGGACAACATTTCTTTAATTCAGAACTAAGTGTGTTGTGATACAAGTTTTCTCTAGCCGCGCAGAACTGTCAACATCTATTCATCTATTGTAAATTGCTTCTGTGAAAGTAAAAATAATGTATGTCCGCAACATGGTGATAGTCACAGAAGATATAAAGAGATTCACACACTGTGCGGGTATTGAGTGCAGAAATAATGCTGAAAGAGAGGCAGATTGTTATTGATACCAAGCAGGGAAGGGAACAACTACATTTCCAAGAGAGAGGCAAAGAGGAAACCTAAATTTAGAACAAAATTCAGAACTGAAGCCAAGATACTGTCACCACCAGAGCTGCGTGAACATCTCACAGAAAATCCTTCAACAGTGTTAAACTCGGCTCCTTTAGGTTCAGAAGAGGAAAAAAAAAAAAGAAAAATCAATTCCCTTCATGTGAATCTTCTCTGTGTCCTTCAAATCACTATCTAAAAATTAAAATTGAAACACTTTTCTCTCTGCCCAGCTATGTACTTTTCTAAATCGATTATAAGCCTTTCACTTTGACTCTATAGTCAAAATTTTGGCAGCTGGTCACACGGTAGGTCTGCTCAATCAAATGAGTCTGGTATGTTTTTGCAGTATATCTCAGGCTGCTTTCACAAAAGACAAGCATTAATTAAAAGTTACTTCATCTAATAAGAAACTTCACTTTTGCAGTGAGGAATTAAGAACAGTTTGAAAGATAGAGAAAAATGCCAGAAATGTAAAACTGTACAAAAACCGCCTTCTTTAAAATGAGACAATCCAAAGATATCCAGTCAGGTCGTTTCACATGCAAGGGCTTTCTTCCACCTTCCCACACTATTCTCTCAGACCTATTCATTACTTCATCTCATCCATTTTCCTCTATCCTTCCAGCAAGTAAATGATGTAGTGATGATACCTTCTACAGCTGTATTCAAAAGCATGGTGTTTTCTATTCAGCTTTTATCACTCCTTTTCAAACAAACACTTTGAAACCTAACAAGAAAAAAAATGTTACGGAGCATAACACCTTTACTCTTCTGAGAAAGGTGGGCACATACATACACATGTATGAAGACGTACATATAGAATCCACATAGCTTCCAAAGGCAGAGTATGTGAAGTGTTTGCATTGACATGACTTTTTTCTCCCATGTCACAAGTTTAGATACCAGAGACTTTCATTCTGCAAAGAAGACAGGACGCTCAGTTTGACCAAGACACGGACTTACCAAACATCTCCCCAAAAACCTGAGGCTGGCTAAAAATGAAATTATAATGTCATCAAACCGCACTACTGCCTGCTTTACAACCAGAGGGTGCCAGGCCAGCTTGCTAGCAAGGGCTTAGCAGGTGTACGACACATCTGTTGCAGCCGGCAGCATTTTATATGCTGCTGCATGACTGCAGGTACACTTAAACCCATCTTCCGCAACATCCTCCCTGTGCCTAGGAAGGGAGTGACAAGGAAAGTCAGTCAGGATCTTAGATAGTATATTGCTTACTATAAGAGATTTTTACTAAAACACATGAACTGCAAGAATAAAGCATCTTAACAATTAAGGACAGAATCGGGTTACTACTTGCACCAGCAAAAAGGACAGAGTTTCTGTCATGTTGTTCCTGCTGCTGCGGAAGCAATCAGTAACTGAATAACGAAAGAACTAACAAAGGCAATTGAGTAGCTTTGAAAACATCGAAATCCAAGAGAATCCTAAATTCTAATCCCACAGCACAACACAACCTTCCCAGCTACACACAGTGCTGCAGCATTTACTAAAATCAGATTGTGCTTTTAAAACGTAGTTCATGTTGGGAGTACTATATATTTGGAAGAATTGCAGGCCATTAACTCTAGGCCTACTAGTCCCTACGGATTCATCCTAGATGTGCTGCTGTTTTGCTCATATACCATTTTGTTTCTTTTTCAAACCCTAGAGGAAAGAAAGCTTACGATTTAGAATAAAATTCTCCGGAATGCCAGAAACAGCTCATAAGGACAGTTTGGCTGTTCTGTAACAAAGCCTTATTTATAAAATACATAAGTTTCACTTTGGAAGTCGGGAATTTAAACAAATAGATTTTGAATCGTCCCTTTTTTAGGGTTTTGAGATTTATTTCAATGAGAAGCACAAGCATATGTTCATTCATTCACTCAGACTATGAGAACCTTCTCTAGAGTTTTAACTCCATTGCAAGAAGTCAAAACCCTTCCCAAATCTTTTTGAACACACTAGCTAGAAGAGCAACAGTTGTGAAGTTCTTGGCCAAAATCAGAAACAGTTCCTATTAGACTTGGATGGTGGTAGGGGGAAACAAAATGGAACACCACTATCCCACATACATACATCCACCCACAAACACACCCCTCAACAAAGCCA
The DNA here is from genome assembly GCF_009769465.1 of Tauraco erythrolophus. Lineage (NCBI taxonomy): Eukaryota > Metazoa > Chordata > Aves > Musophagiformes > Musophagidae > Tauraco > Tauraco erythrolophus. The sequence continues at coordinate 9,391,752 of NC_141469.1, read as the reverse complement.
TTTTCTGTCAAAAGATAAAGAGAAATAAAACTGTTACAAAAAAAAAAAAAAAAAAAATTGAGTCAGTTTTTCCAGAAGAGTCTTCTTTACAAAACTATCTTCCCCATCCTTCCCCTTTACTCAGTTAGAAAGAGCTTCTCAAACAGATCTCCAAGTAACTCAGACCAGTTAACCACATGCATGCATTCATTCATTCATGCATCCAATCACTTACGGAGCTACAGTCACTTAAACCAGCTGAAAAATCTGACTCCCAGTGCCTTTATCTTTGAAGTTCTTGATAAAGGAATCCTTTTGATACACAGAGGACTTGAGGTACGGAATTATTGCTAAATAACTTCCCATTTGTCTTGGTCCTTCAGCAAGCCAGCTCTACCCTGCACTGTGTCAGTATTTTCTGGCATCTTGTCATCCTTCATGTGACTTGACATATATCATCTGCTTGCATTATTAATCCAGGAATGCAAGGCAAAAAGTTTAGCTGGTGAAAGGTTTCTGCCTTATTCCAGAACAGCAAAAGGCTGTTGTACAAGCAGAGAAAACAAACCAAAAAGCATCCCAAGGATGAGTTTCATTTCTCTCAGACAAAATACATAATCATTCCCATTCTATGTTCGTAGAGTTTAAACATACAAAATGCCACAAAAATGCACAGAAAACTTTAACACATACTCACTATTAGCAATAAACAATGAAAAACATCTGCATGTGAGGATACATGACATGAAACACAAGGAGTCATATAAACAACGCTCTATGATTTATCCTAATACAGGGAATTGGAGGATGAAGGCTTTTAATCAGATGGCCTCTAGCAACAGCCCTGTTGCCTGGGAAGTAAACACACGTAAACGTTTTTAATAAAGGCATGATACAGCCTGTATCATAAACCAAGGCTTCTTTTTGCATCTCTTTATGTCACAAAGTACATTTACATTCATCACAGCTATATGCATGTAAAGATACAAAGGCTTTGATACTTTCAGTCCTGCTTGTACTGGTAATTTTCTTGACCCATTCGTGTGTCTAAAGTTACCTACCAACTTCCAGAACGCAGAGAAAGGTAGACACCCAAACTTTAGTAAGAATATAAGGATTTCCCAATGAATCATTTCTACAAAAGGAGCATAATAAGCTTTTTGAGATACAAATCTGTCTATTTTCATGTAATATGCAGCATGAAGCTATCAACAATAAATCTGAAGGGGGGAAAATAAGTAAACACAGCAGCTGATTCAGCTTCAGTTTTACTCTCCATACTTTTAGTAAAGGAAGAGGGAATCCTTGGACACAGAGTGGAAACATTTGATGGAGATACCACAGAACATCGATAGAGCAAATAAGAGCAAAAGCTTGACTCCTTTGCAGTTCACAGTTAAGGAGACTGTAACTGCTCAACTGGAATTTGGCCATGGAGCAGAGTCTGGTAGACTTGTACAGAGTGATAATTGCTGGGACCTTTCATGACAAGCTGCCACATAAGACACAGGAACACACAAACTAAAGCATCACATAAACTAACAAGTACTGAAGAGGAGTAGCCAACTCACTAGTGCAAAAAATAACTGGCAAGATGAAAAGATATTCACGTGTACTGTAAATGGATGGAAAGGAGAGGTGAGTACACTGTCTGGCTTTATGGCTTCCTGTTGGAAATACCACATCCTGATAAGCGGTACTGTATCATTGTATACGAGGTGTCATATGTTTTTTGTGCTAAGTCTAGTCCAAATTTTGCACCTCCCAAAACAGTTTAAAGCCACCACCTTTAAAGGTAAGGAAGATGCCCCAACTTCTGTGAATTCTTTTCTACTGACATCTGGATCACAGATTCTCAGGATTTCTAAGCATGCTTGTTTTTCTGGAATATAGTACCACGAAAAAACAGAGGCATTTTGAAGAATTTTCTTCTGAAAACATTCACACAACTATAACCTCTAAACAAGCCCCTATTCAGCAGTTTAGACACCCTAAATGTGTTCTGCATATTGGCAGACCAGATACACATAGTCAGTGATTCTACTAGATGAGCCTAGGGCAAGCCTTTCACTGACCAAGCTATTTTTTCCTCAAAAAAAAAAAAAGCTATGTTTTATAACAGTGTCCAAAATCCCTCTGTGACAAACTACTATCGCCCAATGTTAACCACAGTTTTATAAGGACAGCAAGAAACTGCAAAACTTGCAATTGCAAAAGCTTTTTCCATGGTATTTAAGAATGTTATGTTCCTGAGGATAATTTTGGAAATTATGCATAATAACACAGCAAAAAACAAGCCTAGACATACTTGAATGAATAAAGGATGTACATATAAAAATAACTATAAACATTAGAAAGGGTGGGAAGTAGAAAATTAAATTTCATGAGGAAGCGACCAAGCACGTGGCAACTGGGATAGTCTGGTATTATGCTCTGCTTTAGTACTTAGGGTAGGGTCAAGAGAAACATAACCCAGAGAGGAGGGACGTGGGATGATAGCTGAAAGCAAGCACTAGTCAATGAGGCCCAGAGATTTCGCCCCTTCAGCGTGAGAGCGCAGAGACACAAGGACAGGGGAGCAGACCACCTTCAGGTATTTGAACAATACAGGAAGCCAAATCCCACCTCAGAACCACCACGGCTTCAGCCGTAGCACCGAAGATTGCTCATAGCGTGCAGTGCACAGTCACAAACTATGGAGAAAACACTGTACAGTCCCTTCTACTAAAGGGAGTGTCTGTACCTTGTGTGACACACCAGGATCACGTGCTGCACCATCACTCGATTTCGTTGCATAAATGGTTAGGAATCTCAGCTGGATTCACTGACATACACGATTAAATTTGTACAACAATAATGCTGTCTTTTTAACAATTGGGTGCAGATTCAAGAGTAAACTCAGTATTTAAAATAACAGAAGTGATTTATCGACCACTGCCAAAGCTACTCAGAACAAAATATTCACATAGGTCAAGATCTGTTATTTCTTTCTTATTTTTTGAGGTACAAGAGCAAAGAATGGTAATTTTGCAAGATTCCTTTACCAGACAGCTAGTGGCTGCCTAGAAGAACTGTAGTATCCTTAGTTAATTTTGTCAGAAAGCATCACTTCTGGATGGTGATCTTTCTGGATATAGTCACTGAGAAGGGTGACAATGAGCAATTTGGAAGATCTAAAAATGTCATGTTTCTCTCACACTCTATCAAGACTTAAGAACCACTCTTCACTAGGTCAGGAAGATGACCAACTCCTACTATGGCAGCACTGCTTCCTAAAACAAAGGCAGGTGAGCTTTGCTATTGAGCTCTGGTGTGGATATGAGTCTCTACCCAAAGAGTTTCACCTGGAAGGAAACAGCTCAGAAGCCACATTAAGAAGAAAACCTTGTCTGAATTACTGGCACATTCTGGACAAGAACAAGTGGATTCTTAAAATGGGTTATTTATTGAAACAGTTTTAAAGCTCCGAATTGCGAAACGTCTCTGTTTATGTGCTGTGCTGAAGAAAGTCAGACTTGGCACATGTTTCTCATTAACTGTACTAAAGGAGCTCAGTTTCCCTAGAAATCCCCAGTTTCTCCTCTGCAAAAGGGTAATCTAGAAGGCCCCTAATTTTAGCTCTTCAGTCTGAAAGGGTAGCACATACATAAGTAGTGCTGAGTGAATGCTGCTGAAATGTCTATGATTATGTGGAACACTAAAGCAAATTGGCTTTCTTGGCATATACAACAGCACTAAAATCTTCAGAATAGTGTCTGAAAGCAAGGAAGTCTCACAGATATTTGTGTAATGCATTTCACACATGAAGCATTTAAATAGCCATCTTCAACATCTGCCAGCGCAGCCAAGTGACACTGTGTGTTCTAAGATCCCAGTCACATAACTTGTTTCAAACTGGTCACAGCCAAAAGCCAGCACCTCCACAACCCAATATGCTGTCGATACACAAAGTATAGACAAATGTTTGCGCATTTGCAGAATAACCCTAGATTCTGGACACAACCAATTTTTTTAATTTGTTTTTACTTCTGAACAGGAAGAAGTAGAATAGGCCAAAAACATTACGTAGTTTATCTAGCACTCTTTAGAACAAAAGTCATATTTAGGAAAGTAGCGCTGTGTGCTTTCCTTGGATTTTCTCATTTTCAGGCAGATTAAATCACTTTTGAACTGTTTGCCTGTTTGTTGAGAACAGCTTTCTAGATGAAGTAATTAAAGGAAATCTATCAATTTATTATACATTTTCAAGTTAATAATGCTGACATACTGTTCAAATAAACTTCCAATTTACTACAATCTGTTTTTAGACAAGCCCTCCATTTTAACCTCCAAATGGAAGGAAAACTAAGTGACTTTTCTCATCTCACTTAATAGAGAACATATGTTCAAAGATAATACTGTAGGCTTGCTCTGAGAAGCTGTTCTTCCTCTGACAGAGATGCAGTGAGCTGGCATAGACTGATACATAATGAAAATACACGTCGCCATAAATCTTGAGTGCTGTAGAGGTCACTTCAAAAAAAAAGAGCGCTGATTGGAGAAGCACGAACACAAGCACCCTGGCCACAGGTGAAAAGAAAAAAAAAAGAGGTGCACCTTCTGTCAGCTGGAAGGGTCAGAACTAAGAGCCACTTCAATCATAACTTTTTTTTGTGGGGTGGGGAGTGGTAGCGAAGGGACAGATAGAGGATGGAAAGAAGAAAGGAGTCTCTACCATCACAAAGCACAAGAAGCAGCTCTGAAAGAGAACTGGTTTAAATCTTTGCATTACAAACTCTAGAACAATTTCAGATAGTAATGCTACAGTAATATTGACAATAACTTTCATTTATTTTATAAATATTTATGTAGACCATATTTGTTTTTATAATGTAAGTGTCGCTTGTTTCTCCAGGTCTCAACTTTTTAATCTACAAAAGAAGGTTAATTCACCGTTCAGGCCACTGTACTTGATGCTGGAAAAGCCAATAATAAAATTCACATTCCTTGAATCCCAGTCAATTTGCTGATTTGTTAGATCATGCCTATAAACAAGACAATACTGCAAACTGTATCTAGAAACAAATTAAAGCCACTTCATTCTATTGTGCTTAATGCCATGGCATCACATCACAAAGACGAAGGCCAATTTTGATCACTCACATCCAGAAATAACAGAAAACCAAAGATCCATCACCAAACATTATTAACATTTAGTTGCAGATTTATCTGATCCTACAAAGCCATGCCACAACAAATCTTTCAAGTTCATACCCACCAAAACAAATTATGACGAGAATCACTGAACAATTCTTCAGTGTGTGTTGGCACACCTCATGTTATAGCCATTTGCCTAAAAACCAGAAGGTATAAGTTGTTTTAGCAGCAAGAAGTAACAAAACTGCATGATAAGAAACTGGCCATGTGTGAAACCTGAAAGCTACATCATCTGTTCGTTCTGTGCAAATCAATCAGCTCACAAGAATGCATTCAAAAGTCACGTTTTAGAGCAGAGGAATCCTACCCTGAAGGATTAAGCTAACATATCCTACACCTTCCCCTCAAACTCATCACTCAGAGCCAAACCGTAATCAGTTCAGAATCAGTCCTCCTATCTTCAGCTGATAGCCCACACCAACTGCACACATATCCAAATCCTGAACACCTGGAACAAGGAAGGGCAAGCTGATGACATCAGAGTCACAGGTGGAACAATGTAACATTCACCTAGCCATTCAGAGGGTCAAAACCCAACCAAAAAACCAAGAAGAAAACCCACAAACAAAAGTCTGTACACAAAGATTTTGCAAACAAGCTTTAAATTGTGAACGGTGAAGCTATCCTTAAATCTTGGGATTCTTCATCATAAATCTACATCGACATATAGCTGGCCTTGCTTTTATGTCAAGAACAAAGTGAAACACCAGCAGTAGTGAGAAGCCACTCTTTGGTAAGCCCTTGATGCCGTTCAACTTACCAGGGGATGAGGCATTAGTACTGCAGTGGGCACCGTAGTTCTTTCTCTGCTTCATCAATTCTCTCAAGACATTGCTCAGTCTGTGACAGCCATGGTAGAGAAGCACTTTCTTTTTTTGATTTGTTTATTTTTAAAAGAGTGTCATCCATTTCCTTACTTATATGTGTTAACAAGATCCTGAATTTGGGTGGGGATTTTTTGGTTGAGATTTTTGGGTGGTTTTTTTTATTTTAGAGTAGAGTGTATCCCAGGCAGTGTTGCATATGCTGTTGACAGAAGCCCCATCATAAAATGGTGGCAGCACTGCAGCTGGCTTTAGGAGCGACTACGGTTCAGATCTCAAAAGCAGAGGTGACAGTTCAACCTGCGGAGCATAAGCCTACACTTAGACGCCAAAACATGGACATAAATGTCTAAATAAATGGTTTGGTTTACAAGAGACTCAAGCCTTCTCTGGCCAAGGAACTTCCTAACGTGCACTCCCAGGTAGATACTTTAAACGGTTCAATTATTAGAAGTGCTTGTGCAAACCACTTCCATTTAATTCAGCAGTAGCTGCTACAGATTGCCAACTAATAAGCGTGAATAATTACCAGAGGTCTGTCTTTAAATCACGGGGCATTCACTTGAAGAAGTGATTTTCTGCACAGCCTACCAGACTCTGAAAACAACACAAAAACAGTGTGATTTAAGTCAATCGTGAGAAGCGTTTTTGGTTTTAAGTTTGGGATGAAAAATAAATAGTACTATAGAGCAAAACACATCACTTGAGCTTTCCTGGTAAGAAAGAATTAAGTTCACAAAACAGCATCAGGAAAAATAGCTTTTTACTCAACAGTTCAGTAATTTAAACATTCATACAGGCTCAAAACCATTTTTCATCCAAGATCTGAACGTCAAGCCCCTGGTCTTCTGCTGCTGCTGTTGCCATGTGTGTCCTAAATATTTATCAGGACACAAAGAACAACAGGTTCACCATTAGGGAACCCTCAGCATGGGCACCAGAAGAAAGGGGACACTACAGATGCACTTAACTTGTGTTTGAAACACAGGCCTGAGCCAGAGCCTGAAATTTCTACAGTATTTATACACAATCTCTTGCTCCAGTACAGACTTGCTCCTCATTGCAGATCGTGTCAAAGGAGAAAGCTCAACCTTATGCCAACCCTTTGCGCAGGGATAACTAAAGCTGCAGTCTGTATGGATTGTGCCTACTCAGACCAGTTCCTCAGCCACATAAATTCCGGTGCTTCGAGTGACAGCATACGACAGACAAGCAATCCCGTGCTCCCTCTGAGTAAAACAGAGGTTCAGAAATTATGCAGGTGGAATGCTTCATTCCACATTCCTAGGTAAACATTTCAAACAGCTTCCTTAAAGGTTACAACCTAAAATGTAGGAATTGGACCACAGAAATGAAAGCCGGATGAATAACAGTTCACAAAAAAAAAAGCTCATGTGCATATTCCAAAAGGCACTTGCATTTTTTTTAAAGTCTTGCAGTACTTTTATGTCATGTTATTTTTTTTTCATGTGTGGGTATATTACAAAATAATTTGAAATGTAAGGTGTTTTAGTCTGCCTTATTGCTTGGAAATCCTCACAGATCAGGGTACAATGAGTCACCTGGGCTCACAAACAAAACTTGGAATATCAGGGTGTAGAGGAGATTAACTGTAGCATCAGAATATATGCAGAAATTTCTACAATTAGAATTACCTATTAAAGAATGAATCTGTAAGCCCCAGCTGGTTTGTCACAGACATTTCTTCAAAAATACAAAATTATGTACCATTAAGCCACAGCCCAAAGGGTTCAACAAACATGAAACCTTGACAAATGCAGAAGTTTGAATAATATTTAAATTTTGCATAAATGCCACCAAAAAAAAATTGCAGGTCAGCTTGAAATAAAATTGCCATAAAGCATCTCAGGTTTTTATAACTCAAAAGACAATCTAAAAGTTTTTTTCTCATCCATTTGGGAGAGATTTTTGTTTTAGCAGAAATGTTTTCAGTCTGTCCCTATAAAACGGGTCAGTCCGGCATCAGTAAGTTTTACACAGCTCAGGGCAAACAAGGCTTGGTGTAAGAGAAACTGAGCAGGCTTCAGCGGCCACTGCATGCAAGGTGAAAAGCTATTTATTCTATTGCTTTAGTTCCAAAGTAATATTTTAAGGTTTGTAGAGAATGAAATCCTGGGCAGTCACCAATGTAGCTGTAGATGTTTTATGTATAAGTCTACTATCTGAAAGGTAAATAAGTTAATAAAATGAGACATCAAGGATGTTTATTACCATTTATAATAGTAAAAATTGTGACATTTAAAAAAAATCCAAAACAGTCTTTGAAGATCTGGGGCCCAATGCCTACAGATATGTGTTCAAGCTTACCATGTTTTATATCAGGTAGTTAAAATGGAAATTAAGATACTCCAGAAGAGAAACAGAGTAAACATACAGCTGGTATTCAGATCTAATTCTTTTTAAAGTGCCAGTATAACGTGAAGCAGCACATTTTCCAAATGCTGTTTACATACTAATATCATCATCTTTCAGCTGACCATTAGGAAATACTCAAACACATTAAACTTTGCAATACTCTTTTGAAAGCCGATTAATGATCATTATTAAGAATTATCCATATGGTTTGTTCCAACATATGCCAAAAAAAAACTTTACAACATTTTCGTTTTAAAAACTAACATCATCAGGAATAAATTACAAGCTTTAGCTCAGATGACCTTATCTTTCATTGCTGCACGATACAAAAATGAACCTGATTCTCCCCATTGCTTCTGCACTATTAAAGCAAAGCTGCTGGCTCAGCCAGCTGCAGGCTCCTCTGACTTAGAGGCCTATCAAAAACTCACTTCCTTTTGGAATGAGCCCCCCTTGCCTTTCTCATTTTAACAGTCCCAATGTAACCACAAGGTTATTCTCCACTCTCAAATCAAGATTTGGTCCTTTGACATTTGGAGTCATGCTAAGTAGTCCATTTGTCTCTACCAAGATTACCCCTTAATTATCTCTTTGAAAGGCAATTGATCAATCAATAGTAATGAATTCATTTAGACAAAGGATCTCATATCCAAATCTATGTATTCAAAATTGAATTTCACATTTACCTTTAAGATCTTAAATATTTTTAGTAAGGGGTCTGTAGAAGTGAACAGCTTATTAGGTGCCAATAGCTTCATTACAAAACATTAATCACCTTTATGGTTTCTTCGTACCAGTGCCTCGAGTAAAACTGGTTTGAAATATGGACAGCAGAATTAGAAAAGACTGATTTCTATAGTCTTAGCACTCACAACTGGATTCTCCCACGCCTACAAAAGCATCTGACCCAAGCAATCAGGGCATTCGTGCCACTGCTGCCACCTACAGATTATCTGATAACTAATGAGGGCTGAACTGACACTACGACGTTTTCCTAATGAGAACACTGATAGATAGGTGAGTAGGGAAGATAGATTGTGTTTTCACGAAGCTCATAGACATCTAGTATGTTAAAGGTTGATCTCTATTGTCAGCTTTGGCTGAAATTAATCAATGGTTTCAAAAGTGGTTAGGGGAAGCACAAACGTCAAGAGATTACACTCAGTCTCATTTCCTAAAGAAACAAGGCTTGCAACCTTCAGTTCATTGTCACATGCACACCTTTCAGATAGGTTTCATCTGATAGATTATCATAATGTCATATTGCAACATTTTTCAAACTGTACTTACTTAAGAGAAAATTAGAACCTTGTAAATAAGTCTGACCGAGTAACTCAAGAAATCTTACCGGGCCTTATCCAGCAAAAACAGCCAACTGTTGAATTCCCGACTCTTAAGGGATTTAATTCCCCTCAATAAGATTATCAAGACTCTGTGGACTGACTGTCCTGCAAATACTCACAGCTTCCCCCTCGGTTGACAGAAACCTCATGGATTACCACTTGGTTGTTATCCTAGGGCGAATCTTACTCTAGGCAGGCAAACTGGCTTTTTCAGATGCCTCAACTTGAAACTCCATTAAAAAAAAAGAAAACAAAACCCACTAAGTAATAAAGAAACTCACAAATTATGTGAAAGTGTTACTAGTATGAAAGCAGTAGATGCCTAATTAACAAAAGTAAAATGAATCAGACTCTCACTATAGCTAGGTGCAGAATGAAATGGTAGAAGATAGGCAGTGGTGACACAAGACCTAACATCTCACTGAGGTGTTGAGCATAGTTCTTCTTAAAAAGAGTAAAATATCCTTTTCTGAAATTTCTGGTCTCAATTGCTTCTCTTTAGAATTTGAATGCATTAGAGTAAGCATTTCTGCGTACTAATTCCTCTGGCGCGTTGTACTTGGAGCTGTTACATTCCTGTATCAGTAGTACTATCTCATTTCTGAAGACTATCTGCATCCACTTAGTGCAGTTTTAAACCAAACAACACAAGAATCAAGCACTGAGTCTGAAAAACATCCTTTTTCATTTCAGCTAGGATTCTTAGTTGTACTAGTCCCTTACAACTTTCTTCTTGTTTTCCTCCTTTTAACTGTATTTGTGGTATTTCTCCGAGCCACAGGAAGCTCCCTTTCTCTGCAGAAAGCTGCAGAGATTGCTGGCAGCAGTGGCCAGTGTCCCCAAGCAGTACCTAGAGACAGACTGTCCTGCACTCTGAAGCACAAGGCAGATGAGACTCAGAGAGCCCTTTTACTGCGTTTCCCCTCCGCTATTTTGAAGTGTGTGACCAGACCCATCTTAGCACATCTCTGAAGGCTGCTTGGGAAGTCTGAAATTTACCTCCTGGTCACTGAGATTTGAATTGCTTTATTTCCCTTTCTCCAACTGACAGCAGCTTCTCTTCTGGCTAAACAGCTTCAGAATCTCAAGCAGATTTCACCCAGCCCTGTCCTGAAGAAGCTACTCAAGTCTTTGCCATGAAAGGAAGCTTCAGCAGACTAGGATTCAAATTTTGTCATGCTACTGAGTGTACTGTAGCCACTTGTTAGTGATGTATTTAATGAGGTCAGCATAATGCACTCCTAAATATATTTAATATTGATTTCCTCCACTTCACTAGCAAAGTAATGTTGGACAGACTGCCAAAATACTAATTCGTTTTCCAGGCATTTTTCTCTTCCTAAGGTTGATTCCAACAGAAAGATTAAGAAAATTTAATCTATCATCTCTAATAATGCACTCTACATCCAGGTGTTCTACTGTTTCTGCCTCCTAGTATCCTCTGCCACTTTCTTCATGCTCTAAAACCTGGCTCTGAGCTCCTTACAGCTATTTGCTTCAGCATTAAACTCTCCATTCAGCATTTGCCTTTCCTTTCAGGTGTTGCCAGTGAAGAATCTGCTTCTCCTTGGTGGCAGGCCAAATCAGTCCTCATCCAATTGACTATGAAGACATTTTAAGCTCAAACTGCTTTCCTCAAATACTTACAGAAGTGTTTTTCCCAGGAAACCTTATCATTAATTTCATAGTTTCTGGCTCAGACATGTCAGCTAGCATCTGTTCACAAGCCTGCAAAAAACACACTCCCTATTTTATACAGATGGTATTATATTCTTTTTATCAGCCTTTGTATAAGATTACACATTTTCATCAAGTTTCAACAAAACACTGAAGGAGGTAAACTGACCAATGTATTTCAACATCTGCCAGACAACAGCAGCTAACTGGGAAGAATCTTCCCTATAAAAAACCCTGATCCACACACGACCCTTACAAGACAGTTTAAGGTTTGCTAAGTTTTCCATAAGGCTACATTAAACAGTACTAAAAAAAAATAAAAAAAAAACAAACCACCAACCCCAAACAATAAACCAACCTACAAGCACATCTTATTTCTTTCAGCCCACAGGGAACTCCAAAATGGAAAGGGATCATTTGGAAACTGTAATACCAGTGTGCAGAGTTTCCTTTAAATATAATCACAAACATTACTTATTTGTGAGTATGGAAGATAACATTCCAAGAACTCAGGAAACTCAGATGATACCAAACCAACAGTCATTTCAATTTTGATGCATTTCATGTCTGTAATATTTTCTGTACCATTTGGTGTGTTAACATAAAACATAAATTAGAAATACACAGTCAGTGCAAGCAAATCAGCTTTCTGAAACATTCCCTTTTACTTTCTCAAGTATATATCACTAATTACATGTTAAATTATGTATTTTTAATATAAACTATGAGTTTTCTCTCCTTGTTTACTAATTTCAATGTATTTAATCAGTTGCATTGATAGAGGTTTGCCTGCATAGGCTTTGTTCTTAATGAGAACGGAATAAGCTTCCAAAGCTCTGTAATAAATTGTTCTGAAAGCACACTCTGCTTTTCCCCAAATGTCTATCATTTACCTCTTCCCAGCCTCTTTTAACTGCCCTCTCCTTCGGTCTTCCAGCTTACTTTTAAATATTTCTAAAGTGATCTCCTAGTAGAAAAGCACAGTCTAATATTTCACAGGTGCACTCATGCTCTCTAGGGTAAATGTATCACCCTGTCATCACCACGGTCAACACATTCCTCACAATCACATTATCAGCTGCTTGTGTTGTTTCTGTCCTTATGAGGTGGTTGGGAACGCACAGAACTGCCGTGTGAAAGATTCCCAGGTGCAAGGTTATAGCTTTGCATCTGTTTTTCTTCTCATGAGAGTTTCTTTTCTCCAATCTTTATAGGATTTCCATGTGCTCTTATTATGTTATCACTAGCGTATGAAATATTCGCAGCCTTTTAAAAGCAGACTAAATGCAGAGTGAAAGCAACACTGGATTTCAAGATTAAGGTGATTTTACCAGGATTTCATTAATATAAACACTTTAAATAAATTAGTCCAGTCCTACATCTCACTATGATCATGCTATCCAGCATTCTCAGCTATCCTTCACTGTCTTTTAACTTTCACTTACTTACCTCCAAACCTCCTTTTACCTAAAACACAAGAGCTATCTTTCTTACAGAACATCAGTGTAAAAGGCAATCATCACTTAGACAACTCTATATGTGAATTGCCAAATAATTTCTAACAAAGCTGTCAATTCTAAGTTAAAAAAAAAAAAAAAAGCTCATCCTTCCAGAACTTCAGTGGTGGCTGGGTCCATATCTGGACTTTGCACCTTTACACAAGATGGGAAACAAAAGATCTATTCATTACGGAACTGAAGGAAAGCGCATCTGCATTTAAATGTGTATTGCCTCAAAAACATCAGACTTAAAGTGGGGAAAACTGGAAACACTGTAATGCTCTCATGGAAGACATAATCTTGCAAGCAATGATTCTTATTTTCCATAGTTACATACCTGGGTACGTTAGGGTTTTTGCTTTGGCTACCAAACTGGTATGGATTTTCACAAGAATTTTTCTGACAATATATAAAGTTTATCATCTCAGGAGACACCGTGCCAGAAAGACATCCTTTGATCCACCCTGTCTATGCAGATGCACAGCTCTTCTACATCTGACTCCAAGACTGCACGTTCCCCAGAAGTTAAGGAGAGTTTGAATCATCTCAAAAAAGGCTACCAGCAATAGATTAATAGTATTATAGCTTACAACTGAATGAGAGAGAATAACTCCGCAAGTACAGACGCAATCCTAGGTGAAGTCTGTTTATACAGCAGACACAATTGTCACATAAGGTGACCTACATAAGGTGAAATACTGAAATTTTTAGAAGAGCATTTCATGTGTTGCAAACGAAAGGGATTTTTGTTTAATCTGAACCTACTTTTAAAGAGTTCCTTCCTATTAACAGCATTAACTGCAGGTTTCCATGGCTAAATAGATAAAGGGAAATTTAACAACAAATTGTTAGTATTCATCACTGAGCTTTTACAGAACATCACAGTCTGTCCCTTTACTTGTCCCACCTATAACATAGTTTAACGCAATTTTTTTCATTCTTCACCGTGTGAGGTAGGTGAGCAGAACACATTGGCCTTCTTTAACACCTCCAAGTACTTTCATTTTCCAGAATTCATTCACATACTGAAGTTGAAGGATGAAGATTCTGAAATTATCTCATAAGCAGACCAGAATTTCTACCGCATATCAGAAAGCACGATCAAATTCTTTTTCAGAGTATACTTTAAACTCTCTCCAGTGGATGTAGTAGACGTGCCTAAGATTTATTTGTAGGTAGCAATCCTTGCATCTCTTGTCACTCAACGAAACAGCACACACATTTTTAGTAGCTGTTATGTTACAAAACAAGACTCAATTAGAATTAGATCATGCCAAAATTGGAGTCCAGATGATTTACACTCTGCCAGATTGCATATAATACTCTTGTTACAGCTAACGTACAAGCCAAGTTCCAATGAACATATTCTTATAAAATGTTTTGAAATTCTATAACATTAACCCTGGTTTGGATTTCAGACTCTGCTAGTGCTCCCGGACAAATAGCTTGCTGCTACAATATCAATTGTGCTGCTTTTGGAGTAGACTAAATACAGTCATATTTTCACTACAGTTTAGAGGAAAACTTGTAGGAAGCCATAGCCACAGAGGAGGAACAGAAAAGACATGCCCAGAGAGGCCTATTTTCTCCTAGGGCTGATACAGCTTGATCAACACTCAGTATCGCTGAAGAAGATATTTTTACTTATGAAAAATAGTAGGATAAAACAGCCAACAAACTTCAAAAATTATTTAAATGCAACTATTAAAAGTTTTATACTTTGAATTTTAACCACAAAGGAGACTTGAAGAGTCATCAATATTAGAATCATTTGAAACTAAAAAGTAAAAAGGGACTACATTCTTAAAGAAAATATTTTTAACAATAAAACTTACTAATGTAGTTGCAATTTAAGAAAAACATAAAAGTACTATAAACTTAGGAAGAATATGCTCTATGCATAAAGTAATTGAACATTTACATGCAAAATTGAAATTAACTTCAACGAGGGACTTTTGTATAGCTTTACTAAGCATGTGTAATAACGTAATATTAAAATCCACTTTCTATCTTCTGTGGATATAAGCCATTAGAGAACAACTTCTTGTAATATACTTACAAACTAAATCTCTTGGAGAAGAATTTTGTTCATTTTGCCTACGTTTCACCATCAGAGTAACGATGCTGTGCTAATAAGAAGCAAAGTAACAGCTAGGTGATACTAGTTTGGTTCTTCTCCTTTTTAAAGAGGTCAATCATGTAACACATTGCTTCCTCACCAAAAGCAATTTTACATTCACACACAAAATAATTTACCAACTTCTGAAGAAAAAAAAATAGACCTCACATTGCACTGGTTTGTATCAAACTAACCTGTGTTGATTTTTAAGTTGTTCAGGGAATACTCGTTTCTGTAATCCATCCTCTGGAGATTCCATTGAGTAGATCAGGGATTATGAAAAAGCAACCAAAAACCAAGCCTATCCTCTAGAAAACATTAACCAAAGCTAGCCAGGACACTCATGCAGAGAGAAAAGGAAGGAGCACTAGCCAGGTGGCCTCTGAAGTCAGGGAGTAACACAAGGACCCAGCAGCAGCTGGGCCATTAGGGTTTAGATCTTTCTCACCTGTGTTGAGCTGAGAGCACTCTCTGAGAAAGACTGCAGGTTTATGGGAAAGTCCAGGATAGGTCAGAAGTAGCTTCTAGATAAGGTATCATAAAATAAGGTTGTTCTATTTGGCTGAGAGCAGGTTGTGGTTTAGTGAACAGGCTCCTTGGATTAATTAGATTGGAAGGGGACAAGTTTTCTGAAGCATGGAATAGGGCCTCAGCAGGCAGATACACCCTCTGACAGAATGTTTGAGCTAGGTTACAAGCTTGCTCTAGGAATACAAGCTTTCAGGACCCTGCTCTCTGTGGGTTCAAAGTTTAGTGGGAGTTTTGCAGGGTAAAAGGAAAGGACATGGTAAGGGGTGTTTCAAAGTGGGATATACCATCACTTTACAGGATCTGAAGGTTCATGTGCTGGACTTAGAAGTGATGACTAGAAAGATGTTTCTGCTGGGGAGCAATGCATGCCTGTGATAAGTTGGAGAGACTATGTTGGAGGGAAAAAAAAACACAAATACAAAAACACAAAATACAAATTGCCTGATATTACTTCTTTGGAATTTGGCAGTCCTCTGTACTGATTCACCATTTTTATAAGAGATTATATATTTCTTAATATAGCTATTTATTTTGAGATAATTACATAGATAACTTCTCAATAATTGTAAGGCATTCCTTTTACTTTCTCCAGAAAATTTCACCGTTTTTCTAGTGGCCTCAGGAAAATACTCATTGGAGTCTAGTCAAGGGAATTCAACGTCTCTAGTAAAGACACCTATCACTAAGCATGGGAGTAGTTCTGTTCCAATCCATGAGCTGACTTTTGCGGTAAAAGATAAGCACACACTATTTGTTGAATCAGGATTCTCCTGATGGAAGTAAACTAAACCTGAGCTTAGTTACATATTTTGAAAATCAAAATCTGTAAACTCTCGTCATCAGTTAATTTACATGCAGAAGAATGACATTCTCATTATTCCATGTTAAGTGATTAGTAATTTTCTATAGAGAGTTAAACATTTATTTGACTAAGAATATCACCTGGAAGGTGGCAGAAATGAAGACTACCAAGCCCCGTATTTCTAGGGAGAGGATGATTTCTAGATTAAATCGAAGGAAATCCTTTCCTTAGATCTTACAAAGAAAAGACTGACAGCCCAATGAAATGTATTAAAATACTATTCTTGGATAAACTGTTGAAGAACAGTTGGCATTTGTATTTACAATTACAGAAGGTATGCTGTAAGGTTATTGCACTTTCTTCCAAAACCTGATGCCTAATTATCTCAGCCACACATCTTGTCCAGGAAGGCAGTTTTATGAACCGGCATAACCCCAAACTAATACTTCAACATTTTGGTTAATTTTGAAAGAGAAGAAAAAAATGCTTTCTTCATTATCTTTTCACTGTTAAGCAAGAAAACACTCACTTGTTGCAAAACAATTTTATAGTGAATCGTTTTCACAAAACAAAATAGCACTGTATGCTACCTGTAAATCTAAGTTATAAATTTAAGCCTATCCTGTGCTTAAGCACTTAGGCCAAAAGAAAATATGGCCTTTGGCATATTTGTGCATTTCTGAATCTGTCTGTATTTTATAATTGCAAATGCTTGACTCTAACTATCTCCCAAGTTCCATATGTTTATCTGTACTATTCTGGGCTAATGCAAGAAAACAGGTTAGTCACCAAGAAAAGAATCCCATTGTAGAACATCCAATTCTAAAAGTTATGATTGATATAAAAAGACTCTCACAATCAAAAGGAACAGAAAATTAGCCACTACACCTTTAAAGAAAATCTATTTCTACTAAAATTTCATATATTACTGAATAGATTGCTGGGAAGGATCCATTGTCAGTCTTTCAAAAGCAGAGAAAAGTTTTTTCTCCAGCTTCCATTTTTTTTAAATTATAAAATTTCCTATCTACCAGCTACAGGAGAGAATTATTCCATGAGCTCAGTATATTTAGCTTAGACTGTGGGTAACTTAATTATAATCTTCAGTAGCTACCTGGGAGGCAAAATTCTCACAAAAGTTAGAAAGAGTCTTGCTCTAACCGATGGGAAGGGACTATGGCTTCACCGCTTGCAGAAGTGCCCAGTGCACCAGCCAGTGCTGGTATGAATTAGAAACTGCTATGCATGGAGGATCTAGCAAGGTCTATAGGCAAGAACTACACAAGCAATGAGTCTGTACAGGACCTGGGAGCAGAATGCTATTAAAGCTACATTTGGAAGGCACAACATTATTCTAAGAAGTTCATATTTTCCTGACTACTTAGTGTACAAAAAAGACGGGGATCCTACTCATCTCTCCACAAATTATCTTCTTAATTATAAGTCTTTTATATGAGTTACAAAATAAGTGGCGGATTTCTCCCTCTTGGCATAATTCAGGAAGTTCAGGTTCTACTGCTAGAATCATACAGAATTTAATTTAATGCTGAAAATGACCAACATATCTAAAATACCGCTTTTTTCAGGCAGTCCATTAAAGATATTGACAGCTATTATCTGACAGTGAAAATAACAGACTTAGAATTAACTAAGCATCCCAGAGTTCAGACTGTTTAGGAAAAATTGAAGACATTTTAATAGAGAAAGCTTCTCCTAAATCTTTAAAAAATCCCATCTAATTTACCAAACTGTAAGGTGTCTGAAACACCCACTGGATAGATCTTTACTTTTTGATGCCCCACACCAAACAGGATGTTATACGTGCTCAATCTATTCAAGTCTGTGCAGATATATGAGAGGCAGACTACAGTTTTATAAGCAAATGTAACTCTAGCAATGCAGAGTTCCAAGTACCTGACCAAAAATATTGACGCTGGATTCGATTAACCACAAACAGTAATGCTTCAGGGTTGAGGGGTGGAAACTGGGGGAAAACATTCACAAAAACCATCCATGATTCTCTCTCAAACTGTCAGAGACAGCAAGTTTTCCACACACCAAAAGAGCTGTAAATCCATTGATCTTTCCTGAGTGCTCTGAGATTTATGTAGAACATGGAAGAGCCACTAGAGATCAGGGCCCTCAGTACCTCCACTAAGTTATTGAGATGTGTTTTTTGTGGGCATGGTAGGAAAACTGATTCGGTTTTAAGCTGTTCTATCAAATTGCTGTTCACATCTATTTCCAGCCATTGCAGAACTCTCAGCTTCCTTGTTTTAGGCTTTCTGCTTCATCCCTCCAATACCTACCACCCCTTTGAGAAACTCATGCTGTACTATGCAAAGGCTGTTTAAACATTGTTTATTGACATAAAGCCCTCTGGACCCACAGAAACTCCTGATGGACACAGGCAGGAGACTGTAGTGTTGAAGTAGCCAGAAAGGTTGTTTTTTACAAAGAAAGTAAGACTTTAAAAGCATTAGACTAGTAGAATCATATTGCAATGATCTCACATAACTAATAAACCCATGGATGCTCAAGAAATCTGTCTTTTCACAGTGTAGAAAGGCTTGTGACAGCCATGATCTCTGCAACCGGGATGTGTAGAGACCTGGCCACACACTGCAAATCACCAAAAAAAGGAAGCAGAAGAAGGCACGATCATAATTCAGGCAGTCTCTGCTTTCAAAGCAAGGTTGAAGAATGAGAAGGAGGAGAAACCTACTACATCCTTACTACATGACAGAGTACGCCTCAGAGAAGTGCAGGCACTTCTGAAGATGTATTAGGCACAATCTCTTTGGTACAGAGATTCCCTTTCCAAGGGAGTGCAGCTCTTCACTGCCTCCTGTGAAATATTATTAGAAGGAAGGTCCAGGATAGATCATAAAATTTTTCACAAAACAGAAATCACAATGTGAAGGCACATAACTTCCTCAGTTGTCAGGTATTTGTTGTTACCAGAGACAACGCCAAGCACTGCGTGGTAAAATTAGTCGTAATGAAGGAGTATATGAAACTGCATCCCATAGAAATTGATATCTGACATTTTTATTAAAATGAGACATGTCATCTGTAAATTTGCTGTCCTGGTTTCAGCTGGAATGGAGTTCATTTTGCTCCAGTAGCTGGTATAGTGCTGTGTTTCAGATTTAGGATGAGAATAATGTTGATGACACACTGATGTTTTAGTTGCTGCTGAGCAGCACTTACACTGAGTCGACGACTTTTCAGCTTCTCACACTGCCCTGCCGGCAAGGAGGCTGGGGGTGCACAAGAAGCTGGAGGGGACACAGCCAGGACAGCTGACCCACACTGGCCAAAGGGATATTCCATACCGTATGACGTCACGGTACAATAAAACTGGGGGGAGCTGGCTGGGGAGCAGGGGCTGCTGCTCAGGGACAGGCTAGGCATTGGTCAGAAGGTGCTGAGCAATTGCATTGCGCATCACTTTTTTGTATATTCTTCTATCGTTACTATTATTATTATTATTTTCCCTTCCTTTTCTGACCTATTAAACCGTCTTTATCTCAACCCATGAGTTTTACCTTTTTTTTTCCCCAGTTCTCTCCCGCATCCCACTGTGGAGGGTGAGGGGGTGAACATGTGTGGTGTTCAACTGCCTGCTAGGTTAAAACACAGCATTTGCATTTACTTATACTAGTGGCAAAATAATGTCAGACATGTAAAAGTGAAAAGCCTCACCATATAGAATCATAGAACGGTTTGGGTTGGAAGGGACCTCAAAGATCATCTAGTTCCAACCCCCCTGCCATGGGCAGGGAAACCCTCCACTACACCAGGTTGCCCAAAGCCTCATCCAACCTGGCCTTGAACACTTCCAGGCATGGGGCATCCACAACTTCTCTGGGCAACCTGTTCCAGTGCCTCATCACCCTCTGAGTGAAAAATTTCTTTCTTATATCCAATCTAAATCTGCCCTCTTTCAATTTAAAGCCATTTCCCCTTGTCCTATCACTACATATCCTCGTAAAAAGTCCCTCTCCAACTTTCCTGTAGGCCTCAGGAATGTCTTGTTTTATTCTCATGACTTACAAGTCATACATACCGGCCAGTGGACAGATTCTAAGATCGTATCTGATCGTAACTTTCGCCAAAATCAGGATGAACTTTCATGGTGAGATTTGCAGGGGAATACATGATGCCAATGCTCTAATTCCACAAAGCCCTGAAGTACCTTCTCAAAGTCAAATACGAGTTTTGCATAGGGGAATAAATGGATACATGTACTTACACTTAGGCGTGTACTTAGGGCTTTGTTGAATATAAGGCTAGATATTTTAGCTTATTGAAGATGCTTTTTATTTCAGCAGATCACTAGTAAGAACTTTATTTGAACAGATTCTTTAAACTTTTCTATATGTGGGATATGCTTGTATATCTGTCTATATTTATAGATAGATATTTTCCCCCTGGCTTAAGTACGACAAGAATACAAAATATTGTCCTGTCAAGCTATATTCTAAATTAATTTCTTCTGACTACCACAAAAATATTAATTGAAGATGATTCAAGAGCAAAACATATGCATTAAAGTTCTAGATAGAAAATACCAGGAAATTATCATCTTTCAATTAAAAATAGCAAAGCATTGATCTCTCAAGGAGAATGTCAAGATTTAGTGACTCAAAGAGTATGTATTAATGAAAGCAAAACCACCTAACGGAAATTGCTGACCAATCACACATAACAAAGACCTACATAAACAATTCGATAATTACTGCATGGAGCACCATTAAAATGGAAATCTGTAAAAATAGTGTGTCTGAAACATTTCCCTAAATCTGCATATTTACTATCTCTTAATGACCTTTGAATGACACGTTTTGTTTGTACCTAAAAATGATCTATGTATATCTACAAATATAATTTAATTACTACCTTTGCATCTTCCCATATTAGCTACATAGAAAAATGGAAAATCACCACAGAAAATACATATATTGATAGATTAATTTCATTGTACTTGCTGTTAACACCTGTAGGCTAGTTCCTCTGCTGATACCAATTGGTATAGTACCACTAATTTCAAGAGAAGTATGTTTTTTGCCAGCTGAGCAGCTAGCCTTGTTCTTTTTGTTTCATTTTGTTTCAATAACCAGATGGAGGCAATTTAAAAATACAGATATGAAACTTCTTGGAGAAATTATTAACATTGCATTATAACATATTTGTGTTTTTAAGCTAAACTGTAAAATCTGGCACGGAAGTAATCAGACTTCATACTTAGAGTTAACTCACTAGTTTTGAACATTGCAACAGATAGCCCTTTCAGCGTAAATTCCTCTTTCACCTCAGCCATTCAGAAATCTTCATATACTGAAGTGTTTCCTACAACCTTTGTTGTCACACATGAGTTTCTGTTCCTCTCCGGCTGAAGTAGCAGTTAATGTCTGGATTGTACCATGGCTGCATTTTCCTTGCAAGATACAAATTCTTGGATAAAGTAGGAAAAGCTCAAAACTATTCTCAATAGTGAGGGAGGAACTAATAACTCAAGGAACATGACGTTTTTATTAAGCACCATGGTCTAAATTTCTTCAGGAACCAGCTTTAATAATTTGGTTGTACATTGCTCTGAAGGGATTAATATTATTTACTTATAAGCATGGCTTGGAGCAGGACTGCTAACACATCCTGTACTCTTTCATCAGCTCTGCATCCAATTTTGGCTACACATAATTCAGAAGAATCATCACAGAGTGATTTCCCAACTATCTATGTGCCTCCAAGCACACGCAAGGGAAAACTCTACCAAGCATAAAAAATGGCCTTTAATATCACAGTACACCTTTTGAGATGCTTCCCCAAACTAATTCAGAAAAGCAGATGAGCATTTCTATCTGTTTGTTCAGAAAATCATAGCAAATGCTATGCTGTCATATATAAAAAGATCAAACTGGGACCATCTTCAGTGTTAATCACTGCTGTCCATATAGATTTTACTTTTTATTCTCTGTGTTTTGTTAAATGTTTGATAATATTCCTGACTACTCACCATTGATAGTCAGAGAACGGCAGACATTTCAGAAAACAGCATACTTGTAACACTTCTAAACAGCGCATTAAGATAGAAATAATATATTCAAAAGTAAGTGTTCCTGACGTGTCATTGATAAGACTGATCTTATTTAAGTTATAATATCTTCAAAATGCCTTATAGAAAAAAATAATTTTAAAGGTACCTCAGCTTCAAACTCTCAGAGCATCTTTTAACATACTGTTATTGAGGTATAACAACTGAGTAGAAGCAATATTTCTCCCTGTTTTTAATTTGTTTACTTTTTTGTTTGATTATCAGAAGGATTCGTGCCTACTGGAGTTCAACAACAGGTTTAACAATACACACTTTAAGCCTCTTTAGGACTTGTGATAAGTGACTGATCTGCCATTGTCAGTGGGAATTCAAGAAGAAACTTTATGTTTAAATGACATCATACAGACTAAAAATATTTCTCATCCAACTGAGTGTGTTTGGCACTTTGTGTAACTTCTTGAGCACAAAATCTGAACGTGCACATGCTGTAACAGGACAAAAAAAAAAAACAACAAAACACCTATTTGTACCAGTGCAGGACTTCAGTATTCGCTTTTGCAACAAAACAACAAATCTCCCTTCAAGATTTTCACCTGAACAGCAAGAAAGAAAGAAGGGCAGGGAGTGTAGACAGGACTAAAGCTTGCAGTAAGAATAAGTAAAAAATTATATGCAGAAGACAGTAGAGAGATATCAAAATGCTCCCTTATACAAAAGGGAGGAGGAAAAAGTTCTCTTCCAGTGAATAACTACCTCAAGCACTGGGAGAAGGAAGTAGCTGGCCTCAGCCAAGAATGAGGCAATCAGCTGTGGCTGATTAGCAAACAATTGCCTCATTTACATGAACTCAATGTACTGCAGAGAGTCACTCTGGTGATTAAGTACTTTGGGTCCGCTGCTGATCATAAAAAGGTTTTCCTTGACACCTGATAAACTCGATAAATACGGTTTAGAGATTATAATTTTGTGGAATTTTCTGTATTAGATAGCCAGGAATGAGAGATTGTCAGGTCAAGAATACTGGCTGGTGACAACTGCTGCTTCTCTGAATTTACACCACAGCTGCACCCTGAGCAGCCTCCCTCAGGGCTGCAGCCTGACACTGCGTTATGTGCTTTACTAATAACGGACACGGCTGCTACCTGAGCATATCAGTAACTGAGTTCAGAATACTTCCTGGTGTCACAAATAAATGGATCACCATGCAGTTATAACACTGAAACACTGTGTTAATCCACAACATGCGGAAAATAGGAAAAAATACAGGAAAAAATAGCATTATAGGCCTTCAGATTTAGTACAGCCATTAGTGTAGCTAGTTCTATTTCATTAATGAAACATTTTGAGATGGACATGATGAAAATACTTGGTTTGGCTTGAGCCAACAGGAGAGCTTAACACCACCAAAAGGGTAAGATCCTGCTTTTCTTCCCTCCCTTTCATTCCCAGCCACAGGTCCTGCACCACTAATACTCTCCACTGAGGCCCACTGAAATGATCTGGGATAAAAAAAAGCCCTCCAAAAAGCGGATTTCTAAGCCATATCATTTCAGTGATCCAGTTCACAATGCCTCCTAGAAAATATTATATTGGCAGAACTGGGGAGGCAGACAATTTGAACACAAGACTGGAAACAAGCCATCAAGGGAAGGAGAGAGAGTTTCTTAAATAGACTTTCTTGAGAAAACCAATGTCTAGCAAGCCTGCACCTTTAGCATCCCTGTATTTTCAGACAGTACAGAGCTCAATTACTTCACTGGTGGCATACCTCAGGGCCTATGAATAATCCGTTTTTGCAAAGTAAACTTTACCAGTGACTCTTCTGTTTCCAACATTGCTCACAGTGGGAGTTTTCACAGAATGGCTGAGCCAATGTAACATCATTCTGCTACTTAAAGCGGCAGTCTTGCCTCCATTCACTTCCTCCTTCCTTCTACCAGATACAGCACTCGTGAGCCCTGTGAGAGGTGCTTCAGCTTCCACCAAATCACAGAGAACTATTCACTTTTTTGTTGGATTAGTTTTCTCTGGTTTAGTGAGTGGAACTGGTTTATGGTAGGATCAGACAAACACAATAGCCAGCATCAGGAAAGCAACAGGAATGTGTGGCCAGGAGAAGGGGGAAATGGAATTGACCCTTTCAGCAGTGGCAAGCCACTAAACCAGTTCCAATCTCAGAACAAGAAAAACAAGGCTTACTCTGACTGAAGATAGTAACCAATGGGTCAGTCACTGTTGGCTGTAAAATTTGGCCCAACAGCTGAATTTAGCAGTTTTTCAAAGAAAATCTTGTCACCTTCCATATTTTCTGGTTGTAAAGGGTATAACCAAAGAATTGCAGTTCTCAGTAAGAGAAGATTAACTTCCTGGCAATGAAAGCAATCCTCCTGCACCATGACAGGCAATAGTAGTGGAGAACATAATTTGTGTTAGTAACTGTTAGTAATAAATGCAGTGATACAGCTGAGAACATGCTTTTTGGACTGAGATGAATACAGAGGATTTTATCAGATGGAGGAGATTTCTTTCCCTGTCCCTTTGTCCCCTCACTGAGCTGCTTATCATCCCTAACTGCCTTCTAGGACACACAAACCTCCACTCACACCGAATGTGTGGTGGCTCAGTTCTCTTCGAGTCTTATCCTAGGAAAAAGCAGCAATGCTCCTGGCCACGGGGAAGAGAGGGTGAACATTTCCATTAAAGCAAGACAACCACAGAGATAATACAGACTCAACACTGTGAGGACGCCAAAGAGGGAACAGAAAAAAAGACAACAGAGCACGGGCACAGTTACGCTTGAGAGCAGACTGCGCAGACGGTGATAGAGCACTGCAAAATCCAGTGCCACAGATCCAGTCCTGGCCTTGCAGGAACTAATAACTGTATTATGTACATTTAGAATTGCAGTATTACTGTATATCCCCATCTGTCGTAACTACCCACTGCTAACAGCAAGGATCCTTCAGTTGCTTCTTCCCAGCATGTAAAAGGGATCCATTATTGGCTGGATTCTGTCTGAAGGTTGTGGGAGGATAACGGCCACAGGAGATAAAACACAGCTATTGCCATCTCAACACCTGCAGTTTTAGTTCCATTACAGCGTGACTCCTCTAGGCAGAAAGAATCAACCTGTCTGAATGGAACTCTGCAGATACCTCTCTAAACGCATGGTGATTTTACATGAGCTGTCTCCTGGATTTTCTTAAGTAGAGGAATCAAGCAAGTCTTAGCCTTGTTAAATTTTGCTACGGATCCAGATTGATGCCAATTAAGCCAAGAGCATAACTGTCTGAATTTTGTGATATAGCAACATGCCATGTGAGACTACAGCAAGAGACACAGCCAGCAGCCAGAATGCAGGAGTGTCTGTGAGTAGAAAGGGAATCTGTCAAACAAGTATTTTTCAGACCTATTAAAATATGTTATTTCATGTAGTCTTGTGTACTTCTCAAAAAGCCAACTGTAGCCACAAAGGGATTTATTTTCTTTTAAAGACATTGTTTCCTTGGATATATTTGAAGAAAAGTGGATATTAAGCACTTTGGAATGAGTAGCAGAGAGCGCGGAGGGCTCTAGGCACTCAGCAGTGCATGAAGTATTGCCACCTTTTGGTTATTTTCTGAAAAAAACCTTTTCCTTAATTTTTAAAACCTCATTAGTGTGTGACTTTGTTTCTTTTTCCATAAAGTCCTTCTGCCTCAGAAATTGTCTCTCCCTTCTTTTAACTGAGAGGTATGGAGAGATATTTGGAAGGATATTTAAGATCCTTTGTTGTACTTTATTATTAGGTTATTGTCTTGGTGTGCAAGTAGTCTTGTTTTCCAGTGCTGAGAAGGCTTTGTGCTTGATTAATGTGAAATAAAAACCTTATTGTTACAGTTTTATTCAAATTCACAACAATGCTGCTATACATGACTGCAATCTTCAGATACTGCTATCCTGGACAGAGTTATTAAATATGTCACCTTTAAAATAGGTGTCACAAATAATAATAACCAATAACCCTGCTCTCAACCACAAGACTGGAAACTAATATCCTAAGAACTTGACAATTTCCAGCACAACACAAAAAGTCACCGACATCCATTCACTCCAACAGATATTTAATGCAGGGTACCGTTTTTCTGTTGTGAAAAAGAGCCACATCTTGCATTCCTCTGAAGTCAACAGGGTTTCTGACTAAGAAGACCTGGTTTGAAACTTTTTGGACTGTACTAGCTACTTCCCTGCATGAATCACTGAATTTCATTTAATTTCCTACCCACATGTAAGATTTACGCACAATTCTTTTTCTAGGGAGAAGAGAAAAATGCCAATTCTGGAAATTTCTAAAGGTCCTACTCCTTGGACCAAAGGAAATCAGAACTGAAGAACAGACACCTTCCACTGTCAGACAACAGGAGAGTAAACTAGCATATTTACTTTTACCAATTAAAATCATAAAGTACTTAAAGTGACCACTCCTCTTCATCTCAGGGGTTATAACCTTTTTCATAGGGCCTGTTGTGATAGGACAAGAGGCAATGATTTTAAACTAAAAGAGAGTATATTCAGACTAGATAAAAGGAAGAAATTTTTTATGATGAGGGTGGTGAAACACTGGAACAGGTTGCCAAGAGAGGTGGTAGATGCCTCATCCCTGGAAACATTCAAGGTCAGGTTGGACGGAGCTCTGAGCAACCTGATCTGGTTGAAGATGTCACTGCTCACTGCAGGGATGGTGGACTAGATGGCCTTTAGAGGTCCCTTCCAACTCAAAGTATTCTATGTTTCTATGTTAACACTTTGGTGGAGCGGTGGGGAAACTGGGGATTTTCAGACAGGTAAGAAGCAGACTTGGGTTCTTTCAATACCTGTTCTTTCTCCTGCATTTAGTTACGATCTTCCATCCGTGTCCAGAAAGAGTCTGTTCATGTAAGGATTCCTGATGCTACAGGACATTTTTTTAGTTTAGTGGCAAGCATTTTTGCAAAATTGTTCTC